>NC_045476.1:143688569-144310513 GCF_009650955.1 Corvus moneduloides
TATAATTGAATTATATTGCTCTCACTGCCTCATTAGTGATGTAAATGATTCATACAAGATAGCTACTTTTTTTGTAATGAAATGCTAAATAGATATGACTGAAAATCAGTAGACTCTTGCTAGTAAATTGTAAATGCATTTTGACTAGGTCAACTTCTGTTTTTTTTAAATTTTAGTAACAAGCAATTCAATAACATCATAGCACATTTGATAAAAAACAGTGCTAAATGAAGTATCTTATTTTTAATGCAGAGATTATATATATAAAAATATATATTTGTTCCTAATCTAAATATTTTTCAGTAATTTTCATGGTTCAGCTCTGTAGCAGGTTAAAAAAAGGCTACATTTCACTCCCAACATTCCAGTGTTCTTGTTATAATACAAACGTACTAATAGTCTCATTTTTATGATTTAGGATGCAATCAGAGTGAATATTCAACCACATTGTCCCTTTCTACCCAAACATTACTGTTCAGAAGTTTCAACAGAAATTCCTTCCTATGATGGTACAAATAGTCAGTTGTGGTCAACAATTAAAGCTGGGCCATTACCAAGGGACTGAACAGCTAATTTTATGTAGAAAGCAGCAGTTCACAGTCAAGATTAGACAAAGCAGGTTAGAATTTTAACAGTATTTTATTTTTTTAAATTCAACTAGATAACCCCTGTGATGACTCCCAATTTAGGACAGACTCCTATAGCTGACCAAACTGAAATAATTTTGAACAGACAGATGATCTTTAAGGTGTCGAACTTTGGAAACATTTAAATTAGTTCTGTTTTTTTCATGTGCTGTGAAGCTTCTCAAAGTCAATCTCTATTACCAGAATCTCTATGTTACCAGAAATCTGCAAACTGTATAAAAATTAGTACTACAGGAACTATTATTCACTTGTAACCTTTAGACCATTTAATCACTCCTGTGCTGTATGAGCTGATTTCATTTTACCTGTGCACTCAAATAGAACTAATATGTTCAAGATACATAATATGTACTTGTGTAAGTTGACAGAAGTAGTTAAAATTGATACTAGGAAAACAGTGCACTGTATAACTTTTCAGTTCTAGTTAACAGCAAAAATTAGGTTACCTATATAATGTGAGTCTTTAATGTTGAGTATCTCTGTATGACAGATTTTAAATACAGCAAATTCAAACACAAATGTGATATATTTGAGGTTATCCTGACATTCTCAGTATCACGTGGAATGCTAAATCTATTTGAGAAATGCAGCGATAGGATTAGAGTGGATATATAGTTTAGTTAAATAGCCAGATATTTTTAATTCTTAATTTTAATCTGATTTACACTCTTCAGTAGTGGAAAAGGCATTTTGAAAAGGAAAAACACCCATTTGTTTTTCAGAAGTCATATATGAAAGAGAAGATTCTAGGTGTTGCAGCCAGTTCAGTTAAGACAAACATATGCTGGAGCAAAGTAATTTGCTGACCTGACTCTTGAGTTTCTATCCAAACACATTTCTGCTGCTAATTGTTGATACTGAGTTCCACTTGCAGCACAGCATATTAGTGCATGCTCTGGCTTCCTGAGTGTTTTCCTAATTTCTGATGTATTTTCAAGGTGAAGTAGACGGATCTGGAAAAAAATGTGATTTTTTTCCCCCAGGAGATTTGGAAAACTGTGTATTTGTAGAATAGCAAATAATTTAGGGATTCTACTTCATGAACTTACGAGAACATTTCATGGTTATGCAATGAATGGGTACTCTGACAATGTGAATGGAAGGGATGGGGAGTTCCAAACATTTCAGCTATTACAGTAAGAGTTTGCCTGCATCTACCAACTCTTACATTTTTAGCCTGGGTTCACCATCTGTCACTGTAGAGCTTCTGGGGCTGCTCGTCTGGGATTTGTGCCAAGCTGAAGAAATATCTTTGGCTATGCTGCCTCATGTCCAGATATCTTGCAAAAATAGACCACTGCCTTTGGGAAGGTGGACATGACCAGAGTTTGAGCCATGGCTTTTTGACTTTTAGTGTTTATAACTGTCATGCCAGTGGAAAAAAGACCATGTTCTAATAATATGATGCAAACAATAAATGAAAATAAAGTTTAATCAGATATCTAACATTAATATTCAAATTAATAATCTGAATAAATGTCTGTCTGCCTCTTCCCATCTCCTGCTGCCCTCAAAAGTACCTATGCTTGTTTTACTTCTGGAATAAAAATGATTAAACCATAAAGAAATATTGTGTAAATACAATTTAAACTATAAAATGAGAACTAGCTTGGCTATCATAAGAATTTTTCCCCCTTAAAGTGGGGAAAATAATGGGAATTTTGTAAATAGAAACAATACTTCAAAAAACAAGAGAAGATATGATTGAATATAAGAATTATTAAAAACAGTATCTGGCTCAACATTAGTGAGCAGGGTTATGGAGCACATGTGATGATTGATCATCACTTCTGGATAGTATTCTTTTCTCTTCTGTATGTCCATGGCATAGATGTAATCAGTCAGATGTCCAGTTTAGCTAAAAGTTGATAAAGCACATTTTTTATGTATTGGTCTTTGCATTAATTATGTGTGCAGCACATTTCTTATTTTTAGTGTCACTATGTTCATGGTTGGTCACCTATTCAATAGAAATAAATTAATGAAATGAGAATATGAATTACCTTCTGTACTTTTGGGCTCTCTTATGTCCCTGTTGTGATAAGAGAAGAAGAATTCAGTATTGAGCAAATCTTCTTTCAGGTTGTGACCTGAAGATTTATACAAGACAATGAAATATGTTCAAACGATCTTTGTAGTATCTGAAAGATGTATTAGCCTAAGCCGTGGATCTTTATTTTTCAGGCAGTAAAATTATTGTAAAACAATTCTTTCTTACATGTTTCATAATAAATTCATTATTCAATGATAAGCTTAAAATGGACCTATTATATTAAAAGTGTGGTTTTAAACCAACTTTTCGAAAATCTTACAGATAGAATGTACTTTCCTGAAAACAGATGTGGATTTTCAAGGGCACATATCAGTCGTTTAAGCAGTTGCATGTCTGAACTAATAAAATTAAACTTTAATGCAAGTTGCAGTCAGTTGATTGAAATCCTTTTTAATTGAAAAATGAAATAATTAAGGAATATTTCTATTTTTCAAAACAGGAGTAATAAAATATAATAATCACAATACTAATTATGTTCAGTGTAAAGATTTTTATAAAAACTTGAAACCAATAATGCTACTTTTTTTTTTCACTGGTAACATAAGCAGAGCATAAGCCTGTGAAAAGGATGACTTAACACAACTGTTGATGCACTTCAACTGAAACATCTTTATCAAGTTAATACAAGAAGCAGTCATGCCCTACTTGAATTACTCATTTATAATGGCTGAGCAGCAGCCTGGATGTGGACTTTGAAATCCTGGGAAAATAAGATGCATGCATGCATCCAAATGTCTAGAGTCTTTAAAGCAGCTGTAAAATGTTGAAGTGAGATGTCAGCTACTAGCTGTTGTCTGCATTTTTAGTCTGAAAGGAAGTGTGATCATTTAATTGCTAACCAAGTTTAATATTATTATAGTTGTTACATCCTCAGTTCAAAACTTTTTTGTTTCTAGGGCTCTTGGAACATATAGGCCTGAAGAATCAGAATATTTTATCTGCTTTTTTGCATACTTTGATTGCACAGATGATTCCAACATTTTTTGAAGATCTTACTTACTTTGTTAAAATACATACATTTTTCTCTAACTTTTATTGTGCTTGTAATAAGGGAATAATAATCCCAAAGATGTGTAAAATATCAAAATAAAGCACATGTGTGGGTAGCAATTCCAAAATGGCTACCTTTGTGCTCAGTAAGGACATAAGAGTATAATAGCTGGTAAAAGCCATATATTAAAAGGATCTCTGTCTGTTTGCACTATTGAGATGTTGCTGTGTGCACAGTTTTTTGCAGATGATGGCATTGCCAGGTTCCTTGTCTTCACAGCTTGATTTCATGTTTTCTTTGAAAAGACAGACATATAGGAAATTAACTGTTCAGCTTTAATTTTTCTTCAAATTCTTGCACAATTCCAAAGGGTGTGCATCCCATTATACTTGAAACAGAGATTTTTCATTAGAAGTGCCAGATGTTTCTCAAGTATCCTCACACTTCCCAAGCTACCAGCACAGAAGTAAACACTCTTCTTTTTACTGCAGGAATTGTACAAGTTCCTATCACAAGAAGTGAGTGAGAGCAGGAAAATCCAGTTTTTCATGTTGGAACATCTGTAAGGCAGTGTGAACTTTGTGTTGCACTTTGGAGACAGATGATAAAGTCCATATTGTATCTATCCAGGGATATTCATAATCATCTTACAGCAGTTGGTGAGACTGCAAGGGTGCTTAATTAAGGATCATTCAGGAATTGGTCAAGTAGCTTTTTTCTTCTTTCTGTTACAAGTAGAATTAAGATGACTTGCACTTTGTCTGTTTCCTGGAAAAATCACTATCTCAAAATCATGATGGAAGGAGAATCTGTTTTCTACACAATGGCAGCAAATTAAGCCACCAACTCAGAGATTGTGCTGTCCTTCCTGGTACTGGGAAAATGGAGAGGTGAGAATAATCCACCTTAAAGGTAGAAGTAGGGTGGTTAAAAGTCTTCACTTATATTTTTTCCAAGGCAGCCCTAGTAGAGTTACTGGGTATAGCTCTTATGAAAGCACTTTAAACTAGATTTGAAGGAGGAAAGGAATAAAACCAGGCTTACTACAGATAAACCTGGGGGCAGTATGCCACTGTCTGAGGGATGCTGTGATAGCAAGGTCCTTTGGTCTGCCACCTCAGTGGAGGTAGGGGATGGAAATCCATGCAGCAGCAAAGACGCAAGGGTTATTGAATTTTTAGAAACTATGGAAGCACCTGAGAATGGTTACATAGCAATTAGGGCTTGTCGTCCCCAAAAGGCAGTAATGAATAGTCCAACTGAAGTGCATTTACACCAATGCACACAGCATGGGCATCAAACAGGAGGAGCTGGAAGGCATTGTGCAGCAGGAAAACTGTGGTGTAATTGCCATCATGGAAACATGGTGGAATGATGCGTACAACTGGAGCGCTGCAATGGATTGCTGTAAACCCTCCACAAGGGATGGGCAAGGAAGGAGAAGTGTTGGAGTAGCTCTGGATGTTGGGGAGTGTTTTGATTGTCTAGAGATTAATGATGGTGACAGTAGGGTGAGTGTTTAAGAGTCAGAGAGAAGGGCGACAAGGCCTTGGTGGGAGTCTGCTATACACCTCACAAGCAGAATGAAGAGGCAGATAAAATATTCTATTAGCAGCTGGGAGAAATCGCACAATAGCTGGCCCTTGTTCTCATGGGGGACTTCAATTTACCAGATGTCTGCTGGAAATGCAATACAATGGAGAGGAAACAGCCTAGGAGGTTCCTGGAGTGTGGAAGTTAACTTCTTGACACAGCTGGTGAGCAAGCAAACTATGAAAGGCAGAGGCTGGACCTGCTGTTTGTGAACAGGGATGGGCTGGTGTGTGATGTGGTGGTTGAAGGCCTCTTGGGCCCAGTAATCACAAAATGACAGAATTTTTGGTTCTTGAAGAAGTAAGGGGGGTGGGGGAGCTGCAGATCTGCTACTTTGGACTTCCAAGAGCATACTTGGGCCTGCTTAGGAGATGGGTTGAAGGAGTTCCTTGGGAGACAGTCCTGAGGGACAAAGGAGTTCAGGAAGGCTGAGCAGAACTAAAGAGGAAATCTTAAAGGTATAGCAGGCTGTACCCATGTGCTGAGAAAGTTGAGCTGATGAGGAAGTGTCTGACATGGCTGAACAGAAAGCTTTGGCTGGAAATCAGGAAAAAAAAGAAGAGCTTATGACCTTTGGAAGAAGGAGTGGAAAACTCACAAGGACTGCAAAGATGTTGTGAGGTAATAAAGGGAGAAAATTAGAAGGGCCAAAGCCCAATTAAAACTTAATCTGGCTACTGCCATGAAAGACAATGAAAAATGTTTCTGTAAATACATCAGCAACAAAATCCATTATTGGATGCCAGGGCAAACATAGTGGCAAAAGATGAGGAAAAAGCTGGGGTACTTAATGTCTTAATGCCTTAGTCTTTAATGACAAGACCAGTTGTCTTTAATGACCAAGACCTTCCTGACCTGGAAGACAGGGTTGGGCACAGAATGAAGGCCCCGTAATCCAAGGGGGAATAGTCAATGACCTGCCATACAATTTAGACATACACAGGTCTGTGGAGCTAGATGAAGTCCATCCAAGGGTGCTTGGGGAGGGCTGGCAGAAGAGCTCACTGAGCCATCTTCAATCATTTACCAGTGGTCCTGGCTAACTGGGGAGGTCCCAAGTGACTGGGAATTGGCACTAGTGACCCCCATCTATAAGATGGCGAGAAGGAGGATTTGGGGAACTACAGGCCTGTCATCCTTACCTTGGTGCTGGGCAATGTTATGCAGCAGATCAGTGTCATTATATAGCACATGCAGGACAATACAGAGGGATCAGGTCCAGCCAGTGTGAGATTAGGAAAGGCAGGTCTTGCTTTCCCAACCTGATCTCCTTCAATGACAGGGTGACCTGCCTAATGAATGAGGGAAAGGCTGTGAATGTTGTCTACCTGTGCATTAGTAAAGTCTTTGATACCATTTCCCACAGCACACTTTTGGAGAAACTGGATTTTCATGGTGTGGTTGAGCGTATTCTTTACTAGGTAGGAAAACTGGCTGGTTGGCCAGGCCCTGAGAGTGGTGGTGAATGAAACTAAATCCATTTGGTAACCGGTCACTAATGGGGTTCCCCAGGGCTTAGTGTTTGGGCCAGTCCTGCTTCATATCTTTATCAATGATTTGGACAAGGGGATTGAGTGGACCTTCCGTCAGTTTGCAGAGGACATCAAGTTGGGTGGGAGTGTTGATCTGCAGGATGGTGGGAAGGTCTGCAGAGGCATCTAGACAGGCTGGATTGATGGGCTGAGACCAACGGTATGAGGTTAGACAAGGCAAAGGGGAGGGTCCTGCACTTGTGTTATAACAACGCCATGCAGTGCTTCAGACTTGAGGCAGAGTGGCTGGAAGGCGGCCCTGAGGAAAAGGACCTAGGGGTGCTGGTCAGCAGTGGCTAGATGCGAGCCAGTAAGTGTGTGCTCAGATTACCAAGAAGGCCAGTGGCACCTGACCTGGAAGTGTCTGGCCAGCAGGACCAGGGCAGTGATTGTCTCCCGATACAGGGCACTGGTGAGGCCTCACCTCAAGTACTGTGTCCAGTTCTGGGCCTCTTAATTCAGGAAGGACATTGCGGTGCTGGTGCTTGTCCAGAGAAGGGTAATGGAGCTGATGAAGGATCTAGAGGGTAAGTCATAGTAGGAGCGGATGAAGCAGCTGGGGTTGTTAAGCCTTAGAGAAGAGGAGGCTCAGGGGAAACCTTATTTCTCTCTACAACTGCCTGAAAGGAGTTTGTAGCCAGGAGGTTGATCTCTTCTCACAAGTAACAAGCAATAGGACAAGAGGAAATGGCTCCAAGTTGTGCTAGAGGAGGTTTCAATTGGTTATTAGGAAAAATTTAATCACTGAAAAGGTGTTCAGTCATTGGAATAGGCTGCCCAGGGAAGTGGTTGAGTCACTGTCCCTGACAGCATTTAAAAACATCTAGACGTGATATTTAGGGACATGGTTTAGTGGTAGATTTGGCAGTGCCAGGTTGATGGTTGAACTCTGACCTTAAAAGCCTTTTACAGCCTAAACGATTCTATGATTCTATATAACCAGGGAGGACAATATTTTATCTTAGACTGTTTTGTAAAGTGGAGCATTTCGGATGGGTTTGCATTGCTGTTTTCCACTGAGATTCTCTATTGAGCTGCTGCAAGTATATGATGGAGGGATGTTTGCAGTAAGAATGCACCAAGCCTTTTCTGTGGCTTGGCTCTGCTTGGATATAGCTGCCACGGATTTTCACCCCTTCTCAGATGGCAGCAGCTCAGCTAGCTCCAGTAAAAGGTTTCTCTATATTGAGATGTGAATTAACTCAAGTAAGTTACTCCAGAATACTTGCACTTGAGAGCAAAGAAATTGGTAATGGAGAAGCATAGTTGTACAAAAGTAGCATGAGGTAATGCTAAGGGAACAAGATGTTTTTCATTCATTTTCCATGAGGTCCCCCATAGTGAAACACTTGCAAATGAATGCTGCTATATTGGCAGCCAGTACAACTTAGACTCAGTTACAGCAGCATTTTGGACCTGGCTTTGAGGAAATAAAGCAACATCCGAGTTCCTGCCATGCTTATCAACATGGGGAAAGCAAAGTTCTTCCACTTTTGTGTAGTAGAGGTACCTCTGCATGTTCCTTTTCCTTAATTCTCTTGCTAGGGGTGGTTATTGGCTCATACATATCAGCCAGCGTGGAGGACTGCTGTTTGTGTGTTCCTGAGCCTTGGACCTAGTCTTTGTGGATGTTTGGTTGGGGTTCGCACCTCACAGGGCTGTGACTCTCACCAGCATTGGAACATCAGAAGCCTTTCTAGGATTGCTGCTTCAGAGAAATAGAAACAGAGTAGCAAATAATAATTAAAAAAAAAAAATTAAAAGGTAAGAAAGTGAAACTAACCCAGCTTGCAGTCCTACTTATTTCCATTTTTCAGAGAATTTTGTTTTCTTTAGAGACAAAGCCCTCTTTTTACCCTTCATTTCTTAAACTGGAATGCCATGATAAGAATTTGAAAGGGCCAGAGTCAATTTCTTAATTAGGGTTGGAAAAAGTGGGAATATAATTACTTACCAGACAGCTGGTATAATTTTCCTAAACATTTTCATGTTTAGCTATACTTGTATATAAGTACAAGGAGAGAAAAAAATATCTATTCTCATTCTATTGGTGAATAAGATATTCTGGGTATTGTTGAGGTTTGGGAGGAAAGCTTAGAAAAGTGATGGTGTAATCCATGGTGCATTGTGTGACGTAGCCCTATAAATATATTGGAGAGCTACAACTTGAGAGAAAATATAAATCTTTTTAGCTCTAGATGTTCTTGTTTCCCAGAGGATTACTAGTGGAACAGGAGGACAAATTCTTTAATTCCTTTATCCATAAGTCAGTCCCTTTGGAAAATCTCCAGTTGGTTCTTCATACCCCGGGAAGAATGATAGCCAAACACTTGTTGTTTTTTGACAAATTCTACCTAGTTGCTGTCAGTACCAGGGCAATGTGATCAACATTTTTTTAGAGAAATGCAGACAAACTCTCCTTAATATATGTGGGACAGAAGATACAGTGTGTGTACATATAATGGGGGGGTGTGTGTGTGTGTAGGTATACATATATTAGTGTGTATATATATATATATATATATAAAAGTATATATACATGTCTTTTAGTATATATGTGTAGTGAATTTTTCCTGTTAATTTCCAGTAATTTTCCTTCATAAGACATAAGATAATAATAAAATACCTTATGATCTTATAGATTTTTTGTGCTTCTTTTGGGAACTCCACCTGGCCTTGTCCTGTCACGAGTATTCATGTGCAGCACTTTTGAATGAACTTTGCATGCCAAATTATCTTTTACGTAATAGATCTTTTAGTTTATATTAACCAATATGAATGCCATCAACACAACTTTAGAGAAAATCAGTATTTTTAGCATTATATGGCTTCTTTACTAAATTCTTACTGTGCTTTTATAAATTAAATTGTCTTCAAACAAATAGGCTGTATCTAATAAAGTACATTATCCCACTAGAAATTCTGAACAAAAGATATTGTGTGGCAACTTGAAATATGACCAAGGCAGCTATCATTGCTGCTTTTAGTAGTTTCAGAATAACATTACACCTACTTAGAGCACCAGAATGTGCCTTGTATGTCAGTGTGCCAATGCAAATAATATTCAGACTTTCTACTATGTTTCTTCTGTGAAGTGCAGTTTAATATTTAGTTACTGATAGTGCCCATTATTATTGTTATGCTTTGGATCAAGGAAAAGATAAAATAGTCCGAATTACAAAGCATCCAATAGCTTGAATTTTCTGCCCAAGGAATAACAAGAAGTAGCAGACTGAAGTTCAAATTTATATGGTGAATAAGTTTGAGTAGTTTTCTGTGCCATTAGCGGAACAAATTAAACTTTTGCTGCTTGAGTGCATATACCTAAACAGTGTAGTGTGGGAGGATTATCAGCCAGTTAGTCTTATTGGTTTATTGGCAGTAGAGCAGATTTAAACGAAATTTTCCCATGGCAGAAGTACTGTATCAGCAATCCCAGAAGTTTTCCTAAGAAATTTATGAAGTGGTATGAAAGTAAATTACTGAAGAGCCATCAAAGCAAGTATGTTATTAATTGACAATTTATTGACTTCATCCTTACTGCTAGTTAAAAGAAAAAAAAAGGATTAGGATTCCCACTACACTTTGAAAGCTGCGTGAGGTCTTTGTACGACATTTCAGTTAACCTGTAATTAATTAACTTAATTTAACAAGTATTAGTAAAAGAGTAAAAGCACACTTATTGTGATGGATCTATAAAAATAGTCATAAGATCAATGTAAATAAGTAATGGAAAGTGTGAATCTGGGTCTGGTTAGGGCAGAGTGTAACGCCAATTATCTTTGATCTTCTGGGAAACTTAGTCCTTGCTCAAGGAAATCTCTCATAAGCATCACTGACTAATTGCTAAAGAACTGCTGGGTCTTTACCCTTCAGCTTATGGTCAAAAATACATTGCTGTTTATTGTACTGGACCATTTTTCTGTGCCTAGCTTCAATACACTTAATTCAAACAAATTGCACTTGATTTTGTTGTTATTTTACCTATATTAAAAGAGTAGAATAGTGATTACAATAGAAAGAGGTGATCTTCTGTTTATTCCAATTTCTTCTATTAACTTGCTGCTTCTGGCTAATTATTTAACTCTCTGTTTATCATTTCATCTGCAAAAATGTATGTTACCATACATGTGAAATGTTATGGGAAATGCCATAAGAATATTTTCAGACTTTGAGTTGGAAGGTATTACATGAAGACTGGAATTTTGTAGTGATGGTAGTTAGGTATTAGTGAGTATGCTGTAGGTTTTATAAACATCTAATATTTGATATAGGAATTTAATTCCTACTAATATTACGTAGAAGTGGAGGTCTCCTTAAACTTAAAAAAAACCAATCTAAAGCCGTTTTTTCCAGATCATTCATGTACATTTTAAATTTAGAGCTTTTAAAATGTCACTCTTAATTAGACATGTAGATTTATTGTCAGGAATATTTTTTCCTATTACTAATAATCCGTAAAGCCAACTGCATGTAAAATGCATGAATTCTCTCCTTTTCTGCCTCTTTCTGACACCTGTGAACTTTTTTGGTTGTTTTCAATGACTGGTAAATTGTTTTCCAGGTAGGAGGGAGAATGCTTGACTTCGACTCACAGTCTAATTTCTTGAGAAAATACCATTGTGTGCAATGTGTCAACAATAGAAGCTATTGCAGAATATTTTCCTTCGCTATCAGATTTTTTGGCCAATTTACCCCTGAAAGCAGTCTCCTGGAAATCTGCTTAATCAGTAATACTGTTTTGAAAACAAACATTTTGTAAGGATCTGTCCTTTTTCATTAACAGCTGCGAACATTATAAATAAATCTAAGTCTTTTTTTTTTTTCCAGTCACTCATGATATGCTTCCTTTCTTTGCATTTGTCAGTTTTACCTACTTTGTTCATGGTACTTCAACTTTGATCTGGGCTAATTGCCATTAAATTCACACCACTCACTGACTTGGCAAGCCAGAGCAAGTTAATGCTATTCATCATCAGGAGACCAGTTACTTTCTTCTGTCCCCTCTAGGCATGTGCTTGTTTGTTTAACAGCAAAATGATTTGAGCAGTTTTACATATGCTGCTCCTACATTTTCCATATGAAAGTCAATAGCACAGCAGAATTCTACAACTGAAAGTTTTTAAATAGGTTTATTGCTTAAGATATAGGTATAATAAATTTTTTTTTTCCTTGCTGCTTCAGATGCTGTTTCTATCCCACAGCGAGATTTCACAGGAGGAATTTGGAGCTTGTCCTTGGGTCAAGGAAGGATTTTTGTCTGTTTGATGCTTCTTCACTTTTCAGAATACAGAATGTTTTTGCCTGCTAAAACTATTAAAATACATTTAAATGAGACAAATACAGGCTTTTTTCTAGGGCTGGTTTTCCCCTCCTCAAATGTCACAGGCTGTCTGATCTTTGGAGAGGAAAAGACACAATCTCCCAAATCAGTGTCTGTCTTGACCTTGCTCATTGTCTTTGCTGGGCTGATGTGTTAGCTTCTGGGTACTGCATAATTTACCAGTATTAATGCTGATAGGAAGGAATTATTTTATTAAATAAGCATAGTTACTATTTTTAAGCATTTAAAATATTAAAATTATATTTTAAATATTAAATCATTCTGATGAAGCAAGTGTATTATATAAATTTCATATCTATGAGCTTGGTTTTTTTCTCCAAAAGTAGGAGGATTACTTTCAGTGGAAAATGGGATAGTGGTTATTTTTAACCCCCTTGTGCAATACTACTCTCAAGAGTCATTTATTGACCAATAATAGTTCGTCTTCCCCGAGAATGTAATGAATTGAGGCAAGCTGTAACATCTAACACATTAATAATTAGATAAGAATAATTAAAAGTATGAAGTAGATTTTTATAATATGTGGAGTTAAATTGACTCTATTTGGAGCTGATGAAAAACTTGTTTGGCAGCATTATTGCTAAATCCTCCTGAAGGCAGCTTGGGAGATAATAATAGTAGTTCAAGCCTTTGCTAGTGTGTTTCTTGAATCTTTCATAACTTTTTGACCTTCATTAATAATAATTTTTCTGCACCATGTAGTTTTGATTTAATCACCTCTGTTTAAAAAAAAAGAGGGGGAAATACATTTGAAAATTCAGAACATATTTTTGATTGTAGAAAAAAATATACCAATGCTGCTTCCTGCTCCCCTCCCATTCAAATTGAAATTTCTGATTTGATCAAAATTATTTGAGGTGTTTTTTTTTTTTTTTTTTTAAATGAGCATCTGTACTTTGAGTTATTTTCATTTTGTTTTGGTTACTTATTGTTCATTGTTTCCAGTTACTGGTACCATCTAGTGTTTCTAGTGTTTTTCAGTGTCTGTCTTAAACCTGCAAAATTAATGTTACTGGAATATTCTTTTAATTTTTATCTTCTTAGACTTCAGTGAATGATGCTCACATCACTGTGTGGAACAATTGAACAGTCTAATGCAAAGTTTTTGAATTTTTATAATGAAGATAAATTATTTTCTTCATGTCAAAGATAAGTAATGAATAAAATGGAAAGGGAAAAAAAATGTAACACTGGTCTGATGGGAAAAATGAAGGATAGAACTGAAATTGGAACAGGGCCCAGCAAAAGCAATTGGACAACAATTCTCATTTGGGAAATACTGAAAATCAACAGTGTTGTGGTGAGCTTCTTCCAGCTGCAGTGCCATCCTTTTCTGTTAGTGGGATAAATGTGAGGGTTTGGTACCTGGTCCACTTTGGTTCTTGCACTTCTTTTTCTGGATAGTAGCAGTCTTAAGAATCAGTTTTAACAGAAATGCTTCATGGTACCATCATTGTTCAAACAAGTTCGCACCACAACAGATTGCCTGTCAAGTGCAGGATGACAATCAAAGCAGAGCTCAGCCAGGTGCCAGAAGCAATGTAGCCAACTGTGGAAGTATCAACCTCACCTGCACTGACTCGCTCTCTTGCTTCTAACATCCCACACTAATAAGAAAAAAATGATGCTCACAACAGTTCTGTCAAGTGAATATGTTGGAAATTGTGGTGTGAGAGCATGAATAGTAGCCTTAATGTTTAAATATTTCAAACTACTGTGCAGATGTTGTGTTCAGGATTGTTTTGGGTCCTTAGGGTCCTTCATCTCATTTTGGAATGATGTGGTGTAAAAGCTTGTTGTTTGTTTGGTTTGGTTTATGTGATACAGTTTTCCCATAAGACTTGTATTAATGTTCAGGAAGCAAGATTTAAATAAGAGACTGTTTCTTGTTTTAGTAAAGTTTGAATTCTTTCTCCAGAAGAATAAAATGTGATGTGAGACAGTTAAATACAGTAAAAAATGAAGTAAGCTGTCCAAGCTGAACTCACTGGACCACCCAGGTCTTGGACCACCCAAGGGACCAACAACAAGCAATTGCCTGAAAGAGGTGGCCTTTTGCTGGAGGTCGAACAAGTTGTATTGCAGAGCTTGGATATATTCGTAGTGATTTCTTACTGCAGTTGGCTGCCTACTGGAGATGGCCATTATTCTGTATTCCCACTGTATCAGTAATGTCCCTGTAAAAATGGCATTTCTTATTTACTTCTGACCTTAACAATTTTTTTTTGTCTTTTAGGACAAAAGTAAAATTAGCGGCTTAGTGATGTGTTGCTGCTAAGTAGAGATTTCAAGTGTAGAGCTGTGTAGTGTTATATATAAATAAGATTTTTGAATGGGGGGATATTTGGTGTCATTGCAATGAGAATTAAATTGGAAGCACTCATGTAAGTAATTCTTACTTGAACAACCTTCATTATGCTTCTATTCATGAGAAATGCTACAATATGAAACCAGATAATTCAGTGTTAGAATTGCTGTGTTCGTAAGATTAAATGGCCTTTGGAAAATGTAGAAAATCTCTTAATTTGAAGTTATTCCAAGTGGCAGGTTTTGTCGTTGAATCCACAGTAAAATGATGTATATGAGTGTGCAAATATTTTCTGTTATTAAAAATAGACATTGAATTAAAATTTCCTGTGGCAATCATAATTTCAAGATGGTTTCCCATTCTGTTCTTTTTAAAATTTGCTAGATAAAGTGTAAGTCATCTAACTTAACCACCCCAAATCAGCATTTTTATGTATATGCTTTTGCAGCAATAGTTTTATTCTAGTGATGGTAACTTAAAGATAGAAAGGATACAAGGAAGGTTTGCTGAAATGTAATTAACTGTTATGTGAGGTAAAAATCCCTCCATCATGTATCAGTAAAATCTTCTATTCCTGCAATCTTGTTTTAGTAGCTATAGAAAATATTTAAAAGTACACAGCTGTACCTTATGCAAACCTTCTCTTAAGTATATAGCTTTATTTCTTCAGCATACTTTTTGATTGTTTTATTTAACGTCTAATTATCTGATTTTTCTTTTAATCCTTTCTTAAAACCAGAATAAAGGTAGCATCTAATTTCTCCTTTTTGCAAGCTGGGTGAAGCACTGGCTAATTAATTTCACTCCTGTTAGAGGAGTGAAATTTATTTTATGGCTGTTAATCCACATACTTTTGTAATATTTTTTCAATCTGAAATGAATACAAACATTGTTATGACCCTGTTGAAAGACACAAAGAACTCCTGTGGCTTTGCAAGATAGGAAGAAGCTTTTGAATAAGGAGGACTTCAATTAAAGCCCTCTAGGCAGGGCTAAATGTTGTACTTGTGTGTTATTGTGGGGATATATACATGTTTACACTAATTTTGATCTGTGTATTAATAATAGTTTAATTCTCAAATTAATATTATTCATATAAAAGTTTCACAACTACTGCGTTGCAGTTTCACAGAATGGTTTGGGTTGGAAGGGACGTTGAAGATCATCAGGTTCCAGCCTCACCTTCCACTGAACCAGTTTGCTCAAAGCCCATTCAGTCTGACCCTTCTTTATTTAATGATGTTAAATAATGATGGGGCAGACCCCAGAAAAACATACCCAGACTGGTTTTTTAAATATTAATTTATGTATATGGAGTATGAGAATATAGATAGACTTGAGTCATCCACATCATGAAATGCATTACATGTGCCAATGTAATAATAATTTTAAGTCAGCTTTGTTTGACAAAACATCAGTTCACATGTCCTACAAGCCATAAAGCCTTCTCCTTTTACCACTTTATAGTCAACTGAGTAAAACAAACAAGTTCTGAGATAAAATAGTATATTAATTTTTTAAAATTTCATTTAATAAACAATATGATGAAATAGTAACAGTGATGAAGGAAGTGGTCAGTATTATTTATAGGTATAGAGATAAGCCTTGCATTCTTATTACTAACCTTTCTAATTTTCCTCCAGTTCTCTAATGCTAATAAGTCATTGCAAATCCATGTAAACAGACTCCCGATGAACAGTTTTACTGAGGAGAATGTTCTCGGCAGGGCTTTGTTAACCTGATGTTCTGTGGTTTTGCCTCGTAAAACTAGCAAAGGGCTCTCTGCATGGAATGTTAATGGGGTGAAGTAATGAATGCAGGATGGGATGTAAGATTCAAACATGCATAAAGTTGGGGGTTTGGAGGAGATCCTTGCAGACAGTAGCGAAGATAAAAGCATTGGAATTTTTTTTTGTTTGTTTTAAGCCAACAGTTGGATCTCTGCTGGAAATCTGGCTTTGAAATAAGAACGTAAGAAAAGAATTAGAAATTAAGCTACATAAATTTATTTTAATCTGGTCTTGGTGAAAGAAACAAGTTGAGGGTCATCCCTGAGGTTTTAACACAGTTTTAAAAACTATTCCTCTTTCAAAACATCCTTCTGACTTACATGCTTTTTAGTTCTGCATCAAGAGATTTTCTCTTAAGGGGTAGGTTGCTTGTGCTGTACTTTTGCTTTCTTTTCAAAAGTGTATTTTGAGAAAGATGCAACCGAACTATTTCAGTTCCTGGAATTTGTAATTGCTTTTGTGGGGAAAATGTATTCAGTGCTTTGTATTCCTTATATACTTGATTCCTGAGGAATCAAGCAGTTGAAATTTTTATACAAGTGCAGTGCTAATTAGTTACATTGTTCAGGCATGACCTGATCTTGATTTTGTTGTCCAGTGAATGGAAACATCTATGGATGAGTTGGTTTTGCTCTGTCTGAGTGATGTTTGTTGGTTGAGGGCCCAGATTAGGTCTGGTGAGGCAGGTGTATTTATTTCTGTTACAATAAAGCCCACCCGTAACTGTTAGTCTGAGGATGTTGATCGGATCATCTCTCCTTAATGACTTGGTCATTTCATCCTCTCACTACTCAGTGTGCAAGTTCTGCTACATCAGAATGGCTAACCTGAAGGGCTTTAACCTTTCCCTGTAAATTTATTAGAAACATGACAGCAAGAGATGATGTGTAACTGTGATTTGAAACAGATCATCTTTTTTTTTTTTCGGCGAGGGGATGTACTTTTTTTTTCCACAAGACAATTTCTAATTTCTTATTTAAATACAGACAGGCCAGTTGCGTAAGATTTCACTATATGGAATAAAAAGTAGTGATGCTGCAGAGAATGGATACAGCTTGTTTTGGGAATAACTGCTTCTCCAGATTTGAGGAAATAAAAATGATCGCTAAACATTGACAGTTGAGGGTATGATAAACTGAGCACTGTGAGAACTGCTTACTAGGTAATTTTAAAAGTAGATAATCTCAGCTGTTTGATAGTAGATGAGACCTGATCAAACTCAAATTTGCCTATTTGCTGGCATTTGCATTTATGTTAAAAGAAATAATGGAGGTGGATCAAGCTAGATTATTACTCTCAATTTTTACCAAGTTTTGAGAAAACAATTTCGTAGCACTGGAAAAAATACAGGTGTTGGGTTTTTCTGGGGGTAGGGCTAAAGAAGAAGAAGGGTTGAAAGAGAGACGTTATAGCCTTTGTAGTACTAGCATTGCTGACTGATACCAGTTATAGATAAATTATGGAATATGTATATGGAGTACAGTAAAAATGGTCATGAGAGAAAGTGGAATGTGAGATGCTTACCTCTATCAGTCAAATGTTAGAATGAGCAGTAGCACAATAAATATGTTGTAATGATTTACGTGGGCTTATACAATTTACCTGTTTTAAATAATGAAGTGTCTTAGTTTACTCTTAAAAAGGTAGTTAAGAGATAGCTTTATAAACTGTGTATATTGATAAGGAAACAGGCTTTTGAAGCTTTTCAGAATCAAATGAGATTGAACTGTGATTATAGAACAATTTAAACTCAAGAGCTGTGTATTGTAATTATCAGAACAATTTATGAAGGGTGATCAATGTGTTCTCTAATACTTGTAATGATAAAACCAGATGTGGGCTTTTTTAGAAGTTATGTTCAAGTACAACAGCTATGTTTGAAGGCTAACTGAAGAAAGTTCTGCTGCCTGCTTTTCAGTAGAATTAATTAATTAAGTGGATGGATCTTGACGCATTGCTGTCTCTCACTTAGTACATGGTACTAAAAGATTTCTGTGGTAGAAATCCTGTTTGGTATGTTAGCAAATAATGAGCCAGTACTCCTCTTCCTCAGAGTTTTTTGCTAACTTCTTGATCTGTAGAATTCTGTAGTACTTGCTATGAAGAAAAACCTTGAAAAGAGTAATGTGCAACTTTATGTCGATGATTGTCTTGGACATTGTTTGATATATTAAATACAAGCAAGATATGTAGTGAAGACTAAAATTGCAACTGACCCCACTCTTGCAGGCATTCAGTTGTGCTATCAGTAAGATGCACAATGCTTGTTTCTGGTCATTCGGGTTACTTCAAAAGGTAGGGTTTTTTTTTCCTGTTTGATAGCAAAAGTTAGAAGTGGTTTTTTAATATAAGGCTTGAAATATTTGAATTTTAACCATCTGTTGAATATGTTGCGTATTGGTTCATGGAACAGTGATTGCATTGCAATGATGGCACCCATCACTGCATGTGTCTCCATGGATAAGGGCCTTTGTCAGTGCCTAATGAAGATAGAGAATTTGGATGAGAAGTTGGCTGAAAGCAAGACAGATGAGTTGATGGCAGGGGTTGGAGAGAAGCAGCCTGGAGGAACATGTTATTCTTTGATGGAATGCAACCAATATTAATTCTTGGAGCACAGAATGTTTATTGACTAGGTGCTCATTAGGCCAAACTAGTTTAGTTTTTGTTCTTTCCTCCACCAAAGAAAGGGAAAGCTGGTTTAACGGGACAACTTTTGATGACAATTATATAACAGCATAATAATTTTGGAAATTAGGAGTGTGTAGTGGCAGTTCCAAGTATTTTAGAGCCAGGTCTTAGAATCACAAGCTAAAAATCAGAGTATTCTTATGATTATTCCATTTTTCTTTAGTTAATTTTCTTTTTTGTGCTTGTGTATTTTAAATATAAATGAATTCTCAGTCGTTGAAATGTGGAATGAGTCTTTAATCAAGTTCACTTTTACTTTGTGATTATAAAATGTGGGACACTGAACCTCCTTGTAACTTCAATATAGTGGTGCATCAAGTGTCTGTTGGGGCTTTAGTTTGCAAGATTGCTTAATTAGAATATTTTTATTACTTATGATAATTTATCCTTATAATTGTCTTTTAATGTAATTTTGAAGTAAAACTTTAGCTAGTTAGTCTTAAATGACAACTATGAATGGAATAAGCAGATATGGATCATGCATTTTGCCATCTCTTAAAGAATTACTCCATGCGCTGCTTGAAGAAAAGCAAAGAATAATGATTACAGATGAAACTTTGAGAGATTCTGCTTCACATTTTTTTGGGAAGGCTTATTTATTGTTTGAATTATGCCAAAACATAAGAAAAATATAAATTGCATAACTTAAATCGCATATCAGAGGGTCAGTGATATTTCAGTTTTTCAAAACAGAATCACAGAATGTAAGTTGCTGCATGAGTATGACAAAGGCAGACAATATTTATATATTTACTTCTACCTCACTGGAATGAAAGAAGTTGCTTTTGACTGGTAAGACATATAAACCTTCAGTTAATATGACTTTTTAATGTCTGTCCGGGGTTGAAAGTTGTGTAGTCTGGTTTAAAACTGGTGATAAAGCTTGTTGTGAGAATAGAAGCCTGGAAGCAGAAGTCAGCCAAAAGTTGATTAATGGCTAGTAGTCACATTTAATTCAGTTCTAAGTGTGGTATTTACTAATAAAGCCACTTTGGCAAATCTTCAGTGATTTGAGGTAGAAGTTTCACTCACATGAAATTTAACAGGTGATTGTGATAGTGTTGCATCATTTGTGAAAAGAGCAGCTTGTAAATCTGTTCCATTTGAAAAAAATCAGAATAAAATACATATAACTTGACTCTTAAGCAGTGTTAAAATACCTCCACTCTGTCAAGTTTAGGGTTCTTGGTTCACAATCTCCATTGGCATCAGCATGTGTTTGACCCTCACCAAAGTCGTGGGAAGCTTGTAGAAGTCTTATAGCTCACACACTCTCCTGAGCACTAGGACTTGGAGAAGACCCAGAGAAGTCCCTACATATGCACTCCAAGACTCAGGAATGAATTATTTTCCAAGAAACTAAACATTGGTTCTTTGGCTGTTTGTAGCAAGAGCCTTTCTTTAGTATTTTTAAACTTTTCAACAGGGTTGTTTTATGCCAATACTAGTAAAAGTTGTATTTGTTTGCTGAAAAGGTCATGAACCTAGTAGGATTTGGGGTCAGAACAGAGCATAGAAGTCTAATGTTAGTAGGGATTGGATGGCTAGCCCAACAAAAGCCAGATTAGTCTGCATGTGATGCCAGGAACCTCATAAAAGGAGTGTTTTCAGTATTTTACTTTTTTCTACTGTGCTGTCCCCTTCTGCTCCTTTAAGCCCAGATCACGATTATTTTTACCTGACGGGTATCACATATACCTTTTAAAAAGAAAATAAATGCATTAGAAGAAGAGTTTGGGCTAGCAAGAAACTTGCAGAAACTGTCAAGTTGTAGGAAGCAAACACTGAAAATTAATAATCTGAATCCTCAAGCTTGGGGAGTTAGAATAAAGTTGTGACAAATATTTCATGTTGTGACTGACATTTGAAGAGTTTAATGTATTTAGGTTATTTATACAGATCTGCTCCAATGTTTTGTTTAAAAGAGCGTGAGTTTCTGGAAGGCATTTGTTGCTTAATCACATGAACTATGATTGTGGTATCATAGGAGCAAAATTATCATTCTTCCATAAATATTTAATATTAAAATGTGGATTAGAAAAATTTCTCAGCTGCTTTTCTTTATCCTTTTAGCAAAGCAGAGATTCCATGAAATGTCTTTCAAAATTTTGGTTTATTTTTGCTTGTTTTGTTTTTAGTACACTGCAAAGGAAAAGATGCAGGAAATTAGAACTGAAACAATTATTTTTTAGATTGTTAGAATTCAGGGACTCTTCTCACATACGTCATGTTTGACAGAGAATTTAAGTTAAAGCTTAGACCTAATGTACTGATTTGTAGGGTTTTTTTCCCTTTTATTTACTGGAAAAATCCTAAATGTTTCTTAAGATAGAGAGTTCTTCTCTACCACAATCCCATAATTCAAGTATTAAGTAAGTAGGAATAGTTGGGTTCTGTGAAGCTGTTATCACTCTTAATACTGTGTGGCTGCTGCTGAAAAGGTCAGCTAGCTGCTGGTTGATTTGCACTTTCTGGCTTCATTTGATAACCCAAATCGGAATAGTTCTACTTCCTTAAAATGTCAAAGACCTAGATCTGTCTTCACCTGATAAAGAACAGGCATTAGGGCTTAAGAACTGTCACTACAATCTCATTAGGTTATGCTGCTGATTTATAGATTTGTCTGTGGCGCAGCTCCTTGACAGCTATGTCCTTTGTTAACACCTTTCTTATCAAGCTTTGCTTTCTACTTTTTCTACTGCTTATTTATTTGTTTCTTCTTCTGTGAGGTCTGGCAAAGTATTTGGCTTTTTGTTGCTGTGTGGAGGAGTGCAATCAATAGCTGCAGCAATGGCAAAAGCAGGGTGAGGGCAGTGCTTTAAATTGGTGACAGGAGAGCAAGTTTTGGGTAGAGTGAGAAGTTTGTTTTACTTTGCCACAATTAGAAAGTGATTGCATCCTCCTGAGCGCAACACTAGACATTATTGTCTTGAGAGGTCTCCTCGGGAGTTGTTTAGTTGGTTCATTTGAACAGATTGTTACTTCAGGCTGCTTGTGCTCTTGCAGGACTGATGCAGAGACTCCCGTGTACATGTGGTAAAGAAGACAGTGAAAGGAGAATGATCTAAAAATAAATGAAGTTCTCTAGTAACAGTCTTACTGTCACAAAGAGAAATGTTTTATGCAATTGAAATACTGGTTTTTTGGAAAGGGGAGAAAAAGGAAGTTGCATTTAGCTGGTTGGGAAGCCTCTGATGCAATTACTGTGTGTACTAGAAGTGCAGACTGTAGGGCAGGCTCCTTTCAATGTTTTTGCAATACTGGGAAATGACAGTTGTAGAATGGTTGGGATTGGAAGGGACCTAAAAGATCATCTTGTTCCAGTCCCCCTGCCGTGGGCAGAGACATCTTCTGCTAGACCAAGTTGCTCAAAGCCCCATCCAGCCTGGCCTTGAACACTTCCAGGGATGGGCCATCCACAACTTCTCTGGGCAACCTGTTCAGTGTCTCACCGCATTCAGAGCAAAGAATTCCCTTCTTATACCTAATCTAAACTCTTTTAAAATTTGAATCCATTTCTTCTTGTCCTCTCTCTACGTACTCTTGTAAAAAGTGCCATGCCATCTTTCTTGTAGGCTTCCCTCAGGAACTGGAAGGCTATAATTGGGTCACCCTGAATCCTTCTCTTCTCCAGGCTGAACAATCCCAATTCTCTCAGCATTTCCTTGTATGAGAAGTGCTCCATCCCCCTAATCATCCTGGTGTCCCTCCTCTGGACTTGCTGCAACAGGTCCATGTCCTTCCTCTGCTGGGGACCCCAGGGCTGGATGCAGCACTGCAGGTAGGGTCTCAGCAGAGCCGAGCAGAGGGGCAGAATCCCTTCCCTTGTCCTGCTGCCCTCGCTGCTTTGGATTCAGCCCAGGACATGTTTGGCTTTCTGGGGTGCAAGTGCACTTTGCTGGGTCATGTCCAGCCTCTCACCCACCAACACCCCTAATTCTTCTTGAAAGGGCTGCTCTGGATCTGTTCATCTGCAGCCTTTGTTGATAACCGGGGGTTGCCCCAACCCACGTGCAGCACCAGCACTTGGTCTGGTTAAACCTCCTGAGATTCCCATGGACCCACTTCCCAAGCTTGTCCAGGTCCCTCTGGATAGATCCTGTTCTTCAGGCATATCAACAGCACCACTCAGCTTGGTGTCATCTGCAAATTTGCTGAGGGTGCACTCAATCCCTTCATCTACATCATTAATGAAGATATTGAATAACACTGGTCCTAATACCACTTGTCACTGATACCCACTAGGGCTCAGAGCCACTGACCACTATCCTCTGGTTGCACTTTCTTACCCATCTAACAGTTCACTCATCAAATCCTTCTCTCTCTAACTTGGAGGGCAGGATGTCAAAGGCTTTACAGAAGTCCAGATAAATAACACCTGTAGCCCTTGCCGTGTCCATTGATGTATTTATTCCATCATGGAAGGGCACTAGGTTGGTCAGGCAGGACTTGCCCTTGGTGAAGCTGTACTGGCTGTCCCGTCTTCTCCATGTGCCTTAGTACAGCTTGTAGGAGGATCTGTCCCATGCTCTTCCCAGGCACAGAAGTGAGTTTGACAGGTCAGTAGTTCCCAGGGGGTCCTCCTTTCTGCCCTTTCTAAAGATGGGCACAATGTTTCCCTTTCTCTGGTCAATCGGGACTTCACCTGACTGCCATGACTTTTTGAGTATCATGAGGCTTGGCAGCTACATCAGCCAGTTCCCTCAGGACCCTCATCAGGTCCCACAGACTTATGTACATTCAGGTTATAATTATTTATTTTTTTAAAAATTAGATTTATCATAAATGATGCAAAACCTGATTACATTAATGCAACAGGCTACTTTCCCTGACCACGGCTTTTATTGGAAAAGGATAGGGATGCTGAACATAACTTCCTGTAAAATTTTTATTTGATCGCTGGAAGTATAAACCTTCACCCTGTTTTGTCTTAAGTAGCAATGACAACAGATTCTTAATTATAATGGTATTGGAAAGCACTGTTACAAACTGCAAGGGGATTTCAAACTTCCCATCTATTATTTTGCTGAATTGCTCTGAAAGTTAATTCACTGTGATAATGGAAAACTCAACAATTATTAACTCTCTATATGTATAAACCTAAACATGTTTTTCAGTCAACTAGTGTTTCATGAGATTGCAACTAGTGAGTATTTTTTTGATAGTAATAGTATTTGAAAGATGTATTTAGGTTTGTCCACTGCCAACGAGATGTTCAAATGGCAAAAAAAAGATCATTTTCTTTGAAATGGCAGACTGGCCAATCTCTTAAGTGCCTTGTTTTCAGTAATTTCTTTATTCTCCTTAGATTGTCACTGTGCATTGCATTTCCCCATCTCCATTGAAACTCCTCCTCAAAAGCTCTTCTTTTGTGAACCTGTCAGCTGTCACAGAAGCAAGAATTGGAAAAGGGTATGTTAGGTCACCCAGTCAGCCTCGCTGCTGGTGTAGTGAGGAGAGGTCAACAAACAGGGGTGGTTCAGTCCCCCCTGATATATTTTCAAGTAGCTACTGGCACATTCAATGTAAAGCCCAGCAGTCACCTGTGTTTTCTGCTAAGTACTAATGGACTTGGTCCACATAACCATGGTGTTTCAAACATCACATTATGAAAAAGTTTTGGTTTTATTACTGAATCTGAGATCTTTGAAGGAAACTAAATGTTGATGGTAGGAAGCCGGTATCTGTGAAGATGTAGATAATGTATATATAGTGTGTATGAATGCGTTCCTGTTGCTAAGGCAGGAAGGTCCATACGTGGTATTTGAGGAGACAGGAGTAGTGTCCTATAGCTGCTTGATACCTACGATGATGGCCACCCTGACCACAAAAAAATTAAATAAATAAAGCAATCTGGGGTGCCCTGAAAGGAAATCAAGCCTAAATAAAGAAATTATATGATACATAATTATCTGACATGAGTAATGGATTTCATCTGTAAAACTGAAGCCTGTAAAGGCTCTGCTCTACAGATAAAATGCAATCTGAACTGGTAGTTTGGTGCAGGTGAAATCTTTTCATGTCTTTTGGGATATATGTAATTGTTTAACTATGTAATACAAAACAGGTGGATACTAGACTGATTTAACAGGGGGTGATGAAGAGATAGAGGAGACAAAAAGTTTGACCAAGTACATATATGCCCATATGTATGCATGTATATAGGTATGTATATCCAGGTCCTATTTTCTCTCTATCCTGAACTTTTTATTGGATATTTCATTTGGAGAGAATAATCAGGTCAGTATGTAATACCATAGCTTTGTTGTTGGGCTTAGCTGATCTAATTAGTTGTCAGTGAAAAGGTGATGCTCTTGTTATTCTGAATGTTATAGGTGCTGTGGTTATGAGCACACAGATTGCTTACATCCACAGTCAGTATCAGACCAGTCTTAAGCTGACTTAAATGCATATGTGATGTGACCTGATTGGATAATTAGCACAATTAAAGATAGTTTGATCCTATCCCTTTGAGAGAGTGGAAACCCTCCATGCCTTCTAAAATAAATAGGAGTGTCTGACAAAAATCAGAGGCAAAAAAGTCATGCTATGTTCCACTCAGTTTAGGCTGTAAATTTTATAATAGCCTGATTTACAGCCTGTGGAGTTCAGGATTGATTTATTTGCTGCAGTGTGCTTACAATTGTTGTTAAACTCTGACTATGCTGTCATTTAGGTAACAGCAAGCTTTTCAACCCAGCAGGGAAAAATGGATAATGTGTGTTAGTTTCGTGTAGTCAGGGAACTAGATTCCATGACTTAAAAAGTAAATGTGCTAAAGTATTTTATTTTTACATTTTTACTTTTTTTTCTCGATTTTTCTTTTTTCTTTTTCTTTTTTTTCCTTAGTCCTGGCAACAGCTTCCAACAGAAACACAAGAACAGTACCTGGAAACTGTTTTTACATTGTTCTGTTAGTAAAGGAGAACAGAGTATCTTCTTGATTTAGGTGGAGAGCTTAGTGCCCCTGAGTTTTTACCAGGAACCTCCTACGCATACAAGGATTAATACGTATTGAGATTTCTTTCTTTCAGGCTGAACTTGTGCACCAGGGATGTTTCATGTTTGCTTTTCAAAACCAAAACCTTTCAGCACGTCTTTTCATAAGTAGAATTAGAATTGCTAGTGTCAAATCCAAAATGTTTATCTGTGAAATCCTGATTGAATAGGACAAACAAATGTCTGGGGAAAGATTTTATCTGATACAGTAGCTTTGTAGTCTAGATCTCTGGGGGTATTCTGGTCAGAAGTGCAGTTAAGACAGTTGTTAGCATTCTCTCTCTTTGTACAGGTTCTTAGAATTAACAACCAACATCTTTCTCATATGGCCAGAAAAATCCATATGCCTTAAGAGGAAACTCCCTGTTAGTTCCAAATTATGAGGAAAGCTGATATCTTTGCAGCCATAAAGGCAGGTTCATGTGTAATGCACCCCACAATTCCCCCAGCTGTCGGCTGGCATGACAGCTATCAACATAATCACTAGACATGCTCTGTGGCTCTGACCCTTTCCTGCCCTTTATATAGGAAAGTGTCTGTTCCATGAGCTAATGATCAGACACAGATAATAAGGCTTTCCTTACCCCAGAAAACTACTTCAAGGCTGTCATGCTCTCCTAAGTAAGGAGAGCCCTTTAGCCCTAATACAGCCCCTGCTTCCCTCAAAAGTAACAGAGCTTTGAAACTTCACCGCTGCTTTAAAAACTGCTAGTCAAGCGTTGTTTGACCAGTTACTCCAGAAGTGACATCAGGCTATTGCATCTTCAAAATTACTAGCTGGCTCCAATATATAGTTATGGTCAAAGCCTTCTCTCATCCTGTTAGCCATTTTCATTTCTTCTAACTTTTAAAAGGATTATGCATTACAGTCATTGCATAACATGGCCACTTGTAGTTATTTCTGTAGTACAGGAAGAAACTGATTTGCTGCTAATTTTCCTTTTAATTTATTGCTGAACTCACAGACATTCTGATAAGTCCTTAAAAGAAAAAAAAAAGGCAAATATAAGCTATCATTATCATCAAATATCAATTCACTTTTTATGGGGATTTAATTACATCTAAGAAGTTGTGGTACTGCATGTCATTTTGCAGACCTCATTAGAATTTTTCAAATCTGGGTTTCAAACTTTGGCTTCTGAATCTTGTGTAGGGAAGTAAATTATTCTCATTTTCAAAGTTGCTGGGAGCTCAGCAGGCACATCTTGTTGATACCAAAATGTTTTATGCAATTGCCTCAGACTTGTATCAACTACTGTATTACTTTGTAGAATATGTCTGCATGTTTCCCAGTGTAGCGGGACTTCAGTGGTGTTTGGGATTTCGTGTCCTGAGATGAAATTAGTATTTACAAATAACTGTGATTTTCATTCACAAAATCATTCTTGAACTCAGATTATTTTTTATTTTACAGTTCAAAGTACTCTTATTTTCAGTTACTTTCCTGTTTCCTTCTGCTCTATGGATTTTGTGAGAATAAACAGAAGTAGAATCTGTAAATATATGTTTGTGAGATGTTTATGAATAGTGCCTGGATGAGCTGCTGGAGAGGATGGCGTAGGTTGTGAAGTGGTGAGAAAGCTGGCCTTTGGAAATTCAGAGTGAGGGAAAAATAGGTTTGCCTTCATTGAAGGGTCATAGGAATGGCTGTTTTCATCCTGCAATGCACGTGCACAGTTGGAGGCAAGGAGGCTTCCACTCAGTTTTGCAGAATTAGATGCAAATGCCATAGCCTTTGCACCTTAAGTGATGGTGTTTAGGTTATGCTGGGGTTTATGGTAATCATATGATTCTTACTGAGTAGACTCAAAAGTGTTACACCCCCTTGGATGATGGCATTTAGAGCCAACTGAACGTCATTATTAACATTTTATAACCTAGTTATGTAATCTCCATCTCCAAGTAGCTGTAACAGTGGTTTGGAGTTGTGTTGATATGATTAACTTAATTTCTGAGGTTTTTTCTCTGTTTTAGTTATTAAGTAGTTGTCATTGAATGAACCTTCAACACAAAAGAAACTTTGTATTTATTTCTTTTGATTGCTTTGGGACATTACAGTGCCTTGCAACTTGTGTTAACTTCTGGATTTTCGAACTTGTGTGTGGTATGAAGGCTGCTGCACTGCGGAGGGCCTGTTTTCACACAGGTGCAGCTCCAACCCTTTTACCACAAAAGATCGAAAGCTGTTGTGTTGGGAAAGTCGGAAGGCTCTTTGGAGGACTGCAGTGGGAAGTTTTAGTGGGGGGAATAGGGTAATGACCACTGTATGTTTGGCATATTTTCTGGGTTTTGATTTTTGTTGGGTGATTTTCCACGGAACATTGTAAACATTTATGCTTCTGTAGCTCATTCCTGCTTTCTTCTAATAAATTATGGAGCTGTTTGCTGTGTTCCTACAGCCTTTCACCTAACACTGAATGACTTCTTCCCTGTAAATTACCAGTATATTCAGGAAGCCATTGAATAACTGGTGGTGATTTAATCTGGTTTTGTGGAAAGGTTGGGAAAGAACTCCCTTTTTGCAGAGGCACTGATGAGGGTGGGTTTTTGTAGCTAGTTTGGCAAAGTCTGCCTAAGGGCTACAGAATGAAGGTTGTAAGGACATTCATCTGGGTGTCTGGCTGGCCTCTTGATTCAGGCCAACTTCAGTTCAAGGCAGGAGTTGCTGCTCTGAGTGTCCAGGCAGGGGTTATCCCACCAAGATTCCAGCTGCTCCATGGAGGTGGATGGAAGCTGCCCTGATAGAATAATTTACATTGAGGTTAAATTCTAATCCAGGGAGTGTTACTCTGGCGAGAATCCATAATACCTGGTTTAGTATCTTGTGTCTTCAAACATTATGGACAAATGAATTCCCATCTGATGCTTATCTTGGGCCGGTGCTGCGCTGTAGGTATTGCTTTAGATTGAGCAACTACAATGTAAAAATAATAGCAGATTATTGATAATATGGGTGATTAAAACCACCAACAAATAGATTTAGGCTCTGGTTGAGATTTTTAGTATTGTATTGAGAACCTTGTGTTTAAGGAATTGTCTGTGAACAAATTAATTAAGGTGACTGCTTTAAGGTGTTATATTTTCTTTAACATTACTGCCCCCATATGGATATAGCCAGAACATACAGTGGAGGTAGGGAAGTCATTTTGTATAATAAAGCAGTTTTGGGGTGGTTTTTGTCAACTCTGAGCTCTTAGAGTTCAACTTACTTTTACTTGCTTGGTAATCAAACAGAGCAACTATGGAAAGCTAGTTGCTGATGCCCTTAAACAGATAACTTGAAAAGAAATGCACTTTTAGAGTAATTATAACTCATAGTTTTGCAAATGCACCTGTAATCCACAGGTTTTCTCGAAATTCGTCTTACTGCCAAATAGAGATTCAACACTTAAACTTTATTTGTAAGTGAATTCTTATGTGAGTGTAGCTGCAAACTTTTAAAATCCATTTGAATATTTTAAAATATTAAATGTTACCTCTAACTTTTGAATAAAGTTGTGTAGCTCGTACATGCAAGTGAATTAAAGGTGATTTTTGTTAAAGCTCAGCATGGTTATCTGGAAGAAATACATATTCTCATTTAGTTTATGTAACTGTCACTTAAGTTAATTTTATTGCTAGAGTTAACTGGTTTCTGTGAGAAAGTACTGAAAAAAAAAGGAACTCATCTTTTTTTCCGTAACTTTGTGTGGTTCACTGTAAAGTACTAAATTTTCAGTCCTGAACTGGTTGGATTGAAAGTTTATTTTTAACAAGCCCCATGCAGTAAAATCCAAAAATAAGGAATTAATAAAGGTTTGCTATTGCCACAGCAGCATTTTTTTAAATGGCCATTTCCAGGCAACTAGGGGAACAGTTAAAACTTTTTTTAATCAGCTAAAGTGTTACAGTGTTGAGTGTTCTTTATTTATTCCAAGTAGCTCATTCAGTAAATTCTTCGAATGTCCCAAAGGGCTCTGTGTGGAAAGGATGTTTACGAGTTTAAAGTCAGTGTTATAGTTACACTATATGCTTGCTTAATGCCAGTTTGTTTTAAACACGCTCATGTAGGTTAGCATTTGTAACATTAACTTCATTAAGCACAGCGACAACACTTGGTAATCTTTAAAATATGGCCAGTAGTGATTTGATTTCTTTTATTTTGATGAAAAAATGTTTTCTGATTTCTTCTGCATTTTGAGACCATTAAAATGATACCAAACAACAATTTTTGCTGCATACAGCATATCCTCCCCATCAAGGAAGTCTTTCATTCTCTTCAGCTGTATGTGTGTAATTTGATAAAACTCATTTTTCAAATGAAAAGACATGAACTTGCCTCTGAAGTGTGAATTTATTTTGGATAGTGTTTGTTCATTGTCTGTAGGAAAAAGAATGGGGGATATGTAGGCATTTACATACTTTTGTATCTAAAGTAGACCTTTGTAAATACTACTGAATTATCATTTCAGTAACTCATTAATTTTTCAGATCTATTGTAAGATTGAGGCTTTCATTTGCAATATTGGAATTAAACTAGCCCAAAATAACATGAAGACCAAATGAAAAAAGGAATTACAAATGTCCCCTTAATGTAAGAATAGCAAGCCCTGCATGATTATCTGTTAGGAATTGAAGTGTTCGTTCTGTTGTAATGTGTAGCAATTTGCCTTTCAAGCAGGCAGTGCTGCAAAGCGGCACAGAGAGCAGCAAGTCGTGTGCGTGACAGCGTACGCTGCTGTTCTCTGTGAGGAACAGAAGAAGAATGGAAACATTTTAAGCTATGGGAAATGAAACAGAAGCTCAGCAACATATCATTCATGCCCTAATAATCTATTGATAATTAGCATATAATATGGTTTAACAGGAGTGATAGTATTTTAGGAAAGAAATTCGGTTAAAAGAATGTTTACTTCTGACCCCACTTTGCAGCCAGATAAGAATTAAAGTCATGCTCCTTGGTAATGCATCTGCTGCTCTTCTGTGCCATTTTAGGGCAGACGTAAAAGCCAATTGCACAGGAGATAGTAGTAAAATGACTACAGAGAAAAATTAGCTGACATAGAATGGAGTGGAAGAACAGCTGTTGTAGTGGAGCTGAGTGACACACTCCTTGTCTTGTGCCATATTTTCCTTAAGGGAAAAAGCAAGATCCACATGGTCTGAGTTAACTGACTGCTCTGTAACATCATTCCAGTGAATTGCTGAAGTGAGAATACAAAATATGTAGAAGGTTCTTGTTCTATTACCTTAGCATTTGTTGAAATAAAAAAAACCAAACAAACCAAAACAACAAAATACTGTCTTATAATTTTGTTCACTTTCCCTTTCCTGAATTTCCTGTTTCTGAATTTCTTTTCATTTATGTTTTAGTTAAATCTGTTCAACAGAAGAATATATTTGAAAGGCTATTTTCACATTTGGCTTACAGCATCAAAGTGTATGCAGGACCTCAAACCTACTTTATTGACAATTTTTGTATGAATTTGAAATAGCAATAATGCCAACCTAGTATGAACTTTATAGATGATAATTTACTATATGAGACCTATATTTAAAGATTGCCATAAAACTTCAGTTACCAAAACTGAGTTACAAATCAGATTACTCTAAAGTATCTGTCACACTGTAAAAGTAAATGGTACCTTCAAAAAATAAATTGTATTGCAGATTCAGAAAACTCAGCATAGTCACGAAACAAAACCAAAAGGATAAGTGTAGGACAACATGTCTCTAAGAGTATGGGGTATGTCAGTGTGTCAAAAATGAAAATATTACATGTTCTTGAGGGGCTGGCTACATTTGAAGAAAAAAAAGATGCCAATGAGAATAAAGATATTTGGTATGTTAGGAATAACATGGACTTGCAGAAGAACATGAGACAGATGGAAGCTATTGGATAACAAAATGGATGGAAGGAAGGTTAAAACTCAGAGTAACTGGTTAGAGTTAAAAAGATGAAACACAAGTGATTATATCAGTATATAAAGAACATAAATTAGTTACGCCTTAAGAGCATATTTTTAAGCTTTGATTTGGGATTTCTAACCTGTAGATGTTGCCATATGGCTAAGTATTTTGAGTGGGTTTTGAATACCTAATTTTCAGTAAGACCAGCAATATTGCCAGAGCTTCCCATGCTATCATTTTTCATTGATTCTCCCAAACTTATCAATGGACCAAAAGATAGTGTCAGGCTGCTCCATTTAGTTAATTTCAGTCGTATTACTCTACCGTGTTCTTGTGGGAACTTACCATGTTCTTGTGGGAGAATCTCTTAGTAATTTTAAAAGAAAAAAAGAAGGCCACCAAGCAAGCAAGAAAACTCATGCTTATTCTGTTGTCCTCTAAAACTGCTGTATTTACCACTGTCTTCTTTAGTGTCACCAAAGGACCAACAACTTGCAACAAGTATATCAGACACAATGTGTATTGGTGCTTTTTCATCCCCAAATGCAGATACAGCTTTTATTCACTCCAACAAAGTAAATGTTGTAGCAGAAATTTTGCAGCACAGTACACATATATGCAGATAGAATGTGTTCCTTTGTAGTTCCTCAGCAGAGGTGACAGAGTCCTCCTCCTTTATATCTGGAGCTTTGGTAGGGCACCGTAGGGTCCATTTTTCTGCCCGTATAACACCGCTAAATTTGACCCGAATCACCAGAGGGCACTGCTGGGTCTCTTTACAGGCCCATAGTGTCCGTCTATGCCTGGGAGCGAGTTGATGATTATAGAGGAAGCTATAGTTTTTCATAGCTTATTCTCTGATAATGCCTTTTTTCCTTCTTGACCCAATAAAAGATCTAGAAAGGAAATGATAGAAGATGCATCTACTGAGTTTGGGTGTGAGTTTGTTTCTTCCCCCTCTCCCTTCCATTTTGCCTAGTCAGCATGTCTCATGCATTCTTTCTTCAGGCATCTAAGGTATAATTCATGGGCTGTCATTTAGGATCCACAGTATCCTGGTAATCAGTAATCATGGACTTCTGTGTGTCAACTCGATGCTTCCATTGGACAATATGAAAACTGTGATGCCTGTAAAAAAATATATATATATTTGTAAAGGGAGACTATGGCTTCTCTCAGTATTTAAAATCTAATTTATCAATTTACACTATATGCTGACTTAGTAATGACAGAATAATGAGGGAAAGGTTCTTCAAAAAACACCAAATATTTGATTCTTCAGCTTAGAGAAAATGTACAAACATTTTGCAGTAATGGAAAATACTTTAAAGACATTCAGAGCTGTACGCTGCTTCTGAATGTGGCAGTAGTGACAGAAAAATAAACTTTGATATAATACTCATGTATATTACATTTGAACTTTATTATTTGACTCTGCTATACTGAAGCTTGAGTACCATGAAGTTTGTGGCTAGAATAAATGATTTTTTCTAATTCACAGTGGGATATCTAACATGATAGAATTCTTGCATATCCTGTGGAAGTTAGTTTGTATCTTCCCTTCAAACACCTATCTGGGGGTAGGGCTGGTTTGGGGTAATCTGCCACTGGCGTTTTGCAGGCGGCGTATCAGTTATGGGTGTGTCAGCACAAGAAGGCTGCTGGTACTCAAGAGGGAAAGATCCTGCCCAATTACTCTGTGCCAGCCAGCATTCCCTGATGGAGCTGGGGGCTTGGGAGTTGAAGGCATAGCCAGACCAACTGGGGAGGATGGGCTAGTTCTGGCAGAAGGTGCTGGGAACTGTGTGTATTAGTTTTTCAAGTGGCATCTGTGGGGGATTCTCATCCCTTTCCTGAATGAGATGATCCTTGTGACAAAAGTCTTTGCTAAGACTCTGCATATCCTGTGGGAATGGGGATATATATATATAATTCTGGAGGAGTGTTTTAAATAGAGTTATCTCTTAAGTTATAAAAAACAGAGAATCAAAAGAAAGTCTATATCTCAGCATTTCTAGATATTACAGCAATGCTGGTATCTCTTACATTAAAAATCTGTCTGTAGAATATGTTAGAGGAGTTAATGCTAAGTGGTTTTGTGATATTGTGAAGAAACTATTGTTCTGCTATAGGATAATACAAGACTGAATGAATTTGTGGATTTTTATTAGTAAATAGGGTAAGGATTATCCCCATAGTGTTATTATAATCACAATGTTTCATTGTAGAAAATGTGCTGCACATGAAATACCTGTTGTTCAAAACATCAGTTTTAAAATACTTTTTTTCAGTGCCTGTAACCGGTTCACTAGCCACTACAGCTGGGGAGCATAAGATATGGGCACAACTACAAAAAGATTAGATCCACAGATGATCTATTCATTAATTTGCTTTATTCTGCTTAAGTGAAAAAGTCATATCTAATAAGGAAATGTACAGTAGGTTCTTTTGATGTTAAAAGTGCTCATCTTTCATGTTTGAGAACCTTTTTTTACCTTGATTTTTAAGCAAAATTAGTGTTCATTACATTGTGGTCTGACAAAAAATACATGTTTAAAACAGATTATTTTTAAGTGGTGTATTACCTTTCTACCATACTTCCGAGGCAACAACTTTCATGCACTATCTGTTTTATATTTAGAAATATTTGACTTGGTTGCAGCTTATGAATACACACCTAGGATAGATGCAGAAAAGTCACAGTTTAAGTGAGGTTAATCTTGCCATCCACGTTTACTTTTAATTGTCATCTTTTGAAATTGGATACATTTGCTTTCTCACAACTCAGTTTCATTCACATTTAAATACTGCTTTTGTGTTTTCTTTCACTCTTTCTGTGCTTCTGTGATTGAATTAGAACTATCAGAGTATTTCTTTTTTATAGCTATTAGAATTATTTCAAATATGGAACATCTTTTTCTTAGTGTCTGGGAGTTTTAATAAAGTTCAGGTTCAGCCTGTTTTAGTCATAAGCATTCACTGAAATCTCTTATCCTGCTCTTCTATAGCTGAATGTATTGACAAACGAGAAGAACTAGACTATTCAAAAATACAAATCCTTTAGACTGTTAAATAATCTTTCTTATAAGTTTGTAAGCACACTACAAATTGTTAAAACAAAAAAATCATAATTCAGCTTGTGATAAAGATCTGGTGCTGTGCAGGAAGATGTTCTGAATTGGGTGGTTGTGTGAAAAGGATTAATGTAGAATTTGGCATAAAATCATCTGTGTTAGAATATGTAAGGGTGTTAGGAACAGGTGCTTTTAATGAGATAACTGAGGATGCTGTCAGGTCTTCCGAGGTTTGACAGATGCAGGCACTAATGTAAACATGCTCTCATGACCACCAAGCAGTCCAAGCAGCACGATGCGGTGCCTGCTTACTCAGTGAACTTTGCTAATTTCGTGGCAATCCAGACAGGAGCATTCCAGCTGACAGTACAAGAATTCAGAGCAAATTCTGTTAAATAATGTGCTTCCAATATGCCTGTAACTGTAGCAGATTGCTGTTGTGAGTCTCCCTAAAGGCATACTGTAAACACAACTGGATTGACATGAATAGAAGTTATTTTCCATAAATTAAGGAGGTACTCAAGTTAGTGTGTAAAAACAATGGGATATTCCTAGCTACCAAGGACATGAAATTATTTTCCAACAAATTCTCTGGATTATAAGAGAAGACGAAAATTCTTTTCTTTACACGTATCTGTAAAATAAGAACATGAAATCAAAAACTTCCAAGGTTGTCATATTTACTATTCATCTGCTTTTCTCCTGGACTGGAAAGAGCTAAGTAAACAGAGTTATTCTGAGCTATCTTGTCACGTTCTTCAGTTGGACAGTGTTTAGCATGTAGCTTGTCATTCCGGAGATAGCTGAGCATAGACTAATATCTACTGAAAATTTGTGTGTGTTTTAAAAGCCTTTGGATTTGGTATAAATTTACATAAAAGGAGAAAGCAGCTGCGCAGCAACAGTATTAAAGCAGATAAAGTTTATTCCACATGAAATTCATGATGTGATAAGGAGAAAGAAGCAACTGAAACACAGCAGGTGTGTTAGTGCTTCTTTTGTTAGCAGTGTTTATCAACTGGTGTCCTCTTAAACCCATGACTTAGTGAAGCTTTAAAATTACTTAGTCCATAAACTAAGAGTTTTGCTTGAATGAAAACTGCATATTTTAAATGCATATACTTCAGTCACTTTTAAACGGCCTTTAAATGTTCTCACAATTCTTCCCCACTCAAAATCCCAACCCAAATGCCAAGTATCCACTTAGTATCACAAAATATAAAGCTGTAAACAGGCACAGGACTTTATAAACATCTGTATTTTATTCCAGAATTCTGTTTTTTACATGCAGTGTTATAATCATAATAAAGGACTATGAGGTTAATGAGCTGGGGAAGAAGCAGCTGGTCAGAATTACTTCCCTTAATTACTAGAAAAGATGATGTAAAATCCTCTAGGTTTCTTTTCTCTTCCCGGTACAGAAACACCATAGTATGCTTGCTGTTATGTTCACCCCTTGGTTTTAGAACTGGCACCTCTCCAGCCTCAGCACAGAGATACAGCTCTGAGATATCTGGATTAGCAAATGATTTGTTTAGATAGTGCTATGGTTACATGGTAGGGACCCCATAGGGCCCCAACATGTGGTGTCAGGCAGAAAATTTAAAATTGCAGGGCGTATCTAAAGCATAGCTATAAGTAAGTGTTCCTTTTAATGTTTCATTACTTAGAACTCTATTCACTTATTTTCTTACTCTTTTTATCTGATTGCATTTCTTTTTATTAGTTTTAATAGTCTGACTTGTGCACGAATAAAAGCAGGAAAACTTGATCTAAATAGTTTTTACAGGTATGTTTTTTGCTGATCTGGAAATATGACGCAAGAGCACATACCACTCTTTTGGAGCACATCCCCAAAAGATCTGCTTAGAAAATTAGTATTCTGAAGACAACATGATATACTGTTAGCCATCTGCAGTAATACTTGCTTTGTAAATAAACTCCGTGTTCTGATAATGCTTGTGCAGATGTTTTATACAGTTTACTTAACACTTTTTTTGCTAAAAATCTTAAATGAGGTTTGCAAAATCATGAAGCTGCAGTGTTGAGCTTACTGTCAAAATAATACGAAAGGTTATGTGTTTCTGTTTATTTGTAACATCTCTAGCAGAAGACACTGTAAAAATGTGAAAGCTGGTTTCACTTAAAAATCAGTTTTTCAAGACAACATATTTAAAAACTCCCACTGTGACCTAAATGTATGACAGCAGCTTTCTACACTTCTCCTAGTTAAGAGATGCAGTTTTATAATTTTCCCTACCTGTGTTTTTCCAGTGCCCATATTGGCGAAGTTTATGTACTTTTAAAACACAATAGTAATTTTTTAAAGTAACTAGACAGTGCAGTTTATATTATGAAGGAAGAGAACCATTCATTCAAGCCCAAAAGTGAAAGTAAAATTCCTGTTCTCCATCTAGCTAAGCATTTAAAAGATTGATTTAATTAAACAAAATTTTGGATTTATTAATCAAAATGTATGGAATCAATTAAAATTTACCTTGTTTCAATTTTTGTAAAAAGCTTAGCAGAGGTGGAAGAGGTTAAAAATTGATTTGAAAATAAGTATGTTTACATAATACAATGAATGCTATAATACATATTATCCATAGTTAATATAATACAGATTTTCTATAGTTCAAAAATATTAGTTAGCCTGTCTTAGATCCACATGAGTGGCATTCATAACACCATGTCTTAACACCATGTAAAAATGCCTTTTTCAGCTTAAAAGAAAACTAGGTTATATAGTAGTTTTTTCAGTTTTTTGCATGCATCATGTTTAGCACTTCTGAATCTTTATAAACATTTATCTTAACAGCTGACCTTAATTGTATGTTCCAAATTCACAAAATAATGGTATTGAGAAGAATAGCTTCTACATCAACTAAATGATTATTTTGTAAAAATAGTAAATGTCAAATAACCATCTCCCCCGTTCACTGCTGGTAGAAATTAACTGCACAAACTTTGGCTTTGTTTGCAGTTTTGCGCATTAATTTCTGATATGAAAAAACAAAGTTACTTTTTCTGCTGGCTGCGTTGGAGGCTCACAGAATTGTTTCAGGAAAAGAAAAAAGCAATTTTTATAATAAACTAGTTTGGCAATCTGGATATCTTTTAGGATATTCTGAATGTTATCATTCTTTTTTTTTTTAAAAAACAATATGTCAGGACGCATGTAATGTAGACACGTAGTTTTGTATTTAATGTAGACATGACTGAATCTGGGATTAATAGTCTGATAATTGTCTATTTTTAGATTTTGTTTCTTTACAAGAAGATTATACAAAGGAAAGCTATTCATTCTGATGAGTTTACTAGCATCCCAGATGAATGTTAGAGAAGTTACAGACAAAACTCCAAGTGAGGAATCCAGACTGTGCTCTATGCACTGAATATGTTCATAGGTAAATTCAATCAGAATTCTGGAGAATTTCACAATATGCAGCAACAGGGCGTTTTTTTTCTTGGTATTTATGCTGTGTGGGCATTTTTCAGTTAATAGTACACTGTATATCTTGAAAAGAACCTCCAATATGTCATGTAGTTAACTTGAAATCTTCTTTCTGAAATCTCTTGACACTGCAACACATTGTCAAGACTTTTTGAAGCTGGCTCCCCTGTTGTAGGTGTGAATAGAATTATTTCTGCATTTGGGATGTCAGTTAGTCCTTGCCTGTTCATGTCTTGGTACAACCATTTCAGTGTACGTGGAGATGCTTGTCTGTCCTCTCTCCTTTCTTATGTGCAGGTTTCGTAAGTTGATGGAGGAGTTTTGGTTTTACATGATAGGTGTAATTCTATCAAAGTGCTACTGTAAATCTCAAAATCAAATTATCTTTAATGGACTTGTGGGATTTCATTCAAATTTGGAATGAAGTTAATATGATATTAATAAGTGTACCTCTAAAATGTAAATGGCCTTATTTATGTAAACTGAGTACACATTTGATGAAATATCTTTTTAATGTGTGTCTGCTGTAATTCACAAATACTTTTGAAAGCATTGCCTATTCAGATAGCAACTGCAAAAAGGACCAAGATTGACTGTCCTTTAGGAAATTTGCCCATTTTATGTTCATGGTATGTAAGACTAGTATATCTTTCCCACTGAGTAACCAAGCACTACAGATTTTATATTTTTCAAAGTTGTTGTTTGTTTTAAAGAAAACATTTGCTTTCAACTTGAGCCCTGTGTATCAAGTTTCTGTTGAAGTGCACATATTAAAAAAAGAAAAGAAAAAAAAGTTTATGGCTGAACTGCTCGTGTAACTTTACCTACCTTGCAGTGTCATGACTTCAACAGTATACAAACTGTGGCTATTTTTATTCAGGCTCATTGTTTGGCCACTCATTTATATGCTATTTATTTCAGTCTTGAATCACTGGTATAGAGCATAAAGTCTTAAGCAATAGAAAGGAATATATTAATTAATTAGGACTTCCTATTTGGAAGATATATAGTTTTTTGTTCTTCCTTTACTTACATTACTGCTACAGAAAAGCATAACCTTATGTGGAATTTCTACTGTAAATCTTGCTTGCCTTTCTAAATTACTTTTGTTTTCCTCAGCCTCTGTGCCTGTGGGTGCATTGTTAATTGAGCACCTCAGAAATTACGTGGAATCATCTATGTGTTCTCTGTTGCCTCTGAGAAGCTGTAATGTTTAAGAAAAAAGGAAACAGAAACCACAACTGTATATTGTTCAAATTACTTTTAAAAGGAGGCACATGAGGCATCTACTGCTGAAAACGTTTCAGTTTTATAACTTAAAGTGAAAGACCAGTTGGTATCCATAGTCACAACATTACAAATGTTCAACTGCTAAAGAAGGAATGAAAATAGCTCCCTTGGTGCCCTGTTGCCATAGGGGAAGAATCCTGTTGCAATTCCCAGAAGCATACTGCAGTAAGAAATTGCAAAATACAGTTTTGGCAGATGATAGTGAGGTGTTTGTAAATGCAGAAGCTGAACTGTATTAAGAAGCTTCTTGGCAGTTTTCGGCGAATTTGCTGGTTTTAGTTTAAAATCCATATTTTAAAAGTATATAACTGAAGGTTGTATTGAAAATCACTTAGAAGGAGATATATTGAGGCATTTCTCATTTTAACTAGATTATTAGTTCCCAATCCTCCTATAATGTTGTGTCATAGTCAAAGAAAAGGTGTGGTAGCACTCTACCAATCCAGCCATAGAGAGAGGGAGGATGCAATTCTTTTACCAGTGTGGTTATGTATATTGTGGTGCACAGTTAACTGCCTAAAGGTCATAGAAATAATAATCTGTAAATGTAGTAAAGCTTCGCTCTGCTGTTTTTCATAGTAGAAAACTTGAGAGAGATTATTAGGCATTCTCACAGCTTAGGTAAGAATAATACATTTGGGTCATGACTGATATTATTCTCTGCATTCATAGAGGTGATGGTATGTAGTCCTCTCTTCCCTGCTGGCTCTTGGGTGATATCAAGTATTTCAGCAAATACCTATTTCCCCTGATTTCAGAGCCTTGGAGCAGACCTCAGCTATTTTCTGCCTATTATATCTGATATAGATATATAGTCTATATATAGAATGGTTCTGAATGACTAATTCTTTCAAACCTAGCCTATTTAAGATAGCTTTGAGACATCTGCTCTGTCAAAATATTATTCCCCTCACTCACTTGCAAGAGGTCTCTGTCCATTGACACGTTTTCTCAGTGGCTTGCCTCTCCATGGCCTTTCGGCCTTCAGCTGAAGCTCTCTATGCAGAAATTTGCATGGACTTTGGAGGGGTTTTTTAATAAGCTGTTTTGCAGAATTGTCTACAGTGATTAGAATTTATTTGTTGCATACATGGAGACTCTGGTATCTTCATCAGTAACGTCTGTGTAAACTGCCTGTAAAGTGCAGCTTCTGTTGGTACTTCAGAATTGCATTCACACATACCTAGAATAATGCAACGATAAAAACCTACAAATAATATTGCCTTTAGAAGAGGTTCTGGCATTGCAGCTTGTCTCTGAGGTCCACATCCAGGTGGTTTGGAATGGAGATTTTCAAAACCCATTTGCTTTGAGTTGACTACAGTAAATAGGCAATCATTTAAAAATGATGAAAAGAAAATCATTTAACCAGTACATGTGTATACTTTTTATTTCTGTGCTTTCTGCTCTGGGATTTGGAGAATGTATAATGCATTTGGCATGGAGCATTCAGGATAAATACTGAATAAATGGTATTGTGAAACAGAAGTTTGCAGGTTTGAATGCTTAAAACTGAACCTTTTGGCTGACTGGAGCTGGGTGCAGTTTTCAGAGAATTTGCTGGTTTTAGTTTAAAATCCATATTTCAGTTCTCTGTACACAATGCATTTATGCAGTGGCATAGAGGATATTTTCTGTTTATTGTGTGTTCCTTCCTTCCTACTGAACGTTGATCTAACACTTTCCTAGAATAAAAAGAAATGTTGTTTTCTTAGGCAAAGTAGTCAGCTCAGTTATCATTTACATGTGAAGATATGAGGCAACAATACCAGTAGGAAAAGTGTGTTTATCTGTATTGAGTCAGGTGGGATATTTGGGAGTTCTTGCGTCAGCACTGTTTGTGGTTACTCTGGATAACTGAGCAGAGCTGGTCACCACATTGATGTTTGGCTTGGGCAGCTCAGGTCCCTGCAAGGCTCTGCCTTTTTCCGTAGTGAAAATTACCATGTTTGCCTATGCCTGTTTCTTTTCTCCTAAATAATTCACCCTATCTCAGACCAGTGACAGGACTTGAGGAAATGGCAGGAAGCTGAGGCGGGGTGGGGGGAGTTAGAGTAGATATCAGGAAAAGATTCTTCACCCAGAGGGTGGTTGGGCACTGGAACAGCTCCCCAGGGAAGTGGTCACAGCACCAAGCCTGACAGAGTTTAAGAAGTGTCTGGACAATGTTCTCACCTGCATGATGTGATTCTTGGGGTGTCGTGTGCCAGTCAGGAGTTGGATTTGATGATCCTTGTGGGTCCCTTCCAGCTCAGCATGTTCTGTGATTTATTTATTTAATTTTCTCTCTTATCCCTTCTAGATAGACTAGTTTCTTTAAAAACCTATGATTAAACAATGTGTGCAATTTTTGTAGGGTAGATTACATAACTAAATCTGCTTTGTACTTGTTGATTCTCTAGAACACCAGGTTGGAGCCATAGTATTTCTTATTTTATCACTGAAGTTTTCACAATTTTTTTGCAGAATAGAATATCATCCAAAAGTAATACTAGACTCCTGAGATTAGAAAAAGAGATTTGTTGCTTGACTCCTCTGATTTCTAGTTTCAGTCCATTAAATAAAGGAATTAGCAAAATTCTTGATAAAACATCCATATGAAGATTTTGTTTCGAATCTTCTTGAGAATGTGTGTTTTCAGTAGTTCATTAATTCCTTGGAATGACTGTGTTTTACGAGTGAGACTAAAAATCTTTGTAACATGAAAAAATGGCCACAACAGCCTTTAAAATGGGACTGAGGAGGTCTCAGCCAGGGCAAACAAAAAATTAGGAAAATTGCCACATAGTTGCTTCAGAGCTTCAAACAACTTCTTTCTTTAATGGAATGTAGTCTCCTCATGATCCATAGGAGTAACTGTAAGTGGTACTTCTTCCATACAGAGAATCGAAAGGAACAGCCTTGACATTGCAACATGTATCTGAATTCATTTGTCAGAGAGCTAAATAAGCTAAAATTCTCAAGCCTTTGTTAGCATTTTGAAAACCTGGTCAGGAATGATCAAGTCTAAGGACTGAGAGTGAGATTGACCATCAGATTTATAATAGGGACTAGTAGATAGTTTTCTAGTGGAACTTCAGGAAGAAAAGACAAAGGGATCAGATTTTGGTAGAAACCTTTGTAAACTGCTAGTTTGTGTTACTGAGTTTGTGAATACCTGCTTTCATAGCACGGTGTCCATTAACAGCCTCTGCTTTGAGTCAGTTTGGGCCACCCTGCAGTGTCTGACTGGAAACAGCTCTCTGGGCAACTCAGATGTTATATTTCTCCATATTCTTTTATGAATAAAACAAACTGTTCTAAACACTTCATATTTTCAAAAGCATTCAGATTTTCTTTACTTGCTGACAGTATGGTTTTGAAGTCCTTATAGTATATCCTTGCTTTCTGTCTGTTTAGTCCTTTCTGTCAGTTGAATTTAGAGTTCCTCACTTTCCTTTTATTTACAGAATAGTAAGTGTGATGGTTAAATATATAAACAGGACCTAAAAGTGAACAGGAGGAAATGATACTTAAAGGAGACATTCTTGCAATAAAACCGTAGAATTAAAGAAGAGGCGCTATGCAGCTCAGCATAGGAACATTGCCATTACATTTTCATAGAGATGATTCAGTAATCATTTAAATTAAGCTGATATTTTTGTATACTACAGCTGCCTACACATTTTCTTTTTTTCTTGATCTTTACTGCCTATTAAACCGTTTCCCTGAATCCACATCACCATATTCTCTAAAGGAAATTAAAGTTTTGCTCAAATGATTTTGGAAAACAAAGTAGCCTTTCAGGATAACTTTTTTTTTTGTTTCAAAAACACGCAGCACACAAGTTAAATATTAATATTCTAGCATTTTTGTGAAAACTTTCATCTCGGCATGTCACAAAGTTTTTAGTCAGTAAGAAAGACAAAATGCTAAATGGACTTAGTTCCATTCTTAACATCAAGATCATAAGAAATAACTGAAGGTTGTTGTCCATACCTTGATGTGATATGGCTTGCTTCAGATTGTTTTGCAGAAATATGTCTTCTTGTACATTGAAAAATGATGCCTTACATACAGCGCTTTGTGTTAACCAGTGTATCCAGGAGTTTTGTGTTTTGCCTCATTATGTTTTATCTTTGAGTATACTTCTATATCATAATTCTATTATTCAGCATTTGTGCACATTTGAGTATATATATAGACAAAGACAGGATATTGTTTTCTTTAAAAGATGATGCCTTATCAGAACATTCAACTGAAATTAGGCCTGTCTGGTTTAGTTATGATTAACGCAAGATGGACTTCTACATTTATTTTTTTCTATTAGCTACAGTAGGCACTTAGCTGTGGCACATAATTTTAACATCTGAAGTTTATCTCTGGGTCCTGCTGTGTGATTTAATAATTGCAGTTCTCTGCTTTACTTTCTCTATTTTTGAAATAAAAATAATTATGTTGACCTCTTCGTTTTAAAAGTTGTTTTCTGCTATAAGCCTCAGTAGGAGTTAGAAGGTCACAATAGCCATAGAAGTACATTCTTACTGAAAGTTTCTGAATATCAAAAGCTATTTTAATTTAAAAAAATAAAAAATAGTGCTAAAATATCGTGGGGTATGTATTCTTGGGCAAAGAATAACTTGTATGAGGGAACTGTGATATTACACACCAAAGTGCCTTAGTTTATGGGAAAGTGTTAGCCCACTACTTTCGTTTTAGTGAAATATTCTAATATTGGTCTAAGCAACTAAACTAATTGATCTCAGAGTTATTTTAAGCACTTGATGAATGTAAAACTCTGTGCAAGTACAGTAGACTTGGAGTTTTTTTCTGAGATAAAATTGGGATAATGTTTACATCTGTAGGCATTCAAGTCAACCTTGATTAGAGACATGCAGACATATGCTTCAATAGTTAGGCAAAATGTATTAACTTACTGTAGCAGCTATAATGTAAAAATAATTTTTCACAGTCACATAAACTTTGATGAGGCTTGAAGTATCTGTTTCGGTTGTCTGACTCAGCAAGTCAGGATGAAATGCAGGACAGTGTCTCTTAGATAAGCTGATTATTTTGCAAGCTGATTGTTTTGCAAGACAATCGTATTGACTTTGCCCTTGGTGTTCCAAACTAGACCAAAGTTGTTTGATTATTTTTATGCTGTGTAACTGCAATTTCTAAATCTTCAGCTGTCATTCTTCATTTTGGGATGTTACTGAAAATGGCTGTCGTGCCACAGGATAACTAATTGTTAAAGCTTGTTTGGAATGTGGGTAAGTGAGCCACAGCAGTACTGGCAGTGAGCAGAGTAGTAAAGAAGAGTCTTTTTCCCTTAAGATATTTTCACATTTAGGGATTTACAATGCATCTGCTTTGAGTCAGCTAGCAGAAAGAATTAGTTACCTATATAGTTTTATAAAATAGAACTCTTCACTTAGGTGTCAGATCGGCATTTTTACAGTATGCCTTAGTGAAAATGCCCTTCAAAACAGTAAGAAAAAAAGTAAAAAAAAAAACTTTCTTCTTTCAGGTATCATTTAAAATAAAGAGATACTAAATTAATGTTGCTAACTCAACCTGTTAGCATCTACGTATCATTCATGTGTCCTGAGACATTTAGGAGTCATGAGTGCTCAGTGCTAAAATAATTCATGGTGCAGTTTATATAGCAAGATGATGTAATATTTTTTAAATTAGTTACAAAAAATATACAAAGCTTGTCAGAATTAGGTGTTATTGTGGGTCATTCAATTTGTTCATATTTGTGATCCCTCCGTTACAGAAAATGTACATCATCTCAAACTTGAGTTTCCTGTACAGGTTTTTCAGTTCATTTTATAGGGGGATTTCTGAAATGCCTTGCTGAAAGTTTTTACTGGAAATAACATGAAGGTGTGTTTGGATACTGCTTACCCACAGAGCAGAATTTGGAAAAAAATCTGCCAGGGGGGTCCTTTACTGTTGCAAAAATTCATTTTCAGGTGCATAAATCACAAGAATATTTATTGTCTGTTCTTCCTAGTAATTTTTTTCCTCCAAATTGCTAGGAGTGACTCAGTAATGCAGTTTACTCTTTCACAAGGTTTGTGCATCTCCAAAAAGCATTTTTTGCCAAGGGTTGCCGCCTCCCTTCTCCTTCCCAAAGTGCTCATTCACTTCCACATTCCTCTTTCACTGTCCTGCTTCCTTCATCCTTTTCTTGTGTCTCTTTGATATTTGAGGCCCTTTCCTGTTCTTTAGTGATGACTGAGCATTCCTCATCTCCACAACTCTACTGCTGAACTCTTCTGTATTTCATCTATCCTGTCTTTACCTCTACCCTCTGTTCTTTCCAGCTGTGTCCTCAGGGTGGGTGCCCTCTTCCACCTCACCAGAAGTGTACCACATTCCCTTTTTTCACCACTTGTCTTTTTCCCCCGAGTTTCTATGGAGAGAGCCCCAGGCTAGTGACCCCTCTCCTCCCTGCTTTTCCAGCAGCTTATGCTCAGCACTCCAAGTGGGAGGAGGTGGCAGCAGAGCCAACCCAAGCAGGAGGCCCCAGTTATCTTCTGCAGGCTCCCATCCCTCGGGAAGGAAAGTGCTGTTGTTGCAGCTGTCATCATCCAAGGAGTCTCGTCAGGAAGCTCATCCACAGGATGAGAGTGCCAAGCATTGCTGTGCTTTGCTGCCTTCTGTTCGTCGTCCTCCTCTGCCTGCCTGCAGCCTCCCCATCTTTTGTTCCTTCAGGAGAGAGTGGGAATTAGTGAAGGAAGGAAATTATTTGCCCAAGCTGAGCCTGGCAAATGACACCATGACTCAGGAAATTCTCAAACATTAAAGATTACACGGTGTTGGGTCCATACTTGTTTTTCAAATCTGTTACTAGATAGATGTAATAGATAACTCTGGCCAGAACTGAGAACTGGAAAGGAAACCCTAGTATGCTATGGGACTAAGGTCTGTTTTTTTCTGAAATGTAAATTTAATTAAAAGGAGAAAAGGGGAGGGGAAGAAAAGAAAGTTCTCCACAATCTTAATGAAATCCAGGGAACTCAAGCATTGCATTTTGACGGAAACAGAATAGCAATTAATTTTTTTTTTAGGCATATGAGGAGTCTGTTGCCAGCTTCAAGCTTGATCCTCAAATCAGTGAGAGCTTCTTTAAAAACTGGGGAGGATTCTTATTTCTTGGCATGAAAACAGGAGGCAAATCTGAGAAACTTTTTTTACTAGGTATTGATTTTGAAGAAAGCTGTTACACAGAAAACAACTTTACATAGGTGATTAAACTGCCCTTAAATACGGTGGCTGAGTAGCAAACACAGCAGTAAATTTCAGTAATTTAGTGTGACAGAAGTAGCTTAGGAAGCTGAAGTTACCTGACAGTCAAATTGAAAGACAAATTTTGTAGCTGCTTATCTGAGTACTTCTACTGGGTTTTTTTGTTTGCTTGTTTTTATTTTTTTTTATATCCCAGATACAAGCTATCAAAAGGCAACTGGAAAAATGTTTACTCTTTGTGCGGCCTTACTGAAGAATTTTATGGGATTGTGCTAGTGTTGACTTAATTGAAGGGAAAAGAGAGTTTCAGTTCAAAGCTTGACTTAATTGTATTGAACTTCCTAGTTGTAGCTATTTTTTTTCAGTAATCAAGAAACTATGTTAAGTTATTAGAAAGTTGTGCTACAGTAACACTGTATTTTTCTTTTCAGATGTCTGCTAGAAATGCAGGATTTTCTGTTGACTTTGCCTGTAGGCTGACTTTATGCTGCACTCATTGGGAGGTCTGTCTCCCACTTGTCATATCACATATATATTAAACCTTTCATTAAGTACTGCTGACAACAGGCGATGTCTCTTCAAGATGCAGGACTCTTTTACTTTGGCATATAAGTATCTTATAAAAGATAATGATTGTAGCATATATTTTATCAATCCTCTGTTGCCTTCTGCTTCCTTTTTCTGGTTTCCTGCACATCCTGCCACAATGGATCTGCTCTTACTTGTGTGTTACCCCTTCATGCTTGACATTGGCTTTTTCTTTAACTGCAGATTTATTTCTAAGGTTTATTACTGACATTTAAAACCTTCAGCTCACATGGACTAGTCTGTGTATAGGAGTTCCTCACAGTGTGTGTTCCAGCTCCAAGCCTGTGCTAGGCAGATGATTTATCTTTGTGTACTTCTTGATGGCCATTTTCCCATTGTGCTTATCAGGCTTTGCTTGTGTCACCCCAGGTTGGTGGGTCCTCTGCCACTTGGAATTCAGCTGGTTTTAAAATTTTTTTATATACAATAAACTCATAACTTACATTTTTAAAATTAATTTCCCATTTATAATTTTTCTGATGTGTCTTTTGAGGCACATGTTTTTACTGTTTTTTGGAAAGTACATTGAATTGTGTGTCAAGCTTTCTGAATGTATTTGAATTTATTATTAAATTCAGATTGCTGCATAATTACATTATATACCATAGAGTAAATGTAGTATATATTGCTTTAGGAACTATGATTCTTGGTATTATAGAACTACTGTAATTCTGTGGAATTTGGTGTTGGGATCTTCTAGTAACCAGGATTTAGTTTTAAATTTATTTTGTTATTTATTTAATTATTTCATTTATTAATTTGTAGTAAAATTGCAAAGCTTATGTGAAAAGATAACTGCCTACTACTACTTGCCTCACTTCTTCAATAGAAGAATTCTTCTGAATTGTACAGCTCTGTAATTATGTTCTGCTGCAATAGATACATTATCATTATTATACACTATTAGAAAAAAAGCCTCACCAATGTATCATCAGATTTTTAATGCAGGTTTAATGGAGATAGTGCTTCATAAATTAGGTTTTAGTGTGCATGGTTTGATGTATATGCTAATGTTTTTGGGTACTGAGATAGTTTTTCTCCTTTTTTGAGCCTTAACATTTTCCATGTAAGTTTTTCTTCACAAATGTAAGGAAACTAGAAGTTTACTTTTAAGAAATAAAGTAGCCCTGTCTTGTCCTAGGTCTTAGAAGGTGAGATTTAAAGAAAATAAGATGTATATAATAAAGCTTAGGAAAATCCTAAGAGCTCACAGTACAGAAGCTGCCAGTGTTGTCAGAGTTAAAAAATTTGCCTTATTTTGCCTAACTCATCCTCTAAAAAATATTCACGACCATTATTACATGAAAAATGTTTGTCCTGAGCTTTGGACAGAGCACTAGTGTAAAGTAGGCTTGCCTTTATTAAAAGAACTCACTGTCCTAGACCATGGGGTTTTTTTAATTGAGGTTGTGGGGAGTCATGCATTATATTCTTCCCTTTCTGTCAAGGGTCTTTTTGACTCATTTTTTGCAGAGTTTTAATGTTGGCTGAGAATTTGAGGGTTCTGTGTATTCAGTTACACAAGCAATTTTGTGGAAACAAGCATTTTTCTTGACAAAAATTATTAAGCAAAATCAAAATGCAAGTTGCTGCAATTCTTTGATGTGTACATTTCCCTAACACTGGTAGTGCTGGTAAGTTTCTCACTTTGAGTAAGTTATTGACATTTATGCTTTAAGTATTATTGTTTATTATATATGTAAATCCAAGCCAAAAAAAAGTCTTCATTAAAGATGATTTGTGTGCAAGAAAACTGAATATATATAAGGAGATTCTTGAGAAGGTAGTTTACAGTTTTTTTCTCTTTTCTATGGTGTGCAGGTGCTGTTCTCTTGTCCAGTGTACAAGGGTTAGCAATTAATGTTGATCCAGTCCTGTATACTTGGCTCATCTACCAGCCTCAGAAACGAGTTAGTAGACACATTCAGCAGGTATGTATTTTTGAAGGAAAAGAGATGGGGAGAGGGGAAGCTTTCACTTCTATATATCCTGGTAGTGCATTTTTCCAAGTGTTTGTTGTTTGTTACCTCTTCTGTGTAGTTTTTTGCACGCACTGTTGATCTTATTTTGAATTATTTAAAATGTTAAGTTGGCATATTAAAAGTTTAATTTCACAATTTTTTCATTTTTAATTAAAAGAACAAAGAAAGTGGGTTTGTGTTCACCATTTAGGATCATTATTTTGCAACTAATTTTAACTGCTGAGACATCATAAGCCTGTATCTGAATAGTACATCATATTTTAAATATTGGGATGGTCTATCAAATAATTGCATAACTGGTTGTAAAGTCAGCATTCTTATTAAACCCCATTTTAATAGGAGATGAACCATACAGTTCATAACTTGACAGAAGTGAACACTGTAGCAGATTCTGTATCATGTCAAAATACATATTTGCATATGAAGTGCTTGAAAAAGAAGAAGCTAAGGCTGTGGGTCTGTGTGGTGCAATGGTTTCTTTGACATATTCTTAACCCTAATTTTCATGCCACATACTCCTGACCTGAAAAGAACAATGGTTTTGCCTTAAACTAGACTTACTTATAACTGTTATTTGGCAGAATTTCCTGGAACTTAAATTTGCTATAACTGATCAGACTGGTGGTTTATGTCATGTGATGTTCTGTCTCACAAGTGGTCATTTATTAAGTGATAAGTGTAAAAATCTTTCGATATTTGTCTCATAACTATAGAATACTGTGCATGTCAGAGAAGTTTCATTCTGGGCCCCTGAAAAGGGAGGATAAACATGACTTGTAAACATTTGTTTCTTTTGTGTAAATGACCTTGCTGGGTAGTAGTTGTCAAACATTAATTTGAGTCCCATTAAGCTCATTCTGCACCAGCATCTGAAAAACTTCACTGTGATAGTGAAGTTTTATTATTGTTCTAATAAATTTACTCTGCTTTAAATGTATTGAGTTATTCGTCATTCCTGCATCATAACTGGAGCAGCACAACATTTCCTGGTATATCTCTTCTGCAAAACAAACCATTTTTCTACTTCTTACTGTTACGTAGCCTTCCAAAATGTAATCGATCCTGCTTATCCTGCTTATTTCAAATGTTTGTATGAAAGTGTCTTTAACATCACTGTATTTAATCAGCTGTTAGTTGATGCTTTCTCTTTTGATACTGGGTGACTAGATGGGTTAAGTGACTGCATTAGGAAACTTGTTTGTCCCAGGTTTTCATCATCAGTGGAAACATTTTTAGCCAGATTTTGTTTAAGTATTTATTTTGTAACTTGTGTTATTACCTTATACAGTCTTCTAAATTTTTTCATGATTAAAATTACTGTATCACAATTCTAATGTTATTAGCATTTAGAATGTCTTAGAAATTTGAAATTATTTTAAATATGAGTTTATAAACCCAACTGTCAATGTCACACTATTTTCATCATTAACATAACTGTGGTAATGGACAGCATGTAATAATATGAATTAAAGTGTCTGTAGCAGTCATGAAGAAACTTTATTTGAAAAGAAAACTATACCTGTATTAAATTAGCCTTAACCACAGATTTTTTCTTTATGTAATGCTATAATTATCCTAGAATAAGGACTCTAGTCAAAGTTAGGCCTTGTGCATTATTTTTTGGAAAAACTCAGCTTGTTACCACAGTCTAATTAATATAACCAAACAAAAATGCTCTATAAAGCCTTCCTAATTTTTGAACATTTAACAGAATAGCCAAAAGATATGATGCTTTCAAGCAAAAGTTATGGTCAAAATGTTATTGATTGGTAAAGTTCTTTTCTTCCTCTATTTTAACTGTCAGTCTTTTACAATTGCAACAGAAAAAAAAGAAAATACTTTCTTTAGAAGTTCTTTGTATGATTCAGAGATCTTAAGATATTTTAAGTTTTAATGTCTACTTAATACAATGGTTTTGCTCTGTCATTTTGAGTAAGTCAAAGTTGTGACTTCTATCTGAGAACACAGAGTTAGAAAACCTTTCAGTATATTTGGCTCTTGTGTATACATTTAACTCATAATGTTAGTACTTGATACAATAAGTTAAATGAAAATATTAATTTATTTCAGGGTACAACTATAGTCATGTAAACTTCTGATTGCATAAAAGACAGGACTGGGATTGTCTGGCTCCCCACAGGAAGGGGACACCTTTACATATGAACTTCTTCATATTTGCCTTTTAACTATTATTCTGGGATTTTAGGTTTAGGTTTATAATGCCAATTTGGTGGTACATGTATTTTTTATCTACTGAAATCTTCACCGTGTCTGTTATAACTGGTTTTATCTGAAAGCATGAAAAGTTAGAAATACGGAACATAACAAGCTGCAGTTTTACAAAACTCATAACATTTCAATGTCTTTTTCATAAAGCCATGCTATGTCTTCTTTAAGATTAATATGATGAAGCCACTGAGAAATGTAATTCTCTTTGGCCTCACTGAGATTTTATTCAGCTGGAACAGAACAATGACTGACTGCTGTGCTGGGATGTGGGGGTACATGCAGCCCAGTGAGGATCACCTTTCTTCATTTATTACTGTTGTCCTACTGCTAGCCAAAGCTCTGTTGACATCTTGCTGCCCAGCAGCTAATAACTGTAGAACTGGTGCAATAACTGAGGCCAGTATATTCATGTTCATTTTTAAGAATACTTTAGTCTGTACGGATGGTTTTTGTAAAATGAGCTGTAAGTGTAGCGACACTCAGTGTGGGAGCAGTTTGTGCACCAGTTGCTTATCTGCTTAAACCCCTTGCGTTTTTTTAGTCTGAGTGCCCTGTTGAAAAGGTAAATTCTTTATAAATGCCCTATGAAAGGTTAATTTGAACAGAATTTGACAAAGATACCACTACAGAGTGACTTCTTGTACTCATGCTGTTTATAGCTTGTTAACAATGCCTCCCAAATAAAAAGCAAAATAAAGCCAATTTTAAAGGCCTTGTTTCCAGTAATTTAATATTTTATTTTGACATTTTTGGAAGATTTTCTTCAGGTGAGTCTTGTGGAAGCAAGGCCTTGTTTCTAGTATTTTTAGCTATTCTTTAATATTTATTATGACTATTTTTTAAGAATTTTTCAACTGTGGCTTTAATTTTGTAAACCAATGCTGTTTTTCTATATTGTGCTCTCTTGTAAAAGCCCATACTTAGCTTTACAAGATAAAACTTGGAAGTTTCTTTTCCTTGATAAGGAGCCTTAGCTATACTTTGATATGGGACAGTCAGTATGTGTGATACTTTTTGCAATAAATTTATCAATGATTGCGTGCCATCTTTCTCAAATGCACATTACTGTAAAGCCTTTGTAACTTGTCAATACTTTTCTTACAGTATTGATTTCTGTGAGGTAAGATGCGTAATTTTAGGGAAAGACTGAATTACCAGAAATATGCACACATAGATGTGTAATATAAATCTGTATTGCTCATATTTTTGTCAGTTTTTTTTGGCTGTTCCATACATGTGCATGTGTCACTACATAGTTTAAGGAGCATTTCAGTAACAGAATAGATCTAAACCCAAGAGGTCAGGTTGAACTATTAGTTATATATACTAAGTCACTCATTCCAGATTCATCATGCTTTAAAAACACTGGAATGTAATACACCTACCTGATTTCAGAATCCAGATTTCTCCCTCTTCTCATGAACATCTGCACTTTGGAAGACTGTATCCCAATTCAAACCTAAGAATTTTTTGTCAGCTGTGTAGGTAGATTAAAAAGTCAGTCATTAACAATTCAATTTAATATTTTTTTCTTCAACTCTGCTTTTTCTCTGCTCATTTTCTTTTTTCTCTACCATTATCTTAGGAATTTTACTATGTTATAAAATCCTTTCACAGCTTTATGGAAAGTTCATTGTGAACTGAAGGTAGTATCAGTCTTGATGTGTGTACTTCAGGTGGTACTTCATTCACAAGTCTGCACCAGAGATCTCCCTGGAATTTTTGACTAAGATGAAGTAATTTTATCATCTTGACTTGATCAGTAGACTCTTGTAGAACAAGTCGAGCCTTTAAATTGTTCAGTCTAAGAATGACTTTTGGAATATTGCACATCCTTGATGCTTTAAGAGCCAAATGCTTCTGATAATGAATGGCAATGAATGAATGACACAATGTTAAGAGGAAGTTTCATTACCCAAACTTAGTATTTTTCCATGTTGCAGCAAAGTCGGCTGTTGAGGGCAGAGCTGTGCTGCCTCGTTTTTCTCTTTTACCTTGATAAATAGCTGGAAAGGCTTTGATAAAACAAGCGTGTTTCTACAGTAAACATAATTATCCTCTTGGTGTGCAGAGACTTCTCAAATTGTAATAGATTTTGATTTCTGGTATTGCTTGCAGGTCAGAAGCACCGTGTTTATCCCTATCAGGTTCCGTCACCTCTTACCCCATGGAAAGCATTTAAGTTTCTGAAGGATACAGAAATGAAGTTGCTGCTTGCTTCAAGAACTAAAGCTACATGAAACTCAAACCTTGTATCTTCTGCTTTCAGAGGCCCCTTGAAACTGGTGATGGAATGCTTTCATCAGTTGGTGAAAATGAGGGGTTTCTTGGCTGACATCAGTCCATCGCATAGGTTTGGAAACATTACAGCTAATCAGTGATCAGTCTTTTATCTCAGCAGAACACTTTCCCAATACCTGAAATGCATACCTGAAGCAGTCATAGAATTTCATCTGAATTAGCAAGTTCACCTGCCAGGAAAGAAGGTGGTTTTGTGAACCCCAGGGGTTAAGCAAGCCTAGTCTTTTTATTAGCAATTAACTTTAATTAATGCAATTTTATTCATTCATTTCATTTTAATTGGGAACTAGGCCTAATGCCTTGCTTTGTTTGAACTCTCTGAAAAAATTTAGGTGTATTAGTAATCTTAGAAATCAAAACACTTAGATGTAAGTTGGTAGTCAAGCAGTGATTGCAATTTCATGTCATTAGAACTTGCTGCAAGGTACATAGGGTGGATCCTCCTGGCAGTCACAGCTCATTCTGGTACAGTTTGGACAGTCCTGTAAGCAAGGGTAAATATTCTTCTCTGAGCTAGGTAGTGATTGCATGAAAGTGATCTTAGATGTTCAATAAACACCATATCTTGAGCAGAACTGCTCTCTCTCCCCACTCCAAAGACTTTGTTTATTTTTCTTCCTTGCTGGTTGCAAGCTCCTGCACATGTAAACATTGGGCTGTGTACATGCAGCATCCACCATATGGGGATAACTGGGTTTAGTACCATCTCAAAGACAGCAGCCTATGTCTGGGCTGAGGCTTTTGAATTTGACATTTCACAAGCCAGTGATAATATTTAGGTTCCTATCTTGGAATATTCTTTTGCCTTTGGTTTGATATTAGGGAGGTGACTGTATAGGCATCCCTCAAATGAAAGTTACTTGTCTGCTCAGTTGTTCAAGTTTTCTGTAAAACTTATATCTCATGTTCCTAGATCTGCCTGCAGTCTCTTCAGCCTCACACTTGTGGGAAATTATAATTCAGAAATAAAATATTTAATTACAAAAAGTCCCAAGGAAAATAAAATATTAATTCACCTAAGGCAAATTAGTCCTCTTTATAGTATATTTTAGCTTTAGTTAGCTGGCATGTCTCCACATAAATCAGGAAATACTTTGGCCCATTGTATTTTTGGCAAGTTTTTTTTTAGCTATTATTTTTCCAAGCCTTTCTCTGGTTTTAGATCTTTATCATTTCCAAAGTTGACCACATAGTATGAAGTAAAGAAAAAAAAAGTATCTGTTGATCTATTTGCATGCTTAAGTGTATGTGTGTTTTGTGTACACATACTTAATATGGTGTGTAATGTCAGATTATTTGTGCCTATAAAAATTAAATTAAGAAAAGGATTGCTTGTCTGTAGTTTTTCAGCCACTGCTTAAAAACCTAATTGTAATAATTACATTTGAAAAGTAGTAAGCTTTCTTATTTTGAATTCCATGCATTTTTATTATTTTAGTATTCTGTATATAATTGCATTGCATTCTTGCATTGATAGAACCGTCAGTATTCTAGAACAGGATCTGATTTTGACTTTGTGTCAACAAAACAGCCTCATATAAATGCTGCTGTAGTTTCAGAACTTTGTTACATGCTTTTTATCTTCTATAACACTACCAATTAGTAACCATAAAGCTTAATCCCAAGTAGGTGTATTTAAGCTTTACTACATACTTTATAGCTGGCTTTTTGGATTCCAAAATTTTGGATTTTTGATGAAATGCTTATGATAACACTAGCCTGCAATGTCTCCTTTCCCATCAGATTCATCTTCTCCTACAGCTGTGGGGCTCTTGTCATCTGCTATTTCCCAAGCCACAATTTCCTAATCAGTTTGTGGCTAAACCCCAAATCTTGATGATCCTTTTCCATATAGTTCAACACTGATCTTTCATCTTCTGGATTCTTTTAACCAGAAATCTTTTGCCAAAAACCTGACAAGATTGTACTGGGCGTCATCAGCAGCAACATCAGGCTTGATTTCAGTGAGCAAAGATAAAACAGCTGTTTTATTGTCCAGATCAGCACTCAATATTCAGTCATAATTTTTTCCAGCTTTATCTGGCTGTGATAGCCTTGATGTTTTTCACTCTTTGACTAGTGGTGTAACTTATTATATTTTGCTGATCCATTTCTTCAGTGGTTCAGAAATAGGTACAGCTTCTTCAGGCGGTATTTCCATCCTGTTGTCTTTTGTACTGTCCTGTAGTGTCTGCATTCATTCTTCCATAATTCTTGCTTCACTTTGGCAAGTCAGTGTTTTTGCAATGTTACATCCGGAATTGCCAAATCACGGCTCAACAGTTGCTGTCATGGGAAAGCTGCAGATGGCTATGCCTTATGAAAGGTTGTATCAGATAAATTGCAAGATTTTGAAAATAAGTGGTGTAAAATGTCTGATGAAAGTTTACGAAACTTCAAATCCTTTCCCTGTATGCAAGCGGGAAGTATTTCTGTGGTGTAAAGGTTGTCTTTTCAAAGCTGATGGGGATTTTTGTTGGTGTTATAACTAGAGGGTATGCCAAGGTGGCATGTTACTGTATTCCAGAAAAGCTTTTTAGTGCTTTTGGAGACAAAGCTAATAACTGTACATATAGAGGGAGGAGGAGAGATGAGAGTTCTGTTTGTCATTGACATTAGTATTTTTCTATTAACTTTGCATACCACTGTATATATAAATTGATTGTTTTCACTGGAGTAGGATTAAATAGTTGATTGTCTTATTTTAATTTACTTTTATAGTGGAAAATGGTGAAGGCGTTTGGAAGTCATTCCCCTTCAATTAAGTGATTTTTCTGTTTGTTTTGGGGTTTTGTATGTGTGCACATATTGCACACTGTTTGATTCAATGATCTGTTTTCTATTGGAGAAAATTTACAAGCACATTGCCTGCCTCACACGAATTTGTTTCCCACAGAGATTCCTAATGCAATGTGTGAGGTTTCTCATTATGCAGTTATATGGATTACATTTTCACTCCAATATGAACAAAATTAAATTACACAAAAATTAAGATGCGTGTAATCCTAATGTCTGATCTTTAGAAAAAAACTTTGTCATCTTTAAATGATAACCCTCTGCAAAATCAGCGGTAGAAGTATTGGGCTTTTGTCAACTGGGATGCATCTGCAATTTACATAGCAGCTGATGTTACAGCAAAATGTTAAGTGCCAACTGTATAGCAACATGGAAGATCGAATTGTTTTTAATAATTTTGTCTTTTCTAGCTTGCATTAATGAAAGAGTAACAACAAAGCCAATAGACTCTTTTCATTTGTTCCAGAACCCATGTGGATTAATACACATCACTCTTTCCTAATCTTAAAATAAGGATGCAGTCCTTCAAACTTGGTTTTAATGTCTTTAGTTTTGTATAGCAGTTTCCCATTTTGAGCAGTTTCTCATTTATTGATATGCTTGAAAGACAAAACAATTCAAAATCAGTAGCAGTCAGTTAAATCTTATATTTAAAATTTTTAGAAGAAGCACAATAATGTGGAAATATCCATACATCCTATATTTTGAAGTTTATTGAAGGTTAATAAATTCCTTTGGGTCTTCATAACTGGCTAAAATTTTCCAGTTTCCATTAAACATTTAGATAATTATTTTACTTCAGTCATCAGCCAGGTTTATTCATATGATTTTTTGTTGGCTAACAACCATGGTACTCTAAGTTAGTTTTATTTCACTTTTTTGTTTTCATAGAGCTTTTCCTCAGACTAACAGGACTGAAATAAAGAACTACAAGTGCAAGTCTGAATGTAGCATTTCATTTCAATTTGTTTTCAAAATATGTGTGCTCCAATCAGTGTTTCAAGTTGTCTTCTATACATTTCAAAATACGTAGTTTAGAACAGGTTTCTCCTGACAGTGCCATAATTCAATATTAATGTGTTTTGGTTTTTAGTGGCTCATGAGGTGCTTCTTTTTCTAGCAGTCTGTAGGAGCTGTTCCGCTTGGTGTGTCGATAACTCGAAAGAAAGAGGATGAAGCATCAGTTGGAAGTGCACCTTTGGCAAGGCAGCAGTCAAATCAAGCCTCTGAGTATGCCAGCAGTCCTGTCAAAACAAAAACAGTAACAGGTATATCACTTAATTGAAACTATCCATTGTGCATCTGCAACCTTCCTCACTTACATGCCTCCACAACTGAACAGCGTCAGCTGTGCAAGTACTGTGGAAAAACTTCCGGCTTTAGAGAAATTAAAACCTTTAACATTAAAACTAATCAAATGTATAATTTTCAAATACATGTATATTCTCATTTTTGTTTCGGGCTCTCTTTGGGGCCCTTATAGTCTCACATAACACATTTTGTAAAATGAGATAATGGAGATCTGCTTTCAATAGAATATCTGCTATTCGCCTTGATATTTAGTCCATAATTTTGTCAGACTTCACACTGTGATTAATCTCTAATTTCAGTCAGTCTGTTTACATTGCTTAAAGTCTGGCATCTGTGGAAGTCAAGACTTGTGCATAAACAGTTAAAGTTCACTATTTTCAAAATCAGTCACCCATAGAAAGTGCATTTGTTGGCACTTCTGCTTATGGAGTTCAAGAAATTATTTATTTTAGGAGTATTTTCTGGCCACTTAAGAATCTAAAGTGAAACTTCATTATCACTAATCAAGATGATTTTTTTTTTTTAATTTCTAGTGTGTTTATTCATATGGTACTGTCGGCAAGTAGTAAAGTAGGTGATCATCCAAAAAAAATTACTATCCAGCTGAGACTTTTAGTGATCCTTCTGAAATACACTGAACAAATTCTCTTTTCCTTTGCATTGATGTTTATTTTCAGATTATCATGAAGCACTTCAAGATGTTGTCTGCTGAAACTAAGATCGCAGTCTTGTTCAATAATTGTCGAGTTAAATGTTATTTTGTGATTAAAAGGGGCTAACTCAGAAAATCTATTTGCTGAATATTAGTGGGTTGTCATGTTGTCACTGGTAGTAAGACAGCAGATTAATGTCGACGACTTCCATTTCATTCATGAATATCCTTCATTTTTACCATTTATCCATTTATTTTTACAATTCATCTATGCATTTACTTTATTCTTGCCTGTGATGAAATGACTGTACCAGGCATATTCTTCTTTTAACAGTATTTATCATCTGTTCTGCTTTATCAACATCATAAATTATATGATTTGCTTCTTCTTGATGTTAATTCTACTTGTGCCTGCAAAGCACAAAGGTGTAATTCACTAGAAAAACTTCCGTTATTTTGAACATTTGACATTCAAACCCAGCTATTTGCATGAATAGATTCTAGATTTATTTTTTCTTCATTTATTTAACCAGTTTATAAAAAGCAGGCATGTAGTTTGCAGAAATAGCTTTGTACTTGGATTTTGAAAATTAGTGTCCCAGTCTGGTACCTGCTCAGCGCAGTAGCCATTTTAGTTCTTTAGTGTTTGTTATTCCTCACTTTGAGTATCATCTTCTCTGATCACACCAGAATATAAAAGAAAATATTATTGTTCAAAATCTAGAAATGCCATGGATGCCAGTTTTTCTTTTTGGGGGCAGGGTTGTGTGTATGAGAAATAATAAAATGAAATTATAAATTTTAAAAAATGTCATAAAAGCAAAAGAGGGGTTTCTGTGCATCTTAACTTCTTTCACCTTTTTAGTTTGAAGTCAATATCAAGATCTGTTTTCAGTTACTGACAACACACATTGCTGCAAAAATGAAAAGTTCATTTGTAGATTTCATTTGTTATCTGCCACTTGCTTTACTCATTCAATTTATCCAATAAGTTTAGCCTAGATGCTGACGATTTTTTGAAATTAAGTAGATATTTGGCTTCTCTATTAATAATTTTGCAGCATAGAGTTTGATACTATAGAAATGAGAGGTGATGATACTAATTCTCTCAAGGGAGAACATTGACTAAGCATTTTCTTTTTTTGGAATTAGAAGCGGTCTTCTAAAGAAGAGATTATTGAATTTGGTTTCATTAATTTTCAACTTAAAATTGTTGAAAAAATGCACTGTTTTTTCAAGTGAATCTATATATACATATCAGAGGGTCTACTGGGTTTATTTTTAAGAGGCAGTGTGCCTGACACTACTGTGTTGAAGGTCAGCCTGTTGTCATGGTTTAACCCCAGCCAGCAAAGCAGCCGCTCGCTCATTCCCCCAGCAATAGGATTGTGGAGAGACTTGGAAGGGTAAAAGCTGGAAAACTCGTGGGTTGAGATAAAGACAGTTTAATCCAGAAAGCAAAAGTCACACACACAAGCAAAGCAAAACAAGGAATTAATTCACTGCTTCCCATGGGCAGGGAGGTTTTCAGGCATCTCCAGGAGGGCAGGGCCCCATCAGGTGCAATGGTGACTTGGGAAGACAAACTCCATCACTCCCCTTCCACCTTCTCACAGCTTTACTGAGCATGATGTCATATGGACTGGAATATCCCTTTGGTCAGTTTGGGTCACTTGTCCTGGCTGTGTCTCCTCCCAACCTCCCATAAAAGCCCAGTCCCCTGCCACTGTGTCAGTACAAAAAGCAGAAAAGGCCTTGGCTCTGTGTAAGCCCTGCTCAGCAATAGCAAAAACATCACTATATTGTCAACCTATGTTCAGCACAAATTCAAAACACAGCCCTGTACTAGCCACCGTGAAGAAAATTAACTCTACCCCAGCCTAAACCCAGCACACCTGTGTTTTAAAATGTTTATGTATTTGTTATACTCTGGAGATAAAATGGCAGGTACAATATAGCAGAAATATTTGATATTTATGTACAAAAATTATGACTAAAAATACAAAATTAATGTCAAAGAGGAAACGCCTTGTATAGTAATTAAATTAATTGAAGAGATGCTGTCTGCTTCAGTAGACCACACAGATTTCCCTTAATTAAAAAGAGTCATGTAATGCTGCAGGGCCATGCAGGCTTGTTCTGTGTATAGTCCCCTGAAACTTCATGTCATGTTGGAATCTTTTCCTGTAGAGTTTCCTTGTGCCAGGTTTGTAAAAACTGGCTTTGTAGTGGAAGATTCAGGGGACAGTAGAAGCTAACACATATTTTGTGTCTCTGAAATAAAAGATCTCTCATTACAAAGCTACGAGTTACAGAGGTTAGAAAAGGTTGGATGCAAATGTGAAAGGTGAGATCCCGTTCTCAGAGAAGTTTCAGTGGATTCTTTCTTTCAAAATTTGTTTCTTTACAGCTGTATAATGTGTTAGAACATGATGAATGAGTGACCATAGTTTATTAAACTAAAAATAGAGTGCCTGTGATTCTTCTTCTTCTTTCTAATTTTTCTGGCTCACTCACTCCCACCATCTTTCAATTTATTTCCTCTCTGTTAATTTCACCTACTTTCTGTCTGAGTTTTCTTTCATTATTTGTGTCACCTTTTTATAACAGGAATACCACACTGATTATACATCTAGGATGTCTAATGTTACCAACTCTACAAAAGCATTCTAGATAAAGAGGCAGTGATCCTTGTACAACTCATCTTTATTAATCATCAGGGCTTTAGCTACACATGTTCTAAGTTGTCAGAAAACTGAGATCCTACATTGATAATGTGTACATATGCATGATCTTTGCAGATTGATTTATCTGAAAATCATGCTATTCAGGTTGTGATTTTGAATTAATTCTTTTCAGGTCTAGCATGATCTCAGCAGTCACTCCCTTGAGAACTGCTGGAAACCAACCCTATGTACTAAATTAATGCAGTTTGTAATCACAGCTGTAAAATTATTTAAAATGTTGATCTTGAGTTCAGTTTATTAGTTAATGGCTGCTGACACCTTGCCAAAAATGTAGCATGGGAAAAGAGCAAAACTACTATCTATATGGCATCTGTGAAAATCCAGGGTTACTGTTCTTAAGTCTCGAACTGTGGTTGTTTATAAATCTCCTTAACCACAGTGGCTTCACAACCAGAGTAAGATAATGGAATATATTGTTTAAATCTGGTATGATGTGGCTGTGAACAAGTAAGGTGATAAAGAATATTGAAAAAAAAGGTTACTTCTGTTTGTCTGTCCACCCACTTTTCCTCCCATTCTCAGCAATTCAGCAGTTCCATGTTCAATGATTAGTGATCCAGAGACCTACAGCTGTGTATAGAGGTAGAGATCTCATGTCTCGATAGAGGAAAAATGATTGCTATGTAAGTGTGTAATTGTGTAATATATGTAACATACTTATGCAGGAAGATAGTATGGGCTGCAGTAGATGAATAGGTCAATCCTTGAAAGCTGTCTTGGGCACACTACTGAATAGTGATTTAAGCCCAAGTGTCTGTTTTCACACATTCAGGATGTGTGCTTGTTCATTACTAAAATAATCTGTAATTTTCATTCATATTTATAAATTTTTTATAATTATTTTCACATTTTGTTTGAAAAATACAGCATTTTTCATGATCAAAGATGGAATTGAATATGGGGGTTTTGTAGTTTGGATTTTTTACTGCCTCCTGGTGAGGTTTTTTTTTAGCCATGACACTGAAATTTAATTTCACTAACATCTACCATGACATCCAACATTTATCAGTGTGGAAGTAACCATGATATCGCAGATACAAATTTAACATTACCTTATGAGGTATAATCCAGTGACTATGGCATCTAATTTTTCAGTAACAGTGGGAAAGTAGCCTCACACATGCTCTTAGTATGAAGAATGCCTTTGATGAAGGAGGCTACTTTAGAGAGGTTGAAAAGGTCACTCAGAATCTTGAAAGCTGGCTTTTCTTACAGCCAGAGAACAGGTAGGTAAATGGAATTTAATGTATCTTCTAAGAAGTCGCGAACTTTCTGGTTGGAGTAAGCTCCATAACCTTTTATGAAAGCATCTGAAAACAGACTGCTTTGTCCCATGACTGAACATACACTTGTCAAACAAAATTTTGCTGATCCCTGTTATGCAATAGTGAGATGTTTGTTCATGGCACAGGTGGTGACTGCGTTTCAGCCCTGTCATGAGCGTACTTTAGGCCTGCAAAAGGAAGCAGATGTTTTTCATTGCTATGTCTAGCACCTGACTGCTCCATTTTATTGTCTGGTGGACAGATTGGAAGGGCATTTGCAAAAGAGAATGAAACAGTGGTGGGTTTGGGGCAACATTTTTCATAGACCAGGTCTGCACTTCACACACAGCAAACTGGTCTTTTAATTCCACTACAAATTCAGTATTAGTTCCAAGTTCAAAGCTGAGAAGAGAATCCAGCCTTGTTTCCTTCTGCAGGAAGTGTAGATGTTTTGCATAAGAGTATGTGCATATGGAGAGAAATAAAGGATATAAAAGCATTGCATTTTGGAAAAATCTCTTGTTGTCTGCAACACTGATGTTTTGTTCTTTGGAATTATGTTCTTACAGAGAAATAATTAAAGAGTTTGAAATATTTAAAAATGCTGTTACACCTAGTCCACTATTTGTATTTCAAGTAGATGGAGGATGGTGTAATAGCAAGAAAATTGAGACCTCTTGTCTTAGATAGCCTTTATGTTTTCTGTTCTGTAAAAATCACCTGAATTCTAATAAGGGCAGCACTCCTTTTGCCAATTTCTTGCTGGTTTACCCCTCTTATTTTCCTAGAACTTGTAGAAACAGTATCTTTAAAATACTATGCTTTTGAATTTGACCAGCAAATACCTAAGGAGTTACAGGTCAACTAAATGAATTGCATGCATTCGCAGAGAATATAGGATTGCATAAGCCTTCTTTCCATAAGAAACCAGGCAAAGAAAGATCCCCATCCTTCCTTTTAATCACTTCTTAACATTTGGTAGTGTAGATATAATAAAACTTAAGTTGCTTAAGTTAGATACTTACTATAACTGGAATTTCTTGGGGTTTATGGGAAGTGCTAGTAATTCGATTTTGAAAGCTTTACTGAATTCTTAAAATTTCTTCAAAGTATACATGGGATATTTCTGAACCACTATTAAATACTTCTACATAAAACTGAAGAAGGGACAAGGCTTTAAATTTAGACATGTCTCTATTTTATTTAGAACAGCTGATTCCAGACAAATTGATGTTTTTATTTGAAGTTTTGTCTTAAGTTACTAAAGTTTCTACTGAAAAGTTTCAGTGTAGCAGAATAGGACCTGTACATAGCAAAACTGGATGCAGTTACTGATTTTGTTTTTCTTAAAGTACAACTAGAATGTAGTTAGATTCCTGCTAAAATGAGCTGTTGGAATGCAAAAAAACTGGCAAATGTGAGAGAAATCTGGCTGGTAAGAAATCAATGGATTATCTGAAGTATTTGAATTAGTAGGTCACTATTTCTGCTCAATGAACTGAATGATTATCGTTTATTCATGCCTACTATGAAATGTATGACCGATGATTAATTTGGGAAGATGAATGAAATTAAATAGATGCTAAACAGGTTAAGTAAAATACTTGAAGGAATAAGTAAAATCAGGAATTTAAATCTGATGCACATTTACCTAGGGTGCCTGAAAATACTAGGATTTTTATAAATGGGCTTCAGTTCTTGGATTATTTAAAAGGAAGGTGTCCAGGCACAGGTGATTTATGGAAAGTTTTAAATGGCTGGACAGTCACATATCTATATCGAAAATGAATTGTTCTGAGTTTTGTCAGCTAGTAAAACGTTTAACATTTTTGTTATGGTGGCATGATTTCTTCAGTTCACTGTGTGGATTTCAGAAACGTTAGTAACTCAAAGCCAATGTCATATATCAAACATTCTTTCTGTATGAAGAAATTCAGTGTTGAGAGAGAGCAAATGGTTGTTTATTTTTAAATTATATTTATAATTCTAAGGAACTTTGTGTATTTTTAAAAAGGCAGAGTACTAGGCAGAATTCCACATTTATCAGAGCTTACTGCAGATCCAAAAGCTGAAATTCTTACTTCATGGTATAAATTGTATTTGGAATGGTAACTGATACTAAGATAAATTCAGATGCGGACATTAGATATGAACACACAAATATCACATTTTTGTAATTACTAATATGGTAGCTCAATTTGGCCTCTGAATGGCTGGTTTTGATTTGTACAAAAGTGTCAGTCCTCTTTTATTTTTGTTCCCAGAACCGAATAGGTATTTTTTGCCAGAAACAGTGCAGCAATCATTAAAAATTTGGTGGGAGAAAATGCTGACCATAGGCATTCCCTAGCCAACATACACTTTCACACAGAAAGATCCTTTCTTGTTGCACAACATTAATATCACATTTGTCTTTGTTTATTGACACATGTTAAAAGCCTCTGTGTTTTAACACTTACTCTGCTGTTAACTCATTGGGTGACCACACAAATTCAGTCATTATACCTCTCTGCTGCCATTGTCCTGCATGTAAGGGACTCACTCTCATGCTTTGCCAGGGACTGTGTGGCTCAGTTATTATCTTGATAAAAAGTAATGTGTTATCTGCAGTGTTAGTAAAGTAGAATTCAAGAATGCTCAAAGGCCAGTAAAGAAATTATTTATGCAAAGACTACTCAGTATGCTGGCAAATATATTGCATATTTTTATAAGCTTAAAAGGACTTCCTGCTGTCATTTAAGTACTGCTTTTATTCTCAAGCATTCTGATGGAGAGTGCAAACTTCAAAAAGTAATTACCATAGTCGATTCTTAGGAAAAAAATATCAGTTATATGAATAATTCAAGTATCATTCATCCAGGAATGGAAGTGTGGGGAATAACTTGTCTTAAGACACCTCAAAATAAAATGTGAATATTTGCGAAAGACTTCTGAAGGGTACTGATGGTTCAGAAAATATTGGTAAATGCAGGTTTGAGCTTCTCAGCATGGTTTCAGTGAGCTGCTGCTTTGGAATTGAATGGTGGGAAAAATAGTGCATTAAGATAGGAAGTATTTTAACAAGATATTCCTCTGTGCTTTTGCAATTCCTTGTATATGTAAAATTTTTTAATATTAAATCACAGAATAAAATTATTTAATGGAAGTGTATTATATTTGGAACAGAATTTCTTTGGCTGTCATATATACTTACACAAAAGTGTGGATGATTTGTAATGCCTTCAAATATCTTTATAAACACATATGTTTAGTTCTATTGTGTTGCAAGTATAAAAATATAGAGACTTGTGAGGAAAATTGGAAGGCAAATGTATGGACAAACAAGCTTTTATGTAACAAGTTTCACTGAATTTTTACTTTTATTTAATATTATACACAAAACCAAAAACCTGCTGATTTACAAAAAGTTGCAGGTCTTTAGAAGGTGGTGGCTGTTTGGGGATTAATTAGGGGAGTAATTTTGGGGGTTTTTTACATATGAGGAAAACAATTCATCATCTGTAATAAAAAAAAAAAAAATATATATATATATGTATATATGTATATATGTATCTGTAGGCCATTTTGATTTTTGGGGGGTTTTTTAAAGTTTGAATTTTCTCCTCCACTGTATTTTGATCTCATTTCTAGTCCTTTAGACCCCTTGATCAGTTCCTTAGGGTGTTGCATTTGTTGCAAACACTTTAGTATTTTTTATTTTGTTTTTTTATGGAAAGATGTATCTAATGCATGAAACTGAGTACCTGCTAAAGAAATCCCAATGAGTACTTTGACTCTCTGCAGACTGCTTCCAATTTTAGTAGAAGAAAAATCTTTCTAGAAAAAGAGCCATGTAGTAAGAGTGCACTTTCCTTGGATTGCTTTTTTCCTTTAATGTGTTTTGCTGTCATGGCCTCTCGGTAACTGTGGTCAGATTGCACCAGCATTTTCCTCAGCTTAGCTCCCTTCTGGTGTGTGAAAAGCTGTATGATAGATGATGTGATGTTGGAAGGAAAGCTTGCCCAGCTTGCTGAGGTCATGGGACAGACACATTTTGGGTACAGTCATGAAATCTGATGGAGGAGAGAGTCTTGCTGCCTGGGTGTCTGTCTGTGACCTGTCCTGAAGCAGGAGTGCTCTGAGCTTTTGAGCATCAGTGAAAGTGTGGGTTTGCCTGCAGCAGGATAACCTTTTCCAGCCAGAAAGAAGCTTCTGCCTTCTTAATGCGTGAGGTATCTGAGGCACACAGTGGGACTGGAGAAATGAGTCCATCTTGTGCCAGAGAGATTGAGACCTGATAGGCCTGTACCACATAGAAATCAGGAATAAGGCACCCCCCTTTAGTTTAATTGCTAGCTGTAAGGAGAAGAAAGCATGAGACCATCACTGACTACAGATTATCAGGAGTCCTCAACCCAGTAATGGAAGTCTCTGATGTGTGGGTTTTTTTGCATTGAATTATTTGAGGAAATGTCCATTTGTCCCATATCGCACATCAGAAGTTTTCTTTTCCCTTTTCTATTGCTTAAGTCACTGAATATTAATGGCACAGAGTAGTGTCATTTTCACAAAAGTTATTTTTATTTTCAAAACTTACGTATTTTCTGGATCAGACTTCTAAAAGAACTCATTCCCAGTAGGCTAAAAAAACACAAAGAAGGAGACATGTCTGTATAAAAAAGACACCTTTAACTAGAATTTATACCTCTAAGTCTTGCTTGGTGGAATCTCCTACAAAGTGACTACTTTAATAATTAATTTTGCAGGATTACCCCTTGGAACTCCCTTTGTACTTTAACCAGAAATTGTGAAATGAGTTATGAAAACTGCTCCTTCGATGAGTACTATTTTTTGAAAAAGTCTGTTCATTATCAATGTGTTCTGAAATTGGTAAGCGTGGAAGCTTCTGTGTGATTGAGGTGGTGTATATGTTTGCAAAAATATGAATTAAATAATAAAGGACTAAAATGTTCCTGTACACTGGTTTTCTTAAAAATTCAACTGGTGTAACCTGAAGCAGTCCCTGCTCTGGTGGTTTTTTCCCCCTCATCAATTTGGAAGTGTTTCATACAAATCATATGTTTTATCTAGCTGTTGCTGACTGGCACCTGGGTTCAACACAAGACTGATTACATTGCCAGGAAATGTTTTGAGGTTTTCAGTTCAGTAGTAGCTAAGTAGCATAATTATTTTAGGAAAATACCTTCATACTGAGACAGATGAGGCTGATCCAGTCTACATGTCTACTGTAGAGGACTAGCCAAACACTCATGGTAGCCACACCTGACAGTGTCTTAGCAAGTGTCATTTCCTGATGTCCTTGCCTGACAGGGAATTAAGACACTTCTTTCCCAGCATCCCTTCAGGCAAAACTCTGGGGTTTACAGTACAGGAAAAAAAATGTACTACTTTCTTTTTTTCTCTTCAGGAGTTACTTGGTTGCTTGTTTCTTCCTTCCACTCTGATATACTTTTTATTCCTTTTCTATTTTCTATGATTTATGGTTGAATGATTCCTTATCTGTCTCTTAGATTTTGAGACTTTCTTTTTTTTTGATCTCTTGGTTGAGCATGAGGGGTCATAGTGAAGCTGGTTTTTATCATGGATATTTCTGGAATTTTGCAAGTTTGAATTACATGTTTATGAAGAAAAACAGGAGGTACTTCAGTGAGCTAGTTTTATTTTTAATTCACAGATTATTGTTTCTGGCTATTCCACTAACTGAGAGAGAATTAGCATTGTTTGTTTTCCTGCAAATAAAATATGGGAGATTGGAACAAAACCTAGCTTTAAATCCCACTCATGAGGGATGCGCTTGTTAAGCGATGTAGGATGTTGAGAATCCCTGCTGAATGGATTGGAGAATATGTAGGTTTACATTGTGTTTATCTACTCATCCTGAACTGAAGTATCCTACCTGTGAAATTCCCAGAGTCTCAGAGTGACTTCGTATGCCATTCTCACCCTTACCCACCCTTGTGTTGTAGAGTTCTATGCTTCAATGACTCTTATTTTAATATTTCTTGGTGCTCAAGCTGTTCCTAATTTTTACCTTGTAGTGTATGTATAGTGTAGGGCCTGACTACACAGAATATGGTGTGAATTGAGGTGGGGTAATAAGTTAAAGGGGAGCAGCTATTCCTTGATTAATCTCTTTGTTTTAACTTAATCCATTCATAATGTGGATGGAAGACATACTGCATGGCATAAAACTGTCTGTGTGAGATGTTATAAAACAGCTATTGCACGCTGCTTCTCCAGATGGACAATTTACATGTTTGTCTCTCCAGAACAGCTGACAACAAACAGTCCTGAAATGTCATGCTTTTTACACTCTCACGATCCAGTTTTCATTCCTTATCCTTCTAACATATCCATAATTGGAGCCAGGAATCTCTGAGAGAAATAATTATACTGCAGCCGTAAAAATCCTCTTTCACTCTCTTGACCACCTCTCTTTCTGAGTCTTTGGATTCTGCATCAGTTTAATAAAGTGACCATTTCTCTTTAAGATGATTAAAAGTACTATTTCTTGAGGGATTTTTTTCTGATAATGTTACTGAATTCTAGCCTTGAGGGGGGAAATGGCACAAATTAATTCTTCCAGTGACATTAACATTGCATACTCTTGGCAGAAATTCACTTCTTAGATGTTTCAGTTTTAAATCTTCGCATGTTCCATTGCCTTACTGAAGAACCGGTGATGCATATCAAGGAGCATACATTTTTGCTTACCTTAGTTCAATTGATAGCCTAATTTTGTCTTAAGAATTTTTCTGTAATTTTCACGCCACAGATTTCTCCTAGCTGTAAAATTGGTAGACATAAATTGTCACACACTGATTTCAATTTAGTTTAAATTTAAGTCATGAAGTCTTCATAATTTATTCCTGCAGTTTTGTCAGCTCGACAACATGTAGGCCAAAACTAGAAATGTTAAATAAGCTGACAATAATTCGGTGGGTATCCCAAAACACAAGGAGAAGGATATTCTGTAAAACATGTCAGAAGGAACTATACACCACTCACAGTCCTCTTTTGAAGTTCTAGTGTGCTTATATTTAATTTAATGTTTGTGTTATCTAAAATCTTTTCAAGTTCATGTTATTAAATAACTAACGATTTAAGGAAATGTCTCTTTTTATTAGAAAACATTGGATTTTGGTGAAATATTTCATACTTTATTACCTTAAAATTTGACAAAGTAAGAAAATAGTTTAATTTTTATGCCTTTTTTTGGAAGCATGCTCAAGTTTTTTAAGGGAATTTTTCAAAGAAAACAAATTAAAGGCTGTTATTTAATGTGGTCTGTAATTTCTTACAATTTTAGAAAGGTGAAACCTTTAGATGGCACTGGCAGCAATGTATGTGAAAACCCCTTGGATTTCGATTGCATCATCAAATAGGTTATCACACTTTGAAAACTGTCTTAATTTGTTTAAATCAAACATTCTTCTTATTATTTTCTTAGCAGTTCATGTTTAAAAAGTTGGAGCATTTAATTTTATTGCTTTGTATTTCTCACAAGGCTTAACCGGTACAGTTGTAGTGACAAGTTTAAAACTAATACAGACACATTATTATTATGTGCATAGTGAGATATACACAGTGAGAGAAAGACTCTTTTAGAATGTAAAGTAACTGTTTTTCTTTGCTATCAGTAAGTATATTATTTACTTAGATGTTCTTTTTGTAACTGAGTTTTTTTGTTTGCATTAGAATCTCGTCCTTTGTCACTCCCTATGAAAACCATGCTGAACTCATCTGAAAGCTGCAGAAGTCCTGAGGAAAGAATGAAGGAATTTATTGGAATAGTGTGGAATGCAGTTAAGTGCCTTACACTTCAGGTAAGATGAAAAGGAAGTGAAAAAACCCCTATGTGTTTCCAAACTTTATGATACTTTTAATGCATCCTAGTGCTTTTTATTAGAGGGATTTTAAAGGAGCTCCTAAGTTTTATTGTCTTATTTCAGTAGCTTCAAAGTCTGAGAGAATGAAAAATAAAGTAAGATTTTGGGTAAATTAAGCAAAGAATACTTTGGTTTTAAATATTAGGTTTTGAAATACTGTTTTGTACTTAAAGGGAAAGATCCTTCAAAAATTATATGAATAAAAATTGCTTGTCACACTTTTCTGTATTTAAAAACCAGCAGTCAGTTTTGCAGAATGCTTTCTTTTCTAAAACCATCTGAGGAAAGTGCATATGATAAATACTTTCCTGAGGTGTGTGATACAATTACTGTTGTTACACTGTGAAGGCTCAGCGGTTTACTTGCCTACTTTTTCATGAAGGACAAGTAGATGGCTGCTCGGATGAAAGCATTTTGGTTTATACTGCTCTAGATTGTAGCTGCTGATTAGTGAAAGCAGAGTTTTTGTGCATCAGTATAGATGCCACGTTACGAGTCCAATGTTAAAATTGCAAGAACAAATATTAGATGGCTTAGAAGTGCTAAAATCAGGACTGTGTTGTTCCCAGTACTTACCAAGTGCTTATTGAAAAATTATCCTAATTTAGAATTATTATAACCTGTGCCTCTCGAACCATACATTCTATGAGATCAGTATTTTATGGTACACCAGGATATAGTAGCAATTTCTTTTTTTTTTTTAATTAAATCACAAAATGCCAAAAAATTGTCTTTATTTCAACTTTTGGCAAGTTTTTTGTCTTTATTACAGAAAGTAATTGTTGAATGCCTGTTCCTTCTTGCTATCAAGAAATACATTTAATAATATACAGGCTTATCCCAGAATATGTCTGTCACCCCTCTTTTATGTAGAAAGTACTTAAAATTCACAGTTTTAGAAAGTTTGAAAGTTTTGCCTGAGCAAGAACTTTAGACTTGTCACCTGATTGCAGAACACAGTGAAGTTGAGGAGATGCTTTCCATTAAATCTATTTAGTTTTCAGCCTTCTCTTTCATCATTGTTTCATGAGTATTTTGCTTGTTTTCCTTTCTTTCTTAATATTCTCACCACTGTAGATTAAAATGTGTAGATAAGAGAGAGAATTTGTAATCTATTTGAAGGAAGCAGTGTATTTTTGTTATGTGTCTGGGTGGCACTTAGCACAGTGAGACTCCCTATATAAATGAGGCTTACAGTTTGAGTCATAATAAAAATATTAATATAACAAAGGGGGAAAACTGAATCAGGACTATGATACTTGGCTCATATGTTTTTCATGATACTCTTTTTTGTGAGCAACAAATGTTTTGACGAATGGTTAAAATGCCAACCATGAAGTTTATGTGTTACTAGATAGGAAAAAAAGGTAGCGTTTCTTTCTGTGGAGATGAAGACTGGTGGCAGTGATAGGCAAGGGTTTTCTCAAAGAGTAATTTGTAAATATATTGCTTCTCTGACCTAACATACAGAATAGAGCTCACACTGGCAGAGGTATGGGTACTTTTTCTGGTGCTCAAAGTTCTAGATTTATTTACTTTTTACAGGTTTTTTTTGGTGGAGTACTCATGGTTTCTATTTTCATGATTATGACCATGAAATGATAATTTTAGTTTTTCTCTGTGTTGAAATTAAACACTCCTATGAATTCATACAATAGCTTACACACTTTGTTTCATCCTTATGCTTTAATTGTACTTTGTAAAGTGTTTGCCAGTATCTTCCCAGAAGTCTATTACATGTTATCAGCAAAACATTTCAAGACTCCAAGGAAGCACTACAGGAAAGTTCAAGTATGTTCTTCCACATAAATGTGCAATAGTCCTTCCTTGTGAAATATGAAGGATTTATAGATATGTTTCCTGTTCTTTTTATTATTACTAGTAGTCCCTATCTCTAATTTATTTAAATATGTTTTTCAAGACACAAATGCCATATATATATATCTTGTTTCTTTCAATACCATCCAAAATGGGAAATCTGTGCAAAGCAATGTATAGAGGGTAAGAAAATGAGTATCATGACTCTGTTTTGAAATTCAAGTGTGTTATATTTATTTTATTATACATAATGTGCATTTTATTACAATTATATAACTATATTTGAATGTTAAATTCATACAGATTTTCTGTATTATTATTTGGCATGAAAAAGGGAAATTTCTAGAATAATTTGTCTGGTTAAATGCTGGAGCACTTAGATTCTGTGGCTTTTTTTCTAAAGCTAATTTTCATGTTCCTGGATCTTTTAGTAACATGATTGTAGGACAAAAAAGTCTGTAGTTGTCGTCAGATAAAACTGAACTTCATAACTTAAAATCATCAACGGATTATTCTTTTAGTGGAAGTTAGAGAAAGTAAATGTGTTTGGAACCAAAGTAACTGGAAAGTTTATTTTGGATCCAAAGTTGGTACTTGCTTAGGCCTAGCCCTGGCTTGCTTCTGATAGAATATTGCATGAAGATTTTTTGCACTGGAGTTGTGGTAACCTATTAGTATTTAAGGGAAAAGACTTTCATATTTAATTATAAAATGTTGGTTTATTATTTAGTTGTTGTAGGATTTTATATGCAGCCTTGAAGTCTTTTTGGCAGTTACACTGTGTAGGAGGGTAATACTCATTTTTCACATGTTCTTCATACTAATAGTTGCTAAAGTTGTGAAGCAGTATAAACACAATTCTTTTTAATTGGCTGTTAATGCTGAATTCCATTGAGAACAATGAAGGATCTGTATTAAAAGTAAATTAATTAATGAGTAATGTTGCAACGAGTGCCAACCACATAAGAATGTAATTGTTACATATAAAACTTAGGTATGTCACATGCCTTTAAATATCCCTGAATTTATTTGAAAAAAAATAAATCCTTTACCTGAAACTATTGAAAATTTTATTTTCTGTAACACAAATAACTTGTAAAAATTTCTGACGAAGTGAAACACTGAAAGGTGAGAAAGGGAAGGACAGAATTGATAAGACTTCTGTTCTTTGAACGATGTTGTTATCCAGGGGTCAGGAAGAGATTCTGTGACTTGTAATTTAGCAGTTTCAGCTCTCAGCAGTTATTTGTCAATTATGACATAGGATTATTTCTTAAGTTGGTTACTTACCACAAACCAGCAATAATTTGAGTTTTCTGTAACTAAATAAAACCTTTTTAAAATGTTTAAAAGCTTTCTTAGAAAAGAACAGGAATACTATGAAGCACAATGACACTGTGTTTTAAGTGGTCAAAGAAAATGTATCTGATCCTTATTATGTCATTTTTATGTACAGGTAGCCTGCTCTCCTAGTTCTTTTGTGTTCTGCTTTCCATTTATAACGTTTTTACTTTGTCTACCTTCAAGACACGTATTTCTGTTCTCCCTTTAAAATTGTAAAAAACACTGCATGTCTGCCTCAACTGCAGATGGTCTAAGTGCAGAACGAATTTGGATGTTGGCAGCTGAGCTATGGTCTTATAATACTGGGTGCACCAGAACCTGCACATGAGATGTGTAAGCAGTGGTTCTTTGCAGTTTGGGGAGTCAGTGCAAGATGATACTCTGTACCCAGAAAAACATGTTACCTTTCTGCTGAGAGCTATGAGGGTTGCTGACTAATGCAGAGAGAGGCAACTTCCCTGGAGAGATACCCATATGCAAGAGTCACCTTGTGGCAAATCGTCAGTGCCTCTAATTGACATATGTAGCCGTAAAATGTGGGTTATGAAAGGGAATGTCCTTATGGTATCACTATCATGAAAGGCTGTAAAGACTTGAACAACCTGTCCCTCTTCATTGCACTTGTGGGGAGTCACTTGTTTTGTTTTCTTCCCTCCGACCTACCCTCCTCAGTTAGGAAGACTTAATTTTTCAGCAGTATTTATTTAACTCTCCTCTCTAATAAACAACATTCCTTTTCATAAAATAAGAATTAAAAATACTCCAGTAACTTAATCTTTTCCTTTTTATACAAGAGTCATTGGACATTTTTAGGCTTATATGTTTGTAAAAGTGTAGAGTGTAGAGTTATACTTTACATAATGTTTTACAAGTAGAAGGGAAAATAGTGCTTGCTTCATTGGTTTATCATTAGTGTACATTATTTAGCATGTATAGGCCTTGACATAATAGAAATGAAAATAGGGGGTGATCCTGTTTCAAGAATGTAATAATTCGTTCTCTTTAACACATGAATGTGTTCAGTATTGGCAAACGAACATGTTGCTACCAAAACTGAAATCAGATCCTTGAAACAGAAAGGATGTTGCCATGGAAAAATGAAGTAACACTCAGTGCAGCTGCGAAGCATTAATGAATAGGATATTTTTTTAAAAGATCATTTGTGTTTGGTGTGGCTTGGAGGGTCCCAACCAGATGGTTTCCATGAACAGGATCTGACCCTCAGCTTGAGGACTTCTTACTGGCAGATTACTTCATTTTCTTTCCCTTGGATTGTCAGATCCTTACATTAATGCAGGATTTACTGCTGCAGATTTATATTCAGTTACATAAATCAGTCACATCTTACATTAAATTCACAATTTTAGGCACACAGTTTAACGGTTATTTAAAAAGTGTAAGAAGATTTATATGATAGCTTTAATATATACTATTGATGTAGTTTAATTTTAAGAAGTTGGATTACACATATTTTGAAACACTTTCCGATTGGTGAAGCAATCTGTAGTGCACATTCTCACTTTTGTCCAGCATATAATTCCATCATTTTAGGTGCACTCTTCCATTCCTTCACTGGAACTTGTGAATAGGCAAATTTCCGGATTCTGTGAATTAAATGTACATAAATTCCATTGAAGTTGGTAGTTGTGAAGCTACCTCTGAGAAGTTCAACAGGTGCAACTCAGTTTTGCACTTATTGGGCCCTTGTGCATTCGACTTGGTAATTTCTTGTGTGATTATAATAATTGCAAAATTTGCTCTAAAATGGGGACTTTTGCCATATATTCATTGTGTCGGGCTTTGAAATCCTGCAGTAATGTTTTGCAAAATTTGTTATTCATATAAAACTTTAAATGAAACACAGATAAGCAAAACCATATCTGTAAGCAACTCTGTAATATTACATACCATCAATTCTTAACGAATCCGGATTTAGGATCCTGCTGACTGCACCAATTTGTCATGAATGAGTGATTTAGAACTTAAAGAATCATCATCAAAGGCATTAGCAAAGGTGATTTTAACATAAAGTCATAAAGGTGTAACTTGGTAAAGTTCAATAGCAAGGTTTGCTCTATCATTTACTACATGGTTGAAACATACAAGGGAAAATGGAATTAGGATAAATTTGGCATTATTTACATGGAGGCCGAAGATGGAAAAGGATAAGGTAACCCAAACATTGAGTCATGAAATTCAGACCGGATTTCCTTGCTTGCCACACCCCTGATGCTTAGGTGCAGCTGGATCTGATCTGGACAACAGTTTATATCTAACAGAAGAAATACAGAGAGTAAGGAAGTCCTTCCATTGAGTCATGAGGTTCAGAGTAGACCCTCTTGCTTTCTAAACTGCTGATGGAGCTTAGGTCCAATCTTAGTCTCAACTTTGACAACAGTCTATCTGAAGGAATTACCTAACATGGATTTCATTCGTTTTATTTTAGCATGCTATCAGCAGCTTTCTGATGTTCTACTGCAAATAAGGGATCTCTCTGCCTTGGGTTACGGAAGGAACACTCAGTCTCAGATAAGGAATCCCAAACACTGGAAGGCATCCCAGCTCAAGGGGAGAGTCACTGGTGTGCAGTCTAGTTGCAATTTAGAGAAAGCTTGAATTGAACTCACCCAGAGATCTGTTGCTAGTAGAAAGGCCTCTCTGCCACTTGGAACAACCTTGAAAGGTGTCTCCCTGCAGCCATCCTGCCTGGCAGGGAGAACTCAAAGGCAGATCACTTAGGCTGTCATTGGCTTGTAGTCAAATTGCATGCAGTGGGAAGGGTGTGCAAGAGACTCCTTGTACCCACAGCTTTCTTTGTTCCTTGATAACTGAGTCTTGGAAAAAACACATTCAGGTGTTAAAACACATGATCAGGTGTGATGCTTGTTGGGTGACTCTGCTCTTTGAGGGTTTCCTGGAGGAGTTCTTGACCTGGCTACAGCTCAGGCCTTTACCTCATTTGGAGCTTGTACGGAGCTACTGCTGGTCCGGTTAAGGAGGCCAAGTGTATCCATCACACATATGGAGGCCTGATGCTATCATTTAAAGCCCACCAAAATTCATGATCCAAGTCCCATTCAGTTGCTTTAAAATTAATAACAAAGAGTTCCTTGTGTAAAAAAAGAATTTCCATCAGGAATTTAAAGGGGTGAAACTGTTGTGATTCTACTTCAGTATTCTTGATACAGTAAAGTAAAATAAACCAAATGGGATCCAAAGAACTTTTCTTTAGTACAAAGCTGTAGTGAACTGTAAACAAAGTGCAAAAACTCCACTGAGTATTGAGATCTCTTCTTGAGAGTGCTTTGTAAAACATGTCCTCTAGACCCTGTTGCTGGTAATGCGAAGTATAGTATCTCTTTAAGTTGGTGGAATTTTTGGATTATTATTACCACATGGTTCGTATATCCAGGCAGCATTTGATGTTAATCATCATAGATATGTATATATATATGTGTGTGTGTGTATGAAGAATGGGTGATTTTTTATAAACTGTTTACTCAGCAAATGCAGGGATAAAACAATAGTTATACTGATCATAAGTTCTTTTGTCATCTATTTATCATTATTTCACGATGGCTTGACCTGCAACCTATTACTAATAGACCAGAAAACGATCTAATGTGACACTGTAAAAATCTTTGCAAATTGACACAAAGACTAATTTTCCATTAAAAAAAAATCCAAATCTATTACATCTGTAACAATACACCCTAGCTTTTCATCCAGTATAAATAAAGTACACTCTGCAACCTTGGATCAATAAACTACTTATCAAAGATGTAATTAACTTCATTTTACAACTCAAACAGTTCTAAATCCAGAAACAAACACAGACTTCGTGAACCAATGTATTTATTTTTGCAAAATTCTACTTATATTTTTCTGTAGTGAATTCTTGTCAGTTTGTCTAAGCAAAAGGGCACAAAAATGCTGAAAGAAAGATGAATATCTGTGTACTCACTAGGCTGGCAAAGTACTTACAGTGCCATGGAATTCTAGCTCTATTACAAATCACTACTGTGGTCTTGAAGGCCTAATAGCCTTCAGGGAAGAGTATGAAGTACAAATCTTGGTTATTGCTTTTAAGCTGTCTTAAACGATGTCACATCGAAAGAGTGTTATGTAAGTTTGCAGCAAACAAATGTTTTTATCACAGCTACAAATAATATCTTGTCCAACAATTTGTATGCTAGGCTTTTCCAAGCAATGTGAAGAAATGAACTGAATCACAGCTTGTATTTGCTTAACAAAGCATTCAAGTGTGCAGGCTGTTGGAGCCTTTCGATATCCAGGTGCCAGAATGGTACATGTAAGAGCCAAGGAAGACTAACAGTCCGTAGCTTACATCACCTCTGAGTTAACAAGATGTGATGACTTCTTGGTTTGGACTTGCTCAGCCTCTCTAGAAGCCCCTAAGAAGATGTCAAAATGGTCAGATATGTTTCAGGGTAACAACATTGAAAATAAAGAAAAAAAAATATTATTTTGTATGAAACCATATGTGCTGCTTCTTATTTGCATTGAAAAGTGGATAAAAGCTGTATAAACTTTGTCAACTTTATTACTATCTCTTTGTTTATGTGTACACCTCTCTGTTTAAAACTCAGTCACTTTTTCTCTCGTTTGTGTTTTTCCTATTTTTTCTAATGATTAACTTTTTTGTACTTGCTCAATACTGTTGACTAGTAAGTAAAGGCAGAATTTTCCCTGAAACAGTTCTTTATAGAAAGTAACAGCATATAAAATTTTGACTAGTTCTAGAGACTTAGCTGTTGCTAACAAAAGCTAATGAACAGCAAAAAGTGGAGGGCTTTCTCATTCAGAACATTTTCTGACTCAATTGCACTTTGTAACAATCTGTTGAAATGTAGATATATGTGTGTTCACTTTACATGGCAACACCTTTCTGATGAATTTACACAGCAAAAACATCCTTCTTCTTTCTCCCCTCCTATAATCATAATTTAAGAGAAAATATTATTTTCCAGCATTTTGCTTCATCTTTTCTCTTAATTCAACTAAAAGTTTAGACTATTTTCAGTCAACTGTTATGCATTAATAACTTCAGATTTTGTACCAAGGTGAATACTCCACAGTGAGGGAGAAAATAATCTATTTCTGAGAATCTTTCTTGGCTTTGTCTTTTCAGCTTGAAGTGCAGTCTTGTTGTGTATTCCTTCCAAATGACAGCCTGCCTTCTCCAAGTACTATTGTGTCAGGTGACATTCCTGGCACTGTGCGAAACTGGTACCATGGGCAGGCCAGTATGCCTGGCACACTTGTCATCTGCTTGCCCCAGATAAAGATTATGAGTGCTGGACACAAACACATGGAACCATTGCAAGAAATCCCATTTGTTGTGCTGAGACCCATCCTGGAAGAAGGTAACATGATGAGCTCAAAAAACCTTACTCTTTCGTTTCCATTTCTAAATGTTATAAAAATTATCTTCATTTTATTTTGAAAATGTCTGATTTTGTACTGCTTTTTTAGCAGAATGTTGTTATGTATTATTGATGTCTAGCGATCTTACTTACAAGGTCAGATCCATGGAAATCAACATGGAACTCATCATCAAAGAGCTACTTCTGTGATATGTTTTGTATATTTGAAACTAAAATAATTCAAAAGTTCAGTTTTTACCTTCAGTGGTTTTGTTATTCAAGTTGTGGTGTATATGATGATGAGGATTTTGACACAACAGGAAGTGACAGTAAATCATGAATTCCAAGACCAAATGGAGACAGGTTAGGAAAAACTGCTCATCCCACCAAGGTCTTGCGTGTAACATTCAGACTGGACATTAGTTAAACATTCTTCACTGAGAGGGTGGTTGGTCACTGGAACAAGCTTCACAGGAAAGTAATCATGGCACTAAGCCTGTCAGAGTTCTGGATGCATCCATACAATGCTTTTAGTCATATGATTTAATCTTAGGCAGTCCAGCAAGGAGCAGGGAGTTGCACTCAGTGATCCTTGTGGGTCCCTCCCAACTTGAGATATTCTATGATTCAATATAAAATGAGAAAAGAAATTCGTAAATATAGCAAACTGTCAAAAGAAAAGAATGAGACTTTAACGGTCATCCTGATAGGCAACAGTTGTGTTCTGTGTTGTGACTTAGGAATTGTAGCAAGGATTTTGTAGAGATTTGAAGAAAAAAATTGTAAAGGTTGAGGAAAAGTACAGTAGTTCTTATTTGAAAAGCTAATATTTGATAGGGGTTTGAGTTGTAGACCAGCTTGAGGGAAGATTCAGCTTTTAACATTCTGCAACTGATTGAGAAATGAAAGGAGGAGATAAGCTGATAAGGACCTAGCAAGTGAAAACAAGTTGCTTATGTTCAGTATTTTTTACTGTGTTTTGTTTTTTTAATGGAGCCCTTAGAAATGATCAGAATAAATGGTAAATGGACTTGCAGCAGTGTTCTGAAGAAATACTGATGTAAAAATCTTGTTCTATATATATTTATATGAAAACTTGTGTACTGGAAATAGGTGAGGCAAATATTCTGAACCATCTTGAGCCTTGGGTTCCAGGTTTGTTTTAAGGACTTTGATGAGACCTAGGCTCACAACCCAAGTTATAGATTTCATGGAAATGCCAGTATTTGTGGTATACCTCCAGCCAGCAGCTCTGGCTGCACACAGCCCCTCACTCCTCCTCTCTGGTGGCCTGGAGGAGAGAATCAGGTCAAAAGTGAGAATGCTTAGGGTTTGAGATAAAGACAGCTTAATAGGTAAAGTAAAAGCTGCAGGTGCAAGCAAAAGCAAAACAACAAATTAATTTGCTACTTCCCGTCAGTAGGCAGGTGTTCCAGCCTTTCTGTTTGGTTGGTTTCTTTGGTTATTTGGGGTCAGCTGTCCAGGCTGTGTCCCTTCCCAACTCCTCGTGCACCCTCACTTTCCTTGCTGGTGGAGCAGTGTGAGAAGCAGGAAACACCTTAAGCACTGTCCAGCAATAACTAGAACATACCCATACTATCCACAGTTTTCAGCACAAATCCAGAACAGTACCATACCAACTACTATAAAGAAAGTTAGGTCTATCCCAGACAAAACCAGGGCATTGGTGTACAGTTAGTTACCAATGTTAGTTCACTGTTCTATTCTCAAAATGTATTCTTTAGAAAGAATTCTTGCTGTTTCGTGTATTCATTCTAAGATGAAGAGAGGGAGATGCAGCAATTGTTCCATTGCTTTTGTGACAGCATTTTCTGAGAAAATTACTCTGTTTTCTGTGTACTTACTGCTGAAATATAAACAATTTAAAGGGCATGAAAAATTGAGTCAAAATCACATTCAAGAGCTAGTCCTGCTACTGCATCTGAAATTTGTTTGGATTTACAACATTGTGTTTCTTCTCCCTTTGGTCTGCCACTTACATTGGATTCTTCTTCTTTCTGTATTTTACCTTAAGTCATGGCAATGGAGATAAAACTGTAGTTTTTAGTATTGAAAGTCATATTAGAGGTGCTGCCAAATGAAAAGAAAAAAAGTTTAAAAGAAAGAGAGAAAGGTATATGTGTTTTTCCTAATAACTTTCAGTAGGAATGATCTAATTTGCTAAGCATAGTGACAGAGAGAAGATAAATTTAACCAAAGTCTTTTGTTTGTTTTAAACTGATGATGTAATTTAAACCATTTAAGAAAGTAAAAAGTCATTTGAATTTTGTCAGACCCAGATTTGAGGGAAAGATCCTAGTGAGAGAAAAGAATCCCCCTGGTTGGGATAAAGCCTATGGTAAGGAATTTATTTGTGTGTGGCTTTCTGCTCTGGGAGTAATGCCAAACAGAAGTTCTCACAATCTTGATATTTTTGATTCTCTGAAGGAGCCATTGCCTTCTCCCATGCCAAGACTCTCTCTTAAAGAGATTATTTCAAAGTTTTTTCAAAGCTTTAAAGTCACCTTCTTTGTTTCTTCCCCTGTAGAGGTAAATAATTTTTATGGACTTGTATTGTGAAAGTCTCTTAATTTGCCTTCTGTCTTTGAACAAGACTTCAGGGACACTGTTATTCTTCAGACATGCTACCATCTCTCAGAAATTATATTTAGTCAACATTGCTTTTCCATTGTTTGGATCATTCCTTCTTTATAAAGAGGCTATAAGTAAAAGGCTTTTTCATAAGGGTGTGTTGTTACTTTTAAGGAAGCTGTGTGCTCACTGATGTATTTTTCTTACTACATGAAAGACTAAAAGCGGAGAAAAAGGGACCATATTCCTACTGTCATTTGGGAATATTTCATCCTACTCAGATACTTACTGACCTCAAGATGTCAACATAATGTAAAAATAGCTTATACACTATCCCACAATCCCATTTTTCCATTTGTTTTCAGTGTTTTGCTGCATCTCCGAGGTAATTTTAGTTTGTAGGAATACTTTAAAGAACATTTAAAGTACTTTTACAGTACTTCCATTCAGAAACGTAATGTAGCTCAGTCATCCTAAATAACTAAGTAATCCATAAATGGATTTATCTATGTAAAGAATGAAATATTCCTTTGAACTTCCGTTGAATAACAAATACAATTAAGTAAGGTATTGAATCACATTGAGTATTATTTTAATAATAAATAAATAAAATTATCAGATAGAGATCCATGAGGTAGTGGTATTTACTGAAGATGTTAAAGTAGAATCACAAAATCATAGAGCCTGGAAGGCCAGGTTGGAAATGACTTGAATGATCATCTGGTCCAAACTTGAATGGCAAAGGGACCTAAGATGGCATTATCCAACACCCTGCTCATTTGCTTCTTGAAAGCCTGCACTCTAAGGAGGCTGTTCTGGTTAATGATTGTTCTTACTGTAAAAACTTCCTTATATCAATATTAAATCTCTCCCAGTGCAACTTGTACCTGTTGCCCCTTGTCTTCTCTGTTTTGACACCTTGTAAAGAGGAGGACCTCTGTCCTATTTGTAACTGCCCTTTATGTAAAATAGTTACTGAGAAGAAAGTAAATAGTTAGAAACTCAGTTTGAGCAAAACTGAAATGTTTAGAGAGGTGCTTAGAGTGAGTTGTGACTTTCCGTGCACATCTAACTTCAAATACTTGACAATTCCTCTGTATAATCTCCAAGTTGCAACCTACAGCAATAGGATAAAATGTGGTAAATATAGTTGGACAACATATGTTGCTGTGGTCAGAACTTCTGGACTGCCAAGTGGTCTTCCAAAAGTCTAAACTCTTATAACAGGAAAACAAGTTGAAGACATGAAGGGAACTTTTGCTTCAGGTAAAGCACTGTTTTAGAGTAATGATGAAAATTTTTAGTATTGATGAAATTCTCCTGTGTTTAGAAGTTTACATTTTGAATTATATTAGTTAATGTTTTTAAAATAATATTAATTAATTATTAATATAATAATATTCCTCTTTGGGTTCATAGTAGTAAATTTTATTAATTTATCTTCGTAAAAATGTTTGCTTATGTCGGATACAGTAAGATACAGATCTTTAGGTAAGACACAGTAAAATACTTTTAGAAAGCAGTGTTCAACATATCTTAAAATTGCTGATACTGCTGGTAATCGTACTCATATTTTCAGGTGGATAGCCACATACTGACAGTCATGTGAATCACTGTATTCCAAATATTTAAATTTGAAAGATGGCTTTTGTTGGTGAAATAAGACAGATTATATATCTTCACAGAATTTTGTAATATATGTTTAAACTCAATATAATGTCAAGTGACTTACAGGGAAATAGGAAATTAGGGCTACATAGATTTCAACCTGAAAACAGAAGCTAAATATTTTAAGTAGAACAGCAGTATGTTGGCATTCTTAGAAGTTATCAGCTTGCATTAGATTTTAAAAAATGTTTACCTATAAATTTACAGAAATTATTTTTTCAGTTATTATATTTAAGATAAATATTTGGCATTAAAATAGTGTGCTGTTTCTCAGAAGGGTTTGTGTGTGACCTTAAAGATTATCTATTTCCAACCCCCCTGCCAAGGGCAGGGACTCTTCACTAGACCAGGTTGATCAGAGCCCAATCCATCCTGGCTGTGAGCACTTTCAGGGATGGGGCATCCACAACTTCTCTATGCAACCTGTTCCAGTGTCTTGCTACTCTTGTAGTGAATAATTTCTTTTTTATATCTAATCTAAATCTACCTTCTTTTGGTTTATTTGAGTTTATATTCAATGTCACCATCTGTAATAGTAATTACTGTATTTAATTTACATTATGATAATGCCTTGTAAAATTAGTTCTCACATTTGAGAAGCTGGGATTATGCAGACATAGAACTACTTCCCTGTTGCATGATTGGGAGGATGTAGAAGTGACCTAACATGTAGTGATTGCAGTATCTTTTTATTAAACATTGCATGTCACATGAGAATGAGGGCTTTAGAAATGCACGTAAAGAGCCTGCAGTGTGGGTAGAGAAAGGGAAATGAAGACAGAGTAGTCAGGTTGCTTTTTAAGGATTGCAAGGGATACTACTATTAAGCCTGGGAATAGATCCCAGAGCACATGCATGATAAAGCTTTCATGATCTCTCTCCTACCATTACTAATTTTAAACAAACAAAATTCCTCTTTTGTAGAACTGTCAGCATCATATACACAGCATTGTGTACAAATACCACATTTCCAATCTGGTTTTTAAAATAAAGATAAGTAGTACATAAAAATGAGAGCAAGTGTAACAATTATTAGTAGTTAAGTACATTTATCAATATTGTATGTCATGCATATGGAAAGTCTCATTATGAACATGAGTAATTAACTCTAGCAAAGAAACAAAGGGCGTCAATAAGTACCAGAGAAAGCTCTAGCACACACCAAATTATTTATTTATATATTGGAAAAATAATTCAAAAATTCTGTAGGAAAGTAGTCTTTCCAAACTACTGCAAGTAGCAGATAAATGGTACATGGCAGTTCATTTAAAATTGTCCGATAGTTGGCTCAGTCAACTGCCAAATACCTGAAAGTGGTATTTATAAATTTAAGAAGTTATCAAAGCAGTGGAAATAAATAAATTTTCAAATACATATCAGTGATGATGCTCTAAGAAATTAAAAATAAAAATTTATGATAGTAGTAGGGCAGGAATTAACCAGAATCTTCACGGTAGTAGGGGTCTTTCATGTGTATATTTTATAGTATTTACATAATAGTTGTTGGGTGCGCTATAGTGTCACTGAAGGCAATTCCAGTTTTTCCAATTTACTTAAAATATTTCAGAATTTCATCAATTAGGTGACAAAATAATAGTATATGTAGATGGGAAGGTTAGATGTAGAGAAAATTCTGCTAAATGCGGCACTGATTTTCCTTCCTACCAAGAAATCATCCTTTAAATTATGGGAAAATCCTATAAGCAATGTTGCTTTTGATGTTTAGATGCTTTGAAGTAATTTTTTTAATAGTTTCATAAAACAAATTTGCAAATGAATGAAGGTACATTTTTTTTTGAAAAACAAATAAGACATAGGTACAACAACAAAACAAGGATTTATCAGGTGCACAGTTCCAGTAGTGTTAGGACAGGCACATAGTGTATACGGAGCTGAATAAGAGGTAATTGATGACATCAGGGGGAATTTTATAGTTTTAAATTCACTGTATCTTTACTAGAGTGTTTTTTTCAACATACTGTGGTTTCTGTACATTGATAAAATTTTATCAGTGTTTTCCTTTTAAGGTATATCATGTGTGCAGTCTAGGAGAGCTACCATTCATTTTTTTCCTTAGATATTCCTTCTTTCTAATCCATGAAATATAAACTATCTTAATTTACTGTGGTGGTCACAGAGAAAAACAAAGTTCATATATAATAATTAGAAACTTGTCATTGGAGTTGGCTTTGCATTTAATTTTTTCCCATCTACTACAATTATTTTTTTGTCTTTTCTTGGCTGTCTGAACTTGGAAAAAAGCACAAATTAACTGCTTCAAAACTTTTAATCTGTAAACCTTTCGAAAATATTTTCAAGTTACTTTGAACTGAATTCTTCAGTATGTAATAGCTTCAAAATAAACTACTGAAGTTTTCAGTTTGTTCTTAGGATGAGACACATAGGATTTTCTGATACATACTTCTGACTATATAAATTTATTGCTGAAGCCACCTGTGGAAGAAAAAATAGAAGTCTTACTAAAATAATATGGTAAAAAGATTTTGGAATGAAGCTTTCTTTTCATTTCAGATCCCTTCTAATTTCTTTAAATAATCACAGTTACCAGTTGGTGCTATTTCTTAGGTTATGATTTCTCAGCAGGACAGTACTGACTGTAGGTCACACCAGGCAGCAAACACACTCTTCATATATTCTTTAAAAACACTGGTTTGAATTTTTTGTTGTCCCATGAGACCCAAGGGGCCTATCCCAGTGTACCTTTGTCTACCATTTTCTCCTCTGGTTCTCAAGACTTGCTCCCATGCTTCTGGGGTATTAGATTAATTTGGACTCTTCTTATCCAAGACTTAGGCCAAAATTTTGAAAAATGAAACCTCATACCAAATAACTTTCTGAATTTTCCTGTAGGAAGGAGAACTTTTCTCCTTCACTTTCTCCAGATGAATGTTCTCCGTACAAAGATGAAGACTGTTTCAGGCATGGCTGAGGTTTGTGGATGCTCACCAGCCTGCTGTGTTTGAATCTGACACTGCATCCAGCTGCTTTTACATTACTTCATACTGGGACAGGCAGTTTCTCTTGGTAGATTGAAAATTCCCATGCTGGGCACACACTCTCTGTTGTTCAAGTTGTGACAAAAAGGCACAACTTCCTCAGTAGAAAATCTGATAAATGGGATGAAGACTTTCTTTAAAGAAAACAAAACTAAACAAAAGAAACCCCAAAGGCTCCCTGAAATATTATTATGTTCTTAGACCGCTGAAGAGCAAAAGCCTGTATCTGTTTCAGGTAAAATTAGAATTATCCATATATCTTTCATTGCCTTATTTTCCTCACTTTTGAGTATTCTTTGGGTTTTGGTTCAGTGTTTCTCCCAGAGCCTAATTTTTTTTTCTCTGGGACCTGGTTATCATATGTGAGATTGTATTTGGTTTACATGGCAAGGTTTTGGTAGTGGGGTGGACTGCAGGGCTGACGTCTGTGAGAACATTCCAGAATCTTTTCTCATGTCCAACAGAGCCAGTTCCAACCGGCTCTAGATGGACTTTCCCAAGTTGAGTCTGTTCTGCCCATGAACAATAGCAGGTGAATTATTTCTCCCTGTCTTCCAGGCTTTTGTTATATTTTCTCTTCTAGTCCAGCGAGTAAGGGGAGTGATAACAGCAGCTGTAGTGGGCTTCTACACTCAGCCAGGGTCAACTCACCACAGGAATTCTGTTTCAAGTTCTTTAATCTGTGTGCTCAGTTTCCCTCAATTCTAGCTGGTAGAGCTGTGGAAAATTTCCCTTCACCAAAAGGAGTTCCTATTAGCCCTTTAAAGAACTACCTAAATAGTTCTGTGATCCTGCTTTGGAAACTTTTATGTTTCATCTATTGACAACCTAAAGAAAACTGATTGTACGGAAGCTGTAGGCATTTTGTTGTTCAGCTGTGCATTGCCAATTCCCTTGCTGATTATTCTTCATAATGATTCTTGGTAGGATGCCAGGAATGTCTCTGGGTAGGCTTCCTCCTAAATACAAGAAATCAAGCCCTAAGTGTATGTCCATAATAATTTGTTTTTATAAAATCCATCACCATTCTGTTCCTAAGAAGTTAAGTGAGACAGTGGAAAGAGCTGCACTGTGAGCATTGGGATAGGCTTCACTCTGTGGCATCACTGTGTTGAGGTACAACCTGTAGACTTTTTGAGGAAAGAATTCACGTTTTTAGTATTACAACCGGTAAATAGGTATAAGTATATAGTAGAAGGAATTGCCTCTGAATTGCATCAATAATGCTGAAAAAAGTGGGGAGTGGTTTCTGGATATTCTTCACTTTGAGGAAAATGGTATGAAGCAGAAGAATTTCATTAAAGTTGTTCACAATTTGGAGTTAAAATTCCCAATGGATTTCAGTTTTTAGAAGTTGTAAAAAATTTATTGCTATTGTTTAGACTTTGAAGTATAACATGGAACTGATGGTTGAATTATATTTATGAGAGTTTGGGATCAATTTAATGGTTGTTGATTGCACTTGCTGACTTCTAAGGTGGTTTAGAATAAGGCCTTTGCTAGCTGTGTGAAATTATTACCCTACTTTTTATTAAGCAACTGTTTAACTGTTTTCCCTTCTTTTTAATCACTAGGTGATGCTTTTCCATGGACAATTAGTCTGCATCATTTCAGTATATATACTCTTCTTGGACAACAAATGACACTTAATTTAGTAGAACCAATGGGCTGTACTTCTACTTTAGCTGTGACTTCTCAGAAACTGCTTGCTTCAGGGCCAGAATCCAGACACTCGTTTGTCGTCTGCCTCCATGTTGACCTTGAATCCCTTGAAATAAAATGCTCCAATCCCCAGGTTGGTACATTTAATTGATTTATGAAAGGAAATTTAAAAAAACTTGATTTAAGTAAGACGGATCTGCATTTTCGTGAAGAGGGTCTCTGTCTTAATTTTTTTTTTAACTGGGCCATCAAGATCAAGATGCTTAGATTGAGATTTGCTTTGAAGCTTTCTCAACTTTTGTAATTTAAACTCTTCTCCAAATGTAATAGCTGTAGTATAAATGCATCTTTTGGCTGATGGAGCTAAATGAATTGCAGATGTACCATTAAATGCTATGATACTGTTCTGCTGTCACTGTGGATTCTTATATTGAAGTGGTTTAATGTAATTTTTTTTGCTACATTTTCACAGAACTAACATGTCTTTGAACCTAATGTGTTTTTTAGGCAAGCAATGGTATCCTACAGTAAAGGGAAGAAAAAACAGATGAATGCATGTAAACAAAAGCTACCACCTCATTTGTGTTTATTAGAAGGAAAAGGTGTTCTTAGATTTTTCAGAAAGTACACCTAGTGTTTTAATGACTTGGACCTAGTTTGATGTAGTTTCAAATAGAGTAGGTGTTTAATAATATTAAAAGTGGAATGGCATTGTTATAAGTGCAAGTCTTACCTAAATGTGAGTTGAGAACTAAAAAGAAAATTGAAAAAGACAATATTTTTCAAGCATTCCTATTAAAGTGTAATTGAGTAATTTGTTTTGCAAACTAAGAAAATATTTCCACTAAAAAATTGAAACTCTAAGCTCCATATAAATCATATTATGAGCATAATGACATGTTAAAGTGAAGTCATAGTATGGAATATTAGGTCAAATGTTGTTGTCTTAAAGGATGTCCTTGTACACTGTGATCTTATTAATTTACTGCAGTATTCTAATGACTGAAAAGATACAGACAAATTATTTGAGTCTACTAAAGGTTCTTGACCTGTCTTTCCCCCTTTACATGTGCCTTACTTGTCCTTTCTGCTCTACTTATGCAAAAGGGAAGAAAAAAAAGCAATCAGTCTTCTTTAACCAGATGTCGAAGAACAGAAGATGAAAAATACAGTTACATAAACAGCATTTGATAGTTATAAATTCACAGTAGAGTAACTACGAAATTTGATTCCTTACAATGACAGGCTGTATTTTTTCTATAGATGACAGCCTTAAACTAGGTGAAATTTGGTGAATTTGTTAAATGGTAGCAAAGGTGAAGTATTATATTTATATGACTATTATGATTTAATATGAAACCATGTTCTGATGGTTGTAAAGTCTGTAGATACTTCCAGTGCGCAAAATTGCCAGGATATTGTCTTTGGTTGTAGTTTTCAATTTTGTAGTAATGTGTTATTTTTAAAGTATAAAATGCTGTAACATACTGAGCTTTACAGATTTTGCCAAGTAGTCAGTGGGGTCTTATTGAATTATGTGTGGTTTTGCTGAGGAGGGGGTGGAAGCAGTGAGAGGGGGAAGCCTGTTTTATCAAATACTGGCAGTTATCCTTTTTGTCCTGCCATTTTTCTTCTCTTAAATAGCATGTTCTAAAAATAATTATTATATATTAACTGTTATGCTCAAAAATACTTAGAAAGGAGGGAGGCCTTACACTTACACTAGCTGTTCTCATATAATCAGAAATGTATTGGCAAATTATTGAGACTACACATTTGAAAACGGGCAACTAACGAGAGAAGTAGAAATCCTTCTATTTTAATCAGTAACAACCAATGGAGTGCATTAAAAATAACCAAAGATGCGACTTTATCTGAAGTTTTGAAATTTTATTTACATGTAGACAAGTGCCATCTTTTTTGTTTTAATGAGGTTTTATTCCGAGGCTTTTTGGTATTTTTTTACCTTTCAACATAACTCCATGAAAATCCTCTCCCTCTAATGAAAGTGTGCATTTTTGTTTGATGAACTTATTTTGTCCCTAGTTTCAGAGCAGGATAGAGTATTTTGATCATACTACTTGGTTGGCTGGTTGCTGGTAATGTTCAGAGACATGGCTATTACTGTCTGAAATAGCTACTCTTTCAGAGTGGCTAGAAAGATTCTAGCCTGAGCAATTTAAAAAAATCTTCCTGACAAGATAAGTAATTATTAGCTTTAATGATTATGATTACTGCAACCCCAGTAAGATTTAAACCTTTCAGTGTTGGATTAACTGATGACAAACCTCTTCACCTTGCTGTATGAGCATATATGTAAACACAAGTTCCTTCTTTTGCATTACTTTGTGCCTTTAGGAACAGTAGCACAAATAATTTTCTGAAAGCCCTGCTTCATTAAAAACAAATATACCTTAAGTTATCCTTTGGTTTCTTCAAAAAAAATTGGGACATGGGGAAATTGCAAGCATGTATGATTTGGATATCTGCCTGTATTCTATTAAATTTCTAGAGATAACTTTTGCCAGCAAAGTGTCAACAGCAGTTAATGTTATATTAGTCAATCAATTGGGTGGATGCTACATTAGTTAGTTACATTTGGACATTAGTTGAGCTTCCTGCATTACATGGAAAAGACTCAGGAAAACTTTGAAATTAGAATTTGGTAATCTAAAGGTTACCAGTGCCTATCAGAGCGCTACAGACACAAAATACTTTCGAGTATAACTGAAAGAGCTCTTCATCACCGCTGGAGTTGTTCGTCTGTAGATTGCTCTGTGTATGAAGAGAAAAATGTACTGTGAAGTTTATCTCCTCTAAGGAAAATTCTGTCAAAAGATTATATGACCTGCTCTGTGTAAACCTGGAAACTTCAAAAGAAAATCCAAGATGAATTAAGAAGGTTTTTATAAAATTCCAGCATTTCACCTCTTAAGGAAGGGCTGCAGCGTGTACTTTGAGACTTCATCACACATTCTCACGCACAAAATCAAGTACTGTTTTCTATCAAATGTAGATTGACAGCAGTATTTTTTTGCATCTGTTCTGCCCACATAAGAAGCCAGCTTCATAGAGCAGAAGTGTCCTGAGGCTTAAAGTTCTTACAAATATGAGAATTTCAGTTTTTTATAATGGCAACTTGGGTATGGTATCCAGCTGTGAATCTGCTTATATATTATTTTCAGTTTTCTCTGACCTTTTTTTATACAGTATATTCCAGTATGTTGTCATACAAACTCCATGATTAATGCCTATTTACAAAAACTTGTGTAAATATCTTAGAACTTAGTCAAACAATGTGCAAGTTAAACAATGTGTTTCTGAATATTGGAATGACATATACCAGGAGACTATCGAGTTTGGTAGTGAACATTCTTCCAAAGGCAGATCAATTTCACATGCTGCATGCAATCATTATTTTAATACAATTTGAATGATTAATTTTGCATTGTTAATTTTTGATAAAGTTTATGTTTGCCTTTTCCTAGAGACAGTATCTGTACATGTGAAATATACGATAAATTACCTTTGCTTAATTGTTAAAATTTCTATTAGTAAAAGTTTTACAAGACCATGTTGTTATGTTTTTGAGCTATGCACCATATGTTTACAGAAAGCAAAGATTATTTTTATCGAAGTCACTATACTGTAACTGATGTTTATTATTTTATTAGCAATGTAGTTGCTTATCAGAACATTATAAATGGTGAGAAGTTCAGTTCTGCTATATTACAAGTCTCTGTGGAGGACTTTGATAATTTTTCCTTCATCTCATTATGAAAAGCGTCATCCTAAGATTAAGTTTTATTTTGTCCCTTAGGTGCAGCTTCTGTACGAACTGGCTGAGATCACAAGTAAAGTTTGGAATAAAATTCAGAGGAAAGGAGTTCTACATCAATCTGTGTCTTCTGTCTATACTGAAACCATGACAGGACCTGCTCCTCCTAGTTCTCCAGTTAAAAGTAGCATTGGTACCATTCTACCAGATACCAGCACATACAGTCCATCTGCTGACATTGGTACCACTACAGAGGTATTTTTATTTCTTAAAAAAATTTGTTGATTGAGTTCTGACCTACAAAATGTGGTGGTGTGCAGTCAAGGAAGAATCAGAAAAATCAGAAAGAGTAGTAGAGTCCAGGTGGAAAGCAACTTTGCCCCAATAAACTAATGAAGAATACTTTATTAGTCATTTTGGCAGAACAAAAGAGAGAGAAAAACCATTTGCTGTATTGGGCCTATATTTATTATTTGTCTGTATTGTTTCTTTTTGAAGTGAGTGCATATTAGCTTGTGGCACAAAACTGTGGTTAGTGTGTTCAGGTCAAGAAGCATAAGCTGTTTTTCAAGTCCAGAATTAGTAGTGTTGTTTTGGAAATACCTGTGCTACTTGTGAGCCATTCCAAGTAGTGAGCCAGTCACTCTGATGCCTGGGTCAGTAGATAGCTGCTGTGTGTAAATTGTATTGGCAACCAGGAGAGGTACCTGGGCTGTGAAGGCCTCCAAGGTTGGCATTGTACCCAGCTGTGTGCTCACCCCACCTCCATCCAGCCACTGTTAAACCACAATGCCATCTATGAGCTACTCCTGAAGCTCCGTCCATTCGCCTCTCTCAGCTGTCCAAGTCTTAGAACTGCTTTTGTAGCTCAGTCACATGAGCATTTGGGTATGCATCTTCAGATATAAGATTGGCCACTCAGTTTTATGTATTTCTGCTTCCTTAATTTACAACACTGTGTAACTGCCAGGGGCAGTCTGGTACCTGATCATAATGTCCGTGTGTGCCTAAGACTATAAAATATTCGAGGCAGGGGGAGGAGTCCTGTGCTGTACTGAGGAAAGGAGGCTAATTCCTTTATCAGCATGAATGCAGTGTTAAAATTCATCCATGAGTATCATTAGCTGTAAGTCACCAGGTAGCTGGTAATAGAGTAGAATGGGTGGTCATAGGAAGCTGTACAACTGCACAGGCATAGCATTCGTGGTTTTCTTAGTGCCCGTCAGGTTTATTAGTTAAAATAGTGAGTTAATCTTGTTTGTGCTACAGGAGAGAGTCAAAAATGTGTAAGATGAGTTGAAGGTATCCCAGGGTATCACATATTTGCAATTCTTTGTTTTTAACATAAATCTATTAGAATGTGGGGAGACTTTCCTGAATGACTGGGTTTCAGTCTCAGGAGAACCCCATCAACTTTAGAGACACCACATAGAACAGTTCTGAAATACAGGCAGATACACAATAATTTGAATTCTGAGTGCAATTACGAATTCAACATTTGGTCACGATTGGTTTAGCCCTATGTATAGTTTATATTAATTCCCAGGTTTGGGGAAAGTGAAATGGTGATTGCTAGTGCCTACTTTTTATATGCATCATACACACACACCCCCCAAAGAGGCAACTGACGTTAAAAGGTCTTTGAGCTAGAGTTTCATTTATTAAATTGTTCCACTAAAATGTTTCTGGATTATTTGAGTAGCCTTGGTTTTGGTGTATTTCTATGTGTGCATGATTGCAGTTGTGAAAAATTTTGCCATGGATACAGAATTAAAGGTAAGCAATAATAGTAAGAAAACAATGTGGTCACAAAAATAGTATTTTTCCACCTACTCACATCAAATCAGTTTCTCATTGAAATCAGAAACCACCAGCTTTATAAATAACAATTTGGTTTTGATCCTCTATATGGACAGCAGTATTTGGAGTACATGCTGTACTTGGAGCATTAATTGAAACTGTTCAGTAATTGTTTTAATCCATATGTTACCAAGATTATTTTGGTAATATGGGTCCAAATTCAGTGCTCACATCCTACCCTTTTGCAAAATGTTTTCCATCATTTATTTAATTTTCTTCCTATTCTCAACAAATGTTATTCACTAGCTAGATAATTTTTCTCCTAAAAATTCTAAATGATCTAAATGAAGCTTAGTGAATTACTGAACAAGGGACAACATTAGAATAGAGTAATTAAATAATAATAGATATTTCTATAGGTTTGACTTAGAGAAATTTTCCAGAAGTTATTTATCAGACTATTTTGTTTATATATTTCGATGGTTTTGAGCCTTGAAATCTTGAAATCTGTCAAACAGAAAATGCTTTGCTGCCATAGCTATGGGATTTTTTAAGTTTAGAGATTTTATAGTTACTGTGTTTTGCTCTGTGGGAGACACATGATTATTTTTAAAGCTTCTTTCAGCTGCAACAGACTTGCTATAAAAGAAGAAAGCAAACTTGCACAACTGTTTATATCAAATAGCAAAAAAAAAAGTAGTTTGTTTATGTGATTTGTGAATGATTTATATTTTAAGCTGTGTCTAATTCTTTTCTTGCTGACAACTTGATGTGAGCACCACGCTCTGATGTGGATAAAGCTATCTAGGCTTACTGACTTTTTAGCCTGGGTGGTGGTAGGACAGGGAAGCATGAGTGAGAGGCTTAAATACTGGAGGCTGGAAACAGTTAAATGTCATTTTTACCATCCCTACCTTGGAAAAGGTAAGGTAGTACAGACTACAACAGGCCACTTGTTACTGTTTACTTAAGTACAAACAGTGGTAGAAGTGTTTAGTCCTTGGGGAAACTCAGTGATTGAGCAAGAACGCAGAAGTTATTTTGATAAGGCATAGCATTAGTGTGGCCAAACTGTGATCATCCCTGAGCTTTAGGCAGGCCAAGGATGAAGGCCTTATATGTTTGGATCTTCCTGATGAACAAAGATAAATTCTGGTAAGAAAATAAACTCAGTATATTGGTCAATTTGCAACAATTGGTAAAAGAATTAAATTGTATATTTTAGGACTTGGCATGAGAAGTTGTGGGAAAATAGTTCAGGGTTTCTGACTCTGGCTTGATTTTTCAGTAGATCTGGAAACAGAGCAGAAAAGTAATGCATAAACATATTTAACAATAACATGCTGGGTGCTGAAAATCCAAAATGAACATTGAAATTCCATGAGAAACAAGAGCACAGTCTTTCTTCTTATTTTGGTTTCTTAGTTTTTCACTGCAAAAAAATTCTGTGAATTTGAGCTTATTTTGGGGGGGGGGGGGGGGGGGGGGAAGATGTCAGCTACTGCAGACTATCAGTTTTTCAGGCACTTTGACTCTGCCTAATGGTTGTGGTTACAGTACCATGAACAGAAGGCCAAGAAGAAATGCAATGTCTTCCATTTCTTTTGCCTCCCAAAGGACAGTCATGCAACATGTTATATCTGTCTTCAGAGGAGCATCTGCCACTCACGAAGAGAATGGGCCATTTCAACCTTTACACATTTACGTGTTTAATGGCAGAAAAAATGTAGGTAGTATGTTGAAGTTAAACTGTTGAAGTAGGTAGAGGCAGTACCATGTCACCTCTGACAGGGACAGGGTGTTGAGCAGCTGGGGATGTCTCTTGACAAGCTCTGCAGCTGCCATGGCTGCCAGCAAGAGGTTATTGCTGAAGGCCGCAGCTGAACCCAGTTTTAGGTACACTGACATGCTGCCAGTCCAAGGGGAAGTACGGGCAAGTGACCTGGAATACTGGGTGGGAATTCAGTAGCCCAAGTACAGAATAGCAGGGTGAGGTGAAGCACAAGTGAGTTGAGGCTCTTGTTAGAACTTTCAGGCTCTGTGGTAGAATGAATTCCAAACCCTGGCAATTTCAGGTCCAGGTTCTAATGATACCTCTGGGTCGGTATCTGTAACTCTAGGGTAAATGCAGTTCTTCAAAAATCTCACAAATACTGTCTTAAGTAACTTTGTGGCAAAAGTATCAACTGACTGATTCTCTGAGAGGCATTGTGCATAATTTCATATCTTCAGAAAAATAATCCTAAAGGAGTGTGGGAAAAATTATAGCCTGATTTCCTTCAGAGTAAAGTTATCTTTCTACTCAAACCACTAAATAAAAATAGCTCTCTGTGGAAAAAGCCCTAACAGAATGCATGAAACAGCTGAAAACATTAAATTACAGAAATAAGAGAAACCAATTACAAAATTCAAAAATTGCCATGGTGGCAATACTTGTTTGCTGTTAAGTGTACCCCTTTAAGTTAATCAGCTATTGTTTCTTCTTTTTTAACTATCAGAAATGTAGAGACCTGCCAAAATTTTAGAACAAAGTTGATTTTCATTCAAAATCCATTTTGGAACACGTTCAGTGGGAGAGTGGGGGTGTGTGTGGAAGACAAGAAGGAGACTATCTCTCATTCCCACCCATTCCATAACAGTTTGTAAGTTATGGTTTGGCAAAATTAAATGTGTTTATAGTACAAAAAGAACTTGCAAAATTCTTCAGATTAAAAAAAAAAAATAGAAAAGAAAAAAATTGCTTTTTATAGAATGCAAAGAATAGACAGTCACAAAGCTCAAGTCACAAGTGGCTTGAGCTTTGGCTTGAACTGTAAATAAACATGTAAGTATTGTTTTTCCCTTTCCTTACTTTAATTGGCTTTTATTTCTTGATACTTTGTGAAATCCATCTGAAGATCTCAGCACAGGGAAATTCTCTTTGGCTGGCTCCTTCATTCAGATACGCCTGCTGAAGGGATCCGCCCGCTCCAAAGTAATGTTGACTCCACTGTCTTTCTAGAGCATGTGAGGTTTGATGGAAGGGTCATCTCAGACACAGTGAAATTCCAACACAGAAGCATCATCTTTTGGGGCAATCATTCAAAGGCAAATATGAAGGTGTGGGAAGTTACTGAAAGGCAGAGTCAAAGGAGCTGTATAGATGTTATACAAAAGAAACAAATAGGAATTTATTGGCAGAAATTGAAAGGCTCAGAACTAATGCCATTCTCATGGCATGAAATCTCAAGTCATGAAATAGGTTGAGGCTTCTCTGATGTCCTCAAAGAATGAGGACTTTGCAAATAAAGACTCTTTAAAACAGGAGATAGGATTCTCAAAGCATTGTGGTTTTTTCTGGTTTTGTAAGGATACATTTGTCACTCCTACCTTTCATTGCTTTACGAGTGAGCAGAGTAAATAGTTGAAGGGAGGCAAGCTAGTGTTTGCAGAGGGTTGACAGGGATGGTCAGAGGACACCAAAATGGCTGGGTTATTATTACAGCTGGTGGTGGGGTCCGAGGCTGTGACCCAGGAAGAGATGACCGGTCCGGGGAGATGGTCCTGAAGGCAATCGCCTTCCCGGGGCCCGGTGTCCTCTTCTCAGCTGCTGGCAGAGGAGCCCTTGCAGAAGCTATCAGCTCTTTAGTGATATCAGCTCGTGATTCCAGCTCAGCTCTGCAGGGCAGCTTCTAGGCCAAACCAGACCGGAGAGAGAGACGAGAAGACCCATATGGCTGGTTCCGCACGAAGGGAGCTTTATTGTGGGTTCCCTCCGGCGAAGGGAAGCCAGGGACGAGCTCTCCCCCCACAGAGGCGAATTGGTCTTCTTTTACAGGGATACAGGGGATCAGCAAGGGGACCAATGGATTACAGAGGGTCTGGGACAGACCAATGGGTTACAGAACGATCTGCATAGAGTCCCCCAAAGGATTGTGGGTCTACCTTTCCTCGCCATGACTCAAAAGTCGTTTCCTTTCCAGGGAGTCCTGCTGGGCGATTGCGAAATCTCTTATCTCAGCAGACATCCCTCCAGGGCAGTGGCCGGGCATATCCCACAGGTTATGTCACTGTCTTACTACTGGAGCCTGCCATTTGAGGAGGAGCAATAAGGAGTAACATTGGTTTGCACTGGAGAAGGGACTGCTCTGCCTACATCCTTTCAGATGCTGGGGAAGCAAGGCTGCTTCCCCCATACTTTTTCATTCTAAGGACAGGTGCCGGCATCCTTGAAGAAACAAAACTGAATTTTTGTTTACAGTGTTGAAAAGGTATTTACTCTTGTGTTGCTGTCAGTTAGTGCTGCCTTGTAGGATAATTAAGTGGCACTGAAGAGAGTAGAGCTCTTTGTGGAGACAGTAGGAAATGTCTTGCAAGGACATGGTTGGCAAAAGCATTAAGAGATTGGAGTCTGGACAAAAAAGGCAAGAGGCAGGAAGGATTTTGCTGAAGAAGCAAATAGGAAATTCAAGTCACAGTTTGGCAAAAAGGAGTTAACCTCTGCCCTGAACATGTTATTTAGCAGCTTCTACCACACCTTTTTTTTTTTTTTTAGCTCATTTTGTTGGGTGTCTTATGTTCCATGTGCCACTACTATTTGGGAGCTAGCTATACAGTGAAATGAGCTATCTGAGGTTTCTCCAGTTAGATGTCCTGCTGTGGTAGACATTAATTATTCTTAGATACAGAGCAGGAGACAGGCCCTCCTATATTTAATAATTAAATTTGCAGACAGTGTAAGAGTAAAACAGAAGAGGAAGAGTGAACAAACACTAAAAGCAAGAGGGTCATGCTAAATCCATGACTTGGAGAGAGATTTCAGGTGGGATTGTGTAAGGAAGTTAGCTTGATTAGAATGTGATAGGGAGCAAATGCTTTTTGCGCCTCTGGAGTCTCACAGTTTTTCAAAAAATGGTCACCTATGGCTCTCCAGGTAATCTGTTCAGAGCTGTAAGCAATAATGCCTTATATAAGAAATATAAAAATAAACAGAAATATATTTTTCTTTCATGCATTCTGTTTAACACAAAGCCACTGTCACTGTAGATAATTGAAGGTGCGATGGAGCTTAATTTTCATTTCAACACTTCAAATTACATCTGTTGTGGTGGTCCAGGTATTATAGTCTCTTGTTTAGGTGTTATTTTCCAGAAACATAAATTGGTTAGTTGGACAAGCTTTCCCTTCCTCATATGAATGAGTATCTGGAATGCTAAGTTCTCTATGTCAGCTATTGACAACGTAGATCGTTTCTTCCCACTTGTAGTAAGTGTCACTGAGCTTTTCAAGGGTAAAGGTTGCTGCACACAGATAAAGTACCTTTGCTGTTTCTCTCTGTGTCCTCTGAAGAGTTCAGAAAACATATAATTAAATTGTAGGCCTGAGCTGAATAAAAATGTGATTTGTCAACATAAATGCTTCCATATGAGCTGTGTCATTAGGTTTGGGATAGGTCCTACCCATCCAGAAAATACATTGCTAACAGAATCTCCGTACTTGCATTTTCCAGCCTTGGGCTGCAGAATGGGGCAAGTACTGTCAGATTTTTCTTTTTGCCACTGAAAGTAGGCTTTCCTGGGACATATGATGTTGAAATGAGTGCGTTCTGACTTCTTGCCTGACAGGTTAAAATGATTTCAGTCCAATTGTGGTGCTTACTGTGTAGGTCTGACTTCCAAGTTGTCCTCCATAGAAATAATCTTGGCTTCTAATTAGATAAATGTCAAATGTGTTGTTCATCATAATTTACAATGCCTAATCCCACAAACCTTCAATGAAAGATAAGACTTTGGGTGTTTATTGGTCTGTTAATCTTAGAAACAACTTACTCTTAGTGGATCAAAGTGACTAAACCTTATTCCTTTTTTTGTGCTTGAATAAAGAAAACTTGAAACACATGGTGGAGTTGCAAGTGAAGATGCTCCTGGATATTCAGTAGCTTCTGGATGACATTAGTGACTTAGGTGTCCTTTGCATTCAGTTTAATAGGCTGTAAACACTAGGGGCTGATGAGCAGTTACAGTTTGCATCTTTCTTTCCCTATCTGGAGGCAGTATGATCCAGCAAAGGAGCAGGATGAAGTCCTTTGGCTGGTAAATATTACCAGAACATGCCTGCATTGCTCTAATAGGCCTGCATAAAAGGATTTTCAGTATAGCTTTCATTTGCCATCATGGGCTCCTATAAGCATTAACCTTTATGTCTTTTTTGTTGAGGCCTTAACATTTTAGGGAATGAACAGAGTTATTGATGGCACAGAAACTTCTACAAGCTCATTTGTCAACATTTCATACATTTAAGAATATTACAAGTGACAATCATTTTTTAAACAACAGAAGTATTTAGAAAGTGGCAAATAAAATATTTCCAATTCTTACGAAAAGCTATTACTTTCTGAAATATGTTTGCAAGAAATTACAGGGAAGCACAGACAAGGGGGAAAAGAATGATCCAAACCCAGTGTGTTCATCATGTAGGTGTTATGGCCTCACTGGGTGGCTCTTCATTTGGTACTTCCAATGATTCTTTCTTCCTTTGCCTTTCAGGTATGTGCAAGCCTCCATATCGCTTTTCCTGTTGCATCTCCAAATATTCCTATTAGCCTTTGTTTTAAATTGATGATAGTGTTTCCATAGTGTAGAGTTGATGAGGAAAGTGTGCTATGCCAGGGAGACCTGTCATAAAACCTTACTGTTTTACCATTTAGTCTTTGCCAAAGTCTGTTATCTCTACCAAAGAAAAGGGAAAAACGTTTTGTTTATGTTTTCCTGGTGTTACAAATGGCTTAATTCAAATATATTTGGACATCTGTGTTTCTAGAGTTTGTGCATCCATACCAGTTAAGATAGAAATAAAAAAAGAAGTGCGGAAATGCAATACTTATTTTTTCCTCAGCTATTGCTTTTGTTTTGTAGGCTGATTCTCTTCAGGGTGGTGATGATTCTCCATTCTCAGACTCCATTACGTTGGAACAAACAACAAGTAATATTGGAGTCTCAAGTGGACGTGTCAGCCTATGGATGCAGTGGATGTTGCCAAAAATTACTGTAAAATTTTTTGCTCCTGATCCTAGAAATAATGGCACAGGTATTCTGCATTTTTCCCCAATGTACTATTTTAAATTCCAAGCAGTGTAGCCTATTTTACAGCACAGTATTAGCTATTCAGAGCTTGTATCAACATTACTGAACACTGTAACATAGAAATAATGAGTTGGAGCTGTATTTTAAATAACAGCAACAAACTGTTGTTAGGTTACCTCATGCAAACTAGAATTCAGTGTCCTTCTTTGGCATAAACTTTCCCCTTTTAAAAAACTAACCACACAAGAGAAAGAAAACTTTAGTATAATTAGAGTAAATATCTCAGCAAATTTTTTTTCATTTTTTCATTCCCCGCCCCCCCGGAGTTATGCTATAAATACCTAAACTAGAAAACCCATATGTATGTTTCTCAAGACATTTGTATAAAAAGGTTTGGATTCTAGTGACACTTGAATCAAAAAGTGCTTTATGAGAAAACTCTGAGTAGAAGTAGCATAATCCTACTTACAAAATGTAGTGTCTCAGATATATCTCTTGCTTAAAAGCCTTCAAGTTTCAGATTAATAATTTTTATTTTCTTTGACTATTGCAGAAGTCTGTATTGTCAGTGAATTAGAGGATCTCAGTGCCTCAGTGGATATGCAGGATGTCTATACCAAAATCAAATGTAAAATAGAAAGCTTTAATATTGACCATTACAGAAACAGGTAATTCCTGCGAGTTGTTATGCTTTAATTTCAGGCTGAAAGATAAAGGCGGGTTGTGTTTCGGGTTTTTTTCTTCTTAATTCTTAACTTGAATTTAAGGTAGATATTCAATTTCAGTTAAATTCTTTTAACCTTTTAAGTAATAAAAATCACAGTTGTGTTTCCTCAGAATTAGATCTAATTCCAAAGAAACACATAGAAATCATTGCAAATTTAGGAAGGTGTTTTTTTCACACTTACTGCTCTGTTGATCCATTAGACCAAAATAATTCATTTTAGCTTAATGTCGGGATGGGAAATTCCTGAAATGTTGGTTCATGATGTGCTAGCAAGAGCCAGTATTTAGTGATTTATGATATCTTACTCTTACATGCTGAAAAGAAACAACTCAATTTTTCAGAAATGTCTATTGCTGTGGCAAAGCAGCAGTTAATGTCATGTAGAGAACTGAGCTGATGACCTGTGTTGTGTCACATGGCACAGTATTGTGCAAAGACGGCCGAATAAAACTTCAGTAATTAATCTCACCCAGTGTATCATCAACACTGTGTGAATTCAGAGTAGGTAGCAAGGCCTAGTCTGCCTTTCCACTTTAGCAAGTCCTGTTGTCTGGATGGTTTGCTACACCAATGTGACTGTGTCATTTAACACCCATGTACACAGTTCTACAGACAGATTGCGTGTGCCACCTTCTAATTTGTACTGCCCATGAGCACACTAGCCTTGACAAGGAGAGGGCCTATGTAGTCTTTGTTCAACTAGGGTAGCGTTTGCCATTACAGATCAACAAATTCCACTACAAATTAAGAGATTAAGAGAAAACAGAATAGTTGTCTTACTCCTTGTGAGGAAAAACATAGTTAAAAGCTTTAGCACAGCATTTGGCATTGAAAAAAACGAAAATATTTTGGAGGACAAATCATTTTGACTTGGGAACCAATGTCTGCAAGGTCTTATTGAATGCTTATTGTTCCCTGTGTATAATAGGAAGGAGATTTAGTATCAATTTAGCAACGTTACCATAATTTCTTTATGATTTTATTCCTTATGAGCTGTCTTAAAAATTATTTCAATTTCTGTCTTTTTGCCTAAGTTACAAATGCAGTTATTGTTTGTACATAATGTAATATTTGCTAATTAAAGTTTTTACTTTATTTTTTAAAATCTCTTAAAATCATGTCACAATGCAGGAGTGCCGAGTGTGTCCTGGGGGGCATCAGGCACAGCATCACCAGCTGGGCAAGGGAGGGGATTGTCCTGCTCTGCTCTGCGCTGGAGTGGCCTCATCTTGAATATTGTGTGAAGTTTTGGGCGCCACAATAGAAGAAAGATATTAAACTACTAGAGAGCATCCAAAGGAGGGCAACAAAGATGGTGAAGGGCCTTGAGGGGGAGCGGTATGAGGAGCAGCTGAGGTCACTTGATCTGTTCAGGCTGGAGAAGAGGAGACTGAGGGAGACCTCATTGCAGTCTGCAATTTCCTTGTGACGGGAAGAGGAGGGGCAGACACTGATCTCTCTATGGTGCCCAGTGACAGGACCTGAGGGAATGGCCTGAAGTTGTGTCAGGAAAGGTTTAGGCTGAATATTAGGAAAAGGTTCTTCACCCAGAGGGTGGGTGGGCACTGGAACAGCTCCCCAGGAAAGTGGTCACAGCCTCCGCCTGACAGGGTTGAAGAAGCATTTCGACAATACTCTTGGGCACATGGAGTGACTCTTGGGGATGGTGCTGGGCAGGGGCAGGAGTTGGACTCGATGATCCTTGTGGGTCCCTTCCAGCCCAAGATATTCTATGGTTCTGTGAAATCCCAGTAGCCAGTTCCTCTTAACAAGCTTTGGGGGAAAAAAACCAAAACAAAACAACAAAAAACCCTAAAAAACCCCAACAAACCCAAAACTTACTCCACTTGACGAAATTATCACTCTTCTCATTTATATTTTCTAATCTATTTGGAGTACCTTTCCTGTGTGTAAATCTCTGTGGACTTAAACCGAAAGCAGAGAATAGACAAGGTGAACTTTCTGTCTTCCAGGCCAGGGGGAGATTGGCAGTCAGGACATTTTGAAGGAATTTTTCTACAAAGCAGAGAAAAACTTTTGGTGAGATTTCTTTAGTAAACTAAGGTGCTTACCTCAATAACTCTTCTTAAGCAACATACTTCACTTTATTCTTCTATATATTAAAAAGAATGATTACAAGAATTGTAGTACAAGGCACACTTTAACACTTAAAATCTAAACTCTTCTAAATAATACTGATTTTGTAACATATGAATACAGCTTTACACAGTGTCTGTGTTCTTGTAATCTTTCTCCTTGTTCTGTTAAAGCTGTCTGCTGAAAATCCAGGGTAAGTTCCTTTTCTACACACAGGATTTTACTATATTTTTATTCTCATATGTCTTGACCTCTTGCTGTAGGTTGTCCTTTCACATAAAATTTTACAGTTACCTTTTTTAATCTCTTTATTTTTGTTTGATCTGATTGAATTTCAGCTTTTTAGGAAAATGTATGGCATAGGTATATCTTGCAGTTACATCGAAACATGCAAACTAAATGTAAGCAATTTTTTTGCTTATAGCAACTTTTTTTGTTTCTTTGTTGTTTTTTTTTCTTCCGATCTTCCATGCCTCGTTCATTACCTCAAGCCTTGGGGAAGATTCTTGGTCTCTGGGGCAATATGGAGGTGTGTTCCTTTCATGTACTGACAAGCTGAACAGACGTACCTTGTTGGTTCGACCTATCAGCAAGCAGGATCCTTTCAGTAACTTCTCTGGCTTCTTTCCCTCTGTAAGAATCTTTTAAAAATTTTTTAATACAGAACTTTCACTAATAAATGCTATCAAAAAAGAAAAAGAAAAAAAACCCCTTTAATAATTTCTTGTCATTTAATTTTTTTTGTACTGAATATATTTCTTGCTTATATTGATTGTGTTACTTGTGTTATTTCCATCTTATCCTTTAGTAATAGTTGTCATTTTTTAGTAGGTAAGGGAATGAGGGTTGATAGTTCACAATCTTGTATGTAACAACAGACAACTGAAGTCAATGAGATTCATTTATGTTAGAAGTGAGCACATACAGTATGTTTGAAGGCCAAATATGTAAAAGCCAGTACTGAATGCTGCATTTTTTAGTGTAATTCTGAGATCTACTTAGGGATTTAAGTAATTGGTATTACTGCAGTATACCTTTATGCAGCCTTATAAAATTGTTTCTCTGATTATGATAATGCAACAATTAATAATTTCATATTTGAGTCTTTCTTTTAAATGCTTGGAACATTACTTGCAGATTCAGAATATCCCACTGTGAAATACTTAAGCCATTTTCTTCTTGCTTCTTTATCCTTGAAGGACTTTATGTGTTATGACATTGGCCTCTTTATCCGTGGATCTATGGAATTATTTTATGTTAGTGAAAGTTCTGGATGGTCTGATTTATTTTCATCATGAATATTGATTGGGAATACTTTCTCTTATTCTATTTGTTTCAGTTCTTATTGTAAATTAATTTACCAGTTTGTTTTAATTTGTTCAATTGTAAAAGCTTCCAGTTTTCCACCATTTAAGCTATGTATCCTGTTTATTTAAGAAAGAGGTGTTAGTCTTCTGCAACAATGTTTAAATTAAATTAAGTTGATTTCAATCAAATATAAGATGCTAAAAGAAGCAACTACTTGCAAAATATAGTTGCTTTCATTTGAGCTTACATGATTAAAGCTAATATTTAAATAATTTTACAGAATTCTGTCAGCATGTTTATTACATTGTTAAAATGATGTTTTTTACATTTTTCCATCATTAACAATGACTAAAAAACTTTCAAAGGTAATATGGAAACTGTTCTATACATCTTGTGGGAGCTAAGCATTTAGTTGTCATCTTCAGCTAGACAAATCTGTCTTAAGTGAAGGAATCTGCTATTTTTAAAGTACAATGCAATGTATCATGAAATTATGTGCTTTAGCTTGAAGCATAGCTATTTTCTTTAAATACTCAGAGATGATGAGGCAAAACCAGTTCAATACTTATTTAGGTGACTATGGGCTGTTTATACAACCATTTTGAGATGGGGTGAAGCTATCTCAGCACCCGAGTGATATTTTAACAGCTATGGTGTCTGCACATACAGAAGGAACAATGCAGAGGGAGTAACATCTACAAATGTTTTAAGTGAAGGAGGAATCAAAATATATAACTATAAAAAATACCAGAAAGATTTGGTAAATGTATTTTCTTGAATATATGGGTTTTTTTAGCTGATTAGATATGACTTTGGTGAAACATAAATAATTAGAAAAGAAAAAGATTCTGAGAAATTCATGGTTTTAGATGACCCAATGCAGAGAAGTGTGGACATGCGGTGGACAAACTGTGCATTCAAAAAAATGAAAGGTGTTTTGGTTTTTTTTTACTATTAAATGACTGTAGAAAGCTACTAGAAAATATAAAACCCTAAACATCCTAAATAACCAGAAGTATGGTAATTGATGAATATTACATGTAGATTTTTGCAGCAGTTCATTTCTTTATTTATTTTCCCTTGAAACAGACAACTGCAAAACTTTTAGATGGTTCACACCAGCAACATGGATTTCTTTCTCTCACTTATACAAAAGCTGTGACAAAAAATGTCCGGCACAAACTGATATCAAGAAATGAACGAAGAACATTCCATAAGTTGTCAGAAGGTCACACTGATGGCTCTCCTCATTTTCTCCATGAGATCCTTCTCTCTGCTCAGGCCTTTGATGTGGTCCTCTGTTTTCCTTTGCTAAATGCAATTGCAAGCATTTTTCAAGCCAGGTTGCCAAGGAGTCAAAAGGAGAAAAGAAAATCACCAGGCCAACCAATGAGGACTCATACTCTGACTTCCCGCAACTTGCCTCTGATTTATATCAACACTGGTGTAATAAGAGTCTTCTTCCCCAAAAATGAGGAAGATCATCATACTGCAGAAGGTACAGTATTTTATGTTAGAGCTTTTTTGCTGTTCAGTATTGTAGACAAATACTTCTAGTTAAGTCACTGACCACTGCTTCAGTTTTAAAGCTCAGAGTTAGGAAACATCTAACATTCATGCTACTTCTCTGCACATTTGCTCAAAATTTCTTTTAGCAATTTATTTTATCCTTCCTTTCCTGGTAACTATAGAGTTTGCATTTAAAATGTGATTATAAAGAATGGTCAAGAATTTTGGAAAGAGAGCCCAGTTCTGCAGTGTTGATTTGGTGTCAGTTTTCGTTACACTGGTATCAGTACATGTTCCATAGACACCTGTTCCAGCAGTGGAGTGTAAGCAAGCAGCCTTAGCTCTTGTGGACATTGACACCTGGAAAACTGTGTAGTAGTAAAACAAGTAGATATCCTAGTTTAGTTTGGAAAATATTATTAAAATGTACCTAGCAGATGATGCCCAACAGATGATGCAGTTTAGCACTTTAGTTGAAGCTATTCCAGCTCTGTTGTGCAAGGCTTTCAGGTATTTACAGAATTTGGGTAGTGTAAGATGTTCATAAATAGCTGTGATCAATGGATAATGCTTGTTCTGTAAGATACTGTTTTCCCTTTGTATATAAAAATATATTTCCATCCCTGTTACAATCTTTATATATCCCTGTTACAATCTTTATATATAAATAGAGATGCTGATGTTAAAATTAGACCATGTAACAGCTAGTAGGAGTACATTCACTTCTCACAATTCTTCTAGAGATTATAAAAAGTAGTGTTTTACTAATATCATGATATGTTTACATAAGTTGTGTAGGTATGGAGGATTTTTTTACCATTATGTACAACAACACACAATATAATCCTAAGAGTATAGTCTTTAGATTTTTCTCATAACCTAATTGCAAGAAGTGCATGCAGTTAGAATTTACATAGATCATTTTTTTGCCAGCATCCTCTACAATTTTCCAACTGGGAATGCTGAAAACACAGGAAGATAAAATTAGACTGGCTGTCTTGGCAAGAAAGAATTATGATTCTAGTTGGAAGGAAGTTCTAGGGCAAGCTGTCAAGGAAATTTTTTGTAAAAGTATGTTTTTGTAGCTCTGTAGCTGTATACTTCATTAAAAAGAATTTATAAAAAAAAATTGTCTTTTTGCTGTTTCTTGCTTAAGAATGCCTGCAAGGAGCAGAATTGCCATGGTTAAGCAGTCAATGTAGGAAGAAAAACTGTATGCTTTTAAAGCATAATGCTAAAGATTATCTTTACTAAATTGATAAGAAAGCCAGCTACGCTCTTCCACTGGAAAACTCTGAAATAGCGTCACTATGACAATAGGTACTGTTCTTTCATTTCTTCTTTCACCCCAGATTTTCCCAAAGTCTCATTTGTTTATGAACACTAAATAAATTGCTTCACTCTTCTCCTGCTTATTGTCTACAAGAACAATATAAATTAGAAGCAGTAAGGAGCAAGAGTTGAATAAGACCCACATCTCTGTTGTCTTAGGTCAGAAGAGTGTTATATATTGTGGAGATACGCCTCCATAAGATTCTCCTTCATCATTTATTGACTAGGAGAGATTTTCAATCTAATAAGACTTGTGTGTTTCAATTCGTGATCACTGCAGTAAAAAAAAATTATTTCAGTTTTTCTTCAAGTCAATTGTCTGCTATTCATACTGATAGCTACAAAAACTACCCTTCTCCCAAACCCCACATGTAATTGTGACTTTGCATGTATAGTTAAAAAAAAAAAGCACACAAATCTGTTGTTTACTCGCAACTTGCACAATGAACTGCGGTAGACAAACACTGAAATAATCAAAATCATGTTTCTTCTGGGGAATTTGCATACATGCATGCATGACTACACCCACAATTTTATAATATTTTAGTTTCATGGTTTTTGCAGCAGCACCAGATTAACATTTCTTTTTGTGGTAGATCTGAGGGCAGCATTCTATCCTTGGCAATAAGTAATGCTGCTTTCTCTGAGTTTGATTTGTTAATACATCAGGTGGTGTTTCAAACTCTGGCCAACAGCCCACACTTATTTAGCGATGAAGTAAAGATAACTAAATATATAAAAGCAATATATGACAAATAGGAACAAGAATTATTGTACAGTAGAAGACTATAAGTAAAAAGTTTAAATTGCAAAAAACTGATAAGAAGTTGTAAAGACAGAAAAAATCTACATCTGGCTGGTTGGAGGACAATAACAACCCTTTTTTGTACAAACTAGGAGCAAAATATCAGGAATCACTACAAAGGACATGATAAATTTCTTGATAGAGAAAAAGAAAAGGCAGCACACTGAATAAATGTATGTCCTGCATTTGTAGAAGTGATATATTCTTGTCACGAGCAAGAGAGTCATGAACATGACTCTCTACTTTGAAGTCTGTCCTAACATATGGTCTGTAACATCCTCCTCACTTACTATTTAAGTTTCAAATCAGTCAGGCTGAGTAAGTTGTGCTCAGGGATCTTAGTCTTCTGAGGCTAATTTTTAACACACCTTGGAAGAACAGGTTTTAGACAGCTGAAGGTATATCTAGTAAAATGAAAAGTGTAATGTTCAAATAAAATTTAAGACAGGTAGTTTTTATTGCTCTCAGAGAACATAAAGGAAAATATATTACAGGATTCAGTTAATAAAGAATTACATATTTGTTACATGATAATAAATATGGTTTTATGGAAAACTAGACTTTTTAAAAACATCTGATTTCCATTCTTCATTGTGGTTTCAATTCTTAGTTGATAAAATGTTATGCAAAGATTTGATATGCTTAGACTTTTCTGGAGCGTTTGACTTTTTGTCTCATGGTATTTAATTTAAATACGTCCCCATACTGTATCTGTGGAAATGTTAAATGAATTAAAAATGGCTAACCAGGAGTCTAAAAAAAGAAAATCCACAAAGCCTCATCAATTGGGAATAATAATGAAATTGGTGTTTAATAGTCTGAAAGTAAATGTAAAACCATTGCTGCTATCATCAGCGACTGTTGCAAAGAATCTCCTGAGGCTGTGCATCCGGGTTACTGTGTTTATATCACTGCTTGTAGAAAATACAGTAAAACTTCTAAAGCTAAAGTTACAAATCAAGGAAACAGTTTACACAGACTGGGTCTTCAGGACTGGAGAGACTATCCTGGGAAACAGTGGCTGAAACAGCTTGAGGGTCACAGTGGACTGAGGGAAAAGAAATAAGGGAGGTAGCTGTACTTCTGCATATGGCAGATGATGGAATATCATGTTCAATTTGCTTACTGTTATAAAACTGAGTATTGATAAAAGTAGAGATGGTGCTGAAAACTATCACAAATGTTAAGTGCTAGATGAGAAGGCTTAAAAGGAAGGATTAAAAGAGCGTAATGTATTTACCTTAGCAAAAAGATGACTGAGAGGAGTGGATAAAACCAAATGAGATTGTGAACAACATTATTACACTTGAATCTGTAAGATTTTCCTAGATTATACTTATATTGTAAGTATAAAGTAATATATGTACAGTATTATATTGTAAGTATACTTAAATTGTAAGTATGTTTTAAAATGTAGCGTAGATGTTTTTCCCCTCTAATTTTTTAATATCTGCTATGACTGTGATTGTTTACTATATTATTCCCATATTTTGAAAAGCATGGGTTAATGAATGAAAGTATGAATTCATCATAAGTCATATGACTCTTTAGAAACCAGCTGAATATATTAGTTCCTGTGATATTTTTCTGGTTTAAAATTGGCATAATTTATTAACCTACAGTAAACTGTATGCAAAAGGTCCGTGCCCAGCCTTTAAATAAACTCCTAAAATACTTACACAATAGAGATCGTTATGGGTAGTCCTGTGTTTATTTTGCTTTGCTAAGTGTCAGAGACAAATTAAAATTCTTAGCCTAAGATATATTTTATTAAGAACCCCTTCCCAAGACTAAGGCATTTGCCACCTAGTTAAGTTGCAGTTACAATCAGATGTACATTTAACACCATCACTCCATTTTCTTATGTGAGTATTGGAAAGCAAATATCCAACACCTAAGTGTATAGTGGCAGTATTCTAGTACTTAGTACAATGCCTTACTAATTTTTGAAAATACGAGTTCAGATTTAGTCAGAAAATGGAGTTTTTCATCAGCTTAACTTTTGTATCTTATTTCTAGCAACCAAGCCATCTGTAAATAGTTTTGTTTTGCTTTGGGGGGCTAAAGGATTTGTCTTTACTTCGTAAGTACATGAGGTTCTTTTAAATAGATCACTTGTGTGCTAATATACTTGTGTATCACAACTTGTGTTCCCACTTCGCCGCATATTTACTGGTGTATTCCCTACAACAGTTTGAAAATACCGTATTAGAATTTCTGTGACTTCTTCGATCTGTTCAAAAATAAACATGTCTTTATACATATTTAGCTGCAAAGCATGGTGTCTTTTTCACCAAGACATTACTGGTCTGAAGAAATCATTTTTTAAACTTACAGATTTTGCTGATTCTTACCACACCAAGCATTTCACACTTCAGTAAAATATTTAAACTATGTTCTACTGTAATCTTGTTTTCAAAACTCATATACAAGAATCTTGCAGAACTTCCTTGGATGTGGGAGCAAGTGTGATGTTGTTCCATCCGTGTTACATCTCATACAGGTGTTGCAGTGAACCATTTCCCTTTGGATGATGAACTCTTTGAACTGGCATCACATGTGCTCCGGAGTTTCCTAGTTAATATAGAGTCTTCTGAGCACAACCTTACCCAAGTGTTTTGTCTGTGCCTGCTGACAGAGTTAGCTTTCTACAAAAAATCTGGTGCTGTTTTATTTCTGGGCAGAACTTTGGTTTTCTATCTAATATGACCACTGCTTTTATAACTAAAAAACTTTACATGTGGCTGAAATTTGAAAATTATGGAGATAAGTGGAAAGCAGAGATTTTTCTTCTTGGAATAATTTTGTTACTGATGTGAAATTTACCGTCCAGTACTACATCTTGTTCTTTGTATATGTGTCAGATTTCAGGTTCTCTTGTTTCAGTCCTTGTGTTTGAACTTTTCATGTGTGTTGCAGCCGACTCCAAATGCTACCAGGATGGTTATATTGTGATATCCTGCAGTGTTTTACATCTAAATAATAAAAACGGTGCACGATTCAGAGTGGTTTACATGCTGATATTTCAGCAAATAATTATTGGAGAAACAAACAGATCACAAAGATTCTGTGATAAAATGATTTAAGTAATTTTGAAATAAACCTCCCCCCCAAAAAAGTGTCAGAGAAAATGAGAAGACACAGACCAGGATTTGGTGGTGTGATAAAACTTTGGGGAAATGAAATTACAATAGTTTTGCCTTTATGTATCACAGCAGGGCTATTGATTTTGTGTTGCTCCTGTGCAAAATTGAATCCTTAGCAAATATTCTTGTGTACATTTTTTTTTTATAAAGTAGTTTTTTAGTGTTCCTACTATGTGCACTTCACTTTTAATCAAACACATATTTTCCTCTCTCCTAACTACAGCTAATCCATCAATTAAAGAAGACACTTTGGTTCTCAAGATTGGATCTGTCTCTATGGCTCCTCAGGCTGACAACCCTCTTAGTAGAGCTGTGCTCAGAAAAGACATTTATCAGTAAGTGTCAGGGGAAGGGTTTGGCCTTTCATATATGGTCTCAGAAAAATTCATTCTGGGAGAAGTTAATTGATCAATAAAATGGGTATGTGCAGCCTGTAAAAATACTTTTCACATACAATCTTTGATATTCAAAACCAGGTTTTTCTGATTTTCTTCACTTGTGGGCTTTCAAATCCATTTAGAGAAATCAAGTTCTGCTGTGAAGTGCTGATGAATAACAGAATTTAAATGTCAAATCACTATGAAGTTTAAACTCACAGATGAGAACATTTTAAGGGGCTTTCTTTTATTCAGCTACTACTAAGTTCACCTTAGAGAAAAGGAAATTTTTTGTGACTACCAAAGTGTTCAGTAGCCATATAGTGAGAAGGAGATAGATCTTAATAATATAAATGGTAAACATATATTCAAACTGTAGGATTCTTGATGTCATGGAGATCAAAGCTTAAAGGAACGCAAACTTCTAAGGAGCTCTTTCCCAGTAAACACATTTTCTGTGAAAATGTCATGCTCTGGATTGTGTCACTAAGTATGTGCAAACCACACTAATCATATATAGGCAGCAAAACTGGTGAACATATGTAATCAACATGATAAAAGTAATATATGATCCTTAGTAGAGTTGGCACTGTTGCCAGACATGAAAGTAGGGTTGCAAATAATACCAAGTGAGAAAAGTCACAGAAATACAGATGAACAAGTGTCATATACTTCCCGTTGGTCTGTTTTTCAGATGTGGCAGTATTTTTAACTACTTCATAGTGCTCTTCAATAGAAATTACGAACATCAAAATCTTTTCCCAGCAGTAAAACATTTACTGCCTAGAAAATGACAGCAAGTTTTACTCTTGTCAAGACTAGGATTTTTAGGAGACCATGAAATATCTCCAATTTCACTTCTGATCACTTAGAAGTTGTAAGAGAGTATTTTTCTTCATATTTCCATGTGGAAACATTTAAATTAATGGGTTTGCTTGTATGTTTGGTTATAGTAGTTTATCCTTTGGTTTTTTCCCTTTTGTTTTTAAATGAGCATTGTATCTTTTGTATTATGGAGCTTTCATGGAAGAAGTCTTACAGCCTGGCACTGGCAATGGCTTTGGGTGGCAAGGCCTGATCCAGCTCTCCATGTGCTCACAGATGAAAGAGATCTTCCAGACATTTGTACAGGCTCTTCCTGCTTCTGCTCTTTCCATCGGAGGAGACTCCCATCTGATACCTGCTTTAAGAGTTAGAGACCCAAATGTAGGTTCCACTCTCCTCATAGCAACAAAAACTTTATCAGAAAAATCCCTGGTCATAAAGTGAAATCTGCAATTACCAGCTTCTGTAAGGTCATTTCAGTCACTGAGGGGCACTGTTTCTTGTATGCACATTACAAACCAGTGAGTAAGCAACTCGTTTACATCTAAAATCAATGAGGCTATGCTAGTTAACATTTTTGAGTCTGTATCCTTGCCTTTGTGGCTTTACCTGAAATGCTGAAATTCAGTGCTTTTCGAATCACTCAAATTACTTAAAGGTTCTGATGCTATTTTGTGTTACGGTCCTGTGGGTCTTATATACATAAATGTTCCAGACAAGATTTGTGCAGTATGTGTTTGGTTTTCATAGTTTTAATGCAGTTATGGTATGTTCCAGTCCTCCTTTAGAAATCACGACACCAAATGAGTAAGGTAGAAATAAGAGCTGGGCCAGAGACATCTGACTGCTACTGGCATTTTGTGACCACTCTCCCAATATCATGCTTCCTATGTCTTTTTCTGAGTTTTTTGACATTTCAAGTGATTTCCTCTGCTTCAATGACCACTCTCCTAATTTATCCTCATCTGTCAAATGATTGTCTTCTCTTTCTTTCTTTAATCAGCCAATCATACTAGCTTTACTGTTTCTAAGACATATCAGAGCAGAGCATCAAGTTACTTTGTAGCATTTTATGGGACAATATTGAAGTTGGTAGAGGGTGATTTTTGATTTTGGGAGGAAAGTGACTATTTTAATCTGTTTAGGCAAGCTTGAATGTTTTCAAAGAATAAAAAAGAAGTTTAAATTAAAAATATTTAGATTCCTGTTTGGGGTTGAACTAGATCCATTTTCTAATTACAAATCCTTTGATTCAGAACAAAGTATATCTACAGAGGCGGGCTTGAAGATATCTCTTCATTTTTTTACATGGCAGTCACTGCTCTTAGACTGCTGGAGTTCTAAGTAAAGTTAATTTCACCATTTTTCAGTTGTTTCTTAAATAAAATAGTACAAAGGATTTTGTATTGTTGGGCAGGACATACATTCTGTATACAAGGAAAAAAAAGCCAATGGGATATTATTAACACATGATGTTAGGTCTAATGTTAGTATTTGTTTCTCCAAATATGAAGAGTTCTTCTTACAAAGTATTTGTCCTTTTTAAACGTGCCCATGGTACTAGATAAAAAACCTGGAGCTAATACAAAATGCTTAAAAACTGAGTAATAAAATGAGCAAACACACACAATATGTAGCTCATGTACTTAGGTGAAAGATTTCTTAGTAAATACTAAGAGAGGTACAAGTAATACAATATCCAGTGTAAGAGACTCTAAAAAAAAAAAAATTACAGCAGCCTGTTGGTTACTGAAGAATTAGCAGCTACAGCATCCTATTAATCCCAACATGTCATCTTCTGTCTTTTCCCAACCTCTCTTCTCTAATTTGATGCTGCTGCTTTTAATAGAATAAAAGAAAATAAATTGTTGTCTGAACCACTGTCTTTACAGTGTTTCTGGAGTGGGGACACAAACTTAATTTATGGTGTCACTTTGCTTTAAACAGTCTTCTGTTTAGGCCTGAACTACAACCACATGCAATTAGTGTCACTTTTGTAGGGCTTCATGAGAAAGAAGAATTCTGGCTTCTCATTTAGAAACTGTTCTTTTTGGAAAGGCTGAGAAACATGGCTAGAGGCTGAATAGTATTTCCAAATATCTTTTGAATTTGTCCCATAAATTTATAGATGAAAAACTGCATGTGCTCATATGTCATTAGTAGAATGCCAGTGCATGAAAGGTAAGTTTGGTACAGCTCCAGGTCATACTAAATAAACCAGACCACTTTTGGCCTGTAAGTTGAAGTGACTCCACCTATTATGTCTTAGGAAAAAGAGCTTACATGCTAATTTGGAGAGAGAACTAAACTGAAAATGGAATGTTGGAAAAACAATGTGCCTCAAACATTTGGGCACAAATATCATTTCAGGTGATTATTGGAAGTTGGAGAGAAATGTATTGACATAACTTCAGTTTTCCTATCCCATATAAAATTTAGTCTATTTCCTCCAGTAGAAAATGGACTAATTTAGTTTTGACTATTAATGTGTAGTAAAGAAAGATACATGCACCATAACAGCAAATTTAGGGTTCCTGAAAGAAATATGGTGACACATTTCTGTCTGGTGACAGTAAGAGACAATGTCTCTTTTTCAGTTTCTTTTTTCTGCTAAATTGTAGGAGTTGGTTTGTTGGTTTTAATGATTTCTCATATCCTCTGGTTCTTAAACTTCAGCTCCAGCTGTATTTGTCTTCTACAAATATGACCAGAATTGTACATTGCCATCAAGAAACTGCCAGTTCTGTTGATTGGAACTCTTGTAGATTATCAGAAGGCCTTGGGATGGGGCCGGGGAGCAGAATAAAGGGGGTTTTGGATAAGAATGCAAGAAAGGTAGCTGCCTAGCCTGGCTAAAGGGAGGGAAGAACAGTTAATTGAAACTGTGAAGGAGTTGGTCAGAGTAAATGAAGTTTCTGCTAAGCAGTGAAGAAGGGAACTATATTTTTGTGGGCTTTAACTACCTTATTATATTAAACTTGGGATTGGGAGTGAGTGAGGCTGCTGCTTGTAGATGACTCTGCAGGCTGCAGAAAAACAAGTTGATGTGGTCATTTATTGCTTGTGTGATTGTGCTGTGTGTGTTAGAAGTTTTGAAGTGGCCAAATGAGTAGTCAAATACATTTGACAAAACAGGCAAAAGTCTAGCAGTTTTGGGGAGGAAGGATGTTGAGATCAGGAAATCATATTAATGTCCTGATGCAGGGAAAGTCAGCCCGTTATGTGATATTGGATAAATTACATTGGAGAGAAATTTTATAAATGCTGTTAAGTACAGGAGGAAACAAGCATCTTTTTGCAGGCAAAAAGTTTCGGTTTTCAGGCCTGCATTTTCTCTTTGGCTCTCTGGTGCCTAGTATAAAAAATTCATCTGAAGTTTCTTTCCTTAAGATCTTCATAAAACTATCTCATCTATGGTTTCTTTGGTCCCTTATATGAATGGAATGCTTCTGCTAGTATTAGTGTAATGAAAGTAAGAACTTAACTACACAACTTCTAGCAGTTGTTGTGTTCGTTGCAATACTTTGTTTGCTTTGGAGGACATCAGCTAAGATTTCTTACTTGCAGTGAGCACTTCTCTGAAAACTTAAGTGTATGATTATGTAGAAAGTGCTAAAAGCAGTTATGTGGCTGACTGTTAAAAAAGTCCAAGTTAAGCATATAATCATTAAGTAATTTCAGTTGGAAGGGACTTCTCTAGTTCATCTAGTTCAGCCTCCCACTCAAAGCAATTAGATCAAGTTGTTCACTTCTCTCTCCAGACAGAAAATCTAGCAGATTATTTAGATGTTTGATAATTACTTATCAAAAGAGCAAACTTTTGATGACTATAAAGCAACTCTGAAGGCACCCGGAAAGAAAATCCTTTTCCATCTATGGAGATGACTGCAGCAGAATAGCATCTCCCAGGAAATTCAAAAAGCCACATTTTCTTCTTTGTGTGTCTTCACATGTTTTCCTTTTGCCATTTCCTAAGTTCTTTCTATTTTAATAAAAGTGGCTAATGTAGAATATCAGCATGGATAAATTATAGTGCTTTAAGGAAGTGATGAATCAGATGTGTTTGTAGTCACCTTGATCACTTCTCTGCCCAATTATGTCACGTTCTATGAGATAATTTTGTCACCATTCAGATTACAACAGTATTTTCCTGTATGTACAAAGAGAGCGTAGTGCACTTAAGCTGAGCATAGTTGGAATCCTTGAACACTTCTAGTCAATGGAAACATGACATAAACACTAATGAATTTTTTAGAAGTGTGTATGTTGGGGATATGAACAGTGAATAGCTAAGCTATCAGCAGAACTGGACACTTTCAATAGGAAAATGGTTGAGAAAACTTTGTCACAAGACCCAGAAATTCTGTTTCTCTGACTGAAAAAATAAGAGGAAGTAGATGCATGGATATGCTTAAATACGAGGCACCACAGAGCTGAAATTGAGATGACATTTAGTTCTACTTCTGTTCTGGGATAAGGACCCTATTACACCAAATACTGTGCTAATGGTCTGATCAATTATATAGGTAATTGCTGATCATCCCCAACAGGGTGTTTTTAGCAAACTGTCATGGAATATTAATTAATAAAGTTTTAGGGAGTGTCCATGAACAGATGGAGTAAAATAATGTTGAGTTACAATATTGTTAATGCAGAAGTGAAATTGCTGACAAAGAGCTCAGATAATGGAGGCTGTTGTGTAAAGGTCATACTTATAAAGTCAGGAATAATACTGCTAAACTAAAACTAAAATCGTGTTCTGGGGTTTAGGTAAGCAGAATCCCAGGCTTTCCTCAGCTTGGACAATAAAGAACCTAATTATTGTCCATGCTCTTGATTCATCATTTTTGAGATCCAAGGATTTCATTCATGTCATACATCAAAGCTTAACAGTCCAGGTCTGAGTGTTCCATGGTCATTTTCATGTGTAGATCTTTCATAGATCAAAGCATAAAGCTGTCTCTAGACTGTTTCCAATTTGTGACTGTAAATGGAAATTCTTTAGACATGCCTCTCCCCCAAGAACATTACATGCAAAGAGTTTACTCATGAAAAGGTAGCTGTGGATTTTATTATTTTTTTCATCAAACTTTTTATTAATACAAGCCTTTTCTTATTATAATTTTTTTCATTTTTGTAGTTTACTGTTTTCCACTGTTTAACTCTCAAACATTTGCAAATAGCAAAACAAAGCTATTTTCCTTATAGAAAATCTGTTATTTATCTTTATTTCAAGGAACTCTGTCTAGAACATCCTTGTAATAATCATGTAATGCCCATAATTGGTTAACAAAATTTCTTCAGTGAAATAAGGAGTAATAAACAATTTTCTATGTCTGTGCTGATAGTGCTGGAGTGAAGAGAAGGAAAAAATGATTCAAGGAATTTGTGAAAGAAGCACATACATAGCCAGCAGTCTGTGTGGAAATCTGTTTTTTCTTTCAAATGTGGTTTGGGAAATCAAATGCTTTTCAAAACTTTTCAACAGCACCCACATCTATAAGCATCTTCTCTTCAGAAATATTTTGACATGTTTATATTTGAAAAACTATACCTTGAAATTATTGTTGCAAAAAGCCTGGATTTTCTATAACTTTATTATGAGTAAAAAGTTTAATTTTTGATGTTTTCCTTTTCAAACCAAGTAACAGTTTAAAAACTGTTCTGTTTTTGCAGAGAAGTTAGCATTAAGATAACTGTTTCCCAGAATATGGACGTAATATGAATAATTTCCTTTTAAGAATTGATTATTTTACGAAGGTTCTATTAAGACTTATTTTCTATTTTACCTTTTTTTAGTTTTTAATACTTCATTGGGGCTTATTTCGTAAGCAAACACAAACTTAGCTAATGCTGACCAGAGTTTCTTCTTCTTTCAATATAGGCAACAATGGTAATCAGTGAAAAAGAATGTATGCACTAGTTTTTGTGAGAAATGTGAGCTTATTAAATTGTCCATATGTACCATAGGGAATTAGAAAAAGTATCAGCTTTAGTATATTGTAAAATCTCTACTGCAGTTTTTTGTAAATTTCAAAATGATTAAAAATGCAGAGGTAATGTTATTTAGGAAGAAAACTTTTAAGAGATTAAATTCTTAGTGTTTTAAAAAGTATTTCTTTTATTGCATATAAGCTGTGAAATGGGATTGCATTAGCATCCTTTTCAGTTCTCATCTGTCTGTGTTAAGGAAAAAAAACTCTAACAGCAATGATTTTGAAATTGTTCCTGTAATTTATTTACTGATTTTTTTCAGATTTCAAACCAGGATGGTTTTATTTCTTAAGATATAGATATGTATAGATAGATAGATAGATAGATATACATTTTTTTTTTTAAAGTAGGATGCTCGCTACATATAATTTGAATATACAATTTTGCTTCTTTGTTGTATTTAATAATCCTTAGATTTATTAATTGTTGAACTGGGCTGTAAATCAAAATATTCATATTAAATAGCAACTTCTAAATATTGTTCTTTGCTATTAACTTGAACACATGTTTTTTAGCATAAGGTTGTCTGAAGACTTAAGAAAATCATCTTTATCTTCTGTAAGAATTCTATACTACTCTCTGGAGTAGGGCTTGGAAGTAAAGTCTTTTCCTGCTTTACATTTCTCTCTTCTTCTATCTTTAACAGACAGGCAAAAAAGAAGGTCTGCTTAGACCTTTTGCCCAGTAAAATATTTGTATATATGGATAGCATTACATGCAAACACCACTCCTAATTAGCACTGGCATGTTTGAGGCTATTGCAGCAGTTATTAATTTAAAACTCTCAGTGGAAACTGATTGTAAAATAACAGCTGGAACTGCCCATTTAGTTTGAGAAATATAGCTTGTTAATTATCTAATACCAAAAGCTATTCAAAGCTAAATTTATATTTGGAATTTGGCTTTAAAAATGTTCAGCTTTAACTATGAAACATGTTTTTACTTGAAATTTCTTTGTGAGTTCTACAGGCATCTTCAACATAAATAATTTTCCTAAATACATATATTTGAAATACATTTCCTTATAGTGTAAGAGTAAAAATAAAATAAATTTTATAAGAAAATAATTTTTACAACTTTACTTTTGTCTTTAATTGATCAGTTTAGTCACTGTATGTTCTCAATACACATACCTACTTTATATTTTTTCTTTCACCTAGTAGCATAGAACCGGATTCTTAAATAATTTTAAATTTCTTTGTACAGTTCCTCAGAGAAAGGAAATTGAAATATACTTCACAGAACCATTCCTATCAAAGAGTAGTGTCATTATGTCATTTAAGCATCCATTTGTTGTTGATCAGGGCTGCATTTCTGGAAACCTTACTAAGTATGTTGGGGGAAAAGAAAAACAAGTACGTATCAATAAAGAACGAATTTGAAGGAATAACCAATTAATTTAAACAGATCAAAGTTGAAGCATATAGAATTGATAGAGATATTTTTGAAGTCAAGTAAGTCTTATACAGTGCATATATCAAAAATATTTTAATATGAAGAATAATGTCCTTCCTCCATGATTTATTGTTACTTTCAACTTTGTTTTGAGGACTTAATATGCATTCTATCTGCAAAGCTTTTCCTTCCTTTCTGCTTCTGACTTGGCTGAGGTGTTTGCACGACTGGGTTCTTGTCACTAGCTGCATCCCAGTCCTTCTTATGGAGGGGTGGGGAGGAGGAATGAACTTACTTCTCTGGAGACTCACAGAGATGTGTTTATGTGTGGCCAAAAGCCCTGCTTTAGAGGCAGATGGAGATTTCAAACAACAGCTTCAGAAATCTCTCAAAACCATTCAAGTTTGATCTGGAAGACCATGGGAAGTTGCTCATGTGTTTGGGAGGGGCTCCAGTGTTGAGGTATGGTGAGGAGAACCACTCACCTTGGGCACCTTGTGGAGGTGCCTGTTCTTCAGCAGTGCAGGACAATGTAATGGTCTCCCCTGGCATTGTGGACCAGTTCAGTGGCAAATATGATGTGTATGTGCAAGCCAGTCATAGTTAGTGCTTAACTTTCCTAGTTAAGGCACAAAGCATTTAGTTTACAGTGTGGGTAAGATTGTTTCATTATTCAGGTATGTGTCATTTAGATTGGGAATGGGTTTCCAGACTCCCTTTAAACTGGATTGTGTGTTCAGATCATTAAATTCTCAGGTTGGACAGTTTAACTGTGAACTTAGGAGCCAGGCATGAAGGATGCATCTCTTCTAAATGGAGTCTACAATGTCTACATACTTTATATAATTTATTGTAGCATATACTCCATTTCTTTGACTAATTATGATGCCATCATTAAACAGCTTAAGGTCAGAAGTAAATAGCAGTTGTAAAGAAAAACTTTCACAAGGGCATTGCTGTCTCTGCTTTGCTCATGTGCTATACTTCGTTCTATAAAAAGTTTTCTCAGCTGTGGGTGATCTTAACTACTATATCTTCTGCAAAGTCAAGGCTGTTAGAGATACACAGCAGCCTTATCTCAGAGTTTCCTTGGTCTTCTGATACTTCTCACTGTCTCAAATACTGTTTTAACACAGTTAATAAGTATTTTCTGTGTGGTATATGCAGAGCTTGGCATGTGAAATCCATACAACCTCAGTTTTGAAATCTAATATGTTTATGGTGACTGAGTGGAGCAGAGGTTAGGATTTCTTTCATTTGTGCTGGTTTGAGATGCTGTTTAACATGGGTTTTTTCCATTTCCTTTTTTTCCCAAAAAATGGCAGTTCTGCTGTGATGAAGCCAATCAAAATAAAATAAAACAAATTGTTTGGCTTTTTGGCTAATTCTAATCCTTTTAATCTTTTGATTGTATTCTGTACACTAGAATGCTCCATTTCTTGAACTTCTTGCCTTGATATTCCCTAGTCTTAAGATTCTAAATACCTGTTATGCATAGGGGTGGTTTTTTCTTGAGACCTAAGGTCATTGCAGTTGTTCTCATCTTCTCCCTAGGAAGAGTAATTTCTTTTCATTTTTTTTCCCTCCATGTTTTGCACATTTTGAATGAACCCCTCAGAAATCTCATGTCTCTTCAACTAGCACTGAAATGCACCTCCTTCATTAAGATCAAGCCTGTAACTATTTGCTTCCCTTAACTATTATAATGGCCCTTTCTCCCATTTGAAAATATTTTCCAAACTTCTAATTCCTCCCTAAAGCAATTCATGTTTTATCACGGTGGAGAGAAAACATGTCAGATGTTTGAAGAGTTCTTTGAGCAGAGGAGTCTCTCGCCCTCCCATCCAAGCAAGTGATGTGCAGACCAGCCATGCCCAGTGAAGGGGCTAGAGGAGTCATGTGTGGCCCCAGGCTTCCTTGGGACAGCCCAGAGTGGGGTGCATGTAATGTCAATTTCTAAGCATTATTTTACCCATGATCATTCGGTAATGAGTTTTGTGCCCATTTAAACTGTAAATCTAAATTTGAACTCTTTTAAGATCTACTTCTCTGTGGTGTTCCTGTTTGTACTTGTGTATAAGAAACTGGCTGAGGGACCTGAAAGAAATAAAAAGTGTTGAGGCCATCAGGCAATTGTTTTCAATAAGGTTATTACCCTAAGCCTATTTGTTGTATAGGCACACAAGGATTAGCCCTGGCAAAAAGGTGTATTTTGTCAGCCTTGGCTTGGATCAGCTTAATCTGTCATCATGATCTGGGCTTTTGAAACAGCACAGAATTTGACACTGTGTACTAAGAATTTTTAAATAGTTCTTAGATTCAGCATTAACATTATTAAATAGACTGTAACAGTTTAAAAAGGTAAACAAGAAAGGGCACAGAGACAAAGAAAAAACACATGAAATACCACTTAAAAATCCCAGCATGCTTTCACTGTTTACATACTCAGCAACTTTAATGCAATGAAAAACTTTTCAGGTAAAACTGGGAAATAAAAGGTAATCTGAAAGATAGAATTAATTTTTCTATGAGTTGTGTTTTGTGTTTTATGTTTGTTATAAAGCAACGTTATTGAAGTTTTTACATTTCTTCAAGTTACATCCCTTTAATCTTTCTTTTTCCCTTACCTTGGTAGCTTTATATTGCGCCTGTTATTGTGAAATACAGGGGGAAATGAGGGGAGGTGTTTGGGTTTCTGTTAACATGGAAGAAAATAATTAGCTGGTACTTAGAAATGAATGCCACGTTACGAGCTGGAGTGGTTCCTCTGTATGAATTACTTAAGTAATGTTCCTTTACTTTACACAAACTCCTTACAGTTTCTTCCCAGACTTTACATTGCTGATTCTTAAAATATATGATTGAATTCACACATCAAGGTTGCTTTTCTGTCTTATGTACTGAAAATTAACATCTAAAAGTCTTAGCTGCAGTAAATGATTTATTCTAAAGGAACTGAGGAGAGCTTTTAAAACTTCCTATTCTACAGTTTTCTTCATAACTGTTTGTGAGTAAATATAATTTCCATTGGATCTGGTTTCAAACAATGCTTTTTGTTGAAAAGTATTTTCCAGTAATATATAAAGCAGGCTTCTTTTCTTTGTAGCATTTTTAACTCTAACAGGATCTCAAGGTAAATATAATGCAAGTTGTGTGCTTCTGTTACAGGGAGAAGCATATCCCATTTGTAATGAAACATTTGTTAACTTCTGTATACAGATTGTGGTTCATTCCATAAATATTTGTGGGTTCTCTGATGTCCCTCACAGGGTTTTATCTATGACAAATTCATACCACAGTTCTTAAACTACATTTTGAATAGAAGATTTCTTTCTTTTGCAAAACTGTTTGCCAGTGTCTTTCATTTAATGCTTGTAAGTATTTCAACTTTGGTTTTCAATTATTTAACAAAAAGGATTATCAGAAATATACAGAATGGTAACATGTTATTTTAGCATATTTCTCTATGGGATACTCTTCCAAGCTCTCATGGCAAAATTAAATCCATGTTACTGTTATCCTGAGCAACTCAAATTTTACTATTTGTAAATAGACTATGGTTCCTAGCTCTTAACTGATTTTTCCAATATAGTTTCACTTAGCTCAACCACCTTGAGTATGGTCAAAAGTCATGCTTAATGTTTGTTATGTTTAAGGTCTTACTGTGCTATTAAACCTGATTAGGCTGCAATAAAAAAAGAAAGAAAGAAAAAAAAGATTAAAAGTCGTGTACAGTGGTTTTGTTGCATTTCAGAAGCTATTCTTCCTTTTTTTTTTTTTCTTAAGAACAAACAACCCATCACTTTTTTTTAAGGGTGGTTTGTAATCTTATGGGCTTTATTAGTTGTTGGACACAAAGATAAACGTACCATTCTTGAGCCTCTCAAAACATTTTTCATGCCCACTGATATTTTTGTTGCTAGGTTTTGGGTTTTTTTGTGAGAAGGCAATGGCCAGCACTGGTATGTTAATGGCTAACACAAGTGCATGTTGAGAGTAATAAAATACAGAGATAGTATCAGGCATCTCTATTAGCTTCAATGTAAATGACTGGCATAAGTTAGCTACTCCAGTTTTCTGGCTTGATATTGTGTATTCTCCAACACTAAAAAATAAACAAGTGGTACAAATAGAACATAGGAGTATCTATAAATAGATATGCCCTGTACTTGCAAGATAGGAGCAGAATAGGTTTGAACCCTTTCTGATAACCAAAATTACTTAACTATTGAATAGTATTATTTAATCTTTGTATGTGATGATTTTTCAAGGAACAGGAAGAAACTTGCAGATTAGCAAATCTAGCTGCAAAGCAAATTGGAAATTTTTCTGTTTCCCAGTTTAAGGTTGGAAGTGTATAAATACGTGCCTATATGTATTCAAGAAAAATACAGAGGAATGCAATTCTCTGGCATATCTTTTTTGACCTACTTTATTCATACAGCTTGCAATGATTGATTTTTCCATGTTTTTGGCATAGTCAAAAAAATGCCTGATACATTATGTAACTGCAAGTGTTGTTGAAGTTGTTTTCTAAAAATAATTTTCCAAATCTATGTATTGTATTTTTCACTCATTGCAGCTCATAAGAGTGTAACCAATTATATTTACTAAGCTGGACTCAAACTACAGGTGGTGGAATTTGCTGTTTCCCACATGGGCAGTGTATTTGTTGGTGTGTTTGTATCTGTGCAGTGTCCTTGCAATTTTTTTTTTTAGCTCCAGGTAGAAAAATAAAACTCTTAAGTTTTCTTTATAACCACCATCATTTAAATATTTGGGCTGCATCATGGAGTCAGTGAACTACCTGACGTTGGAATCTCTAGTCTTCATGGTCAATATTGTGAGTACACAGGGATATTTTGAGCAGATTTGCATCTTTTTTGTTTCTCTCTTCACCCCTCTTCAAATGCATATTTAGAAGTAAAAGTCCCCTTCAATATATTTTGTTAGGCATAGATTCATACTGACTTAGGAGGTGCCATTAACAATAGTCTAGTGGGGTTTTAAGGAGGAAAAAACACTGGCTTTGACATGACAGGTAATGTATTCCATAATTAATATGAAGTGAATTTTTATATCAGGAAAGTTTTCAAGGGATATTGAAATAGACAAAGTAGTGCCAGTACTTCAGGAAAGAAGAATTAAAGGAAGGTTAGTTTTAATACTGTGTTATTGACGTATTTTATAGTATCATATACAGTATTTCAAAAATAGTTTCAGCTTGCCATTATGAATATGTTGATTCTATAAGAAGAAGAAGAAAATACAAGTGGCATCTTGAGAAACTAATGCAATCAGCGTCAAAGATAAATGTGAATTGACTTGGAAAGTTGAATATTCATGTTTTAGAATAGTTTCTTGTATTATCCAAGTTATAAACATTATCTGCTGCAATAGACACATGCTGAAGGTATGCATTAATATACATTGTTTAATGTAAAGGAAAAGCTGGTAATTATTTATTTATAATGTTCTTTTCTGCTTCAGATACAATTTGATTGATGTCCAGGTATGAGTTTGATATACTGACACAGCAGCAAAAAGGAACCTTGTCCCATGTCAGCTTATGAAACACACTGAGGACAGGCCTTCCAGCCAGTTCCTTTATACCAGGTTGTACCACACCACTTAGAGAAATTCCATGCATCAAATATGAAGGCCTGTGTTCAGTGAAACAGGTATTTCCAGGTGAATTTATAGAACATCTGGAAAAACTGAGGTATTGTATCATTTAATTAGATTAATAATTAAACCAAGTAAAATGCAGGCTGAAAACAGTGGGAAAATCACAAGATTATTTATCTTAGTCATGTGGTAAAGCAAGTAGACACAAAATATTTAAAAGATTGAAATGAAAGATCCTTTGACTGCCGAACAGCATTAAGTTTTGAGATAAAAATATTTCTACCATAAAACAAAAGCATAAAAGTCTTTGGGTTATATTGTATTTTGGCTTTTTTGCTAGTCCCCTCCCCAGACTTCCACTATTTAGAGAAACTCTATTCCGCTTGGTTTTTTTTAAGGAACATTTGGCATCCAAAAATATCATACAGACCTTCCATTGGAATTGTGCATACTTATCATTTATACAGTCTGTCAAGTGTATATTTATACAGTGCTCCCTGAATTTGGGTGAATGCTTCAAAAGTATAAAGAGATTTCTCAAACTGTCTAAACATTAAACAGTATAAAAATGAAAAACTGATTTTTACGAGTTCAGACTTGCTCATGCTGTTATTTTTGCCGAGGAATTTAAACAATAAAATTACAGAAGTAATTAAACAGATGACATCTAAATGCACAGCTGCAAAGTTCAGCTTTCTTTCATTTTACACGTTTTTTGAGAGAGGCTAAAATTACTTCATTGTTTACTAATACCATACCTTATTGTTATAGGGTATTCATACTGTGTTCCAGAAGCAACTCTAGAAGATAAGTGCACTACAGAAGTTCTTCAGCTTCTTTGCAGGCAATTACTGTACCACAGCCCTTGTAACAAGGGACTACTTTTATATGTCTGGTCACCTCACAGGATATGTAGAGCATTTCCTGCCCTTGGGACTAAGAAAGGAAGCAGAGGGCCAAAATGTTTCATGTGTGAGCTACTGTAATTCCTTTCATGTGTTTAGTAGCTTTTATATGATCAATGCACTGCTACCAGTCCTGACCTTGGTGTGGCCCAGTTCAGTAAAATCTGACCTTCCTAAATGGATAGCAAATGGAATTATAGTAGCACCCACCTGGCACCACCACTGTAATTAATAAGCACAAGGGGGTGTTGATTATTTTTTTTTCTCTGAATAGCTACCTACTGGGTTTCAAAATAAAAATATTTAAGTAGTCACATAAATAGAATAAATAAATAGTATATCATTTAAAATCACAGTTGTTAATTTTTATCCGTATTTTATATCTTTGCATTTTCAGAATACTCTCAAAATGTTTTCTATGCAATTAATTATATTCACAAAATTATTATGGCTTTATGCCCAGAGTATAAATTAGTAGACTGTTAAAGAGGTGGCTTTTGTTGTTTACAGATACACAGTAAGCAAGTTTAGAGAGAACAGGAATGAAATCTGCCTCTCCTATTTTCCTTTGGCATGTTCTATCCTTGCAAAGGGGGAAGCATGTCCTGCAGGCCCATGGCAGGCCAGCCAAAAGTGTCTGTCTAGTCCCAAACATTCTTGTGCACAACATAAGGAGACTCTGCTCTCCTGCACGTCCATGCATCCAGTTAGACTTGTCACCTCGAGTTCTAACTGAGAGTGTTTTCTGTTCCTTCTGAGAGGGTGTCAACCACATATGCAAAATAGGCACAAACCATTGCATTCCATTCACTAGATTTCTTCTTCTATGTTCAAAACCAAATCTCTCTTCTCTTGCATTATGATAGCTTAATGAATGTCAGTCCTTTTATAAAATGGTTTGGGATTAAATAAATACCTGTATGACTCAGTAGTTGTGGTTGATGAAACTAGTCACGTAGAGGACACACAGTAGTTAGCAAAATGTGATTGTAATTTTACAGTTTTTCATCTCTGAGCAATTTCTTTCAGAACTGAGGGCTTTTTTCTGTGTTGTCTGTTTTTAAGAAAAAGCTTACAAAGTAATTGTAAGGGAAGACCTGTCTGTTTCAGCTTGGCAAGAAAAAGCTGTGTTGAAAAATATTAGCAAAGAAAATAGTATATTTGGATATTTTAGATAAAGTTTGATTATTACTATCATTATTTTCTGTAGAAGAGTTATTGCTGCACAACTAGAAAAGTCTAGAATCAGAGAAGAGCTAACTGTATTTCTAACTATCCCATCTACATGTCTCAAAGTGACTATTTAATAACTAGCTTGGAACTTTTTAAGGGAAACGCAGGTAGAGTACTGTGATGGCTTTGTTGAAGATCCTGAATACCTTCTCTTAATGTCATTCTCTGTCAGCAACCATGATTGTCATAGTAGTAGATTCTGTACTGTGCTTGAAGTATCTAGAAGCTGAGAGTGAATTCAAATAGCAGAATTCAAACCCTTTTCAAGGCTGAATTTTCTAAACATGTATCTAACACATCCTTATTCCAGACTGACACAAAGGAGACTAAAAGACATGTTAACAACAATCTACTAAAATCTTACTGCTCTTTTATTTGTTTAGCTGTTCTAGATGATAATGCATCCAGGGTTTTTTTTTTCACCAGGCACTTCAGCATTAATGTATTGAATCGTTTTAGGACATGCTAATCCATAATTGAATCATCTTTCTTTTTTTTTCTTTTGTGATGTAAAAGTACTAAATTCCCATATGCATATCCTTGTGTTACCTAATGATCTTTATAGCTATTTATTGTCTCGTCCTCTTCTTTAGCTTTTTTAATACCTATACCAGTTCCTCTCCTCTCAGTGATACTTCTCTCTGTAGGTATACAGAGCAAAAAACGGACCAGTGCCCAAGAGATAGAAGTCACACATTTATCCAACATTAATTTGAAAAAGAGGAAAGTTACTTGTTACACTTGCATTTGTGCATCCCTGTATCAATTGTTTGAAGCAGTCGGGTGCAATCAGAAGAAAATTTTGCATATGTTTCAGTCACTGGTCTTTTTTTTGTCAACATACTAACTGTACAAGTAATCTACCTCTCGGCTGATTTATGTCTTTGTACGAAAATCATGAACACTATAAATCATTATAAAGTTAGAACTGATGAGTATTGTTGACCACAAAACATATTTAGTTATAATGCAATTAATAACTTTTTCCTTTGTATTAGTGATGCAATGTACTTGTCCGCTATGTAAATGTTAAGAAGTCTTCAGTCATTTTTATTTTGCTCATAGAGCTATCGCTGATGTTTTCTTTTTACAAGAGTCCTATACATATTATGAAGATTAACCACTCTGAATTATAGGACATCTGCCATGTATTTTCTTCCGTAGATAATGTTGGTGTATCTGGCTGTGCAGAACACAACACAAGGGCTAATCAGACAGAATGCAGTTTTCATTGTTAAAGAGATTCATGTAATCAGTAGTATCACTTGCTAATCAGAAAAGCATTAAGCAATTTACTTTACTTTACTCGTTTTTACTTTTTTACAAACTTTACTCAGTTTATATTTTCATTTAATAAAAATTTGCACGTACCCAATCCAGAGTGTCTTGCCAGCAAATATGGAGATGGGACAGTAGTTGAGTTATTTGGAGGCTGAGCTGGAGAGGGGAGAAGGGGCAGCTGCCAACAAAGCCATTCATATGTAGCATAATTCCTGGAGAAAAGAGGCAGGAACAGTGAGAATTGGTGTTTACTGCTGATGGCATTTGAAAGCCTGCTATACTGATCCAGACTAAGATAAAGGTTTCCAACATCCTGGCAGTCATAAAACACTTTCAGTTACACCACAAGTAAGTGTCCCTATGGACAGATGGCAGGGTGGGGAAGCAAAGCGGGGGTTACCCTTGTCCCGGAAGACATGCGTATCACTCAGTATGGCAGAATATGTACCCAGGATCATGTGAGGACCTTCTCTTCTTGCCTAAGATGTCTCCTCCTCTCTTCTTGCAACATCAGAATGTTCTTATCTGCTGCTTTTCTTTAATTTCAGCTTCAGTGATCAGGTTCCATAATTATTCCTCTTGCCCAGTACTGTGCTCTCCTTTTCTTTCTGCTTAACTTCTCATTCTTCTTTCCATCTTCCTCACAAATAAGTGTTTTTAATATCTCCAAATTTAGGCACATCCAGGACTTCCATCATGAGAAGTCATGCTACAGGATTTTTTTATTCTAGTACTAAGATCATGATGTATATCATGATATATGATGTTGGGGCAGTTCTGTTTCTCTCCCAAGGGCTCAAGTGTTAACCTGTCTGTGATAAAAACACATCTATTTGGTATAATTAAAAAAACCCAAAGCTGTAGTTGCCTTTCTTTGAAAAGCTGATTACTGTCTGAGGTTTTACTTAGAGAAGCTTAGCATTCTCAAAGGCCAGTGTTGTTGTCATAGATTGTCTCGGTTTAACACATTTTTGTTCTGTGCCCTTCTTAACATCTATAGCATGTCATTCCAGATGGAGTCCATTGTGTCCCTAAGAAACACTCGCTTCAATTTCCTTGTTTGGTACAATACATTCAATAGCTTTTCAAGGAGGAAGCTTTATTAAATTGAATTGGGGAAAAGGCAGTTAAGGTGCATTAGGTCAGTGATAAATACTGCTGTGATTTCTACAGTATTCAGTCACATCTCATGCATTGATGAGGAGCTTTCAGACTAGATTTAGCCTGGGACTTCAGAAGCTTAAGCAGAAGAGGAAGGGGTCCTTTTACATGTGTGCCACAGGTTTTACCCCTGTGAAATAGAGAGTATATATTCATCCAAGATTACTGTCTGTTTCCTTTTTAAGTTAGGATAGGAAGTATCTTTAACCACCAGAAAAAAACCTTTAATAATTGAAATTTGGGTAGATAGGTTTGTCATCTCTCTGCTTGGAAGCAGAAATCAGTGCATACAGAGATCCAGTAAGTACTAATAAAAATTAGCTGTTTCATGTAAAGTCTGCAAATATTTCTTAATTAGTACATAATTTATAGTCTTTAACTGCCATTTTCCTGGCTTATGTAGGTTTTTGTAGGTCTGAGATGAGCTGTAAGTGAATAAATTTAACTTCTTTACAGTGGGTCTAAGAATTATGCTTATTCAGCAGCATGTAGTAACTGGTTCAACATGAATTGCTTCTTAAATAAACATACAAAAAACCTGACCCAGACTAAATCAATTTAAAAAAGGAAAAACTTCAAACCTGCGTTTCCTGTTACGTGCTTATGATCGTCTTCGGTTGCTTATGATCTTACTGTATTATTGACCAACTGTTGTATTCTACACCACCTGCCGAAAGGTTCAGATAAGATAGTGAAGTTGTTTTCAGAAGAGGGAAGCAATTAAAATCACAACCCCTACCGTACATTTCAGCTGATAAAACATCACTTATGCTGGAGATAGAGAAGTCATGAATTTGGCTTATGCTGTTTTCCTGAATTTATTTGCTGCAAGGATTTCAGAGACTGCAGAGCTCAAACAAAGCATGCGTGCTTAAGATTAGGCCAGTTTTGCTGTGGTTTAACATACTTTTATCCTTCTAGGAGGTATACAACTAATAAATTGGAGGCATACTTAGGTAAATTTTTGACATGGAAGACCAGAAATGAGGGCTTATGTAAATGCCTGTGTGTAAATTGTTGAATGGGAAACTAGAAATGAGGGCTTATGTAAATGCCTGTATATATATTACTTGTTTGGGAAAAGGCTATATTTTGATCCTTGTATAAAAAGGGCATGATGTACTTTCTGAAAGCCATAATGAGCTTTGTCAAAACATCAAGGCATTAATTACGAACCTTTGTATTTTACATGTATGTGCAAAATATGTGTTGCTTGAAATGGGTCAGCTATAGAAACACAGTTTGTTTGCTTGGATTTCAAAAGTATGTCTGAAGCATCAGAAGAAGAGTTTTGTATTACATATAGGAGATTGCTAATAGTAGAAACAAAATGCAAATGTGAACTTTTATATCAGCATGAAAATATTGAATTATTAGTCTGTAATATCCCAAAGTACATTAAAAAAAAGAAAAAGATACAGTGGACGAATGTTACACCAGCAAAGCAATACACTTGTACCTTGTGTTTAAATAACACCCTTGTATGTTTTGCTGCACCTGAAGATGTTTGTCAAAGAGTGATTTTGTTGTGGTTTATGTTTAAATAAGTAAATTTGTGAGGGTAAGAAAGCCATCGTCACAATGGGGAGTTTCAGATCAGCTCATACAGACACATTGTGCTCAAGGAATTTGGTTCACAAGATCTGAATGGGTCTAAGGAATATCTAGGTGAATCTATTGCACGTTATCAAGCTGCTCATAGAAGAAGAAATGAAAAATGCTCACTGTGAAGTACGAGAAAGAGCAGTCCATTATGCACGTGAAATTAATATCATATTCTGTTTTATATACATAAGCAGATTTCCTAAAATACGTAATTTGGTGCTTTATTTAAAGTAGTATTTCACAAAACATGTATTCCAGTATTTACTTGTACTAGACAAAGTATATAAATAGATATTGGATCATACAATAATCTACCGTGGTGGGGTTTTTTTTTTTTTTTAAACTGCATTCATATTGACAAAATAATGCCTTTAAAAGAATAATAAAAGGCACAGTGGTTGTGGTTAGGTATGTGGAAAGTTGACAAACACATTCTTAAGTTTTAAGAAACCACATTTGATTTTGAAATACCGCTACTGACATAATAGATTTTCAGTGTGTTTCTACTAAGCACTTAAGAAAGTTATAGGGACTACTGAACCATGCCATCACACTGCCTCACCAGAAGTGACTTGATCAAAATGGCTTTCCTGTCATCCACATGCCTCTGTGGGTACATATGATTAATTACTTAATTTTCTTAATTGCTAACATACTCCATTGGTGACAATGGCAGTGTATTAGCAGTTTCAACTGTATTTGGATTTAGGCAGCATTGGGATTGTACTTTGAAACAGATTGCATACTTGTAGGTTGCATACCTGTACTCTGAGTTTGCCGTTTGGGATGTGCTACTTTAATAGTTATTTATTTTTAGATAATTAGCATAAAATTAGCACAAATTGCAGAATTATTACTTTTTCTGGGAAGACAAGAGCTGTAAACTAAGTCATTCTGGCAAAAGACAACAACCTTGAACAGAACAGCAAATTGGATGTCACATATATGAAATCAGTCAATGGACTACAATTTGTGATCATAGATTGAAGGAAAAAAAAGTTAAGATCCCCTTGCTCCCTTATTTTGAAATACAGTGATAATATAATGGTGAATTCCTTTTATAATATCAAATGAGCAGTGCACAAAAGGCTGTATTGTTCCCAGTGTAGAAAGGGCAAGATAGTTTTTTTAGTATTTCTCAGTGCTTATTAGCAGAAGACAAATGGTAGTAGGAGACTCCTCTTACTGGTCAGTGGTAAAACTGAGTGGTCTCCCTGCTCATTTAATAACTCTTGAATGTTTTGTTGAAGTTGAGTCTGACTTTCCAAAACTCAGCTCAAGACTGAAATACTTTGTAAAGTTGAATGTAGTAGAATCCAGAAGAATCCACGAGGAATGTGGTTCACTCAAAAATGCTTTTTGCTCACTTGTCCGAAGAATTTTATTTAAAAAGCACTGTGCTGAAATACAGTGCTAAAAGGATTGAATTGTTTTTCCATCATCTTGGAATATTCTTTTTCATTTTTATTCTTGGATAAATTTGAACAGTGGAACAATTGTCTCACAATGAACTTCTTGGTTGTACTGATGTGTAGCTGTTCTTTGTGAGGACTTGAATGTGACATCCTTTATCCATTCAGTGATATGAATCAGTCCTACTTCCCCACACGGCTGCTCATATGGACTTGATTGGAAGTGCAATGAAGTCAATGCATTGATCTCATATCAACTTTGGTACATCTGGCTAAATTTAGGAATATATTCATTTGCAGATCTCCCATTGAATTCCATAGGCAGATGGGTTATTTTTGAAGATTTGAAATTAAAATAATGCTTAGTGTAGACAAAAAAGGCAAAACTGATACTTTCATTTTTTTAATTTGGATCTTAATGAATATCTGATTGGTCTGATTTTGACCTTTGGTGATTTCTTTTCCTTTTCTTGACATTACAGGAGAGCACTAAATCTAGGAATTCTTCGAGACCCTGGATCAGAGGTTGAAGACAGACAATATCAAATAGATCTTCAATCTATCAACATCGGTACTGCTTATTGGAATCAGTTGAAACCAGAGAAGGAAAGTGGAAAAGGAGGGGTTTTGACAGAGAGTGAGAGAAATTCTCAAAATCCAGCACTTGAATGGAACATGGCCAGTAGGTAGGGATTTTTTTTAAAACTTACTCTTCTCTGAAATTACACAGCACAAACACTACAGAGAGTATGCATGGTACACCTGAATTAAATAATTCAGTACTGGTTTTGCTTTACATTACAAGCACATTTCCATAGAGTTTTGGATTACACATTTGAAATGCATATTACTGTTGTGGTTCCGCTGTAGTTACTGTCTAGTTACTGTGGGCCTTTGCTTCCATTATAAGCTCTTCTCTGAGTGACTTACTGTCTGTCCATAAAAATAACTCCAGGGCTGAGACTTCAGCTTCTCAGTCTCTATAAGGAATGGGAGGTTCTGTTTTGTGGAGGGGTTTGGGTGTAGGGTGTGGTTTTTTTGTGGTGGTGTGTTTTTTTCTTTGTTTTTAAACTTCTTTTGTTTGTATTTTTACAGAGCTTGAGTAAAACCAGCTTAGACATTTCTAAATTAGAGAAGGATAAAGTAGAACATTTCCTATTGATTCTGAACTGGTTTTTGCACTTCTATAACTAAAACCAGATGAATTTTGAGAATGAGATATTTCAACTGAGTCTCCTTTATTGGATATTGTATATGTGCACACAAAGCCCCACCCTCTGCTTAAACACGGTTGAAAGACAAAGCATGCATACACTTGCCTGCTATTTTAAATTTTGAAGTTTTCAAATATAAAAGGGGGGGAGTTAATTGGTAATTTGTGAAGATTCGACATTCTTATTTTCGTTTTAATGTACTTTTTTATACTTAAAAATTCATACAAGTTTAAAACTAAATTTTTACAGACTGTGTAGCAGTCAGATTTCACTTTTCAAACTGGCAGTAATAAGGTCTGATGGCCAAGAGCAAGCTTTCAAAAGTAATTTTGTGTATTTAGAAGCATTTCTGCTAGGAGATACCTCTTTGCCTATACATTTAGCTATTTGTTTTCATTTAAAAGTCCTTTATATCTAATTCATGCGGAAACAATCTGATTTTTATGAAATGTGTGCATAATTTTATGGTTCCCAATACATGATTCCTATTTGCATTTAGGAATGAGTTCCTAAAAGTGTTGTAGAAAAACAGGCAGAATCATCCAGAAATAACTATTTTTTGCTTAATTTTCAGTAAAATGGGATGAGAGGAGTCATATTTTTCTGAAAGTAAGGCAAGTTGTAGCAAAGTTGTTACATGAGAATGGCACACAGACTGAGCTTTGTAAGTGATGTATTGATTCAGGGCCAAGAGGGCAGATAAGCTCACTCTGGAGGAGACCATGCAGGAAAAAGATGTGATCAATAATAAATTCCAGTTTATCCTTGAAAAATAGAGGCCAGGAAAAGCAGTTCTAACCAAAGAAATAATAAAATGGCAAGTAGTCACAGGAGTACAGATAAAAATTTTAGCAGAGAAATAGACTCTGATCTTAATTTATAAGATCACATGGTTCCTTGCTGTCTTTTTAAAATTTATTTTTTTTAAACTCATATAATTCCATAGATGTTTTTTATTTTAAGTTCTTAGCCTTAAAAATGTGTATGACTTTCTAGTTGGGCCTTGATATTGGACGAGTTCCCCATGAATTTCTTTGTCACAAAATTCCACATTCACTGGAATATCTTGAAAAATAAGATTATGTTAATATCCAAAGGACTTACAGCCAATTTGCAACTTAAACTAACACAGCAAAACCAGCCACTGAGAGATTGGCTTTCCTTTTCCTTTCCATTGGTGACTGAAATCCTACTGCCAGCACACGTTGAGTCTGAGCTTTATGGTTATAGGTTTAGATAGGAAATTTGGTAGGATTCCTGAAAAGCTAATAGGACAAGGAAAGCAGCTATTACAGACAATCTTGAGTTCTCTTTTTCTTTTTTTTTTCCCCCCCTGTAACTGCTTGGACATGCTTCCTCAGCAGACTTCCAAAATGAAGTTTTATTAGAATACAAATAAGTATATTTGGTTTAAAATTGCTTTTGAATGAATCTTGTACTTGGGTTTTAATTTAGATCAGTTTTAATTAAATACATTAGGTTTTCATTTCTGGTGTGCAATTACAGTATTTTAATTCCATCTTGAATTTGTTTTCAAGAAAAATTATGAATGCTTTCGTATCCTTTTGGTTTTAAATTTTACACATTTACTAAAGGTTTTTTCAGGATCTTTCCATTTTTGCTTTTTAGTTGGCAGTCAGTTTTGCTGTATCTGGGTTTATTTTGTGACCTGTGGAAGTGATGTGCTGAGAACTGGAAGAACCTGCACTGAACTCTGCCATCCATGGCACTGTTTCCGGCATGCAGCAAGAGGGCGGTTGCAGGATGTTTTACAGGGTGCTTACTGTTTCCAGGGTTAAGTTTATCTTAATATTTACTGCAAATACCACAAAAGCTTTAGGCTTTAACCTAATAGTGATACCATTTTTTAAAATTCTTTGTTTCTTAGATGTGTTTAACCTGGGACATTATGAATTATTTTTCCTGAGTTATTTTAGGGTTAATTTCTTTGTTTGGTTTTAATATATTTCTGTTTGTTCTTACCCAGTGTTATGGTATATTAGGATCACTGGGTTTAAAGATATCTGTTTCCCTCATTTTTGTAATTCTTAAGTGCTATGTGGGGCAGTAGAGAATCTAACCTATATCCAGGTTTTTCATAGTTACTTTACAGAAAACTTCAACATCGATACTAGCCATTCCCTTTCCATTCCAATTTGTAAAAGCATTACTGGATTATTTCAAATCAAAATTGCAAAAATTTTGAAATAAATTATATTGTATTTTAATCTACAGTTGAAATTTGGCCTGGTTTAAAAAATTTGTGTGCCAGCCAAACCACTGTAAGTAGGAGATCTATGGATATCACACAAACAAGTATCTGAAGGCTTTTGACATAATTTATCATTTAAATGCTTTAGCAATCTTTACACTGAAAGTAAATCCTTCAGATTTTCCCATCACTTTTTCTAGTACTTAATATATTAAGGGGTTGCCTTTTTTCTTACCCCCAACCTTACATTGCAGTTTGGAAAACAAACCACCATTCTAAGACTAAGCTGTTGAATACTTACAGGTGTTTAGTGTAAGATTCTTCAAGAAGGGCTACAGTGAAATGCTGGTGTGATGCCTCCTGTGTCTCTGCAGGTCACCCCAAGGAGACTGGGGGAACTGGAACACTCTGTTAGGGTGCATGCAGTCTTGCAGAAAAAACTGTCTAGATGCTGTGCTGTACTGAGGATCCGGGATCATAACTCTTTCCATTATGAAATGTTTATACTTCACCATAGATGTTATAAAAAGCTCCCTAATGGTGTAATATATAAAAAGAATACTGGAAACAGTCAGACAGTTCTAATAAGGTTATGTACAAATGAAACCTGTCCACATTTATTCCCTTTACCAAACAGCATGTGGGGAACTGGGAGTACTTAACCAAAAGAAGTTTTCTTGATTGAAAACTGCTTTTTCAGCTTGCAGATCTCCTCCTCCCTCTCCCTCCACTCAATGGAAAAAACAACAGCCCTGAAGGAAATAAAGAAATATATCCTCTCTTGAGGCCTCGCCCCCATCCCTGTGTAGTCCTTCTACAGCTCCCAGCAGCAACTTCTCCTTCCTGAAGCCTGAATAAACTTTGTTTAAAAAAAATAATAATTGTGCTTAAAAGCATTACTTCTCTGTGTGGTAATGAATTGAGTGTGGCAATATACTGCGTTACAGTTTTGTCCTTGGCATACCACCATCTGGAACAGCTCTCATGGAGTACATCAGGGAGCCAATGATCTGTTGTACAAAACTGAACAAAATACCACTGCAAGGATCCTCAGAAAGGTTTCCTGCAGATTTTTTCTTTGAATAGTTTTCATTTTCCTGCTTTTTTGGAAAGTTCTTGGCAACTTGCCAAGTTCTAATGAGAAAGACCAGAAAAAAAATGATCTGTAGATCTTTGTGTAAGGAAGTAGGGGCATTCCCCTTGAATCTTTTGGAATAAAATGCAATGCATTTTTATTCAGTAATTTATTTTAGTTGCTGTCTTTTGTTGTACCTGAAGTTGTGCTTGTATTCGTACTGTACAAAGCCTTTCTCAATAAGATGGGGCGTTTTATTTTTTATAATCATCCACAACAAAGAAATGCTGCACAGCATTCTTCATAAGATAAAAAATAGCTTTCCTGAGGTCTTATAATATAAAAATAGTAATTCTTTACAACTAGGTGGTTTATACTTTTTCATTATCTAATTTTGGTTATTAGATGGTCCTCAGAATGTTGCTGTGCTATTTTACTGCCATGTGACATGTCTTTGCAACACCTCAGAGAGATGAAAGGATGTGAATTAGTCATTAGTAGTTAGATATCCTAATACATTCCTAACACATTTGTATATCAGGCATTAGCTGATTTAAACAGCTACATGGGAAGCCTGCAAGAGAAAAACCTTTCGTAAGTCTCAAGTTAACATGCTGTCTTAAATAACATCTTTGGACATTTTGTATGCCTCAACACTACTAGAGAACACTTGGACTTTGTGGCCTATTTCATGCTAATTTTTTTTTTTTCTTTTTCACATCACAAAATTCTCCATGAGGACTCATCTTTCTGTAGCTAGTAAAATTACATGGTGCAAATGTGCTTTTGATTGTTATTCATGTATTGAATGTATACAAGTTTCTTCCTGCCTTATGAATTTTTAAGTATATAAGGGCTCAAAGTCTAGATTCAATAAGGTATTATTAAGAAAAAAATATAATTAATAATAAGATAAACCTTTCCAAATTTCATATCTAGGTTATGTTTAGCTATTAGTGGCCACATTTTCTGTTTGTTTTGATTAGTGTTTTCCACATGAGAGTCATAGTAGTAGGACTTAGTCCTACTTGTCCATTTTCTCAGCTTATCCAATCTCACATCATCACATCTCCTTAATTAGGGCAACATCATCTCTTTGGCAGTCTTTCCTCCTCGTATAACTTCAACGTGCTTCTGACTGGATATAATTAAATACTGATGATTTGACTTGATGTAATCAAATGTTGTTGCTTCCATTGCAAAATTCTGTTCTTCACATTTTTTTCTCTCTTCTTCCCACAACATTTTTTGTCATATTAATCATTAAATGTCCTTGCTTTTGCAGTACTTCCAGACCCCCTGTCTATCCATTCCCCTTTACGTGTCTTATTTGCTTTGACACATCTACACTCCCTGCTCATCAGACCTCATCACACCAGTTACCAGGACTGACCACATAATGTTTCAAAAAGGCACTTCCTTGCTCACTCCTGTGTGTGATAAAGGCATTTCCTGCAAACATTCACATATTTATTGCAATATTTTATTTTAAATCCTTCAAAAAAGTTGATTTCTAGTATACTGTAATATAAAAACTATAAGACAGGTTGCCACTGTATGGATAGCATTGCCTATGCTGCTCTTAGTGGTTTACTTTTACTTCCTTGTCTGTGGGTGTGTTTTTTCTTATACTTAAATTGTAAGCCTTTGAGGACAGAGACCATTTTCATCCTGTGCTTTTGCAATGTGGATCTGTGGTCCATAACCAGAGTTTATGTTATTGTGCAGATACAGCCCAAATTCTGCACTAAGGCACCTCCAAACCTTATCACAGTTGCTTAACTGCCTTGTTCCTTTGCGTTAGCATATGGTCTTTCAAATGCACTTACTTTTAAGTGTAGATGATCAACTGCTTTAACATCTCTAAAAATACTAGCTTTTCCTTTTTTTTCCAAGACAAATATATAACAGATGCATAAATGAACCACAGAATGAATGTGCTGCAGACATAGAGCCATCATTACACTCTTCACAATCAAGTTTTTTCATAAGCTCATGTGGCGTACACCTGTGTTAAGTTAACATTGCACTTAGGTGCAGTGTGGAAGACTCAATAATTCAAAGTGGAATTTGTTTCTTTGTTCCTTTTATGCTCTTTCTCATATCCTCTCCCTTCATTATTTACTGTTCTCTGTTTGCCTTCTGTTTGTACTTACAATTATTTTCCTAATACTTGATTTGGCTGAGGTTAAAATTCACCCACAAGAAATTCAGAAGTAGTAAGTTGAGCAGGACAGGGATAGCACATAAGTATGATTTTTAAAATGAAATAAAATAAAGCAGTAATCAATATATATTACCAAAAATGTCCTTTAAGATGCAGTGTACTCGGTATCTACTAGAATAAAGTATGAAAATTAAGAAATGGGAATATCCATAAGCTGAAAAATAATTTGATCAATTGAAGAGAGCCAGTTGAGGGTTTGCGGTTCAACAAATAACTTGCTTTTACAGCTCTGTTTCATATATTAAAATCACACATACTAGCATTTCAAGAAACTTCAAGTAGAAGTTTTCTAATGTATAGTTGCGTATTCTTTCATAGAATTGTTCTGCTATTTAGCTCCTTCATTGTCCTGAAAAAAAGGCATTGCTTTCTCATCCCATTGAGAAGGGGAAATAGGAATTGGGTAGAAAACCATTTGGTTTAAATCTAAAATGAAGGTGATGGCATGGAGAGGAACAATCTGACCATTATTCTCAAGTTGAAGATGTTCACTAACCATTAACAATTCTGACTTCTAATTTGGGGACTTGATGAGACTAATCTTACTTTAAAAGCCATTATTAGAGATCAACAGAGCTATAGCTGACCAAAATGTTAACGCTTTTAAGGTAAGATGGCAGTTTTCTCCGCTCACTAACTGGCTTACTCTTAGGCAAACTGCACGCTTCCTAGGGTAGTGTGCAGCTTCCTCAGCAGTGAGGGTTATTTGAGGCAAAAGTTTATTAGAGTTGTGCTCTGCCAATCCTGGCTCTGTGGCATCTGCTCTTAACTTCTGCATACTGTTGTCCTAAATAAATTTAAAAGCTTTAAGGCCTACCCCCACTGTATAATTTATATTCCCTTATAGATCACCATCTTTTCTAGATGTTTAGAGGACACTTAAAAAATTATTAGTAGCATTTGAAGCATCAAAATTAAAACAGCCTAAGCAGTAAAATAATTTTTTTATCTTTTGCAGTATGAATTTTGTGTATTTTGCAGTAGAATGAATTACACCTCAGGTTATGATATCTATTTCATTTATTTCCAGCCTAACTCTCGGCTTACAAACCATTAGCATTTGAGATTGTTTGCTTTCCTACAGAATCCATTACAGAACCATTGCTAGACTATGCATCTCAATACCCCTTTTTAATCAAGAGATTTCAATACCTATTACACGTGCAGTCAAGCAATTTCTGCATGGACAGGCATATAACCATATTGGTTAATAATATTAACATGGATAACTCTAGCTGATGGTAGGGACTAATTCTTTATTGCAGAGTTCATGTGTGTGGCTCATTTGTGTGATTTATGCTGAGGCCTGAACTGCCATGTCTTCATTAGAGATAGCAAAATTAATGGTAATATAGGGAAATGTAACTGACATGCTGATGAAGAGTTCTACATGGATCTATTTATTTCTTCTTCAAGGCAATGTAGTTTGATCTTTAAACTTGCATAATTTCATAGTTGCTAATTTTGTAAGTGTAGGAAAACTTCCTGAGACCTATAACTTTATTTTAGAGGATTTTTAGAATTAACCTTGGTAAAATGTGGGTATTTGATGTTTCTACAAATGATAATAGGTAAAAAAAAAACCAAAACTATCTTGATGGAAGGAGTCTCATTGGAATTCGAAGTGTATCCTCTTTTAGAGGCTGAACACCATCTTTATCTCATTACATTTTTTTCCCTTGTTGGAGGCTCTCAGATGGCATTTTGTGGCAATAGTTTATTTGACCTGACCCAGAAGATTCTGGCCATTTGGAATGTGTTGTCATAAGCGATTAGTGATCCATCTATAACAGAGTTGTGCTTGTAGGCTTACTGTTTGGTTAAAGGGGGAAAAAAACCCAACAAAAACCTCAAAACTAAACACCCAGATGAAAAAGAAATACAATTATCGAGTCTAATGACACAAATATTTTTGGTAAGTAAATGTTGATATTTAGCTGAAAAAGCACCAAGAACAACCAGTGACAGAAGGAGTGGAGGAAGACTGACATCCCTGCTTTTTCAAATAGTATTAAACATCTTGGGCAATGGTCACTAATTTCATGTGGGAGTCCTAGTGTTGCATGGGATTTGCTAGTTTAATTTTCCATGTATTTCATTCTTGTGTCAGTTTTGTGCATATTTCTTCAGCACAGACTTTTAATGCACAAATTCAAATATTATGTAGGCTTTAGAACAGCCATTTGTAAAGTGAATGGCATCCACAGGCAAGTTTTAAAAATAAAAACTTGACAATAAAACTTGATAATAAAGTTTGCATTTTTTTTAAATTATTGTGTATAGTGCATTAAATGGGAGAAGAAGCAATGTCAAGTGTCAAACTTGTCTACCTGGAGATAGGTTGAAGAGGCAAATATTTAGATATACTTTTCCTGTGAAATGAAGATAGAAGTCTGCCTTCAGGATTGGAATTAGTATGATTTATAATAATGATATTTAATTATTATGAAGGTAGCAATCAAATGCCAAACTGGTATTGAAGAAGTTTTTTGCTATGTACTGAATGTAAAGATAATATGGAAAGTTTTTGCCTCTCAACAATTTACAATATAATTTCATTTTTACTTTTCTTTCCCTTTGTTTCCTAGCATAAGGCGGCATCAGGAAAGGAGAGCTATTTTAACTCCAATTTTAACAGATTTCACCGTTCGAATAACTGCAGCTCCTGCGATTATTTTTACAAAAATTGATGCAGCAGAGAATTTACACCCAGAGGTTAGTACAAAGTGTCAACAAAAATAGCATAACTTTTAATATGTGGATAATCTTCATATTTTACCATTCCACCATTTGAAGTGTTCAGGTGTGTTTTCAAATTGCCAACTGGAAAAAGGTCACGAGCTGAAATGTTCTTTCTCTGCCGGAGAATAATTTTTGTATAGCATTCAATATTAAAGGCAGTCCTTCCAGAGGCAGATAAGCTTATTTTCAGTACCAAAGATGGGAATCCTTTAATGATTTCCAGGATTATTTTTTAAAAGTTATGATAGAAAGGTGTTGAGAAGAGGCGCAACATAACAATACATCGTATTCACAAGCTTCTTGTAAAGAAACCTGAAAATGCAATCTATGGACTATCTATAATAAGAAAGTTAAGCTGAGTTCTCTTAGCCAAATTTCCAAGACCCCAAGCTGCCACTAAGCATCCATTTCACTGCCTTTGCTATGGGGTAATTCCAGGCACTCAGATTTAACAATCACTTTTGCTGGTGTGTTGTTAAGCTTGTTCACGATAAGTCTGTGAAGCAAGTTACACACAAAAGGTATTGGCTCACTTTTTGGCATTAGTTCATAACTCAAGAACATTTTATATAGGGAAAAATATCAGAAAATTTTTGTCATCTCATAAGGATAAATTCTCTTAAAAGCTACCTCCTGGGAAGAGTAAAATTGGTACAGGAGTGTAAAGATAGTAGATGTGTATTGCAACATGCAGTAGGTATACGTTGTTGGAAAACAATAGCTAGTGGCCATAGAAAGAAGAAATCAAGTTTCATATTTTGTGTAAAGGGTCATCAAAAGGGCAGATGGAAAATTATTTAATGCAAAAAAGAAATAGAAAGCCCCAGTGTGGCTAGGATGCGTAGAAATTATTCAAGTAAAAAAAAAAAAAATCTGAGCTTTGCTAATGCTTATGTTCAAGAATTTCAGTGTTTTCTGTACATACATTCTTCTTGTTATCTATTCCCTGGATGACATTCCATCATGAAGGGAGAGGTCTAGTTTAGATTAGAGCTTGAGCATTGTTAAAGCTTCTCATGAGACAGAGCAGTTCTTCTCCCCTTCTGCACAGGTTCTGTTTTTCATCTCTTTATTTCTTGCCAACAGTGGTGAAGATCTTTATTTGTGCTAGACAACACCAATAAAACAGTGGCTATCCAGCTAGTGTTGCCAAGGTATTAAGAATGGCTTACAGGGAAAGAGAAATCAATTAGATTGGCTATCAGTGAGTTCCAACACATGATATCATTATAAATCAAGCAGAGTTTATGTTTAAATTTAAAAAAAAAGTACATCCTTTTCTTGGAAGGAAAGGAGAATTGGAATCATTGCCAAGGACACTCTGACAGCCCACTGATACTAGCAAGAGATGGAAACAAGGCCTTGTGCATGAGATGCTTTTCTTTCAAAGTTTGCCTTAACAGTTATGCTGTTGAAAGCTGTGCAAAGAAGCAGCCACATCCTTCAGAAGCGTGACACACCAGTTTCTTCCTAAAAAGACCAAATTTATACTATATATAATGCTAAGTATTGACTACAGTGGAGAACCACAATACAGTTATATAGAAGCTTATTTTCCCAGTAGCTATTACCTAGTATTTCCCCTTAATTTCACAGGAAATTTTGGTGTGTGGTCATTCTTTGGAAGTGAATGTGACAACAAATTTGGACTTCTTCCTCAATGTGGCTCAAGTACAACTTCTTCAGCAGCTGGTACAAGCCAATATGGTTGGACTGGAACCTTCCAGTAGCACCACTGAGGTAGGTTTTTCCCTGGTTTGCAACTGGATTTTTAAAAAATCCATCTGCAAAGTACTGTAGCTATGAGTAGGTGTTGTACCATCTAGAAAAAATTGTGTAGGTAATTGAAATACATGGTTTTTGTTGTTTGTGTGGTCAGTTTCAAAATGCATTCTGACATTGATTTAAGAATAGAATGAGTTATTTGAACAAGAATATTATTCAGTAAATGCTATTATTCATTATAGTGGTTCCACAACATCTTATGCACAAGGAGATTTATGTAAATGATGAAGGAAACAAATTTTTGTGAAGTAGGTTTTTGAGGTTATTTGATGTTGAACTTGAACTTTTATCGAATCTGTGTATTTTCTTGTGAGTTCACATGCTACACTGTCCTTCACTAAAGCTAGTAAACTGTAAAACTTTTTCTGTGCCTTGTAACCTCTACTGACATTAATTTTCTTCTCTCAGGTCCCTAACATTCAATTCACCTCTGAATATTTTCATACTTCTTTAGCAATAATGTTGATGGGTACATCATGGGGTATCCTTCATCTGAACAGTTAATCTCTCCTTTTTGTCTGGAATATTAGTGATCAGCAGCCGTCTCTTGAATTTTGTCATTCTTTATTACTGGGACTTGATACCTCAGTTTGTATTGAAAGCCAATCACTGTGACAGACTGCTAGGTTTAAATTTTACAGTTCTGGGATGACACAAAAAAAAAAAAAAAAAAAAAAAGAAAAGAGAAAGGATAGGGAAAACTTTTGCCCTAAGAAAAAATATATATTTCTTATCTTCAAAACCTGGAATCTAGTCAGGCTGACAGCATCTTTAAGATAGTAGGAGTTAATACATGACAAATTCCACTGGAATGGCTGTTGGACATATTGAGGTACCTCCACAAATAAGAACAAGAGTTAGAGAAAGAGTTACTGAGCAAGACACAGTCAACTATTCCAAGAATCTGGCTAATGGAAGACCGGAGAAGATTTTCTCCTTCCTTTCCTGAATCTCACAGTTTCAGCATTGCACGTGAGTCTGGGTGGAAGCAAGGAATTCTCTAGACTAGCCAAACTATTTACATTTCTCTCTCTTCACCCTGTCAAAACCCCAGAAGCTGTTTGTTTGTGTTGATCTAGGCATCACATCACCCCCCACTCCTTTATCCCTTCACAATGATAGAGATAAATAAGGGGCATTGTTTCATTAACATTTGGAAGCATGAAAGATGACGAGAAGAAATGAAGTGTATTTTTCTTTTTCTTGGATACTTTGCAGACACAGGGCCTCTTTTGGAGATGAATACTGTAAATTATATATAGTAATATCTTCAATAAATTATTTCTAGAGTACTGTTTTCTCCTTGTCAGTGGAATGGACAGAATCAAAAGATTTGAATGGATGCCAAGAATTTAAATTTTGAGTTGGCTTTGTGCAGAAGGGCTGCATGACTTACTTGTACTGTACAAACGTAAAAGGAATTTGCTACAAAATTTCAGAAAGCCTTTTGCAGAATACATCCTGAGATACTTATTTGTTCTTTATTCATAACTCCCTTGCATCACTGAAGTCTCCTGTAATGAATAATGGGAATATTTCTGGCTCAAGGTGTTTGCCTTCTCTTTAGTAAGTCATACAACTACGTCTGCATTTACTGTACTGAAAATGTAAGTGCATTGGTTGGTACTTTTTGTCCAGTTCTTCTTCAGTATTGTGTAGCTCTATGTGCCTAAATGAAGCCACCCCACCCTCTAATGTATGCACATTTATTATTATTCTCATGGTTCTTCTTTAGTCAACCAAAAGAAACATAATACACTGATTGTATGCTGCTTTTTTTATCTTAGTGAATGAAATCAGGAGTCTGCACATAGCTTTTCATACTTCACACCTCCATATTATTTCATTGCAAGAATCAAAATGTAATTTAGGTTGAAGACACTTCTTGAAACCATTCCTTTGCTCAAAAGAAGACTAATGTGCCAGCTAGACTAGGCTTTTCAGCATTTTGTTCAAGCAGATCTTTCTTTACCTCAGAGGAGTGACCATCTGGATAATTGTCCTATGCTTAATTACGCTTGCTTTGGCATATTTTTGTCTTTATATCCATTCAGAATTTTGCTTGATAAAACTTTCAGTCATTGCCTCTTAACATTTCACAATACCTTTCCAAGAACAGTCTGACTCAATCTTCTTCATAGCCCTACTTTAAGTAACAGTAATTTGATGCCCCACCATCATCCTTATCCTTTTCTTTTTCTGTCTGAAAAAACCCAGCCCTCTCACCCTCTCCTTATAAATTCCTTTAACCTTTTAATCCTCTTGATGATCCCCTGCCCATTCAGGTTTGTCAGTCTTTTTCTTCTGCTGTTGAGCTCAAAGCTAAAGACAGTACTCGAGATGTTCACTTGCAAGTATCACATTATCTCACCTCTCATCCAGTGGCTGTGCTGCTGGTAATGCTTCCTAGTAAATGCTCAGTCTCCCACACTACGGAGACATCCTCCTATCACGTGTTTAAGTTGCTGGCCACCAGGACTCCTGGGTTTGCTTCTACAAAGCTGTTGTGTAGCATTGGCCTCCAGCCAGTTTTTGATTTGGGATTTTACCATCTCACAGATTCACAGAATTTAGGTTGGAGAAGACCTTTGAGATCATTGAGTCCGACCTCTGATCATCACCTTGTCAGCTAGACCATGGCAAGTGCCACATCCAGGTCCAGGACTCTGTGTTTACCTTTGTCCTTCATGAGGTTTATGTTAAACCATTTCTCCATTTTGTCAATGCCCCTCTGAATGGCAGCCCTACCCCTCAGTGTATCAACAGCTCCTCCCAGTTTGGTGTCATCTTTCTTTGGATATGTTTTGTGTCATTGCCGAGGTCTTTAATAAAGACATTAAACATGATCAAACCTTGAGGAATGTCAGTCAGTAACTGGAGTTTAGCTATTCTTTGGAACGTTTACTTTACTTTCTGATTTTAGTGGTCCAGTCTGGTTTTTACCCACCTCATAGTCCATCCATTCAGTTCACACTTAATTTTTTGAAAAAAAAGTCAGCTGTGGAAGACTGCTTAAGCTTAGTCAACTTTGCTAATGGCAAAGCATACATTATCTAGTATTCTGTCCTCAGAATCTATCATCTCATCACAGGAGGCAATCACATTGGGGTAAGGAATGACAGTCATCAAAGTAGCAACCACTTGTTTAAACTTTAAAAGTGTGATTTCCGAATGGACTGTATTTGGTGGTTTACAGGGCAATGCCGTAAAGATTAGTGTAGACAAAAAAAAAAAGGAAGTGATGATTTATGGGTAAATCTCTTTTTTCTTCAAGTGTTTTAATATTCTGTAAAAAGTTTCATGCCAGGTCTCCAGTGCTGTGTTTTTACTTATTATAAACCCTAGCTGTATACTGTTTTATAAATCTTTGATGTACAGTGGACCTATTGTACTGACTTCTTCATAAGGTATAGTCTATTATTGCAAAGAATATTGCTTTGATCTACTTGACAGCTTTAGAGTAAGGACACATATGTGGTGTTTGATAGATTACCGGAGGGGCAAAGAATGTTGCTGCCTTTTTGTAATTATTCACTTTTTCAAAATTAGTATATGCCAAATTCTTAGAAGAAGAACATGTAATACCTACACATGGAGAACAGAAACAGGAGTGCTAGGAAATTAAATACAAATATAAGAGTGAAGTGCAGTTAATGTTCTGATTTTGTTCAGTGATACATCTAATATTATAGGTGAAATATTAATAAAAGGGCCACATTTCCTCCTTCTTAGAAGAATTTTTAATATTCTGGTAAAAGTATTTCCAGTATAAATGATAACTCATTTTACTGCTGATCAGTGATAAAACAGGTGAATTTTCAAGGAGTTCATTTCTTCATCTGGCAAATGTATTTCCTCATGTCCATCACTTACCACCTGGAGATTTTTGGCAAGACTTATTTGTCATACTATCATTTAGAAGCAGAAAACACAAGAACTCCTCTTTGAAAAAGAAATTAAACACAAACCAACACACATCTTGGTCTGCTGCTGACCATGTAGGAATGCATGGATAACATATCTTACTGCAAGTCAGTGAATGTTACACTCCTCAAATATGGCTACTGAGCACATTACCAACTTCTACTTCCCAATAAGCTTGAGATTAAGGCTAGACTTTTGAAAGAATATTGATTTATAAAAAAATAATTTGTTTCAATTTGTCATAAAGAATGTCCCTGTCTAATAACTATCTACACTGGAGGCATTGAATGCAAAGTACAGTTACTTTGTATCTTCCTTGAAAAACATAAAAGGTGCTTTGAAATGCTTACTTTTTCTTCACAATATCTCTGTGAGGATTATGGCTCTAGATGAAGAGGATTACTTTTAAAATTCAAGGCAACTTGAAACATCTGAAATATTTTCCAGAGGATGTCTATCAAAAGTGTTCACTCACTTTCTGTTTCCTATGGTATATTTCTCCTTATCCCCTCCATCACAGGATCAGTCACAGAATGGATAAGGTTGGAAGGGAGCACAGTGGATTCTCTGGTCCAACCTCCCTGCTTAAGCAGGGTCCTCCAGAGCACATGGCACAGGATTGTGTCCAGACCGTTCTTGACTATCTCCAGATCCCATACGCTCCCTGGGCAGCCTGTTCCAGTGAACCTGCACAATAAAGAAGTTCTTCCTCATGTTCAGGTGGAACTTCCTGTGCATCACACTGCCCATTGCCTTTCGTCCTATTGCTCAGCAGCACCAGGAAAAGCCTGGCTCTATCCTCTTGAAACCTTCCCTTTAGATACTGATACACACTGATAAGGTCCCCTCTCAGTTGTCTCTTAAGTCATTCTGAAATAGGCCCAGCTCCTCAGCCTTTCCTCTTAATTGAGGTCCCCCTCATCATCTTCATAACATTCCATTGGACTCACCCCAGAAGCTCCACATCTCTCATGTACTGAGCAGCCAAGAACTGGACACAGCACACCAAAGTGAGGCCTCACCAGAGCTGAATAGAGGGCCCCACTGGTCAGCCCCCACTGGTGCCTGGGGTTATTCCTCCCCAGGTGCAGGATCTGCATTTGCTTTTGTTGAGTTTCAGGTGGTTCTTCTTTGCCCATCTCTCCAACCGGTCTAGGCCCTTCTGAAGGGCTGCACAGGTCTCTGGGATATTGGCTGCTCCTCCCGGCTTTGTGCCATCAGTGAACTTGCTGAGGAGGCATCTGCCCCTTCATCCGAGTCAGAGGAGAAAAGTTAAACAAGACTGGATCCCGTATCAACCCTTGGGAGACACCACTAGTAAAAGGCCTAGTTAAACCCTGTGCCAATGATGACACCCATCTGAGACCTGCCATTCAGAGAGTGCTCATTTCACCTTATCCCTGTTTCTCAGGTTATATAGTCTTGTTTGTTTATTTTCTGTTAGCCCAAATGCATGTTTCCATAGGCTACAAGTCCATAGCTATCCTATGCAGTCTGAAATTCAGATAGGTAGCAAATATACTAATAAAAATAGCATAAACTCTTTCTTGAAAGAATAATAGCCAAACTCATCATCTTTTCCTTGAATCATGGTTATTTTCAAGTTTTTAATTGCAGTGAGGAATGCAGCACTCACTCAGTTTTTGAAAATATGGAAATATTTTCTCACAATTTAAACAGAAATGAAAAAATTGTCCCTTTGGATCCTTCTCAGACCTCTTTTTCCCCTGGCTGGCACTCTTTTATTCCTGCCTAAGCAATGAACAAACCTTCCAAAGTTCTTCAGTGTACTTGCTATTATTGTATTTATGTGTTGTTAGCCATTAGACTACAGTAGGTCCTCCAAAATTTGATGATTAAGAAGTTACTTTCCTCTACAAAATACATGAGAAAAACTTCTTAAAGTGCAGGAGCAACTATGTTTAACAATTGAGCTGATGAAGTATGGACTCACATGTGCTGGCAAAACAATCCCACAAAGAATGATCTGACACTTGAAGTGTCTGATTGGAATTTTTCTTCAAAGCTGATGCATATTTCAAGCATAATTTGCAGTCAGAGCAAATAGGCAATGGGCACAAGCTGTCATTCACCTGGGGGAAGTGTTGAGCAAAACGGGGGAAACCTGGTTTGGGCAGATCTTTGCTTTCTTTCAGAAATTCTAGGCATGGCCTGCTGGCTAATGTTTTCTGCTTTGTTAAAGCCTGCTTTTAGGTATTTGACCTTTGAGCACTCTGCCTAGGCTGCACAAGTACTGGCTGCAGCAGTGTTTGTCAGCTTGGCAGGTGATACTTTGCTTCTAGACCTGGCTCATGGCCAATCACTGAGTAAACCCCGCCAACAGGTTTGACATGTTCCATAGGGCAAACCCCTGAGTTCTGATAAATTGCAGCAACAACCCAGCAGCTTCCTGAATAAATGATACTAATATTAGGGGGGAGCAAAAGTTGTTTCAACTTTGGCATTTTGTTATTTTACCACAAAAATTACATTTGGAGTTTAACTAATATAAATATTGGATATTTCAAGGTGAAAAGACATGTTACTTATACTCATCCAAATAATGGGAAAGGTTGGGAGAAGTATAGCTCTTACCTGCTTAGATACCCAAACAAGTTAAGCAAATGCTTGATTGAGTAATAAACAACACACCCTTAGAGTGAACTAATTAGTAGCTGAGAAGCGTCCAAAAGGGAGAAGGCATATAAAACTCATCTATAGCAGCTGATTCCTCCCTAGCCTGGCTGAATCTGACTGTGTACTAATTTGTCACATTAGACATACTGCTGTAACATTTGCAGATTGTGTGATTCTCTATTGCTGCAGAGGAGGCTTTAAAAAGCTTTTCTGATAAGTTTTAAAGCCCTGTAATATGTTGGCTCAGGAAGTCTGGAGGAGTATGCTGAAGAAGCATTTCTCTGTGCTTTCTTTAATTATGGTTTTTTTTCTCAAAGCATCCACTGATATCTGCTTTTAGAGAACAGGAGTCTAAAAAGATCTTTAACTCAGTAGGACTGTTATGTTCTCTTGTAATTGATTTTTGTTTATGACAATCTCACAAACCTTCTGCTGTTGCTGTAACTTCACTGTAAGATAAAGAACACGGTCAGAAGGTTATATGTACAAAATTGCCATTACAATTGCATCACACAAAATTTGAAGGAATGATAGCTAATGGACTTCACAGCATTTTTTCTGACTGATGATACTTTAGCAGAGTAACCTCTTGAGTGATGAGCAATTTAATTACACTTTAGTCAAGGCTATTAATTACTTGTGTGAAGAATGAAAAAAAATTTGTTTTTGTTGAAAACAAGCAGAAATTTGTTTTCCATTTGTATTTTGCTTAGAGAAAAATCACAGTCAGAAAACTGGTAAAACAAGTTCCAGATAATACTACTTAAGAAGCCAGACAGTCAAAGTGTGAAATGGCAGATGCACATGTTGCACAGATGTTGTGTTGACTGGTTAGTATTCTTATGGAACGCTTGTGTAATCGGAAGTATTTTTAGTAAGTTGAAACTTTGAGAAGCTGGCATTCCCATTTGCAAGTTTCTTTTGAAGAAGCTGTTTATCTTTTGTCTTTTAATTACTGAAATCTAAGGTAATCAGTGTTAAAGAGCCAAAGCAGTCTTGGTTTTTGTATTTTAAATAAATCAGTTGAATTTAGGTATATCTTGATATCCTAAAATGTGTTGGCACATTAAAAAAGCTAATGCTGTGTAAAGATAACTTCCTGCGGGTTTAAAAACTTTTTTCATTATGCATTTGATATTTGTTGTAATGAGTGGAAACAGAGCAAACTTAGTCTATGGTATTAGTAATGGCTCAGAAATAGTAGGTATTGAAGTGCAAACTGATAAAATATTTCTCAGAGAATTTGGGGGTTTTTGTAGCTTGCACAATTACTGCTCAGATCTTGTGTACCTGCTCAGTTCTGCCCATGTTTTAGAGCTTTGAGCTTTCATTCTAGGGAATAGCAGGTCACGCAGCATACAGTACCATAACTTTGATATCCTGTGCTATGAGATGCTTTTCTGGTGGATCTTCACCACTGCAATTGAAGAATCGCAAATTTATTGCAGCTGGAATTAAAAAGTTCAGTTTATTGATAAAATCGTTAGCAACAATCTCATGACCTGGGATGTGTGAACTGCATTTTTGCATGAATAATCAGTAAATGTAGCTTCCTTTTTTTAATGATTTTACATTTCAAAGAGTAAGCTATTATAAAACCTCTAATTAGGTTACAAAATGTACAGTTTCAGATACCAGAAATGGAGAAGCAAAGCAAAGAGAAAGTAACAAAATTTGGATTAATTAGATTTGAAACACTTAGATTCTCAAGCAACTTGACAAGGGTTTAGTTTAAAATTAGGCTTGGTTATTCTCACTGAGTTTGTTTTGTGGATTTGGAAACAATGGAATATATCCAGAGAAGCGTTTTCACAGATGAGAAGGATTGAAGAAAGCCATAGTTTCTAAGCACACACCACAACTAGGTCCTCAAAGTAGCTCTGATTTGTGTCACTGGAGTTAGATGTCTTATGCTTTCATTCCTGCAGAGTGAGGCCACTTCTGTGTGTTTCAAATCGAGACTGCACCTTGTACATCCCAGAAGAATTTGTAAAAGACAACAACTTCCACTACCTAAAAGCTCACAAAGTTTTGATAAGGAAGAATTGCATTTCATGTCAATCTTTGTAATGTCCTTAGAATGTGAAAAGGGAAAATTAAGAAGTAGGAGACAAAGGAAAATCTGTTTTGCTGTAAAGATGTGACCTTTAGTTTCTCACCTAGAATTACAAGGAAAAAAAGAATGTTTCAAACTGATTGTTGCAATGAAAATGGTTTTTTGAAGAGATCTTCATGCTTAGATTCTGCAAATACAAAATTAAAGGGGAAAAAAGTGTTTGTAGTCTCTCTTTGACATACATAGGAAATTTTTTTTTTACAATGAAGTGTCTCTTCAATAAATGTTTGGACTTATGTAGCTGAGAAAGATGAACAAACATGTTAAATAAGATAGATACTAAACTGACAAGGTAAAGAATTCTTAGTATAGTGAAACCAGACTTGAAATTACAGATTCAAAGTGTACTTCCTTTTTGCTAGGAAGAAACTGGGTTTTCCTGCTGATTTTTGATGCCCACAAGCATGCAAACTATGTAGGGAAAAAAATGGAAAGTTGTATCCTATAGCTGTGTGAGCACTTCATGATTCAACACCAGTTTCTAAGGACGTTTTCCTGAATGTGTTTTGTGACCACTTAAGGTGACAAGATGTTCATGCATATCAAGATTTCACATAAAATATGTCTGGGGAGGAATTTACTCAATACAATAATCTGCAAAGAAGTTCATAAATAGTATTCTTCCAAATATTCCTTGCTTCAAGACAAAAGGATATTTTGTATTGTTAATGAAAGGAAAAGCATTTCACTCGAATACTGTGAAGCTTCATATCAATAGTGTTGAAAGAGTTCCAAGCTGGAACAAATCTAATGGGAAAACATCTCATAGGGATTGTTGTTATTTTCTGGAAAAAATGAATTATAACAGCAAAATAAAAAAGTTATAGTGAGACAGGAAAAAAGCGAACAAAACCCTTGAAGTGTTGGTTTTCTTCTATGTTCTCATCAATATTAATTAAAGACTCAAGGTTCAGGGTTTTTTTCTCTTCTCTTTTGGTGTTTTTCCAAGTGTTTTAAGATAAAACATGATGGGATAGAATAATTTTTACATGAGTTTTAAGTGCAAGTCGGGGTTCAGTCCACCTTTTTTTCTTTTTTAGCCTACAGTGCTTGATTATCTGAATCAGACCTTCTTCTGCTCAATGAATTGCATTTATTCCATCTTGTACTACCCTTAGTGAAATAGTCTAAAAGACATAAACATTCTGTACAATCTCTGTATTGAATACCCTGCCTAGCAAGATTTTGAAGGTAACCTGTGAATTATTTTTATAATCATTACCTTGAATTTGTGCTTTCTTATCCAAGTAAAACAATAACTGAATGGTATGTAAAGTTAATTCAAAACTTCACAATTTCTGATCATTTAATGTATTGACCGAAATAATCTGAAGTATTCATTACAGAGATAATAAAAATGGTGCTATTAAAAAGGTCCAAAATTCAAACTGTTCTTTAGATTAAAACACATGCAAGAAATCATATTGGTTAATTTTTGGGGAAAAAAAAAAGTTAGAAAACCATAAATTGAGTAGGAATTATTATAGATTTGCCACAAATAGCAAGTATAGTTGGTTGTTGACATACATGCAGGACAAAATCACTGAAGGCAAGACGGTGGCTTAAACTCACCCTAAAGAGAAGTGTGAGAGAGCACATGCTTGGACTTTCTCACAGTGTGGACATTGGATGTGTCACAGTGATAATTTGGTAAATGTCTGACAAGGAGACGAAAGTTCCAGTGTTAGTCACACGATGTGAGACTGAGGGTGCTGCATTCTTTGATCTTGACTAATCTTCTAAGTCATCTGATGCTTGTATACAGAGGAGTTTGATGCTGTGGCAACATTACCTTTAAACAGCACTAGTGACAGTTTCTTCCCTGCATGGAACATCATCTGCTAGGTAGTGTGGAAAACTTGATTCTTGACAGCAATTATAAATACATGGATTCTGTAATTTCCTTCATTTTAAAGCAAAATAAGATTTTTTTTTTTTTCCTAAAGAGGAAGACGAGAAATATAAAGAGGAAGGATAGTTGAAGCCAGTAAAGAATTAATTGAAGGTATAGTGAGTGAGCAGTGAGCAATTTAGATTTGAACTTCCCTGTTTTCTTTGTGAGAAGAATCCTCCCTTTTTTCCCCGGCGTTCTCTCACAAGGAACAAATTTTTCATGCATTTTAACCTATTTTTAGAAGTAAATAAAGCTAATATAGTCACTCTGTATGTCAGTCTTCTTCAAACAGTATGTAATATTTTGTGTTCTCAGACAAATTAGAAAGTAGAATAGAAGTCTCAATATTAATTAATTTTTTATCTGTTTTGTAAAAAAAAAGGAAATGTATGGTGGCAAACCAAAACAGGAATTGCCACTTAGGGAAAGCCCTTTTCAGTAGGAGGCAGTAGTCACCGTTCAGTCACTTGTGTGGCTTGTGATAGACTGGCTGATCACCTAGGGATAAATATGCTGCTTAGTTTCATATTGATTTTCTTTAGGACAGAATTCCACTTTAGTACTATCCTGTTTATTAAGTAATGAGGCATAGTTTTCAGAGTATACTGCTGGTGATTATATGGCTGCCATCCTAATTTTTCAATTTTTCTGGCCATCTGTAGTCTGTTTTCAGATTCAGGTAATGTTGTATCATCTGAGACTGTCTAGTAGAATGATACATCCTGTTATTCATGCCTGAGATTTTGTCAGGATACAAATATAGCTATTTTTTCACAATTCATTTGTCTGTTCTAGCAGAAATTCATGTTTTTCATACTTTTTGAAGAGTGACAATACCTGCGTGAATGAATTTTCTTTTAACTAGTCATGACTTCAAACATACAAAAGCATAGCCTTTTGTGTATATAAAATCAAATGGATCAAAGTTGTCCATGTGGTCCAGGTTCTGTTATTGGACACAGTTAAGTGGTTCCTGTTTCCTGTGAAATTAATTTGCATGAGTCTAAACTGCAACGGTATCCTTGTACCATTTACAAGCAGTTTTATGCTGACCAGGATTAGCTGTATTTTATAGTTTAGTAATTTTATAATGTTTGAAACAAACAAAAAAAGCCAATCTATGAGCAGAAGTTTTTATTCATTATACCTTAGTGAAAGAATGGCATCTGAATCAGTTTCACCTAAATCTGAAAATCTATGTTCTGTAGCAGCTTTGTAAGATGGTGAATGTTAAATTTTAAAATGGCATACATTTTCTATTTCTGCTAATGTTAAAGGCCTGAAACCTTGACATGTCAAAGGAGCTGTACAAATTAATTTGTGTGGTTTTTTCAAATATATAGTAACATGAAGACATGTAAAAAAAGTCAGCACATTTAAGACATACATGTGCATAGAGTTGATGAAGAAAATTTGCACCATGCATAACTTCATTTTCTTTGTAAAGATTGTTCCACAGATTAATCTAATCCACTTAGATAGTCAGTAGGCTTGCTAGACTTAATTGCTTTATTAAGTTGTTAAAATTTGTAGAATGGCTAAATCTTTTGAAACGTATATGACATTAGAACTCTTCTGATAATAGTTACCATTGAACTGTTCATATGTTCTAAACATAATCTTGTAGCTCAGTAGTGTCAGGGAGAGTGCCAAAAACGTAACTTTTTGAGAATGCCAATAAAAACCCTTAGCTGGAATGGCTGAATAATACTTGCATCATTTTCCTGGTACCTTTACCAGTACTTGGGTTAGCCCACTTGTCGGATGTTTTCCTGGAAATAACACATATTTTGGTTAGTTCAAGGACACTATCAAAATAAAGTCCTTGCCAGTATCTTGAGTCATTGCCATACCCTGTTTCCGTTCTTAGGAAGCTTTGTCTCATCATTTGATTTTGTTGCCAAAACCAGTGAGGAGGTATCATTTTGAAGGACTGTGCAGTACTTCTTGATACTTCATATCAGCAAACATTCTCATTCCAGTGGAAACCTAGATACTGTTCTTATATTGGGGAAAATGGATGTGATTTTTCTAAGAATCTTCAAAGCAGAAATCTTGCTTTTCAATTAAAAAAAAAAAGGAGATTTAGGGATGAAGTAAATTCACACTAAAGGAGGAAGCCTTAAGAGGAAGGGTCCATTTTGCAGACATGAAGACAAAACACGTGAGGATTACTCCAAAGGACATAAGCATGTATGTGGATGTGCACACATGCAGAGGTTTCACACAGCGAAAACCTCTCATGACAAAACATCTGAGTTCTGTGTTAGCCTGGAATTTTTAGAAATGCACAATTTATTTTTACACTTCAAATCTAAGCAGATGGTATTTTTTAACATTTGGAATTGCTCTGCAGTTTCATTCATACCCTTGCAATGCTGCACAAGTTGCATCCAGAGTCATGCTATGAAGATTTTGAGATACCTGAATTAAAACTAGATATTTTGAATGGAAAAGTATCATTTGAACTTTACACTTCAGTTGAGCATTCCACAGGTAGACAATAGTTTCTGAATGTTAATATCCTTCCCCTGATCATCAACAATTATTTCTAGGATGATGTGGGCTTCTGAGCTTCTCTGAATCCAAACAATTTATTTTGTTCTGTGTCTTGCTTGCAGGAAAGTTCACTTGTGTCAGTAATAATAATTTTCCACTTGTCTTGAACATTTGAATATTTCGCTGAATTTTGGTTGAGTGGAGCAGAGAAAGTAGTTGTGTTTCTTCGTGGACACACAGTGTTCAGAGTTGAAGGATAATAAGGAGCCTAGCTGTATTTAATTTCTTTCTAATATGTTCAATGTATCCTGCCACCTATCATATAAGCCAACCTAGTAAAATTACAGTGAACTAATTTTTAGTGCTGTGTCATGCTTTGGTGACAGGGCTACAAAGTACATGCATAGGGTTTGTGGCTTTGGTAGGTACGATACAATCTGGTACTGTTGGTATTCCCATTTAGATAAAAGAAGTAGTTGTGACACTGACTTACATTGCAGAGTGTTTCTCATTAGTATGGAGGAGATTAAAGAGCAGGACAATACTTCCATTTTTACAGCTAGCTTCACTCTGATTGAGTTACTGGATGCTATATCAAATGTTGAAATCATAGATTATGATTGTCATAAAAGATTGGTATGAGTCATGCATATGATGCTAATAACATGTACTGAATCACATTCAGGTTTGCAGCCATTTCTAATTTCTCTGAATTTATCTCTGCAGATAATTGGCTGCCACTACCTTTTTCGAGAGAAGACATTTTAAAGTTCTCAGTTGTTTATACATAGTATGCAGCTTCAGTGTTTCTGCTGTGCTTAATGGGTTTGCTTAATAATCTTGCATATTAGCACTTTTTTTCCTCAGTGCATGCTCCTAGGCAATATTTCCAGCTCTTCGTTTCACTGAGACTGTACCTTCCCCCTAGATTACCTGTGACTCATTGTATGAATCAAGACTGGAAGCTTCATTCTTGACTCATGCTAGGTAAAGGTTTCCACTAATTTTAACTTTCTCCATCAAAACACTGGAGGAATAATGACTTAGTAAAGTATTCTCAGAAATTAGCAGTGACAATTATTTCAGATTATTGGAGAGCTGTTTGAATTAGAGAATCCCTAAAACTGAAAATCCATTAGCTTTACTGAGTAGGAAGCCTGTCTACAAGTTTCATAAAACTGGTATTTGTCTGAACACCAGTGATTTAAGACATTATTTTAGAAAGTCGGGCATTTTTTTCTTCACAGAGCTACAGGGACAATTAGATAATTAGGTTTGTGGGTTTGCATTAGTTCACCTGTTTTCTTGCAGTAGTTTGTATGTCTTTTTTTGCTTTTCTGCTGTAATATGCTGTCTGTTCTCTACAGATCATCCTTTTCTGCTGATTCTTTGCCTTCCAAAACAGGAACAGAAGAGAGTATGAGAGATTCAGAATCACAAATAAATTATCTGCCAAACTGTCATTTTTTTCAGTGGGAGGTGTGCACCTAACTGATCTACATGCTCTTCATAAAGTTCATTATAAAGGCAGTAGTGCCTTCTCCACACAAGATAAGTGTTCATTGCATATTGAACATCTGGAAGTTTTACCCATTGTATTTCTATTGAATCATTGTTGTACAATGTAATTTCTGGGTAGACTTGGTCTTGGTTGAGTGGTTCATTGGGTCTTTTTCCAGATATGTCTGGGAGCAAGCCCACCACAGCAAAAGAATTTATGCCCAGTTAAAAAAATTATGCTTAGAATAATACTTAGGAAAGTATTTTAATAATACTTAACAACTAAGAAAAACAAACAAAAAAACCCCCCCCGAAAAAGCAGCAGTTGTTAGTGAACCAACAGGAACTTCATGGCCCAAAATTGGAAAAATATTTTTATGGAAAAACAGTATATGTAAATAATATTCAATAATATCTGCAGTCTTGTTGCATCTTTATTATAGTACATCATAGTAATACCATATAGAAGCATGTAAAGTTCAGAAGTGTTTTTCTTTAAGAAGTAAACTTTGTAAACTGTTTGTATCTGGGCCCGCTAATGGAATTCAATGTTGTTACCAGCCCACTGTTTGAATGGCTCCAATGGAATTGTACCACTGCAGATAAAAGCTTTGAAAATTTCAGACTGCTGCAGGATGTGTTTCACAATAGTTCTCCACTGATTTTCCAGTAAGGTATAAAGTCCAGTCTCAGTGATGCCTTGTGGGACTACCTAAAAATAGAGGCTAAACAAAATTAAGAGAATAAAAAGTGGTTATATTTATTGAAGGGCCTTCAGGTACATTAGGGCAGATGAAGCCCACCCAGGGGCTATACCCAAAAATGGACAACAGGGTCATGGGTTTTCATACATTTTTAAGTTTGCATATTGGGGGTTAATCCTCCAATTGCAACTTCACGTAATGAAGTCATTTACCCCAAATTTGCTCCCCCCAACTCACTACTGTTTGTATTTCTTGGGGCCTGAGACAGTAAGGCATCCTTGAGTTTCAGGCCTAGAGAGGAATTGTTTTTTCTGACCAAAATGGGAGGACAGTAGCTAGCAGACTATATGGAGTTCAGAGTTACACACCAAAGAATTGCAGAACTACAAATATATGAAAAATATAAAAGGTAAAATCCTAAGGCATCATCAGCATGATTCGAGTGCTGGGTGCTTTGAAGCAGCCTCTCACCACCGAGAGACTGAGGGGGCTGGAAAACTGCCGGGCCTGATCAGTCAGAGAAGCCTGAAGATGCAGCTCCGTGTGTCACCCACTCCTGAGGGGAGCTTGCAGAGGTCCTCTTCTGGGCCTTTCTTTCCTGCTCCAGTGCGATGATTCTTTATTTTAATTGTTTTAAACAAGTTCAGTGGGTGCAATTTAGGATGCAGTTTTGAGGCTTAAGTTAATCCAAGATGAAGTGCCACAGTCTGTGCTTTGCTGGACTGCTTTGTATTGTACAATGAACCAGTGAAGGAAACAGAACAAGCCAAAAAAACAAGTACATTTTTTCTCAGGTTTTTTGATTGGTTGGCTTGTTGTTTTTTCTTCCTGGGATTATTGTTTTTTGGATGTTCCAAGACCCTTAACTGGCTGTTTTACTGTCATATAAGACACAAATGAGAAGACACAAATTCAGTCTGGCATGGAATTGTACACCAAGGCTGAAACAAACAACTTGCTACAAATGGGGATATTTTGTCATGGCCTTGTTACCAAAAAAACATACTCTGGAATTCCTAATTTTGTAGTTTTGAATTCACATGCCATTTTATGTGCTTTACTTCCTCAGGTAGTCTTTAAAGTATTCTCAACAAATTGAAACATGATTTAGTCAAAGATCAGTTTAATTACAAGTTGATACAGGAGAGATGTAGTAACCTAGGGGGAAAAAAAGGCAGTAAGGTACAGAAAGATCATTTTCCAGACATCTAGCAGCTTTAAAACCTGAGGCACTCAAGATCCCAGCACATGTTTCAGTGAGTTTGCCAGCAGCTGGATATTTCTCACTGGAGACTCCTGCACTGTGGATTTTTCTGTTTGTGGCATGTAGTCTGACTCAGTCTGACTTAATTACTGGAAATAATGTAGAATGAAGTTTGTTTAGTTGGGCAGCATCTGTACATGAAATCTTTTAATCTGCTGTGGATTTAGTTATTTTAATTGCCTTTAAAATGCTCAAAATGGATAAAGTATCTAATATATAATAAGAAAAAGATTGTACCATTTGATTCTGGCAATAGTTCATTTAACTGTACAGTTACTCATTTAAGAGGCTGAAGAAAGAGTCTGTATTATGAAAGTCAAGTACCAAGTTACTTTACCACATTACAATAATGACTTTTTATTGTTCATAAACAATATTCATCCTCTCTTAGAAAATGATGCCTAAATTTCTCTTTTGAGGCTTCATTGAATTCCACTTTGAATTGCTGCCAGGGTATTTGGCATTTTCCTTCTGCTTATTTTAATTTATTTTACAGAATGCTCAATATTAGTCAACTGGAGAATATTTCAATTTACTCCAATGGGAGTAAGTAACTTTGTTAAATTTCTCATGTTCGGAAGTCATAACAGTGAATGATATTTCTGATATTTCTATATTTAATATTATTAAATTATTTAAACTGGATGGAAACGTGACCCAAAACTGAGACTGGTAAAATCAGTCTGATACTGAAATTTTGATACTGAATTGTTAGAGAATGTCCTAGAATCGTAGAATCAGTAAGGTAGGAAAAGACTTTCTAAGTCATTGCATCCAACCTTTGACCAAACACCACCATGCCAACTAAACCATAGTACTAAGTGCCACGAGTAGTTGTTTCTTGAACACCTTCAGGGATGGTGACTCCACCATTTCCCTGGGCAGCCCATTCCAACGCTTAAGCACAGTTTCAGTGGAGAAATTCTTCCTGATGTCCAAACTGAGCCTCCTCTGGCAGAGCTTGAGACTGTGTTCTCTTGCACTTTCACTATTTGCCTGGGAGAAGAGGGTGACCCCCACCTTGCTACGATCCCTGTAGGCATTTGTAGAGAGCAGTAAGGTCTCCTCTGAGCCCCTTCTTCTCCAGACTAAACAAACCCACCTCCTTCAGCCACTCCCTGTAGGATTTACTGTCTAGACCCTTCACCAGCTCTGTTGGCCTTCTCTGGACACCCTCCAGCACCTCGATGTCTTCTTGCAGAAGTCCAGGTAGACTACATCAACAGCCTTCACTAGGCAGGTTACCTGGTCATAAAAGGAGATCAGCTTGATCAGGCAGGATCTGCCTTTCCTAAACTTCTGCTGACTGGGTCTGATCCTGCAGTTGTCCTGTATGTGCCATATGTACATGTGCAAAATCAAGGTAAAGTTTCAACTATTGCTTTTGAAAATGTTCAAATGAATTATGCAAGCAGACTCCCATGGGAAAATGCTGTTTCTTGGCTTTAACCAGAACAATCCCCCCCCCCCAAAAGAAGCCCCACACAAAACAAAAATAAACCAACCAAAAACAAACAAAAAAAATCAGAAAAGAACATACAAAATTGAGCAAACCATCACCATGTCTAAAATAAATACGCATGTGTGTTTTAAGGCAGTATTTTTTGTATAAAAGCAAAGATATTAACTTAAAATTTGAATTTAAAGTTGAAAAATAACACCAAAAAGGCTAATGCTTATAGTAAAAGTATTAATGAAAAAATATTGTGGAAAAAAGAACTGCCAGATTTCATCCTGGTCTTTTTAAATTGAAAGCCCTTATTTGTAAAGAAAAAAAAATTGAACACAAGTTTCTTACTGGCCTTCATAGGGTAGCAAAATAAACATATTGTTTGTATTAAGATGAAAAAAATTAATTTTGTCGGCGTTAGAAAGGATTTAGCACTTGCATATCCATGTTACAATTGGAACATTTAACACAGCTTTGATTTATGAATACTTGCATCAGTGTTTAACGGAATGTAGCCTCTTTACTTTTGAAGAGCTGGGAAAACATTGCACAAAGAAACTGAGTTTGTATTGCTCCTTGCCATCACAACTTGCATGTAATTCCTGCCGTATTGTGAAGAATACAGTTCCCATCTGAAGTAATTCTGTACATCCAGAAGCTCATATACACAGTTACACTTCAAATCGGCATCATTTGTTTTGCAACAAATTCTGCTTAAAAAGAAAACTCCTTAGAGGAAAAAAACCCATTTGACTTTTATGAGATAAACTACTTCAGACATCTCTGCTATTTTTGTTGCCTCACTTTGGCTTGATTTAATAGTTGCCTTTTGGAGGACAGCTTTAGATTCATGTTGTAAAGGACTCTTTCTGCAGTTGGATTGATACAAGTAGAAGCAACCTGTCTAGATTTAGTAGTAGGACTGAAGTTTTAATTTGGAACTTTATTAGACTGGAGGACATAATTTAGCAGTCAAATATGTTTGTATGTGTGTCTTTCATTATATTTTCCATGTGAAATTAATATGTCAATTTGTAAAATCATTTTTATAATGGTCAGAATTAAATTCAGTCATATAACATACACAAAACATAATAAAACTGTTTTAGTTGCAGTGTTCAGTAGAGCAGTGTGGCAAACAGAGGTCCTTTAGATAACAGTGATACATTAACTAAATTTCTGAACTGTTGGAAACTTTCTGATGCAGTAGATGAAGTACTTAAAACAAAGGAAGAAGTTATCCAGTATTATCTTTGTAATTCCAGTTTAAGCACAACAGAAAATAAAAATGGAGCATACTCCTTTTCTGTAACTTACTTCGTCCAGTAGGCAAGATTTTTATTTCCATGTAAATATTAATACTTTTTAGCAAAAGAAATAAAACTAGGTCACATGCAACAGTGATGGAGCAGATGTGATTGGCACTTTGATTTTGTGGTTTCACACTTGTGAGTCCTTCCGTAGCTTATGTAATGTGAAGCATGAGCTCATGATTGGCCGAAGGGTTTTTATCAGAGTAAAGAAATGACTGGAAATTTTACTTCAATAGTGTCATTATATAACTATAATTAATATGAGAAGCTGGAAAAAATATGCAAATGTAGATGCTTTTCCTCTAGAGCGGCTGCACTTCCAAAGATCATATTGCTTACAGTTATTCTATTAACTAAAGAGTTATTCTGTCAAGTACCAGAAAAAGAACATAAAAATGTTTATAGTGAAATTTGCACATGCTTACATTTGCTATTGTTGAAAATTCTAGAGGGATTAAGAAATATAATGTGGCAATTCTGCCAATTGTTGTAAAACACTTCTCTTTTATATGGAAAATGTGTTAATTACTGGTCTAAGTATTAGGTTGTGTGTTTACCTTGATGATTTTATTTCTGCTCTTTATGGAGTGAAAACTTTGAAGACATCTCTACCATCTAAATACTGTGATCAAAAATGGAAAATAAATAAGACTTACCTGGTTAAAATTGCTGTGACCTGAGATAGGACTGCTTGCCAATGTTGAAAGGCAAATCTATTTATTGATCCTTGATTTTATGATGTACTTATGTGTGTGTGTTCTACAGGACATGCCATTTCCATGCCCTTTCTCTTGATAGATATATGTGTCATATGCCCTAGTGAACTCAAGAGGTTAAGCTAGTCAAGTTACCTATCTCAACACATGAAAAGGAGGAATTAACCACAGTTCCCCAGCTACTAGTGCAGCTTTCAACACCTTTTCTGTGGTGTGTAGTATTGATAGGATATATAACTGTGAAAGGACAAGAAAACGCACTGAAGTGATCTAAGAAATAAACTATCATCTTGATGTGTTTTCTCTAGCTATTGAAAACGTTTCCATATTGCAACTTATTCTGACAGTGAAACTGTAGAATATCTCTGATTTAAGTACCATCTGGTTATGCTCATAGCTTTAAAGCTATTATCTCAGCTTAAAATTTCAGCGTCCTATACTTTTTTTTTCACCAAACTATCAATTTTTAAACCACAAATATTTTTCCAGTCCTTTCAGATTTTATCTAAAAGTATATTTTAACAGTATTTAAATAGTTCTTAAACAATAACAATTTATCTTGATAGATGACATGCTGTGTTTTTTCATTTTATTTTAATTAGCCATTGTGGAACCAAATTCCCTTTTGTTTTATTCCTTTGAATACTGTTTAATTATAGTTATCATGCCAAATATCTTAAAGGTTATTTTACCAATACAGTTTCATTTAACATAAGCCATGTGGAATCAATAGTCCTGTTTCCTAAAGTGAATGCTTGGAAAATCTTACATTCATATGTTAAGAGTACACATCCTTTCCTCATTAGCTGGAAAGTACAGGGATTTTGGCACAGGTTCTGTGTGGAAGCATTGTGCAGCTTTTATACGGATTTTGTTTTTAGCCTTTGATGACACTGTTTAGAATAGGAAGTATCTAATAAGTAAAGCATTTTGTCTAATGTGCTGCCAGTGTGTTTAATATATGCCTGGAGGTCTGAAACATTATCTTCTCCACTATAGTAATATGCATTTAATTCTCTGAAAGCAGAAGGTCGAACTCTTAAAAGGGACTCAAAGTACATTTTCAACTAAAACAATTAAAAACACATGGTATAGGGGACCAGAGTAATGTACGGTTGGTTTTTATGGTTTAATCATGATCATGTTAATGCACACCAGTAGCTAATTAAAGAAAACTTTTATTGTTCATTTTAAATGGGTTATGTAAAGACTAAGAGAATTGATATAATACAGCCCAATGATAAATGTTACCATTACATTTGCTAACAGCAAGATGATATTGCTGTTCTTGGCATCTTTAAAGTATTGGCCCATTTATTCTGTAATACAGCACAGAATCATTTTAGAGTTGTTATACTGAGACTCGTTCCCGCTCATCTCCTTATCCCATTAGAGGAATACCTAAATGGTTCCCAAGTTTATTACTAGGCCTATCTTCAGGTTAACTGTGAAACATTGTTGGAAGGCTTGATGCTTTACTGAGCTGAAATTGATGCAAGAAGTTCCAGTGATACTTCTTCACTTTTCTTTTGTACTCGGCTGTGTTACATACAGCTGTCTTGCAAATCATTACGCACATGTTTCAACCTTTATAATATATGTGGTAAGACCATACATAAGTCAAAGTTTCATTGTGGAACCGGGTGGCATGGAAAACCGTAATAGGATATGGTGTCTTTCACCTTTTGGGTGCTGGTTCATATTCCATACTGCTTAATACTGAGCAGAAATTGCCTTCTGAGTGCAGTTCAGTGACCTGCATGAATTGATTTGGGATCTCAGTAAAATTTCTGTAGTCAAATGTCCACATAACAGGAAGCTCAGCAGTTGGGACCAATTAGCACCCTTGCAGCAGTCTGCACAGAGAACCTATATTCTGACTGGGGATGGAGGCAGAGCTACTTTCTGACCTTACTTGAGGTGCTTTGCATAGACCAGAACATTTAACTTAATTATAAAAAGAGTCAAGGGAAAAGAACTAGGCTTCAATTCGAACCTGTTTAGGTGTGAGAAGAGAGGATCCATTCAGAAACCAGAACTGTGATTTCTCCCTCCACTTGGTCATACACATGCAATGTTTTTCTCCCTGGAAGGTTGTCACTTAGTGGATGACACCATATTTTCATTTCTTCTGGCCAAGTCATGCAGCTGCAGAAATTTATGCTGCATAGAGGAGAACAAGAGAATACCGTGTACTAACCATAAGAGTGTCATTCACCACTGAATCATGCTTTCTGAAAACGTTTTTGATCAGACTCAACTAATGTCTGTGTAGCAATTAAAAATTGCTGGGTTTAGCAGCATATGCTCTCAACTTCATTTCAGGCAGCATTTCCATGAAATTCTATGGCAAGATTTTTTCACAGCGCCATCCTTTCTGCCTTCTGCTTGCCCTCAGTACATGAGCAATGAAACCATCTGTACCAATTTTGAAAGTACCATCAATGCAGGATATGGGTGAAGCACTTTCACCAGGCAGAGAGGCTGAGGTGTAAATAGCCTAACTTTGCTAGGATATCAGGAGGAATGAGGATTTCTTGGCTCACAATGTAGTGATTCATTAAAATGGTCTCTAGTTATTTTTACAGAGGCTGCATTAAAAGTGGTATCACATTTACAAGTCAGTGATATGAGTCTGCCATAGAAAACAGCCGCAAAGAATTTTATTGGTTATTTGAAAAATATGTACATGAGTGAATCTGAAAAGATTGTAACCAGAGCTGGCGAAAACCTTTTCAAAGAAAATCTCAGCTAGTTAATGGTTCTGTTTTAGGATTTCCTCTGTAATACTTTTCCTAGTATGTTCATTCCTTTAAAGAAAAGGAGAGGGGATTGTTCCCTTTGTTCCATAAAGCACAATATAAAGGAAGGTCTAAAAAGCTTGCTTTTTTGTACCTCCCTCATAACCCAATTTTTGCAGTACATATAGAATCTAATATATTGCTGCATAAAGACCACAGAAATTTGAAGAAATTGAGTAATTCACTGCCCTTCATTCCTATAGTTAAGTTGCTGATAATTTTTTTTTTTATTATTCATTATTCTCTTTCAAAGAGGAAGTTAAGGTACTGTTTGCTCTAGTTCATATTTCACTTTTTGAAGATTCATTAGCGTGCAGAAGATAAGAAGAAATTATTGAAATAGGTCCTGGAACGAAGAAATCAAATCATTGTGTCAGTGTGCAGTGTCAGCCAAAAAAAACCAACAAAATACTGGACATCTGGTTGGACATGGAGAACAAGACAGAAGGCAGCATTTCACTTTTATAGAGAACTGTAATGGTTTCACTTCTTGGGTGCTTTGTAGAGTAGTCAAGAAGTGCATAGTGAAGTTACAGAAGTAGAGAAGGGAAGCTAAAAAGATTAAATGTGCTAGAGCACCTTCTTTGTGAGGAGAGACTAAAAAGGCTGGGATTTCCACATCTGAAGAGAAGAAGGCTGAGGGGAGCTGTGATCACAGTTTATAAAGTCATAACAACACTTATAAAGCTCAAATGTGGACCTGAACAATTCGTATGCTACAAAAGATCGGGGGAATGCAATGTCACTAGGAGGAGATGGTTTAAAGCAATTTTTTCAAAAAAAATTGAAACTTGTTGCCCCCGAAGGTTGTGGAGAACAGACACTGTCAGTGTGTTCAGAAAGGAACTGGATGAATTCATGGACAAGAAGCCCAGAAATGGTTACTGAAATGACAACACAAACATGAACCCCTGGCATCCTGCATACAACAGCTGTGGATGCCTGGGGAGAAGGAGAGGAACAGATTCCAGGAAGTGGAGAGAGTTCATGGTATCTCTTAACAGAGTTTCCTCCTGGTGCTATCAAAAACAGTGTTCTGGGCTAGGTGGGTCATGGATCCAACCGAGTTGGGCATTTCTTACGTTAGCTCCTGTACAGAGTGGTGCAGAAACTCTTCTGCAGCAGCACAGATGGAAGTGTTAGTTACGCTGTAGAAGCTATACAGGGTGAATGTATGACTCTAGCCTTCATATGAATCTGAGGAATTAGTCGTACATCAATTATTATTGAATTTTTGCAGATTTTTTTTTTGCCATATATTTTAGTATGTGCTCCCCACATTGTCCTCAAGCTTTTGATAGGATTTCTACTTGTTTCATGAGCAGTGTTGAAAGTGGTTTTTCCTGAAGTACTTTTTTGTCTTGGGATATCTCTCTCTCTTGAGCTGAGACTATAAGGTCTCTGGAAACAGCCTTGCAACTTTTTATTTCACTTTTGCATTTTGTGTGATAGAAGGAACACTCTTTTTGTATGTGTATGTGTATGTTTTCTTTTTGGAATATTTCTATATGCAATGATTTCTCATGTGAAACCCTGTGAATGTCACAGCCAATACCCTATGTGGCCTTGGTAAGCCAAGAACTCATACTCATCACCGAGATAGTCTTTAGATAGTTCTGATGTTTCCTTTAACTTCGGTGTTTTTTATATAAGGCAGCTGCCATTTCCATGACTCTTAAGAAAAATATTTTTTCTACAAAATACTTTCTATACATTTAAGTTTATAATTTCCATTTAGTCTTTTTATATTTGTGTAGTGGATTAATATTATGTTCTATTTCATCTAATCACAGTACAAAATTTTAGTGACAAAGGTGACATTTTGAGCATCAGTGCTCAAAATTGGAAAACAATTCTAACTAGTATTTTTATTTATAATACATTATTTCAAAGATATATGGTTTATATTAATCCTTATATTTCTTATAAATTCTTTAGATTTTTTTAAATAAAGAGTTTAATTTATTTAAAATGTTGTTTAAGCCTAGAAATCCTTACTGCTTGCTCTTTTTTTTCTCTTTCACATATTTTTTTGGCTCTTCAGCTACTGTGAGTCATCATTTCATTGGAACAGACACCTGCTGTGTTTTTATGAGTGATTACTTTGTTAAAGTTAACTCGGCAGATTTTTTTTTTTCATAATTCTCTTTTTTGACCTCATGTTTATGTAGAGATTTTTTGCTGTGACTGAAATGGAAATAGCTGGGATATGGATATCAGAAGTTAATATAACATTTTCCTTTGCAGGTTTCCAAACAAGAACAGAAGAAGACGGATGTGGCTGATGGAGGAACAGTTGAGACTTCTTCCCGTTACAGCGGGGCACAGGACAGTGGAATTGGCAGCGACAGCGTTAAGATCAGAATCATTCAGATTGAGCAGCACAGTGGTACCAGCCAGCACCGCATTGCTCGTCCTTCCCGCCAGTCTTCCATTGTGAAGAATCTCAACTTCATTCCCTTTGACATTTTTGTTACAGCAAGTCGAATCTCACTGATGACTTACTCGTGCACTGCCTCACCTAAATCAAAATCAGTGCAAGATCAGAAAGATGGTGAGAAGATAAGTAAAAGCTCCCTGAACCTTCCAGAAACAGTCTCAGGCAGCAGCCATGATACCAAGAAGCCCAGTCAGCCGTGCATCTCCTCTGTCACAGCAGACGATCTTTTGAACAGTAACGTTCCCCTGTCTGCTGGGAGAAAAACGGGACTTTTGTCACTGGAAAGTCTGCACGCTTCCACAAGATCATCTGCTCGACAAGCCCTGGGTATAACTATTGTACGGCAGCCTGGGCGCAGAGGAACTGGGGACATTGAGCTACAGCCATTTCTCTACCTGGTTGTATCACAGCCCTCTGTGCTCCTCAGCTGCCACCACAGAAAGCAAAAAGTAGAAATATCAGTGTTCGATGCGGGCCTTAAAGGAGTCGCCTCAGACTACAAATGTACAGGTAAGAGCATTTAACATTCAGTCCTGGTTATAACTGTGAAAATGATTGCACGTCTCAAAGTTACAAAGGGTGGTGGAAAACAGCTGAGAGAACTTCAGGCCATCTTTAAATATCAATCGTTAAATATACGTATTTTTAGGATTATACCTCACAGATGAATCAAGTTAGGTGTGTAAAATGTTTGGAATTAAGATCTAACCTTTTAGCAACCAGTTCTTCCTGTTTTTTAGTATTGCTTTCTCATTACCAGACTGTGACAGGGATTGTTGCATTGCTGTAACTTCTCAAAGTTTTCTAAGGAAGTAAGAGTTGTAAGTTCTAAGGAAGTTGTAAGTTGAAAAGTAACTTCATACAGAGCATTTTTTATGACTGAATGTCACAGTATTTTCCTATACTAGACTACTGATAAAATGTCAAGATAAACACTGTGGAAGCACCTGGTTTTTTGGACATAAGCTGTAAAAAAAATAAAGTGATCTTTCAAATGGCATCAAGTGATGTCATGTATTTTAAGTTTTCATTCATCTGAGCAATAGGGTTTTGCAGGAAATTCCATCACTTAATAAATGCCCTTTTTTTTTTTAAATTCCATATGCAAAGCTTATAATGAGAGATGTCCAAATAGCTGTTCAGTAGAAAATATTCTGAAATACTCTTTTTCTGCCTTATCTGTACCGCTGAGTAGATAAATCAAATGATTGCAATTAGTCTAGCAGTCAGTACTGGGTATAATGATTTCATGAGATACATCATTATGCAGTGTTGCCCCAAAAAAGTAAAAATGAGTATGCAGAGATCCAGGTGAACATACAGCCAGCATGATATGGGGTTTCAAATTGTTCTCTGAATGAGAGCTGTAGTATTGCTAGTTTTTCCTTGATAGTACTCCCAGCACTGCAGTTGTGAAAATAGTATGCTTTTCTGTGCAACGTTACCACATCTTTGCTGAATTAGATTGTATCTTTAGAAAATTAGCATTAAAATAATGTGCTTATGCAAAAGACTAAGAATGCAATCTTAACTGTTCTCAGAAATCTGAATTGTAGTGGAACTTTTAAGAGGGATTGAACAGTGAGGAAGATGAGGTATTGAGTGGAAGAGATGATACTTAAACAGGGAAATTTGTTCTCTGCTACATTTTTTAAATCCTTCTTCTGTTTTCATCTTTCTCTGCTGTTCCTGTTCTGTCCTGCCTTGCAAAACACATCTGTGTCATGAATTTGATTTACTCCAGATTCTCATGTGTATTTGTTAAATACTATGTAAAATGTGGTCATTGCAGCAATTAATGTGAAGAGAATTCACAAAGCAAAGCTTGAAGGCAGCTTGGAGTAGGTCTAAGATCACATCTTCATGAAGTTAGTGCTTTGGAAAGATGCAGTTTCTGATGTCTGAGGTATTCAAGTGTGTCCTTGGTATAAGCTGCCACGACCAATGAACTGGCCAAAGTTCTGTCCATGCTGCTTCTACAATTACCTCTTGAAGTCTTTCGCCGTCTTCATGTCTATAGCAGCAATTCCAGAAAACACAAGCTGTAATAAAGTCTTCTTATAAATTGAAAGTGGATCAGAGAGCACAGAAGCATGGTAAGAAGTCTAAATAATAAAGATAGTAGGAATATACAGCCTGAGAGCTCCTCAGTCTCCATGGGTTGCTCAATTGGAAGACCAAAGATAAGCCATACATGGGTCTTACCCTTTTCTTTGGCTTTATGTCTCCATGTCAGGCAAATGTAAAAAACTGTGAAGGCAGGACTTGGACATTATGTGAAGGCAGAATTTCTGGTCTCATCCTGCTGTCTTTGTGCACAGTAATAAGTACCTTCCTTGTGTATCACGCAGAAACTTGCGCTTGCTGCCAAAGCAGTAGTGCTCTTTTCAAAAGAGTTTGAGAGGTGGGTGCCAACGTTCTAGTGCCTAAAAATACCATCCTAAATATATTAATAAGTTAATAAAATTAAGCCACACTTCAAGTTACACACTAATTCACTCAGCAAGATAGGTAGTATAAAGTTTTTACTGCCTCTTGTTTAGGAAGACCTGCTGTGCTGGTAATTGCATCATTTAGGATTAATGTCATACTGCTGTAGTAACATGTTAGTTTGGGGAATTTCTATTTTTAATTTCTAACATGTATTAGAGGGAAAATAACCATGAACTATATGTGTTATATATGTGTGTGTGTGTGTATGTGTGTACATATTACAAACACTCTATATATTGCATATCATATAATACAGAATAAGGAGCTATTTGTGGCAATTTTTGTGCTGCTGTGGTTGATTTCATCACTCACACCAACTTTTTTTGATATTGTGACTATTTGCTGACAGTTTTGTCTGAAAGAGATGTATCATCCATGTGAAGAACAATATAAAGTTTATTTGAAAGAACCAAGTTAGATTCTCTCCTTCTGTACAGTACTCATGCACTATATTCCTGTTTTTCTCTGTGTATCTCCTCTGTAAGGACTGGAGAGTAGGAAGAAGACATAAATGATGTTTCATTTACAGTTAATGTTGCTAAACCATATTTCCACTTAGCCTCTCTAGAAGACTGCTCTTGTGTGTATACATATGTATGCAACTGACTCTCTATTATCTAACATAGAATGGGAAGAGAACACAAGCTAAATATAAAAGATATATTTTAACTGGATTTTAAGAACTGAGGGAGCATATTCCCCCTTGAAAACAAAACAAAAAAACAACCAACCAAGTCATAGACCTAATGAAAATATTGTGTACTTTCCATTGTGTGATGGAGATAGGCAACAGCACAGCAGCATCTAAAAAATTCAGGCCTATAACATTGGAAATTTTGATCACAACCTAAAGATTGAGACTGGTCTGAACAAAAGTAAAAATACATTGTTATAAAGTTTTGTTGGTAATCCTACAGGGGTGTTTTCTCATTACTTAAACTAATATGTAATTACTACTAATAGTAGTTAAGGTATATATGAAATATTTACATTACCTTCAAAACATGCTAATAAAATCTCTCCCATTTAAAATCATTCTATGCATTCTACACCATATACACTGCATAAGAGTATTTTAGGAATGTTTTAAAACATTTGGAAAAATTGCTTGTATCAATTTTCGTGTGAAATTCTGAAAACTTCAATAATGTTAGTTCAACAGCTGTAGATTCATCTCTTGTGAAATACTGTGCCATTTCTTACAGCTTTCCTAAAAGAAAAAAATCTACAGTTCTGAAACAACTCTCAATTTTTTGCAAGGCAGAAACAAATACAAAATTCTGTTGTGAAATTAGGAAGGTCTTACTTTTTGGTTGACATTAGTTCCACAAAAAAACTTCAGGATGAAGAAGACCTGGTAGTAGTCTGGATCTAGCTGTGCTTTTCATCCCTCACCTCCCAATAGTGTACTTCTAAGAAATGTGTTGTTTAGCTGTAAGTCAACGAAGTTTGTCTAGACTTTAGAAGTGCTTCTAACAGGTAATTTGATGACAGTCCTGTTTATGAAACCTTTTTATAAAACAGGGAAATTATCCTTCAAAACTGTACCAACATGATTTTTAAAGAGAATAATAGTCCTTGGCTGGTGACAGAATTAAGGGTTACTGCTTCATGATGGTTTACTGCTTTGAACATTGTGTAGAAATGAAGATTTTATACTGTTATGAAGCCATATGTATTTTATTTAGGACAAGGGTTTTGTTATTAGTTTTGAATAGAGCATAAAATTCACAATCTTGCACATTAAACTATCACTCCCTTTGTGACACAGAGCATTGTACAGTGGCCGATACAACAAATTTCATCCATAGAACTTGGCTCCTCTGTCACTAGTTGTAATTTATTTTTAGCTTAATTTCTGAAACACAAAAGAAATAAGAATTTAAGAATTAGATAGGAGGAAATAGGCTATTTAAAAGTTAAGTATTCTTAGTTTATTAATTAGCAGTTAGTAGCAGCACATTACCATCAAACCAGTGTCTGGATGTGGGAGCATTTGCCTGCCAGGGTGCTAAAGACCGAGTGGTTGTGCTTCCTCAGTCTTCTCTACAACCAAGTCCAGTGGCAAGTCAGTTTGTAGAAGCAGGAGACTTACTAGGTTGTTGAAGTGTTAGCTCAGTGTTATTATAGTTGTGCTAAACTGCTTAATTTGTGTTTTGTAATTGTGCAGCTTGATTGCAATTACGCTACTGCAAGGTACAGGAAATTGAAATCAAAGTAAATAAATTAATCGAATACATTTTAAATCCTTAGGAAGTGGCACTAGAAAGACTAGTTGCTCTTTGAGTTTACTTGTGAGATTCTGTAAAAATAGACTGAAAGATACTGTAAAATGGCCCTTTTTTTATTAAGTGCTCATCCTATATTTAACAAAAAGGCATCTGCTAGCTGTTAGTTTTTGCAAACAGAGTTTTGGCCATTTTTACTTAAATAAAAGTGGGTGCAATTGTTTTTAATGTAATCTCATAAGCTGCTTTTATAAATATTTTTTTTTAAATCTTTATTTGCTTTGTTTCAGGTAATGTAATCCAGATACAAAATTGCCTCATTTCCTGACCACTGTGCTCTGGGCATTCTTGAAAAATCTTTTTTCTATTTGTTTGTTTGTTTACTTTCAAAGAGGAGGTTGTGGTGCTTGGTTGTTTCAAGGGAGAGAAATTTCTCAGTAAATATCTGTTATGCATGGAATTTCTTCAACTTCCGCCAAGAACTCATTTGCAAAAAACAGTCACTGTGAGGCCATCCAGAATTACTTTTGATTTTTATTTTATTTTGTTTTATTTGACACCCACGCCTTTGATGGCAGGGGGTCCATGAAGAGCAGATGCAGTAGCTAAGACCACATGTAACCTCTGATCTAATGGAAAGCCTTTTCCAGGCTTTTGCATGAAGAGCAGCACTGGCTGGCTCTGGTGGGAAGTCTGATTCACTGCCTCTCTGTAAGCCTGTGCTTCCTACATGGCAGAGAGAGGATTTAAGGCTGTTTCCTAGTATAGCATTGAGGGAGTTCTGCTGGAGTGTCACCTGTTCGACTCTGAGTATATTTATTGTCCACTACATCTGCAGTCATGGATGGCGGGGGGAACGGTGCAGCCCCCACCCATAAAGCCAAATTGGCCTGGGAATGCGCATTCCTCAGGTTACTCTAAGTGCTCATTTTTGAACTTCCTGACACAGCACTTGTGAGTACGCTAGCAGAAATGTTTTTCCACTTGTGTTCTTTAAATTCCAGTGGAAACCGTTTTGAAAACAAGACCAAACGTTCCACTTCAGAGTTTCAAATGCAGACATGATTGCAGCATCATACTGGCTTTTCAAATTGACTGCAGACCAAAATATGATTCATCCATTGAAATAAAAGCACATTGCAGCGCTCGTTTGGGCTGGGTAGCGTTCCAGCAGAGCAGGCCAAGCTGCTGTCCCGCACACACACTTGGTTAGCCCTGTCCCCTACCTGGGGCTGACGGGGGGCTCTGGGTCCCTGTGCTCCCCCCCATCATTAAAGCCTCCCACTATGCCCTCTGAGCTGGCCTGGCTGTCAGCTACAAAGAGGAACAAAGACACGTTTTGGAGAATGAAAATCTTCAAGATGCAAAATTTCTCCTGCCTTCCTTGTTTCCTTTCCCCTTACTCCCTGTTTTCCTCAGAAGTGTGGGATTTGCTAACTTCTGTTAACAGAAGACCAAGGAGATAGCAGTGAAATCAAAAGCTTGCAAATTCAAATCGAGTACAGGAAGATATCTCATAAACTGAGATTTGGAGCTGAGGTCTGGATCTCAGCAAGGCTAAAAGTGGATTTGGATGTTTGCGTGAATTCAAAAATAGCCAGAGAATTTTTTTTTTTTAGAGGAGAGGGAGGAAGGTAAATGTGGATCTATTGAAAGCTTCAGCTTCTCAATCTTACAGATTTTAAATTACAGTCATGTAATTTAAAGTCTTGTCGATCTGTGATAGTTGTCTCGCCATTTTTCTTTTGCTGCCACAGACAAATTTTTCACATGGTGTAGAGGATAAAATTTCTGGCTTTCTTCACTGCTCCTCGCTTCTCAATCCTTTCTTTTCTCTCTCTTGGCTTGCTGTGGAGTAATTCTAGCCTCTCCTTTTACTTATATATGCATCCCCTGGGTTTTCTCCAGCATTTTCTTTATACAAATAACTGCGAATTTAAGTGTTGATTTTTGGGAGAATCATAGAAAATGGAAATGGAAATGACCTATTATAATACATTATTCAGACCAGTTCCCTGCTGATGCGTAATTGTTCCCAATTGTATATTTTATAGTGTTCTGTCAAGTGTATTTTTAAACATTCTGAATGCTTCCATCATTTCCTTGAGAGACAAGTCCTTTTTCTAGTAGCTCTCCTCATCATGAATTCCTCACTTTTCACTCTAAAATTCCTTTTTTTCATTCAATCACTTCTCTGTTTCCTGTGCTTTTGGCATAGGGATTGATTGACTGATATTGGTTTATTCCTTTTCTGATTCTTGATCTTATGAAAATGAATGTGCTATTTTCTACCTTTGAAGATATTTTAATAGGGATACACATCTTTTGGTTGTTTGATCTTTGATGTATACATTTTATTTGGAACTCCCCTCAAGATTTTGATATACACAAGCATAGTCAATTTTGAAACCTCTGGATTTTAGCTTTCTTATCATTACATAAAAACTTAAAACTGGCATTTTTGGCTGGACAGCCAAGTCTGTTATGCAGGTTCCAGATTAACTCTATGCCGTGGACTTGGAAGCACTCAAGCTGGCTCTTTGCATGGCCCTTTGATGCATTTACCTCTGATGCAAAACTGTCAATGCAATACCCCTGCTTCCAGAATTAGCTCAGTTTCACTTGAACTTAAAAAATGCTTGAACTCAGTAAGATCGGTGCTGGGTTAAAAGTAATACATTTTGTTGGACTTGGGCTAATTTTGTGCATTGAGGTTTCTTTGTGTTGTGTTCCTAATACGTACATTTTGGAGTCCTTATCATTGTTCACATATCCCAGTCCTGCAGTGCCCCAGGTGATGAAGAGATGACAATGCTGCGCTCCTTGGAGACATGACAGAGCAAAACAATCTCTTGAGAGTCGCATGGTTGCTTCATTTTTTTGTTTCTGTGTTTAAGTGCCGCAGTTCCCAGTGACCTGAGGGCAGTTTGTATAGTTAATGTAATATGTCATGCAGGGATTTTCTGCTATGTAAGTTCTTTTCATAAAAGATATTTTCAGCTTGAAAGAGCTACAACTTTGAAATAATTATTAGGTATTTTATAATGTAAACACATCTTAGGATAATAAGACTACCTGTAAGTATATTTTACAACAGAAATGTTCGACTAAATTTAGTGGATTTTCTGAAAAGCTGGTGGAAGATATAGGTTGCTATATACAGTATGTGATGATATATTCCATAGATGAGACAAAATAATGGCATATTGCAATGTTTTGTGCCATATTGGTACACCTAAATGTTTATATTGATACTTACAGAGGAACAGTAATTTAGAGATGAATTTAATCAATTCAGTGATGTTCATTGAGCAATATTCAGTCATTTTTACAATGCTTTACAGTATGTAGTCTAAAAAACATTAGAATGTTAGTTGTTTATGATGATCTACCAGCACAAAACAAGATGTTATTTTATAGATCCAGGACAGAGATAACATCCTTGTTCAGAACAGCTATAAATCTGTGTTTTGGAAAAAATGTGTACCTTGGTGGTAAAGAGGATGATGATGATGATGAGCAACAGTAGTAGTAGTAGTAGTAGTAGTAGTAGTAGCAGTAGTAGTAGTAGTAGTATTTTCAGTATACTAACAAATGCCAGATGCAACAAGATATTCCCTAAAACAGTTACTATAGAAAACAGAGTGTGCCACATAACTCTGGCTATTGTAATTAAAAGAAAAAGAATCATAAAAATGTGGAAATTCTCATGGAAAATATACAAATCTGTTGTATGCAGTGACAGCTCTTAAATAACTGTTGAGAGCTGACTTTACAAATGTGTAGCAGGAACAGAGGAAAGAAAAGGCTGTAATGTATATGCCATACAGTACAAATACTGCTATAAAGTCATTGCCTGAAAATTGATGAAATAAAAACAAAAGAATGTGCTAACTTTTGATCTTTTCCATATAGATCTAAAGTCATGATCAATTGGTTTCAGTAGGTTCTTTGAAATCACATAAGGGTTCATATGTGCCAAGTTTTATATGAATCACATGATAAGGTCAAGAAACACAAATTCCAAAGCTGACTTTATATACCCAGTCCACATATGACTGTGATACCACAATACCATATGTTGACTATAACAGTGAGTATGTAAATCCTACTCCTGAAAGGAATTAATTCAGTAAAACTCAAAGCAATTATAGCAGTTTTGAATTGACTGAAAAGGAGAGAATAGCTTCAAGAAAATCTCCTTAAGTTGTTAAGGATGAGACAGACATTCAATAATTAACATAGCAGACTCGATAATAAACAATGATTGCTTATTTATAATTTAAGACCGTAAGGCCAGAATTGAGAACGCTCATACTGAAGGTCATGAGTCCCTAAAGATTAAAAAGCCTTTTTACACTGCTGGTTTTGCTATGTGTGATACATGGAAAATGAAGACAAGAATAGCACTTGGATGGATTTAATTTTAATGTACTGTTGTAGTATTACAGAGGGATCAAAGGAACACAATTAAAGGTGGTACCCAAGAAGAGCTACTGATTAGCTACTGAGTGAAGGTCCAAAGGGAATGATACAACTGCACTGTTGTCATGCTCTGTTCCTGAGCTCTCACAGCATTCTGGTCTTTTTGCCTTTATAATTTACCTTTCCAGTATTATTTTCTCTACCGAGCAATGACAATACAATCTAGTAGCAGGTTTTGGGCCCAGATTCTCTTGTAAGGAGTCCTTAAGTATCATTACTTAATCATTAATTAAAGCTAAAATTGTGTGCTATTTATAGTCATTTTATTGATGTATTTTACTCGTATTTTACTTGGTATTTTTGCATGTTTTCTAAATTTTGTATAATTAGAGCTTTGCCCTCTTGCCCATGTGTGCATGCATTATTCTACACATGCATCTGTCTGTAGGCACAAATGCTATGTAAACCAGTCATACTAGGTATAATATTTACCATATTACATTTAAAACTTTTTAATTTTGTCTAATCAATTTTGTAGTAGCATTTTGTTATGTATCATATTCCTGGAATATAATTAATGACTATGATGATTATCATCTGCAGATCCTGGGAAGACTCTACCAGAAGCTCTGGATTATTGCAAGATTTGGTTGCAGACAGTAGCAGGAGAGGTAGATGCTAAAAGTGGTATTCCACCTCCTCTTATCACTGTGCAAATTAAAGACTTCCTTAATGGACCAGGTAGGCGCTGCACTTTAATCTTCCTTTTCTAATGTAATCTGTAGATATGCACACATAGACACAGGATGGGGCCTTGAGGAACCTAATCTAGTGGAAGATCTCCCTGCCCGTGGCAGGGGAGGTTGAAGGAGATCAGCACTAAGGTCCCTTTCAACCCTGATTATTCTATGACTCAGTGGTATTAGATAATCAGAAATGTCTTGTATTCCTAGCTCATGAATGTGAAATTTTCCTCCAGCAATTACCCTGAATGAAAGTGAAAAATGGGGAATGGGCAGTCCTGGACCAGTCATTGTTTTAAGGTCTAATTATTCATTTTCTTCCCACAGTAAATTTAGAAAGGCTGAATTTGTCAAGTTTCCAGCAGAATGAAGCCTACCTGCCTCTAGTCCTAGAAAACTGAAATGTTATTGCAGTTGTGTTTAGAAAAGATTACTTTTATAATGGTTCTCAAGATTTTTCTAAGCCATCTTCTCTTGGGTTCTTTGAAATCTGGATACCTGGCATTGGAAATTCCAATCATCCAAAGTGTTGATACTGTAAAATTTAAAAATTAGTGATATTGTGTTTCTTTAGTTAATGTAAGTGGTGGGTTTTTAGCATTTACATAACATAATATGACTTGAAATTCTACTCCTAGAGCATCAGAAGCTCCTGAAAATTGCATTCTGTATTTTGTGAAGTATATATTTATAGCTACATTACAATGCAGAATAATTGAGGTTATAGTGAAAGTTAGAAAATACATCATAACTATTTTCTCATATGCATATTTGTTATAATTTGTTGAATTGTTTAACTTATTTTCTTATCCTGAATATCTTCACACAGCACGGAGTGAGCTGTTATCAGTCATTTAGTGAGCAGCTCTTCAGTGCTGGATTTTCCTGTTCATAGTTACCTATTCATGCAGTTTTACAGCACACTATCTAATCCTGGATCTACAGCAGAATTACCTTTGCATTCCTTACAGCTGTAGCATCTGAGCACTACAGAAATACTAATTTACCTGCACAACCCTCATATGGATAATGGAATACTAATGCCCTTGCGATTGCACAGAAGACAACTGAGACACAGAGATATTAAAGGTTTTCTCATTGTATTAAGGTTATCAATTTAAAATACACAATTTAGTTTTCCAAAATACTTAAAAATATAGCATTTGATGTTGGGAACACAGCTCATATTGTCTTTGGGTGAAGCAGTAATCACTTCTGAATATCAGAGCCTAAGACATCAATTGAGTAACCAGTGAATGAGACACACATATTTGGCCCCTGACTATAAGTACTGTGGTTAAGTAGCTTGAAAAAACATACTTTGCACACAGGCAGAAGTCTCAAGGAAACAATAAAGTATGTGAACAACCTCATCATTGCCCCTTTTTTTTGGTTTTCCATGCTATCTAAAGACATAATTTTAGGGAAGACTTTTAAAACCACTTGATAATGCAGAGCTTTTGTTATATTGATGTATATTTGGGTACATTATTAGGCCTTTGAATCTTCAGACCTACTGCATGTTCTGGTGCCATTTGAGAAAAAAAAAAAAAGATTAATTGATAGAAACTATGGCTTTTCATTTGAATCAGGAACAGCACAAGAGTGGTAAAGATACCTCCTATCAGGAACATTTTATCACTGCTGCCAGAATGGTTTTCTTTTATCCTTCTACCCCCAGTTACGTCCTCTGTCTCCACATTTGTCAGATTTCCATATTCCCAGACCCTTCATTTGTGCCCTCCACTTCTCTCAAGGTGTTCTCACTGTAGTTTCCTGGCACAGCCTTTATATTTAATTTATTACACACCTGAAGATGTTTCCCTGATGCTGTCCTGTCAGTAGGACAGATTCCTAACTAAACTAGCAAACATGGAAGTTGGTACCAGCTTGCAAAGTGTATATTCACAAATAGTGCAAGTGTCCACCCCAATTTCACCAGTTCAGTCATATCTTGCATTAGTGGTAAATCTCTCCCCTCCATAGTGTTTGGATGAATAAGGAACGGGAAAACCATAAATTAATGCATCATAATCTTCAATTTATTTATTTTTGCAAAGCATTTAAAACTTAAGAGATTTCTTCCAGGATCTATTCTTAGCCAAAAGGCATTTTTTCATTATCTTTTTGCTGCTAATTGGAACAATCATTACACATGACTCAACAGTAATTTCTCTGAATTTTAATGAAGTGTTTGCCAGTGTAGTATAACAAAACAGCTCCACCCTCCCTTGCAGATTTTCCTAACCTCAGCTGTTACCACTATGAGATCCTCTTCAAATAAACTAACCTTTACCAAGAAGCCTTCCTTGGGGGATGGAAGTTTCATTGGATGAGTAATGGAAGGCTCATTCTGCTTGTGATTGCATCAGAACAGCACATGCAAGGAGTTACAAGAGCTTGACAGCTCCTCAGCAGGCTACTGGAAAATTAGTTACTAATTCCCTGCGGGACAAGAAGTCCCCTAACCACAGCTTCTTCCAGGGTGAGGTAGCTTGGCCGTCAGCAGGCCTGGAGAAAGTGTTACACCACCAGATCCTAACTCAGCTGGCAATTGTTTTCTGAGGACAAGAACCTCAGCAAAAATCCCAAGAGCTCTTGCAAGGTCAACAAACAGTATCTGTGATGGGAGACAGCTTAGCTAATAAATTGAATAAATAAAGGCACCACTGGAGTAGAGTTATGTTGCAGGCCTTGAAGGCTACTCTTCTGGTGAATATCTGGCAAAGAATGCTGCTACTAAGTGACCTATTTTCTAATGACATAGTGTGTATGTTTTCATACTCATTTATGTATATGTGGTTTATAACTGCACTAAGTAAATTGCTGAAATGCATTATATGTACTAGGAGGTGCTGCCTCTTGGTTACAGATGATCAACTGTTCTGAAAAGTCAGCGCATTTTTGAAAGCTGTGCCTATGCAGACAAAAATCTGGTGTAGTAGTTGGGATAACTATACAGTTTTCTGTGTCGATCTTAAATGTTCAGAGTCCAGTGGTTTAACTGTAATGCCATTTTTCTTTCAAAATACGTTGTTGGTGTGCTGAGGTTAAATTTCAAATATAAGAATCAAACATGCCTATATTTTATAATGGAAAATACTATCGAGCAGTTAACAGAAAAAAGTCTTCAAGTGGTTCCCAGTGTTAGACAAAACCAGTACTCCTTGCAAATAGTTTGTCAGCTGAAGTAGATAAGTAGATAGTGTTCCACAGAAAAATCGTATGGTTTCACCACACAGGAAACCAGGTTGTCAGTCTGTATTAGCTCGGAGATCAAAAAACTACAGCAAGTAGCTAAACTTGGAAACCACTAATTAAATGAGAATAACAGGATACATTAATGCACTTCTTGCCACATGAGTTGATTATTTTGTACATTTTTGGCAACTAAAGAAAAACTATATTTCTTCCAGATTTAAGGTAATAGGATCCTAGGAGAAATAAGCATTCATCATCAGGCCTGTGGGAACAGACCTCAACTTTAACCCCACAACATATTAAAGGACTATTCCTTCTCTTTCTATAAAAACTAATTATTTAAAACTTTTAAAATTCCATTTACATCACTTTACATGACCCTCTATCTTTTATATTCAGTCTGTTACTGGACTGTACATCTAATTCTTGTCTAATACATAGAAGTGAACTATTTATTGCTTCAGCATTAGATATAGATCATTAGGTGAGGAACAAATATGACCATCTTGTTTTAATAGCTTTTGAATAATTACTGCCTTTACCTTCTAGTCCTCCTTCTGGATTTTTTTTAAATCACCTTTCTTAGCTATAAAAGCTGTCTTTTTGATGCAGTCTTTCTGGATGCAAATGATACAAAACATGTTTATGAAGTACAGCTTCATACAAATTGCCTTAAAATACTTACACACCAATTATAGGTGCTTTATACTGAAGTCCTCTTTCCCAAGTAGTTTCTTGGGAAGGCATTGGGTTAGATGTGAATTAATGGAGGTCCTTCATTATTCATCTCTATAAATAATTTCTGCAGAAGACAATATCCAAATAAACTAAGCAATGTGTCCGTCCCACTGAAAAATAAAGTGAGAACTGGTGGGTTTCTCTTTCATGCCAGTCCCTCCACACATGATTTGGGCTCCACGAGGGACACAGCAGGGGATCTAGGCTTAGGCATAAAAAACAATAATCAGAACTGCACCATGGCACTCTCTCCAGCCTTTTTTCCCCACTGTTTGCAGAGGCAACAATTGTATCCATTACCAAGGTCAGTGGTTTGGAGAAACCTGGAAAATAGCAGCTACTAGAAACCCACTAGAATAATATCTCCAGCAGGTGATAGATTAGTTGGAACAAATTGGAACCATTGCACTTCAGCAATCCTGGTTTCTTTCAAGCTGTTTTAAAAATGTCGTCATTTTAATACACAATATCAGCCCTGAGGAACAGTCCACAGCAGGTTAATTTGAATCATATGATGTATCACTGCCCTCAGCTGACATGAGCTCCGTTCCATGTGTGAAGCCATAATAAATCCATTCCCAACCGAGGCAAATTCCCTGTGAGAAGGTGAACTAATCCAGGCCTCACACTGGCATGTTAGCCCTCCATAATTGAAAGCAGGGCCACCTGTTCCCAGCACAGTTAGCCTATAGAGAGAAAATTAGCATTAGATCAGATACTTAATATATTGAAAAATCATTCATACTACTTGCAAGTTCAGCTGTGTGCTGCTTAGCATGACATCATATATAAACCTAGGAATGTGCCCACTTGATCCCAGTTTAACAGTTTTGTTAACCATGGTGTTTGTTAACTTTGAAAGGAGAATTTTTTGATTTAATGAGAGCTGACACGTGAGAAGGGGAACTAGCCAGGGTGCAGACTTTTCTAATTAACTCTGGGTCATTTGCAAAACTTTTGAGCTTTCTAGTAGGTTTTTTTTTCCCTTTGCTCTTTTACAAACAAGTTTTTAAAGCACTGACACTGTAGCCATGAAATTATATTTATTTGATTAAGAGGGCAAAGAGAAATATTCCAAACAGGTGTACCAGCCTGTAGGTAATGCTTTGGATTTGACACATCTATTGTCTGTAATATCAGTGTAATAATGAGTAAAATTATCAAAGTACCTTTCTAAAAGCAGTGTCTACAACACTTACTTTAAATTTAGTTTCTTATATGTCTTAGTACTGAAAATGAAAACTGCACAGTGAAGCCACATGGATAAGTTGGTAAATACTTTCTTTTAATTCTTTTAACACTTATGTCAAACATTTGCTCCATTTTCTGAAACCTTCTTTTCTTCTTTTTTTTCCATGTGTGTCTTAATATAGATGTATTATTCAGCAGCTAAGCAGAAAACAGAGAGTTAGTATTTATGGGTTCTTTTCTTTTTCACAATTGTGCTCCATGACCTGGAACAATTTATTTCATCTCACTGTATTGTGCTTCATCTTTCCTGACTCTCTGTTGAGAGAGTTAATGTTTCCCTTAGCCAGGCTTTTCCTTTCATGATAGTGCCTCCCGATGCCCCCATTATAGTTTTTGGCCTCACCACCCAGCCCTTGACACACTTCTGAGCTGTATTTGGTAGCTGCACAGTTGCTTAATTTCAGTCAGCATCTACTGACTAGCAGTAACCCTCCATTGTTTATTAATGGTATCTTTGGTCTTCTTGACCTACAAGAATTTATCCTGGTTTACTTGGACAGTTTTAAAAAATGAATAGAGTTGCATCACTCTGAGCCTTGCATGAGATCTCAAAGCTGGGCACTGGCTAGCTGGAGCTGTTAATGTCTAAGTGTCACCTTCATGTAATGTCAATGACATACTATGTCATGGAAGTAGGTGTTGTTCCCCCTGGGGAGCACCCGGCATGGCTCAGGGTGATTAAGCTCCCTGAAGGCTGTAGTTTGCCATATTGGCCTTGGAGAGCTCTTTCTGTGGGGCTGCAGCACACAGACACCAGTAGGGAGAAATACTGAGCAGTGACTACCAGTCTCTTCTAGACTAACTGGCATCTGTCCCACAGAAGCAGAATGCAAGATGGACTGCAGATGGCCTCTGAAGCCTTGTCTCAAGTTTCTTCCTCATTTTCCCTTGATCCAAATTGGGAATGATGAATTAGAGGATAAAAACAATTCGTTTGGATTCTTCTTGCTTTTCAATTTCTCTTAATTTGTGTCTCTTTTGATGCCTGACCAGAGACAATTGAGAACAGTACAACTAGTCTTCTCTTTACATGTCTCTTTCCTATTTTTATAAATTTAATTTTTGCAATTCAGCCATTACCCTGTTGCTGAAGGGCCACCCTGACTCCAAATCAGGATCAGAGCTCAAGATTACCTTTACTTTCCTCAGATTTCCTCTGTTTAAAGTCCCTACATCAGGATGGGTGGCTGAGGAAGAAAGAATATCAGTGCTGGTAAAATGTTTTATACCATCATCTGCTCCTCTCCTGTTGAGGACTAGGAAATTAAATAATCTTAAGAGTTTAGGATAAATAGTAGTTTCTTCTATAGAAGTACTCTATATTAAGAAGTTTAATATTTTACAGCCTTCTTTTTTACAGCCGCCTTGGAGTTGGGGAGAGATCGATCCATGTCCAGCCTCAAGGAGAAAGACCTGTTTTTTTCTGTGTTAGCTGTAAGAAGTAAAAGATCCACTGCTGAATGAGAGTTACGGAAAATGAACAAATTCTTAGAAAATGGCATATTTTTCTCTCTCACACTTTAACATTCCTCAGTCTTCGAAAAGATCCCAGTATTATAAATGATGGAGTCATTAAGGTTGGCAAAGACCTCCAAGATCATTAAGTCCAACCTTTGACCTAGCACCACCATGTCAACTAAACCATAGCACTAAGTGCCACGTCCAGTAATTTCTTGAACACGTCAAGGAATGGTGCCTCCAGCACCTCTCTGGGAAGCCCATTCCAATGCCAAACCACCCTTTCAGTGAAAAAATTCTTCCTGATGTCCAACCTGCACTTCCCCGGTCACAGTTTGAGGCCATTTCCTCTTGTCCTGTCATTGGTTGCCTGGTAGAAGAGGCCACTCCCCACCTGGCTCCAATCTCTGTTCAGGATGTTGTAGAGAGTGATGAGGTCCCCCCTGAGCCTCTTTTGCTCCAGGCTAAACACCCTCAGCTTCCATTCATAAGATTTACTCTCCAGACCCTTCACCAGCTCTGTTGCCCTTCTCTGGACATGCTCCAGCACCTCAATGTCCTTTTTCTAGTGAGGGGCCAGAATTGGACACAGCTCTCGAGGTGTAGCCTCACCAGTGCCCAGCACAGGGGACAGTTGCTGCCCTGGTCCTGCTGACCACACTATTGCTGATACAGGCCAGGATACCACTGGCCTTCTTGGCCACCTGGGCACACACTGGCTCATCCTCCGCTCCTGTCAACCAGCACCCCCAGGTCCTTCTCCAAGACGCGGCTTTCCAGACATCCTTCCCCCAGCCTGTAGCGCTGTATGGGATTGTTGTGACACAAGTGTAGGACTCACATTTTGCCTTATTGAACTTCATAGACTTGGCCCATTGATCCAGCCTGTCCATATTCAGCTTATGACTAATTTTCATGGCATTTACTTTCTGGTATTTAAGATTAAGAAAATACTATGATAGTTTATTAGTCATAGAAGTAGTAACATTGTCTACATTAACTTATGTCATATATATTAGAATAAACCCACTGACTTCAGTAAGAGCTGGAATTTATCTGGAGCAACATGCTAGGAGCTTTTGTTATTTTTGTGTTGCTTATTCATCCTTAACACTCTGAATAAAAAAGTCCTTTTGAGTAATATCATTATCCCAAGTTCACAGATGAAAATTATATCTTCCCAGTACAAATTTGAATGTTATGGAGAACAAGGGTAAAATACTCATAACCCTGAAATTTTTTTCTGAAGCTCTAAGTAATAAAATGTCAAAGAAAGAAATTGTTTCAGACAGAAATTTCAGAATGCTGCTCATAGGTTTTCTTTTATAGTTGTTATGATTTAGTTCAAACAGGCCATATTGAATCCATTGGGTTTTTTGTAATAGATTTCAAAATACATAATAAATGTAAGTAATATGATGACTAATGGGTCAAGTGAAGTTGGAACTTTTAAAATGAGAAAATAGCTGGAAACGGTTTTCAGGAAACTATTCCAGTTGATTTTTGGTCCCCCACAAGGTGTACATTAACATAAAACTCCGTAGAATCACCTCTGGGACCTGAATTCCCTCTCTGATTTCATTATTCCAAAGTGTTTCTTTTTTGTTCACTGTTAAGTCATCTCCTGGTGTGGTGGGAGCATATAATAAGTGTAATTTATTTATATTTATCTAATCTCCTTTTAACTCACTAGTTGTTTCATCATTCTGTTTCCTAGTAGCTGTTCAGAAAGTTGTAAAGTCTAATTAGAAACTAATAATTGAAATACGTGGATTTACTGGGTAGTCTAAAGAGAAGTAGTGAAGAAATTGAGGAAGAGAAAGAACAATTCAAAGTCTACACTCAAATGCTATACTGTAATAAAAAAAAATTGCTTTGATACCATCTAGTTCAGTTTGATTTAAACATAACAGAAATAACTCTCTTGGTGCAATCTATTTGCAAGCACAGTAATTTCTTCACTTTTTTTTTTCTGGAAATAGATAACAGCTGGCAAAATAAGTTATTGCTAATATGTCTTAAATCTAAAGAATGCTTTGGGTTATAATTTTGGTAGCTAGTCACTGGTAGGCAAAGGAGAAGCTCATGTAATTGAGGAGTTAAAGGCAGTTTTGAGCTACCTTTTGCACTGTCTTGATTCTGATGTAATTTTGGACGATTCAAAGAGTTAGTTGAGTTACAGGAAGACTGTGTTTTCCTACAGGTACAGAATTTGCACAGTGTTATGTGCTGTTCTTCCCTAGGTGTTTAAAATAATCTAAAAAAAAGTTACACTTGGATTTTGCACCCCAAGTATTTTATTCCAGTTGAATCTGGGTGACTCTTAAGTTTTAAATCGCTTTTTAGCCTATTTTGACTGTCTCGTGAAGCTGCTGAACATCTATCTTAATCAACTCCTATAAATAGCTCTGCATATTTCATCAGTTTGCATTGTTCTGTCCATCACTTAAATATATTTTCCTTAGTAGGAATGTTAAAGTTTCTTTTATATTACTAAGGATAAAGTGTAAAAGAGGTCAAAGACTAAAGATTGCTCAGTTGTGGGTTGTTTTTTTTTTTCTTTTTGAATGTTTTACTTAAAATGCCTAAGAATCTCTTTACATAATCTTTAACCAGTTGTAAAAATAACCTATATCATTATGAGATAGTTAAAATATTTGCAGTGAAGGTTCCAAAGTTGCATTTTCTGCAATTATGCTTCTGGCTGCCACCACATTCTGTCAGAGCTGATTTAGTGGATTATAATGACTTCATACAAAACTTTGTCAAGTTATCAGTCATGACAAGATTTTTCTGTGTGACGTGCACAGTTTCCAAACAGAAAAGAGGGAAGTCATTTGCATTTCTCTGGTGTCCTGGTGGTCCTTTTTTTATTGCCTTCTTGGATGAGTGGCCAAGAGCAGTGATAAATCACAGACCCAGGTGCCAAGTATGTTCCAGCACTGAGCTGCACCAGCACCCTATGTCTTCTCTGCCCTGGCCCAAGAAAGCCCCAAAAAGAGCTTCTGCCTTTGTGTTTATCTCCTTTTCAATCTTTCACACTCAGTTTGCTTTTTGGATTAAGCCCTTGACACCTCTTGTGTCAATTTATGTCTAAGAAGATTTGGGGTGTCAGGGAGCTTTGTTGTTTTTTTCCCTCTTCTGGGCTCTATTACCATAGAAAAGTGTTGGCCATTGTATGTGCATTAGATAAAGCAGTTAGATGTGAAAGTTGCCATACCAAGGAGTAAGGGTCCTCCTTTACTAACTTAGAAAATTAATTATTTAGCAAAAACAATAAATAACATCTATTTTACTCCTTTTTTGCTACATTACTAAAGGAGAAATTTAAGTTGATAAGGCAGTTTGGTTGGTTTTTTTAACATTTCATTTTAAAAACAGTCCTTTTCATTTGAGTATTGCAGATAAATTAATGTCATAGTGTCACATGGGTCTCTACTTTCTTCCTAACTCCTTTCTCTCTCCAAAGGAAGGAGAGACCCAATCATGTCTGCTTAGAAAGCAGGCAAATCTTGGGATATTCCAAGTGCCAGGAAGGGTGGGGAGTTTTTCCAAAGTGTTACGACATTTTTCTTCCCATGGTTTTAATTAAAAATGTCAGTATATAAGGATTTTGAAAAAACTTCCAAGTTGATCTTGTGTGGTTTTGGATGCCTGAAAATCTTCACAGAATCACTGAGGCTGGAAAAGACATCTGAGATCATCAAGTCCAACCTTTGACTGATCAGCACCGTGTCAGCTAGACCCTGACACTAAGTGCCACGTCCAGTTGCTTCTTGAACACCTCCAGGGATGGTGACTCCACCACCTTCCTGGGCAGTCCATTCCAGTGTTTAACACCCCTTTCCAATCCTGCTTTCTTCTAATGCCCAGTTTCCTAGCTTTGGTACTTGCCTTTCTACTAGACTCACATATTAGCTAGTGTTTTGCCAGTTCCTAGTTCAGTGTGGAAGGCTTTCAGTGCAAGAGAAAGCATTTTCAGAAAACCATTAATTAAAATTAAAAGTTACTGTTAAGATAGTGTTTCAGTCTTTAATTTCAGTTAGCTGTAGCTTGTGGAGTATTGCAAACATTTTTCTAACATTGTTTTGGATTTTTTAATTCAGCTATGACAGACCTTACACAGCCATTAATAAATTTCTCTTATCTTTGTAGAAAATGTGCCAGATATTTTTGGGGGGAGGGGATCAGAAAAGTACTTTGTCATGTGCCTGTGAGTCTCTGAAGTCATTATAAACCTGTGCTTAAAAGCAGCTCTGAAACTCTGCCCCGGCAGCCCTTTACCGTTGGTCTAAAAATTACCTAAAGAATGGGAGAATCAAACTCATTAATTTGCATCAATGTTAAGAGTAAGATGTGATCCTGGACAACTTGAAACTTCGATGAAATATTCATTAATCTGTGTAAAACCTTCAACAGACAGTGTTTCCTGTATATATTTATAGTGAAATTCAAAACTAAGTAGTGCTGTTTGAACATTTAATCTAGTTTAGATGTATGCACAGAATTTTAATTACTTTTGGTTCATGGGATTGGAGCAGTGGCAATCAAAGGGAAAAGCACTTTTCCCCCTAACCAGAATAGCTGTCTCATTACTGGTTAAAAACTGAATTTGAAATGAAAAATCCTAAAAACTCAGTTAAAAGCTGGATTTCTGTAAGGAATTATGTACTGATACTGCAGCACAGAAATAAGTTTCGGCCTTCATGAAGTCCTGCTTCCTATCTGTGAAATAATTTTTGGTAATTCCTACATTTCAGCTACTAAGATATTACTATTAACAATGTTGTTCATATTAATTGTGATTCCTAAAAATTCTGTGAGTATTTTAGTAGTCTGAGAAATACCAAAATCCTTTTTGGTAAGGAGATGAAAAACATTTTTAAAGTAATAATGATTTTTTAAAAAATTTAAAACCAATAAATTATTCCAATCTCTCTGGAAAATGAAGAAAACTAGACATACCTCAGTTTTTGTATTTGCTTTTTATTTCACATTTCATCTTGAAAATGCATTGAAGACTGCTGCATATGAGCTGTGTAGGGAACAACAGAATACACATGTTATTCACTCATTTAAATGTGTTGAAAATGTTCACTGTTGGCTTTGGAGTTTAGTCAAGTAGTTCTTCTGGGTATAAAACTCAAGAGAATGTGAAGTATATTTTTATTCTGACACAAAAGAACTAATGTACGTACCCTCCTACACACTCAAATAAAGTGTGTGTCTTTCGGATAGCTGTGGTGATCCCTGGGAAGAAACAAGGAGATTAAGATCCACATTGTGCCACGTTTTTTCCTTTAAAACTGTATATAGTGAAAGTTGCTTACAGTATTTTTCATTATATTTTAATTCAGATTTATTGCTAAAAATATTGTTTTGTTATGTTTTAACATTGATTTGGTCCTTTTAATGAAACATGGTGGAAATATTATGGAAAAGTTATTTCCACTCAATGCCTAATATTTGCACACAGCTTGAATAATTGCACTACAGCTTATCATATTTCTTTCTCCAATTCTCCCCTACAGCTGACATAAATGTGGACATATCAAAACCATTGAAAGCAAATCTCAGTTTTGCCAGACTTGACCAATTAAACCAGTTCTTGAAGAAAATCATAACCGCAAATGACGATGTGCCCAGGAAGGAGGCTGCTCCATCAGCCGGCATTATTCCAGATGAGGATGTCACTTTTATATCCAGACACCCCAGTACAAAGGACTTGCTACCTGCTGTGCACACCAACGCTGTGCAAAAGGCTTCAGTGCAAGAAAACTTGTGGCAAGCCCTTTCCTGCTTCCAGAAAATTTCCATTCACACCGTTCAAATGGTTGTTTTGATGGAAACCATCCCACATCCCAGCAAACCTTGTTTGTTAGTCTCTTTCTCAAACCTCAGTGGAAGCCTGAATATTAAAAGTGGACATAAAACTGCAGGTAAGAGGCTTCTTTTAAAGTTGGAAGTGCTACTGGTTTGTCTAAGTGGTGGTCTAATGACCATTTCAAAGTGTGGGGCAGTGCAGGGAACTGCTCTAGCCAACATCATAAATCCACAATAGAAAATAGCAAATCCCTGATAGACTCTATTACCTGAGTTTTCCTTTCAGTGAGGCAGCACCCAAGAATGATTAATTTTGTCATTAATATCCCCCAGCTTGTAATTACTAATTTATTGATGGAATTCTGGCTGAAATAGTGGTTATGAGAACCTCTCCTCTGGTATTCCAATAATTTAGCACATAATTCAAAGGGCAAAATTTTGACAGTTTTCACTCTATAACTAGATTTTCTTGTTAGGACCTTTGTTTCTGTCTTTAAAAAATGTGAAAATAATTGTTCAGAGCTCTGACAGGTGCTACTATGTAAATATTGGGTCATACTGTTATTCTCCTCCAGATTTACGAAGTTTTCAATTTTTACATGTTTCCTCTGCACACCTGAGTCACACAGGGAAAACAGGCACTCTGGCCTCGTTAATGAAGCACTGCAAGGAAACGTTACACCTCGGGTACAATTAACCAGATACCAGAGACTCATTTAAAATGAAGATATTTTGAGTGTCATTGTAAATTGTTTTATTAGTATTTCAATAAAATTAATAAGATGGCATATTTCCACAGTGTGGAGAAGAGCCAGATGTAGGTAGTTGGCAGAGTAGCTTGTGAGGTAAAATGGTCTGTAGCTGAGAGGAACAAGTTGTTGGCCAAGCGAGGTGGTGATTTATTTCTTTTTCATTAGAAATATTTTTTCCTCAGGCCAGCAAGTTTCAGTTCTTCTTTATTGTTTTAAAAGTTAAAAATGAAAAATTTAAGGTTCATAGGACGTGAAAACCCGTGAAGGTGCCGGGGCCTGAAACTTTTGATTTATCCATTAATAAACAGCAGTGCAGGCAGGAACAGTGCCTGTGTTCCCACGCTTTTCCAGTCGGATCACAATTCTAGCATAGAAGGCACTGCAACTGAGTAAAAGCCTTTATAATGTGCTTTAAGTAGTTTTAGTTTTGTTTCTGTGTAATAATCCTCTTCCCTTCCATTGTTTCGCCTGTATCGTTTATGCGTTATCTGTCCCATGGTACATTATGGTGTCCACATCATGCTTCGGTATGTCAAAGCCGGGCCACTCCGTCACTGTTCTATAAAGCAATTTGGCAAACTCACACTGTATTTCACTTACCCTGGAGTTTTCATCCTCCCAGAAGGAGGACGTACCTCGCCTTGCATGTTATGCCTCAGAAACATTTTCAGCTACAAGTTCTGTTTCTTAATTCTTCTGTCAGTCTGAGGAAATCAATCTTTATTTTACGTGCTGTAAGCCATACATGAATCTTCAGTATGGTCATAGTCTGGCAGGCATTGTGAAGTAAAGCAACACTGATGTCAAATCTAATGAAAACAGACATTAGTTATTCTATATAAAGAACTTTCATAACCAGACAATTAATAGACATCAACAGACAATTTTCACATTTTTTCCAGTTAAAAATGCTTTATCTCTACTTTATAAAAAGAAAAATACATCTGCATGAGGTTTTGCATACTGTTGTGATGGTGCAATAAATTAAGTTTTAATAAGAGCAAAAGACACACTTCCATGAAACTGATTGAAATGGTCAAAAAAAATTTAAGTAATTGCTTGGAATTTTTTTTACAATTTTTAATCTGAATTTAAGGTGCTGATAGAAACCAAAGTGGAAATTAGAACTTCAGGAGAGAAGATAAAATACTTAGTGTGGGGGAAATGGTATCTTGTGTTAAAATCCTTTAGAAGAATACCACAGTTGCTAACTAGAGTTGTTTTATTATTACAACGTAATTATGCAATCTAACTCAATTTGTAAAAGTTTGTAGCTGTGTCTTGAGAGGAAGGAGCATTTAAATATCTCAGTTCTTCCCTACTGTTCTTTTTATAAAAGGTTTTATAGATACACCTTTTGAGCTGAACAGGGTTAATGTCAGAGTTTTTTTAATAGAATGAAGCTAATATGTGAATACTTCACTGTGTCTTTGATTTTACAGTCAAATAACTATTGTGACCATCTGCAGCAGCTGCATTTTACGAATTATTTGCTGAACCAAGCTAAGCGCAATGACAAAAGTAGTCATCTCAGATGTACTGTTAAAACAGAGGAAGAAAAAGGAGCACTGCTTGCCTTTTGTACAGTATGGCCATCTGCTGTACAGATGTTATTATATAGAATGACTTCAGATACAATAATTGTAGAAAATTTTCATTAAAACCTCAACAATTTGCACTTGTTTACTTGAATCTGCATAACTCCCCAGTGAGACAACACAATACGCTTGGGGTTTCTTTGGTTCTCACTAGCTTGCTCTTTGATCCTTTTTGATGTGCTGACTTTAATAAACATAGTTAAAAACACTGTTCAAAAACATCATGGAAAAAACTACAAAGGAACAATTATAGCAGTAGAAACTACTCTAATCCCTTACTTACGCAAGCTATTTTTAGTGAAATATGGTTTTTTACACGTTTTATGTGGCAGTGTTTTATAAACAGTGTAAACGGCCCCTTTTCCAGATGAGTTTTAATGCAGGAGATGAAGTTGTTTTGTAAGGAACCCTATTTGCTAGGAATTATTGAACAAAAAAAACCTTGCAAGAATATATATTGTCGACATTTTTCCTCCCTTATGGGGGAAAATAAAAGTGCATGACCTTGTGTATTGCTTTCATTTCTTTTCAACTGAAATTAAGAAAAGAGCTTGCTATCCAACTTTTTTTTTTAATTATCAGTTTTCCCTCTAGACTTTACTGGTTTAATCATGGAAACTACAGGCATTCTGGTTTCTTTTTTCTTCTTAATTTCTTACAAAACTAAAAAGTTTTAGCTTCTGAAAAGCAGAGGGGCTAATTAGTTGAATGATTTCACTTTCAAAAAAATAAATTGTAAGTGTTGAACACTCACATTGCAGTTGGATCAAACTAAAACAACTCTATCTCTATATATCTGCTGTGCTGTTGTTCAACCCCAAACCTTTAGTGTGTCAAGGGACTTCATTTTTTGGACATTTTTCAGGTTTGAGTACAACAGTTACTTGTAATAACATGGTTACTATTTCTGTTAGAATACTTATGTTCCTCTCTGTACTCATGGTTAAATACTGAGTATTTTGGTTTTAGTAAGGTAACACTGTTGTAGACTGTGTTGCTGTGTACTGGCACAAAATGAAAAATAATAAAACAAAAACCCTCTTTAAAAAAAAAATTACTTTAAAAGAGGTTACCATTATCGTTTTCCTTATGCCCTTAAGGGTAGAACTTTGTCATACTGATGTTCATTTTATATTTTGTGGCTTGGAGTTACAAGTTAAAACTCGTACCCATTTTATACAAGTAAATACCAAACACTTAATTTGGCAGCTTGTTTGTACTGTTGATGAAAACCCCAACTCCAAGAACTGTTGTTATACTGGTTCAGTGATTTTTGTCCTCTGAAGTATGTGGCATCTTCTGTAAAATGCTTAGAGCCCTAGTCCCATGTACCCAGTCAGATCTGAGATCACTTGGTACTGTGCTTGAGGTGTGTGACTCCTTAACTCTCACATTGCATTAGAGCTAAAATAAGTTTTAGCAAGAAATACTAGAAAACAGAATGCAATTCTAAACATATGGCTTTCAGTTAGTTTAGGTTTGTTGTTGGAATTAGCACTACCTACCTGCCAAAAGAGCAGATAAAGCAAGAGAAGTTGAGGACCATTCTTTCCCCAAAGTGAAAGACAGCGAGAAGCCTGTAACCTCTCAGTGGAGCCTTATTTTACTCTGGCTGAACATGGGAGGGAAGTCTTGCTGTTCCGCATGTGAACTGAGAGAGTTACGGACATAAAATATTCCAAAGATCATACACAGAATTCCCCAGTCCTTTGTCCCATATGTAGAGATGATTACTTTAGCATATAAATAAAGGGGAAAAAATAAACACTAGTTGAGGCTATGATAATTGCAAGTATTTTTACTAAACCTGAAAATAATTACATACTTGAGATACTTTACAGAACTATTAGAAATTAAATGCAGATATGAATTGGTATAGAGCAAAGACCAAACTTCGTTTTGGAGTTAACTAACTCCCTCGAGAAAACTCTGCTAAGGCGTTGTCATAGCCTTTGTATGCTGCAGATATGCAAGCTAGCCCATGGAGAAATAAAACTTTAAATTAGATATGACTACCTAAAATAATATGCAGCAGTAACAAGCCATTTACAACACCCAGAAGGCGTTTGTTACTTTTAGAAAGAAATATAAACTCTTTCCAACACTTGAACAATAGGAAATTAATTCTCTGTCAGTAAAAGCCAGAGGACAAACTAAATATTTAAATGGCCACTGAGGACTGAGGTGGAAGTGCAGCTTGTAGACAGCTATACAAATCACTAACAAACCTTAATGAATATTGGGTGTGGGCATCAGGGTCCTGTCAGATTTGACACCGTGTCCCAAGTAGCTTAAACACAACACTCAAGGAAAGGTGGAGACCTCATCAGGTCTCTAACATCTGGGATTTTATTTGTCATTTTGGCATATCCTGCAAGCGCAAAAGAAAGAGTAAAAGGGGATTATCCTGACAATGAAATGAGTTACTGAATCTTGTGATAATGAAAAGCAGAAGAATTCTAATTCCTTTCTATAGTCCCTGAGGTGGAGGTGCGTTTATAGTTCTGCAGGAATATAATGTAGTAGGGAAGAACAGATGGCCTAAAATCCATGAAACAAGACACCATCTAATCCCAGGACTGAGTACCACTATTAATCCTGGTCAGATTCCCTACTGATACTTTGTAATAGGGTTCAGAATTGCTACTGATGAACTTGCAGGTTAACTTGAGAGAGTGGAGTAAAAAAAAGAATAAAAAGTTCCTTGTAGGTTGTTTATTCAAGACAGTGTGCACTAATTTTGTAGAACTGCATTTGCAGTTTGAGTAACTCAGCTTTAGAAGTATTTCAGATGAAATTTTCTTCAGAACAAATATGGTAGGGTTTTTAATCTCTTGAGTTTCTACTGTGAAACTGATTACCTATTTTTTGAGATTGGAATTTCTTTTGATAATGGGATCCCAGTGCTGTATGTGGCGGTAGTAGGTGATACAGTATTTACATGGAGGTCAATTTTATAGATTGTTTAAATTCATGAGAAAATAGATATAACAGTTAAAGCTGGATGTTTTCTTTATACATTTTATGCTTTCTGTGATGTTCTTCCAGTTCAATCTTCATTTTTCAGTGTGAGATACAGAACACAGAGGTTAGACATTATTTCTAGTCTTAGGGACCAGTTCCTTAAGCAGTTTGAATTGTTGATATACTGACGTGTTTCTTCTTTTTCTATGTCAAGAATATGTTTTTGGGATGAAATCACTAGCTTGCTGCCCAGAAAAAAGGTGCAATTTCATAGGAAATTCAGGTTACCCTAGCCACACATTTCCACACGCTGCCTTGTGCTAGCTCAGTTACTCAGGTAGCTGATCACTGGTTGAGTGAGGGCACTCACTTCTCTGAAAACTAACCCAGCAATAAAGAAAAGTTTGCAACAAGATTGACTCCTTCAGCTGGCTCACTGGAGAGGTACACTTTAATGACCACGCTGGCACAAATGAGAATACAGAGAAGTATACAAAGGAGGAGGAATGGAAGGGAGAAGAGTGGAATAAGCCTGGACTTGGACTGTCCTTGATCTTCAGGAGCCACATCCCAAGAGTAGAGGGAAATCTTTTTGGTTTGTGTGGCCCGGGTTTATCTGTCAAGCCTTGGACTTCCACAAGTATAATTGGCTGGGTTATAGAGGCCCAAATAGAGCTCAGCTGCTGCCAGGCACGATCTTCAGAATGGTTTATTTATAAAGAAAAGTTACCCTCTAGTTCATGGACATTTTATTTTACTAAAGCAGTTGAAATCCACTGGATCAAGTGTAAACCCAGAGGAGCAAGACATCAAAGCTGTAACTCTAAATCAACTTTGTGGTGATTATATTGGGCTACATTTTGAGTGGCATCCCCTATTTTGTAATACTTCATTTGCTGTGCAATCATTCAGTGTCTGATTTTTCAGTTGTGCTAAGTATCTACAATTTCAAAGATCAGTGAGGTTTGTAGGTACCAGCTATCTCCTGAAAATAAACCAAAGTTTTCAACCAGCCACCTAAAATTAAGATGTGAAAATCCGTAGATCTTTTTGTAAATTGAAGCACATCTCCATGCCCATCTGTAGAACTTGAGTAAGTTCAATTTCAAAGATCAGTGAGGTTTGTAGGTACCAGCTATCTCCTGAAAATAAACCAAAGTTTTCAACCAGCCACCTAAAATTAAGATGTGAAAACCCATAGATCTTTTTGTAAATTGAATTACATCTCCATGCCCATCTGTAGACCTTGAGTAAGAATGTTTAGCTGCTTTTCTGAAACCTGCTGATTTCTAAAAATAAAATGTTTATGATAAAAGAAGCAAGTACTACTCATATCAATATAGCACTCACTTTTGACAGCTGGACTCACAGATGCAAAATGAACACTATTTTTGTTGGTTTATATTATGCATTTTTCTCCACATAATTGGAATAACATAAGGCAATATCGAGCTTTACAAATATATTCTAAATTACTGTACTCCAAAGGCAGCCTGGACCAGTAATTAAAATCCTTTTGGATCTAAACTTCAATATGCCCTCTCTGATCAGGTATCACAAAATCCAAAATTACTAAATCACCAAGTGAATTGAGATTTTTCATTTATTTAGTATGCAATAGTGTAAAGAGCGTGATGTACCTGCCCAGTTATTCTTTAAGGGAGATGAGCTCATTTCAAATAGATAACCATCTTTGACTTCTCTTCTGATTCATCACTGACCTGAACTCCATTTGAACCTTGTTAGACACAAAACAAGCAGGATTCCTGGCCTGAGCTATAAAATATAATTAAGCCCTTTTGAAATGATGTGTAAAAGAACATAGCTTTACCCCCACTATAACTACTACCACCACCACAACCAATAAAGTTAAATCAAGCACTGCCTGTAATGGATTAAAATAATAAATGTTCCTGGATTTTAGTGTTTGAAGTACTTGAAGAAAACAGGCTCCCAGCAGCCAGTACCGCTGAATGCATGGGGACATTTATTAGTGATGAATTCAAGGGTTTGGCCTGCTTAAGATCATTACTTTCTGTTTACCGTGTGTTACACATCTCATGTTTTTACAGAGCCCATATGTGTCCCAATGTAATGCTGAAAAACTCTCTTTCACTAAAGAATAGCTAATTGGTAACGTGTAAGTATTGTTCTCATGGGGAGAATGAACCATCATAAGATTCAGCTCAATACTAATGAGAAATCCAGTGCGGTCAGTGGATTGTTAACTAAATCTCTCCTGGAAAATTGTTCTTTACTGTGCCTCACCATTTGTTTGCTACTGCTGTTTCCAGACTTGAGTAAATTGGCTGGCTCTTAAATTAACTGCAGTATTTCCCCTGTAATTATTTTCTTAGCTTTGTTACCTTTTCTTCTCAGAAGATGGTTTGTCAAGGATACTTGTCAACAGAGCATTGTAACTGTAGTATAACTACACAGTATGTGATGTATATACAATTTTCTTATGAGGAAAAAATTATGTAGATAGTTGTATCGATATATTAGATATAATGGCACATTTGCTTTTTCATAGCTGTCTTAATGTCACTGACAATCTGAAAATAGCTACCGAAGTTACAGATGTGAAAAGTGAATGTTTGGAAGTAAATATCACAGATTATCATTTCAATAGAAGGCACTAAAGAAAACCACTTGCTAATTAACCTTCAGCAGCCAGATTGTATCTCTGTCACCCAGGCATGGAGGACCCATGGGAGAGCCTGGACTTCTTCCTTTGGAGGGAACCACGATCCCTTGGGTGCGAATACAGTCGACAGGCTGCTGCTGTCAGTGAGACCACATTGTTCATATGCCTCTGAACCAGCACAGCTGGAGCTGTGCTCTGGAACACACTCTTGCTTCTGAGCTGCCCCACATGCAGAAAAGCAATTTTCTTCATAGTGCTATTGTTTGTAGCAAAGCTACTAGCTTTTCAAAAGAGCCAGTTCAGTGTCATTTGCTACCTTTATTAAAATACATGTGTTTTCTTTTTCTTAATTCTCTTGTCCCCTTTTGAAGCTTGCCAATTAAAATCGTGCTCTATGTTGCATTAGGTGGCAGTGCAGTGAACCAAACAGCATTTGCAGCTAAGGAAGAGCAAATGCACAGGGAATAATAGGAGGAAAAAAGCTCCCTCTACATTTCTACTAATTTCATTTGGAGTTGATTGAAATACCATCATTGAAATGTTTTTGAAAACAGACAGTCCATAGTTTATGCCAAAACATTGTCTTTTGCTTTGTTAACCAGGAAAAATAAACAGAGCACTTTCTTAACACCTGTATTGCTTAAACCCTAAGTGATCATTATTGTAAGGCAAAGATTGTTTTCATGTATTTGCTGCATCTATTAAAATGGCCCAGCTCTTTCTTTTTCTATTCACACACATGGGTTTGTGCACACACAGCACTTTAACAAGGATGGAACTGCCTATTTTTGACAAAGGCTAATGCAACTCTGCTATAATTATATATAAACCCTAATCTAACTATATGTAAAACTGTATTAAGGTACTCAGATTCCATAAGATGTCTTTGTAAATCTTAGCATAAATCAAGTAGGTACTTGATGTTAGGAAAAAAAGATGTTAGAATATCAAAGTAAATGTCTTCAAGTAAAATTTTTTCACTGTTCTGTTGTAATGAATTCCACCTTTAATTTTGGAGCAAGCTAATTTCTTGAACATGACGAGCAACTGCTAGCTATTTTTCAAACCCTCCGACATTATTTCCAACCATATAAAAATACCTAGGTATTCTTTTTGAGCATACATCATCATAAAGGTAGTCCTTCCAATAGCACACAGAAGCCTGGTCTAAGTTCTCTTTTGCTCCATTAGTGTAGATGCATTTTGTGGTGCTTTTGTGTTTCTGGCTGGAGTCTGACAGGGGAGGGCTGGCAGCATTTTTTAAACACTGTCCAAAGCAACTGCTTCATATTTATTAGTCTCTTGGAGGAGTATTTTAAAAGTCATGAAACTATTTGTTCCTTAAAAGTAAATTATTGCACGTACTGAAAAGTGCATTGGTGTCCATGAGCCAAAATCCAAACAGCACAAGTTAACTTCTACATGTCACAGCAATCATTTATGAAGATATATTGCTTATGTGTGCTGCCATCTCAAGTTCACTTCAAATGGAGACTTCGATTTAATCTATTTAAACTGAAGGTGGACTTCTACAATAGAGGTTTGTGAGAGATGCATTGAAGGACTGACTGAAAATAGTGTGTGGGAGGGCAAAAACGGGAAAATTATTTTGCTTCTTTACTTTTCTGAGGTGATTGTTTTAGTCATGGGAAAGCACTTCACTGATTGAACATACGCTTTTATGATTTCCATAGAAATAGTACCCTATTGAAACTTCTCTCAGACACAGAGATCTCTTTATTTACTATTGCTTTTTAAGGTTTGCGCATACTTGCTCTTCATTTGTTTTCTTTAAGCTTCCTCAAAACATCACTTCATGCAAGTTTGTCTAAATACTCTCTGCGTTCTATTTTTTGGACAGTGAACAGTGGTTTTTATACTGAATCACTTCATCCCTGAAAGGACATGCAGATACAACGGCTAGAAGGGACAAGGATGTGATTCTTGTCTACACAAGAGCAATCTGGGTCACAGCAACAAAAATAAAAATCTCTTACTGAGTTCCTGAGCTTTTCCTGGTATTTGTAGGACACAATCCATGGATGTGTCTTGTAATATTTCATGTATTGAAAGCTAACCAACTTCCTTATTCTTAATTGTTTCTTCATTTCTCATTGTTTGCTTAGCATTTGAGAAAGGCACTGCTGATTTTGAACAAGCAGTATTATGTGCTGAATGCTCAGTTCTGCTTCTAAGCTGTTGGATATTGTGTTTTCTTTGTACTTTGTGGAGCTGAGATGACAACACAAAGAGATTGCAAAGCATAATCCTTCCAAGTGTAATCCCAGTGAAAGAAAACATAAATAAAACCACTTGCATTCTGGCATTCCTTTTCCCCTTTTGTTATTTCTGCAACTTGGCACATATTCCAATAAAACTATAGGAAGAGCATTTCTCTATATTGAAGAATTGTGCAATAGTTACCAAGAATTTCTTCTCTGTCAAATCAAAATTCCATATAGAATATGAAAAAAAAATTAATTTCCAAATATTGTACTGCCTCTTATTTTATAACTAACCATAGCAGGGTGTCAGTGTGTGTTGATGCTAGTTTTCTTGATTGTCACTGAAATTCAGTGTCAAAACCCACCTTGACCAATTTCTGTCCTATAAGCCTGTTACCCATGAGAGCAGATGCAGGATTTCAGAAGCCAGCCTAAATAAAAAACCCCAAAGTTAGAACTCCTTTCCCAGTCAGTGACAACAGTCCTGTCGATTGGCATGGGACAATGGTTTGTTCGAGTCCTTGATGGTTCTTACTAAACTCCAGCTGCTCAAGGGAGAGATGGTTTAGGTTTGTGGTTCCTACTCAGGCTGGACACAATTCATTGTCATTATTACTATGGGGACTGCTGGACCACCTTCCTAGTGGTTGCTGGTTTAAAAAAAAAAAATCCAAGAATTTCCTTCCATTCCAAAAAATAGTTTTTAGTATTATGAAATTGTAACCCCCAGGATGCAGAGAGACTTCTTCCCTGGATACTAGGAGAGGTTCATAGGAGAAGTTTTACTGCATGTATTCAAAACAGTGAGCTGTATTTTGGGGGGATTTTTCAACCAGCAAAGTTATAAAACTATTAAATGAAACTGTACCTTGAAACACCTGTGTGTAAGCCTTAGGTGGTTTTTTTTAATTTTTTGCCTTTTGTAAATGTCTATTTTTCATTAGAAAAATAAGCTGTGGGCATTATAAAGTATGGTAACATCCAGTATTCAGGGTGTTGAGTCTAAGTATTAGCACCAAAGGAGATAAAAGTTAAGCCAACCTCAGATGTAGTACTTTTCCTGTAAATATACTAAAGAAATAGAGATATAAGGTATGGTTTATTTTATTAAACAGTGATTTGCAGTAAGTTAAATTAACAAGAGCTGGGATATTTCTAGGTAATGTTTCTGTCCTCAAAATATTTGTGTCTTTAATGAGAGTATGTAAGTTCTGTCATAAATGTAATCTGCCATTATCATTTTTAGGTTTTATGAAGCTATGTAAAGTACAAAAGGTTACGATATGAAAACTTTAAACTCTTTTCTCAGGAAATGTACATTATATATTTTGAGATAAGCATTTGTTTTGAATTATTTGAATTGAAACATTACCCTTCTTCTTCTGCTAAGCACTCCTAAGTCTAGCAAGGTGCTATGTTATAGTAATTAAGACAAAAGCAGAGGGAACTGTTCAAAATAGCTATTTCCTGTCAGTTTGAAATATAATCAAGTGAAGCAGCTGTTCTTGTTCTTAATAGACTTTTTTGGAAAAAAAATACCATAGTTTAATGAAAAATGTCTCTTCTTATAAACCTTAAAATACAATGCAAAAAGTCATAATGTTTTGGCAAGTAGTTCTTTGTAAGGAATGTGAATGAGACATACCTGCTCTGTAACTGCAACATGGTATAAAGCCTGGCTGATAGTGTGGGAAGAGCAAGCTAAATAAAAACCAGGAAATTTTTTTTTAAATTACAAATCTTGTTGCCCAACTGTGATGCCCTTGCTTGGAGAGGAGAGCGATTGTCCACACAAGTATTTCCATGAAAGTCAGTGGGACTACTTGTGTGAGTAATGGCTGGCGGGAAGGGATTCCCAGGCTCATGGTAAAGTGAATTCAGGAAATAAGCACATAAATGTTGGGAGAATAACTGCCAGTGGGATTAAATTTCTCTCTCTCTTTTTAGGAATCCATGGATCATCTTTAGTCCTTGACATAAAAGATTTCTTACTTAAAACAAGTCTCAAAGAAAGAGCCAAATCTCTGATAAGCCCTTTTTGCTGCTCTGTTAATGTGGAAGCCAAGTGGTGTAAGCACAGTGGTGATCCTGGCCCAGAGCAATCTATTCCAAAAATCTACATTGATTTGAGAGGAGGACTGCTGCAGGTCTGTATAAGATGGTTATGGTTGTGCTGTTGAGCTGGACTGGCTTTGGATGATTGAGTTTTCGTAAATAAATTGCATGAAAGCCTGTAAAGCTTTGCATCCTACAACTGGGTTTTTTGGTTGGGGTTTTTTGCATGTTTAATTTGGGTGGTTTTTATTTTACCTTATAAAATAAGTATCTACTCTTCCATGTAAACTGTTGATTGAAAAATTGTGTACAGTGTTTTGGGTTTGATTTTTTTTTTTTTTTTTTTTTTTAATACTACTTAAGCTCTGTATTGTAGCTGTATGTGTGTGTTCCTTAAAACTACTGGATCAAATTACTAACACTTAATATTTAGGGCCCTGCTCTGATGGGTGTGTGTTTGTCTGTCCATGACCTGTGTGTCTGTAATGCCTAGGGGTAGCCTTAAGAAGTACATATCCTTTCTTTTTAAACTTCTACGAATTTCTCAGGGGAGTAATTGCAAACTATTGTTTGTAGCAATTAATGCTCAGTTTTCTGTGCTATCCTCTCCTTTTTGGAAGTGCCCACAACTTGAAATCAGTCCAGGAAACATGGGAGTTCTTGAAATGAAAAATAGATTCTGTGGGGCTTAAACAAGTGGGCTTTAAGATATGTCTTGTTTTAATTATTTCTATTATAGTATCTATACATACCAAATGGTTTTAAATAAATACATAAATCAAGTATATAAAACACAAAAAGGAAATTTTGACATTTAATTGTGTCATTAAGTTTCATCCCAGAACTGGCATTAGGAGTTCTTAGAACCACAGCACTGGGATAGGGTTAATCAGATAACACAAATTTAGAAAAAATATATCTTAATGAATAAATAAAGTTAGTTTGTTTCTTTGCTTCTTTTTTTATTTGTTTTTCACAGGTACTTGGCTGAGTACCTCTATATGTTAGTAATAAAATGCTTATTTTATTTTTTTTTCCAACAATTTTGGGTTTTGACAAGTACCAAAAAAAAAAAAAAATCTTAAATCTCAGAAAGCCATTTATTATTAGAGTATAATTAAGGACAATTAGCTTTTGCAGAAGATAAAAAAATGTTTGGTCTGGCAGAATAGATTTGAGAATGCTGACAAAATCATTAGCAGTTCTGTTCCAAATTAATTTATTTATGGCTAATGATTTTACCAGCTCTAAACATGACTTCATCTATCACTGTTAATTTGTATTGCAGCAGAACCTTGAGAGCTTATGTAAAATCGGTGCCTCATCACTGTATGTTGTAGTAGGAGTTCCATGCCCTGGAGTTCCCAGCTGCCTACAAATTAAATTAATGGAAGTATGAGGGAAAAAATGTTCATCCCTCCTCTATCTGTGGGGAACTGGGGTCTCTGAGATTGGCTTAAGGTGACAGAGAGCTCCTTTGAGGAGGTCCTAAAGTAATTAAGTGTGGGACCCTGAGACCAGAGGTACTCTAGAAACCATAGCAGAGATGCACTAAATTCAGGGAATGACCTGCTTAGCCTGGGAATGTTTAACTCAGGACTGGCTGTGGCTGTGTTTCAAGAGGGTCTTGGTTTATTCTGTGGGCTTACTTGCAGATCCAGGGCAAGGAGAACCTGCCTTCTTGACAGCTCTACTATGCTCCCTTTAGGCATTTTTTGGTTTTGTTCACATTTTAAAATTGGTATTCCCCCATGGAAAAATTTGCACTGCTCTTTATGTGCACACCTGACTTGTTTACTTTACTCACACCCTTACCATGTTAAGTTACTGTCTGGGGATTTTGATTTCATCCCACACTGGTTCCAAGTCTAATTTCTGTATTAATTGCTAGTTGCTTACTTGTCTTCCATGTTGCTTCAAGGCCTGCTTCTGAACATGGAGTATAAAGGACTTGTCCCCATTAATAAGGTTCTCTCAAACAGGAGCTTGATTTGAAAAAAGCAGCAATACTTGTCAAAGCTGGGAGAAAGGAATGTCTTCTTGCCTATTATTTTGCTACAAAGTGTGTGAATCTTCTGGACTTTGCATGCCCAATTTTATTAGATATTTTTCTGTATTTCTGTTTTAAACTTAAAAAAACTTTGAACTTTTTAACCTCACTTGGAGGACTTACAGAACACCCAATTCATATGCTTCAATTTTGTGCTTAAGATGATCTTTCATATGTCTTTCGAGTCACATTCTTTGTTGTGTCACTTAGTTTTAAATGTATCCCAGAATTCCAGTTTTGGAGCCGCAAGCTCTTTGAGGAATTTAAACTTTGTATCTGTAAGGGGTTTTTGTCATATCTTAAACAGAGAAGACCTGTGACCAGTCCTAGCATTATGTACTGTTTTTGAATATGACTTTTAAGATCTGTGGTCTTCCAGGCAGCATCAAAAAGTGGTAGGAATTAATGCTTTCCTTCAGATAATGAAAAGAACAGATTTGACACATGGTTTTGTAAAGATTTTTTGTTGCTTCTGTTCTTTATTTTAACATTAAGGATGCTTGCAAACAATAAAGGTCCAAGTAGAGCAGGCTCAAATCTGTATGAAGTTCCTTATGCTTTGGGGAGGTGTTTTTCCCTTCAAAAATGGCTGAATATTTGTATCTAATGTTTTCATCTTTTCTCTCTTTTTTTTTTTTTTTTTCTTTTTAAAGGTTTTCTGGGGTCAAGAGCATTTGAACTGTTTAGTTCTTCTCCAGGAGCTTCTGGGGCAGTACCTGACTAAAAAGGGCAGTGTAGAGACCTTGATACCTGAACATACATACCCCACTTGTTTTTCTGCGGAAAGGAATCAGGCCTCAAAAACTGAGCACACCTCAGATGATCTGAGAACAGGCCTGTTCCAGTATATACAAGATGCAGGTAAGAAGGATATAATTTTGGCTCTCTTTTTTTCTTTCTTTTTTTTCTAGATTATAAAGTAAAAACAGTAGTAACCTATTAGACATTACTTGCCTCTTACAGTGAATAACTATATTTTTTGGAAAAGCAGTTGACATCTGCTAGAATTAAAAAAAAAAAAACTTTGAAAGACTTTTTTGATTTCTTTCCATTAAGCTGTAATGTTTTAAAAGTCAGGGAAATTGCTTTTTTATTTTCTCTCCTTTTGATCCTGAGGGATTTATTTTTAATCACTTTGGTTTCATAAACCAGCATGTTTCTTTCTAGAAATTGTATAACAGATTATAGCTTTCTTTCATTTGACAGAAGCACAAAAGCTGCCCAGTGCCTATGAAGTTGTGTTTTACAATGAAACTGAGGATAGTCCAGGAATGATGCTGTGGAGATATCCAGAACCCAGAGTGCTCACTCTTGTAAGAATTAATCCTGTTCCTTTTAATACCACTGAAGACCCAGATATTAGCACTGCTGACCTTGGAGATGTCCTTCAGGTGGGTAGTGAGTTTTCTACTTTAAGTAACAAATGAAAATATTACTGCTGTAAAGTGAAAGTTTTCAAACTGAGATTTATTAAAAACTAGCACAAAACAAATGTCAGGAGCTCTATAAAACCAATATGAGGTACATTCCACAGCTTGAGCACATCTTTAGTTTCAAAACTACTTGTACAAACATTTTACCCCACTTACCTCTAAAGTTTTTTATGTTGCATAATAAGCTATAGCCAAGTTTATCAGTTCTAGTTTGCGAGCATACTTTTTTTTATTTTGTCTTTTTATGGTTTCATCCATCAGTCTTTGCTTAAAGATTTCATTTGGTTTTGAAACTGAAACATGAGGAAAAAACCTGGTCTGAAATTTCCAAGATCTAGTGGAATCATTGAAGTAAAATCTCCAATCTGGCCATTCTCTTCTGTTTCTGTAATGGCAGATAGCTGTGCTGCTTCTAGTAAGATCCACAGGGTAGAGGCGAAGAGTCTGTTTTCTCTCATTTTGCTTTGAGAGGGTTGAAGTGGATGGTACAGTTTGTGTCAGATCGTGGAACTTCTCTTTTAAGGAGAGCTGAGTGCTGCAGTCTCTGTGCCTCAAAAATAGACCATACCTCAAAATTAGTGATCCTTAATGCGCTGGAATTTTTGCTTTCTAACATATGCAATCAGGTCATTAGATTTTCTCCTGTCTAGTGTAATTCTTTATAAATTCACTTATCCCCTCCGTACTTACTTTGACTTTAGCTCAATTTTAATTCTGGTAATCTCAGTTTCCCTTTTGTATTACAAATTGGACCTGTCATTATTTTTTTTAATTTCAATCTGGTTGTTAATCAGAATAGTGTTGTGAGTCAAGGGAAATAAATATTTCCCAGTTCTTCCTATTTGTTCAAAACTGTTGAATTATATTTCATTATTGCTATGATGTTAAAAATTGCTTTTAAAATTTAATTATTCACCAATATGCTTTGAGTTATGAATAAGTAGCATAATCTTCCTCAGATAAATGGTATAACGTTATTACCGTGCACATACTGTTGGTGAGATCATGTAAGTGTCCTGCCAATTTCTTTGCCCTCTAGACAGCCAAATGTCAGCTCCTTTCAGTTATATGAAAATTAAAATTAAATGGAAAAAAATCAGCTCCACTTGGCATGAGGTTTGAATCAAAGATCAAAATTGTGTTATTGTAGGCTGTCTTGAGGTTGCTATGAAAGCCGGCATTTTGCCTTCTTCCAGGCTGGTATTTTTGGAGCACAGTACACCAAGTTTTTGGTATAATTACATTACACTCCCATTATAGAGAACAGACATCATGAACCATTATGTATGTGCTTGTGTAATAATATGACCCTGTCCAAGGGGGATATCAGTTCTTCTTCAAGTGGGTATACACAGCTGGACTTTGAGTAGCACAAACGTTCTGCTTTGTGCTTCCATAAGATGGTCTAGAGAAGAAAATAATGGAATCACTATGATTGCCTTGGAGAGTGAGAAGCACTCTGCTACCAGTGATCAGGTTCTGTCAGCTTCTATTGGTGTTCACGTAATTCTTCAGATTTCTACCACAAGAGAAAATATAAGGATATCAGCCAAATTAGAGAACATCTAGTCAAAAACTCTGCTCTTGGGCACATCATGTGCAGAAATGCCTGCAAGAATATCCACATTTTGGCTGTGGGCCGTTAGTTACGGTGGTAATTGCTACCTGGCCCAAGGTGATGGTTTATCACATTTTCCAGAAATGGCCATACACCTGATGAACAGCCATTTTAAACATGGACAGTGTGCATTTTTTTAATAATCTAACAGAGGTATGTGGGTGGAATAAGTAATACAGAGTCAATTTTTAATTTCTTTAGGTAAATTACATTTACCAAATACTCATCTCAAACTTCAGATTCTAATTTAAGTTAATCGTGGGGCCTTTCATCAGCTCCACTTTTTCCCCTGTATGGATGTATGTTAATTAATATACTGTGGATTTAGTGCATATGGAAAACTCATGAAATACAAAGAGAAAAATGATAAAGCAACATTTATTTTATTCCGTTCTTTAAATGAAACATTAGAGAAACATCTGCAAGCCAAGGACTTCAGCTTTTTTGAAAAAAAGGGGTCTAAATATAAAGACAATAATGATATCGAGCTATATTAAAATATATTTTTAAAACTTAACCGGGATTGTGTATATGTTCAAATGTAAGGAGGACCCATAATGTCACCAGCTGTGTTACCTGTCTCCCTTAATCCTCTGCTTCACAATGATACAGTCAAAGGTGCACTTCTGTAGTTTGTCTTGGATTCAAAGTTTTCCAGTTGCATGTTCTTTCTTTCTGAGTAAGTTGCTATGACATTTCATCTAGCTTTCTGTCTTTGTTAAACTTTGAGCATAACGTTTTAATCATGGGTAGGTTTTAGAAATCTCTGGTTTTATAGCTGTTTTTCAAATTCCTGGAACTTGAAAAAGCTTTACTATAAAGAGATTTTTTCTAAATATTGAAGGTGCATGTTATCTGCTACAGCCAAAGGATAGAGAACAGCTTCAGATTATAAGTTTATATGAACTATATTGTTTCTGTTGAACCTTACCTTGCTGCTATTTCTAGATTGTCCCAAGAGCTGTTTTCTTGTGCTTTCCCTTGTGTTGTTGCAAAGGTAAGCAGTTTCACTGGTCAAGTTTCTAATACTTTTTTTTTACAGTCCAAACATTGTTGCTTTTATTTGTGGAGGGAACAGGAAGAACTGATGTCTCTGCCATGGCATAGCATGTGGCATTTTCTTCAGCAATTTGAAATAGAACTTTGATCTAATTGTTTGAAGGAAGTGAGAATCCTAGATCTGATTGCAAGAACTGTATATTTCTTTGGGAAGATTGAAAGTATCTGAATTTGTTGTACTTCCTGTTTAATAGACATCGCAAACACTTTTAATTTTTAAGCCCTTATTGTCCCATTTTCACATGCTGCAAATGTCCTTTGGCTCTGTGTGATTTACCATTCTTTCAGGTAACTAGTATTTGAGGAAACACCTTTCAAAGGTGTAGGATGGTATTGACATGAGAATAATATTCCCACCTCAGGACTAGAGGGAAGTCCAGACTTGGAAAATTGTCACAAATTTTATTCAAAAGGTAAAAAGCAAGATGAAGTAGCAATTCCATTATTTTTAAAATATTGAAGATTGATATATTGATAAGTCAAAAAAAGGGATGCTCTCTGAGACTTTCTCAGCCATAACAGATGAAACTTAAATTATTCAAGTATACTGCTCATAGGAGGAAGTCTTGTGGTTAAAGACATGTGGATGAGCAACTTCAAAAGCCTATTTTATTCTGTGCTTAAAGAAGGTATGTACACAAAACCAGAGAGAGAAAACCTACTGTTCTTGCTGCAAAAAATTAATTACTGCTACATTTAGGTCACTCTCATGTGCAGATAATTTCTATAATAAAAACTGTGCAGGTGTTTATAAATTTGTCTCATCAAGTATTCACATGTGAAGACATATGGCATGCCTCAGTTTCCCAGTGTAACTTTAAGCTATATTCTACAAGGCAACCAGCTTGTCATTGCAGGACAAAGGTCTTCTATTTGCTCTGTGATGGTCTTGTTGCATGGAAGTTAAAGTTGGAATCTGTGGGAGTTGGAATCAGTGATGATTCTCATTCCTATGAAATCTGACCATAAAATGTCTTTCACCAAGGACTTTGAAGCGTGGTAATAGATTCAAGTAGATTTTGGTTTAGAATGGATGTAGAAATGTCTCCTGCAGAGGTATCAGAGTGGCAGAAGATACATGAGCGTCATAGGAACAAGAATGGGCTAGACAGTCTAAATTTCAGAGTAAAGGCTTCATAGTGTCTCTCTTCATCTCTCAAATGATGAGGACATTGGCTTGATCTGGCTACTAGGACAGCTGAAATAGAATTTGTGGCAATTTCCTCCATCCTGGTTATTCTGGTTGCCTTGGAAGAATGGTGTTAGGAAGAAAGGAGTAAGAGCAATTTCTAATTTCAGACAACAGTTTATGATTATGCAGGTAATTCCACAGTCCCAGAACATAAAGAAAAATTGAATAATAAGAATAATATATTTCACATCATAACAAAGGGCTGTATTTCAAAACTGTTGTGTGATGCTAAATTCAACTATGTTTGTACAGTTCCTTGGATCTGTCAGGTCTGTATTTGAGGAAGGACAAGTCATCTTCGTTTCTGTGATATTTTTAAAATTCAAAGGAGGGAAAGCAGGAAAAGAAAAGCAGGAAAAAAAATCTGTTACTGATTCATTAGTGACTTTCACATTGTGCAGATACAATATGAAGCTAGCTACATTTAGATATTTAACCTCAAAAACATTTCTGTTGTGTATTTGTGCTGTGGGGCTTAGAACTGTACTTGCACTGTGTGTCTGGTTTCCCCAAGGTCTTCCTGTGTCTTCCTGCAGTCTTGAGAATCTCAGATTTATGTTTATCTTTGCCTGTGATGTTGTTATACTTTTCTGATGTAATCTGGGTTATATTTCTATATCATTTATCTTTACCAAGAACGAGGTTGACAGGTTTAGGTTGGCAGGGGAGAGAGCAAAGATGGGGGGTTAGGGGGGCTCACCAAGGTAGGAAAACAGTTCATATGGCATCAGGGAAATATTCTGCTTTTTTGTGCAGGCAGGTGAACAGGACACACAAATTATTTCCTGTACAGCTGGAGGCCTATTTTGTCTAGTGAACCTTTTACAGAGATTCTCCTTTATTGCCATTCCATTGTAGAGTTATCTTTCCAATGAGGGATGTTGCTGGCACTGCCACGTATCTCAAACAAAAAGCTATGTGTTGTCACAAGAGCATTTACTCAAGTGACATGGATTTAAAAGCAAGAGAAAGCCAGATTTGCCTAATCAAGGTAATCATACAATGTGTAGTGCTCCAAAGTATGAGTTATCTGATTTATTTAAGGTGCATCACTAACACAAACTTAAAATTCTTTCTCCTGGATTGTCATCCAGTGAGAGATGCAAGCTGTTGAACAAAAAAAAGATAAACTATAGCATTTGCTGGTTTCTCCATATTAAGTGAAAATAAAATATCTGCTAAACTATAACCCTGACAGGTTTTTGTATTTGAGGATGTTTCCCTTGTGTACCTGCCAGGATTCCTATTGCATGCAAGTGTAGTCAGCATTATAACAGCTGATGAAAAGATTAATGTGTGCTGAGGTCTTCTTTTTTGGCCTTTCTTCTTTATATAGTGTCCTAAGAAACAGAACACAGTTTAGAAAAGTGGTGATTAAATTAAGCAAATCTCAAGGTCTATTGAAGAAAATTTTAGGGCAGTGAGTATAGCTCTGAGGTTGCAAGGGCTTAACTGGGATTTAATAAGGAAAGACTACCTTATTTTCCTTAATAAGGAAAGAAAACCACTGTGGTAAAATTCACACAGAGCATTTCCAAAGGTGGTGAAATCTCTTTTAGGAGAACATAAAATACTTCCAACTTCAAAAGGCAGGGATTCAAAAAATTGTTGCATTGCCTTACATGCATGTGCTATTTAAATAAAGCATTTGCAAACTTGCTAGTCTGGAATCTGATTTTTTTAATGCTGTCAGCCAATAAATAGTAATTTTCTAACACCTCGTGGCTGTTTAAACAGTGGCTTAAGGAAGCATGAGCTTAAGAATGACCGACATTAGACCTACTGCAAGTCATTTATTCCAGGAAGGATTTGACATGACAGTCAACAGGAAAAGAATTATGATCAATGTCAAAGACATTCATTTTTCCTTTTAACAGAGAATACTTCATTTTTGGCTGGCTTTGCTTCCTTTTTACTTTTCATTCCCTGTTGGGGCTACAATATTCAGCTGGGCATTTGAGAGTCTGGGAAAAGTGCTTTCTGGGAAACCACAAATTTTTGATTTATTTCTTATATTCCCAAAGCAACAACAATTTTGGAAATCCAGATGATTTGTGTGTGACAGGTTAGTGATTTAAGCTCATGGTGTTACTAGATAAAAAGCTGTAAAGTTCAACTGTGCTTCTTGATAAACCTGTTGGTTTGCAAGTTATTGAATCTACTGCCACACAGTTCAGTACTGTCTTCGAATAATGAGACTTTTTAGATGGATGGAGAAATAATGTGAATTGCTCAGAAGGCAAATTTGGTGCTTTGTCTGCTTTTTAAAGCTTACATTTCTTGTTAATTCTATCTTTGGATGTTATTCAAAATTACTGTAATAGTCACACCACTACTACTATATAAAGACTCTATACAGTGTTTTTATTATCTCTCTACTGTGTGAAGAGTTGCAAAAAGCTTGAAAAGAAACAATAGTTGTTGGACATATCTGATCATAAACTAGAAGTGTAACAAATGCCATTTATTCTAATGTAGGGAACCTCTTTCTCAGCAGTAAATGCAGTGTTTCCATTCATGCATAAGACAAAAATGGGTGCAGGTCATCACGTAAACAGCTGGTCTGTGTAAGAGGGCTGTAGGTTTGCTTGTAGCTTGAGCCACTTACACTCCAGATGATCTGCATGTGAGCACATTTTCTGATCTGAGTTTTGCACATGTTTTCCAAAGTTAAGACTCTGATTATTAATTGTAAGTATTGTCTTCATTTTCTTGCAAGGAAGGAAAGAGGGACTAAAGAAGTGGGAGTCTTAAGCAGATGTTGAAACAGAGCCCGTTCTCTTTGGGAATTCCAGCTTTAAACATTATTTGTGCACTTCCTTGCCTGAGAGTAGGATTATCTCAGACTTTACTATTTTGTTACTGGTTTGTGTGTGTATAATCTTAATTATTTTGCTGTGTGATCTTAGTGTTCCCTTCATCAAGATGAGACTGTATCGTTTGTCCTAGAGTTTCTGTGCAGTCTGCAGGGAGTTAAGCGTAACTTCTTGGGAATGTTAATGGAAGTTTTGCATAATTTGCCTGTGCATCACAGTGAAATTTACCCTTAGGGGTTACTGAGCCAGTGAAAATTCTACCGGGTGCCAGAGGACTGACGAAACCATCAGATTATCTTAATGACAGATTTACACTCTCCTCGTGTTCTGTACTCTTCAGATTTTGTGACTCTGATTTATGAAACTTTGCAAACCCAAGTACTTCCGTCTGTACACTGACTTTGTGGTACTTCTTGTAGGAGTCAGGCTTTACTGTGGTGAGAATATGTGGTCAAAGTAGCTCATATACTGAAAATTGTAAGGTACTTTATGTATTAATAGACTGCTAACCTCAATCCCAGAGGTGACTACATTTCAACAGCATAGTCCATATATTAATAATAAATACTGAAGCCTAGAAAACTAAAAACCTTAAATGAAACATGGAAGATAGTTCCTGTATCAGAAAGAGAGAAAAAAGTGTATTGCAAGAAGTAGATGAGTCCCGAATGTAAAATGTCCAATCTGAATGCTTTTGTTTCTCAATAGTTGCAACAACACATTAAGATCTAATAAATTAAAGAAATATTGTTGCTTTTGCTATTTAAAAGGCAAGTGGTCATCACATAAACTCAGTCTCAAGTTGAATGACAATTATTAGAAAAGTTTGACACTTAGCAGTATGTAATTTTCCTATTTAAAGTCCTGCAGAAATCTCAGTTGCAGCCCAGCACTATTCTGTGCTTTCTTAACAAAAGCTGTTAGTGTGTTTAGAGTAATTTTTCCATAATGGAAAAAGCCAGTATCTGTGACAGATTACATTACTCCACACACCTGCATTTGCTCTGAACCTGCTAGCCTGATAAATTGATAAGTTGGTCACATGTTGTTTTAAAAAGGCAAAGAACATAGTTCCTAATAAAAGAATGCTACATATTTCTTCTAAAAGGTTAAAAAGCATTTCTCAGGGCTCTTAAATTACCATATTCTGATACCAGGGGAAAATAAAACCTGGGCTTAGAGTCTTGTTTGTACTTAGAAGGCTTTCCGGACAGGAAGGCAATCTTGATGCAATTCAGTAAGCCACAATACCAGTGGGGCATTACAGGTGAAAAAATTGCAGCTGTACCCCTCACCACAATGTATTACAACTGTACAGTGGAATATTTCCTGTACAGAAATAGGGCTTGGTTAACTTTGTTTCCCAAGAGTAGATCACATTAAAATGTTATAAAATCATGATTTCCTGCATTTGAATACTTGTGGTTTCTCAACTGGTTCCAATATTACAAAAGGTTTTTTATAGCTTCTATTAGTTGAAGATGTATAGAAGCTTTTTTCCAAAGTCAGCTAAAAGGAAGTTATGTATTTTTAAAGAACAATTTTTCTCAGAAGACAAGAGTTTTCTTTCACATCTCTTTATTATAACTCTATTTGATATTTATTTTATAAACTGCAGGACAGATGTAAATTTAAATAAAATGAAATAAATGTACTTATAGGACTATTATATGTTAAGTGGAGTTGAGCGAGCCATGGTATATGTCATTACTTAGATAACAAAATAGTAATTATTTTCATTAGTCAGCCAAAGACCTCACTATGGATAGAGGAAAAAATTAAATCAAGCACATATTGCACATTAAATTTTAAAGTGAGTATTTTTAATTTGTCTTAGCTTTAGAACCAAATTTATTTTTAAAAAATTCAAAGAGAATTAAAACAATTCTGTGAAGAAATTATATGGCATAATTTTGAAAAACATCTCCAGCTGGGGTGTCTGATTATTCCAGAGTGTTGAAAATTGAGCTTGTACTGTAGTGGAATAACTTTTACTGCCTGAAATATACAGGTATGTAACACTTCAAACTGCTGTCAAAGTACAGAAAATCATACTGAAAACACAAAGGAGATTGAAGAGAGTGGGACAGCAAATACTTTGTACAACTAAATTATTTTAATCTGAGTATTACAGCTAATCCTAACACTACTAACATAAGGCTATATTTTTACCTCGCTGTAAGCCATCACTTTTTTTTTGGTGGTTTGGTTGTTTGGTTTTTTTCCTTCATGAAATGGGGATATTGGTGGTCTGTAGCTGTGCCAGGAGCGTCTGTTTTCCACACAGATATAATACCATCTTAGCTCTGAGGAAGGCTAAAAAAAAAATTCTCTAACAGTGGTTTGTAGCATGATTTCACAGTGTCAATCACACAAGATAAACAGGAATGTGGATGTTGAAGTATCCTACACTTGTCCAGAAAGTAGGTGTTCTGCTGGTCAAATTGAATTGTGTGTGTTGTGTGAAAAGGCGTATTACAAAGTTCTATTATATTTAACATTATTTTTCTTTTGGGCATATTTTCTACATATTATATTTTTCTGCAAAATTCTTTTGCTAGTTTTATATAAATAATACTTCAAAATCAAATTCAAAAGTAATGTTCCTGGTAGTTATTGCCAAGCCTTTTTCCCTTATAAAAGTCTGGATAAAACTTTTTATTTGCTGCTACTGCAACTTCTGTTCACCTAATGAGAGAATTGTATTTTTAAGAAAGTTGGCCCTAAACCAGTAAAATATCTTAATAAAAGAATAGCTTTATTAAAGAGCAATCAGTTTATTCATGCTCAGGAAGCTGAAGTCAAAATCTCAGTATGGGTTGGTGTCTGACTCAGAGTGCTTTTAGTTTGTGTTGTGTTCTGCCTCATTCACTGAGGTGGCCCTGCATGGAGAAGATAAAACACACACACACTTCCTGTCTTCTGTGTGCATTTTTTTGTACAGTAGTTGTTTCTGGACCAAGAATAGCTTAATTTCCAAGAGGAAGCGCCCACGATCTGGGGGACTGAGATTCGAGAAATGAATGTATCTTCTGTAAAAGCTTCTTTCCTAGCAAATCCATCAATCAAAAGGATGCATCACTGAAAGAAACATTAGGCACATCCTGTAACCCAGCTGTTAATATCTATCTTTCTTTCTCAACTGGACAAGATGTATTTTGCAACCTAAGAAATCTGCATGTATATAGTTTAAAAGTTCATTTTTTTTATACTGAGTTTTAAAATCACATGCTTCAGTATTTAAGGCATAATACTTTTTGTACAGCCTTCATTCAACAACTTCAAAGAAGTAGGCTGATGGCAGTAGCTTTTTCCTAGAGGCAAAAAAGATGTCTGTGAAAAAGATGGGATTAGTTAAGAAATATTTTAATTATTTTTCTCCTAGTTGGAAATTATGTCCATGTCTGAGACCAGTTAGCATTCTGACAAAATGTGTACTGAATAATAGATATGATCGTTAATGGTAACATGACAGATTGTAGAAGTGCACTGGTGTTGGCTCTCTGCTCAGCTGCATTTCAACATTGAATTGTACCTGTAGACAGATAAGTGCTGTGCACCCAGCACTTTTCAAATCCAAATTAGCCAAGTAGTCTAAAGCTGTGAGGATAACATCAGCTCGCAGGAAAATATAGAAAGAAGCATGTTGTGATCTTGAAATTCTTTAAAAGCACTTAAGGGTCAACACTCATTTCTCTATGAAGTCTTAATATTACACATAACCACAAGTGGGAATAAGGAGTATCCATCTGTAAAACACAAGGATGAAATTAATAACAGAGCATTAACAGACTGTGTAGCATTTCTTGACCCCCTAGTTTCCAAGTAGGGATTAAATTATTCTGGTACAGATAATGTGTGACACAATGTATTATGAATAAGAAAAAACACAATCTATCACACTGTAATGCTTTAGTACTTCATGTTGGTAACTAATGTAATACTGTTCTGCTGATAGATTACCAAGTATGAAGGAAATTACTTGAAGGATGCAATGTTTTATGAGGATTTTCAGGTTTCTCGTTGTTTGACTTTTTTTTTTGGTGAGATGTGTATGTTGGAGGTTTCAGCTCTGCACAAATCAGAGATGTTTCTCGTATGTGTTAGTGTAATGTACATGAAAATTTTTTGTCTTAAAATAGAGTGAAACGAGATTCAGAGAAAACAAGAATCTGTTCTCTTCTAATTAAAAAGATTTTTGCTCCAAGGCAGCTATGTCTAAACAGTTGTTTGTATCCTCTACATGCAGGGGGCGTGACTGGAATTGTCACCTGGAGACAACTGCTTTTCTTCCAGTCAGAATTTGCCAATACACCATTTTCCTTCTTCTTTCAAACACTGCCATGCAATTTTCAAATCTCCAATGTCTGTAGTTCACAGCAGTAAAGAGAAAAAGGAGCAGCTTTCAATTTCTCTGCTTAGAGTTTAGGTTGTTTCATACAGCTTTTCATTTCTGCTTCTAATCTCTGTTGTTAATGCTCTGAAAAGTAAAGCATTTGTCTGTGTCTTTGCTCCCTGTTGCCATAATCATCCTTTTAAATAACTGTGTTAGTGTGTCGTTTTCTAGCAAAAAAGAGCTTGGAGATTCTTGGTTAAATTTGAGCTCACAGTTAAATAATACTTTTATGCACACTTAAGTGACAGGTGCATACAATCATTGCAATTAAAACTGTCTTTGAGAGCTATGGAAGAAGACAAAAAGCTGCAGGGAAGTGTCTGCTGGAGAACCAAGCTTGTTGTTTAGCAAAAAAGTTGAATATGCTTTGTTTGTGTTTGCTTTTTTAGAGGCAGCCCTAGTGGTCACATTTTCTAAGAGGTAACAATTATTTGGATTATAGCTCAGGTTTTATTCAAATATTTTAAGGTAAAAGCACCATACTTAATTCGACATGTGGAGAATTTTTTGTTGCAACTAGCTCACTTATTCCCGCTGCTGATGACTCAGTTCTGGCATTATAATCCCTTTCCAGGCTTTCACAACTATTATTTTTGGCAGCCTATATTGCCCAGAGCTACCATCTTTTCTTAAACTTATCCAGATCAGGCATTAGTAATAAACCCCCTAGAACAAATAAAGCTAGATATGTAGAAATCAAAGATTCTGAGTCAACTAAGTCTTTTGCAAGCTTCAAACTAGAAAGCTTACAGTTTGTGTAGTTCCAAAGCATGAGCTGTATTTTTACAGGCAATCACATAATGTGTGCCCTTGATTTGTTATCTCTAATATGCAGATGACACTTCAAAACATATTGTCTCTTGCTCTGGTAGATTTCTTGGCATATTACAACACAGTTAGAAAAAATTGTAAACCAAAATAAAGAGGAATAATCTTTTCTTCTTGCTGACCAGTCTGTTTAACTGTTTTGTGATGTTTTTTCTGGCTACTCATACCGCTGAGTTCAGCAATCGCTCCTGTGCCTTTCCAGATTTTTCGTAATTCACTTTAGAGGTTGTCATGAAGTATACAGAATCACAGAATGGGTAAGGCTGGAAGGGTCCACAGTGGATCCTCTGGTCCAACCTCCCTGCTCAAACAGGGTCCTCCCAGAGCACATGATACAGGATTGCACCCGGGTGGTTCTTGAATATCTCCAGTGAGGGGGACTCTACAATCTCTCTCAGTCAGCCACACAAAAAGAAGTTCTTCCTCATACTCAGATGAAACTTCCACTGTGTTAGTTTATACCACAGACCACAGCCTGAAGAGGAGTTATGAAGTTATTACTTCTTTATGGCATAATAATTGTTTTCATCATTTTACTTTGCCATCTTTTCCTCAAGAGGTGTTTCAATAGATTTACTGCCTACGGGGTGGGTGGAAATACTGATGTACCTTCTCCTTTTTTTTATTTTTAAATAAGATGTGTGAAATCCAGTTTGGGTTTTTCAAGTTTTGTTCTGCCTTTATTTTTAATCTTTATTTTCAATCTCTCTATATTATTTTCCTCTATCCTTACTGATAGTTTTATGGTTTTTGTATTGTAGTGCCACTTAAGAAATTCTCTTACTGTACTCTCTAACTTGTTCTTCCAGCTCATTAATCTTAGTGGGAATAGAATTCATCACCTTTCCTAGCCTCCTTTAAAATGCCCATTACTTTCTATTCTAATCCAATTTTATGAGATTCTTGTTAGGGAGATTTGCATACTTAAAACAAGTTTTGTTTTGAGATGTAATCTAAGAGAAATAAATATGCTAAATATGATAGCTTTATGAGACTTCTGTTGCACACGTGTTACTCAATAACATTGATAAGAAAAGGTAATTCAGATGTTGATAGACATTAGGAAGCACAAGACCAAACTAAGTATTCAAATATATTTAATGAGTTTCCTAAAAGAATCTCAAGGTATTTTAAGGACTGAGATTAAAAAGTGTGCAGAAATAAATACTGCTAAATGTAAACTATATATGCAGCCATGAAAGGCTGCAGCCTTTTGTCAGAAATGAAACAGATCCTTTTGTAATTATGTAATTCCAAGACTTTATGCTATAGGAAGTATGCCAAGTATTACAATCTTTAAATAAACTCAAATGTTTTATTACCAGTGGAGATTGTGAAGGTTTAAAAAAAGAAGTATGTGAGGGTGAATGGCTCCACAATGTAGTACAAAAGATAGCAGATGATGGAAGCTGCTCTTTATGTGTTCATAGTTAACATAGGGGAGTTCTTTAGATGTATCCATAATTGAAGGGTAGGAACATTGCTATGTTAGTGTAGCAGTCTTGAGTGTTTGTCCGCAGGCATTAAACATTCAAATAATTTAACACTGAGAAGTTCTGAAAAAAATCTAAAACTCTAGTGGCACTGAGAGCAAAAAGAATCACTTTAGTGTGACTCTGAAATACGGCTACAAATATAATGTGGTATTTCTTATTGCTGCTGTTGTGCACAGCACTGTTGTTGTTTTCTGGGTCATCAAGCCCAGCCTCCTCCCATTGGGGCAATGCTTATTATTTTCTCCATCTAATTAACAAATCAAAAGCAGCTTTCCTGAGCACCAAGACTGTCCTTGCACATCCCCATCTTTTTCTGTACTGTTTCTAGCCTTACACTTTATTTATAGGGCAACTCAATTTTGACACGAAATTTCTATAGACTTGACTTTTATTAATTGTTTCTCTCTGGAAGTGTCTGGGTGGATCAATTATGTTCCTGTTGTTTAATTTCATTTAGTCCTCAACTCTTCACAGCAAGAGTTAATAGAGTTTTAAGATGAAGAATTGGAAGCATGGCATACTCCTGATGAGTCTCTACTGATGTTTTATAGAAATGAATTAATATTTGTCCCTCATTTTTTGTAAATATCTCACCTGCTGTGTCTCAGGATGGCATTTGCTTTTTCCAGGCATCATCATACTGCCTCACAATTTCCGACTGACATTTACAGATCTCACCCTTTCCAATTGAATATGTACCTTGTAAACAAATGTGTTGTTATGTTTACACATATGACATGTGGTTTTGATGTTAAATCAATCCCTTTTTCTCACACTCTAGTCTTCAAAATTAAATCAGCTCTCCTGATTGATACTGCTGTGGTACTCTGTGTTATATACATTACTGGCATCAGAGGTTTACTGACAGTTACCGGATTTTTTTTTTTTGTCCTACATTTTGAACTAAAAAAAATTTAGTAACTGTGGTTGCTTTTTCCAGTCTTCACATATCATTGTGACTTGACAAATGTAGTAAAAATCCACCTTTCAGGCTCTGTGGTTCCACATGTTAATTCCTCCAGAATTCTTTGGTGATTATTTATGTTCCTTTGCCCTCCCCAGCTTGAACCACTGAGCTCCCTGAATTTTCCTTCTTAACCTTCATTCCTGTTAATTAATCAGCTTGCTGTCACCTCCATCTGCATTATAATCTTTACTGAATAACAAGGAGGAATGTTTACAAAACTTTTTCTAAATTTACTTGCATCTCTGCCATATTCTTACTTTTTTTCCCTGGTTATTTATGTATGCATGTCTATGCATAGGTACACAGGGATAAAACAGGTAATAGGACATACATGCAATTTTTTCTTACTATTTGCTTTATGTCAGCTCGACGTTTAGTAATTCAGCTAAATATGGCAGTGTACAACTGCCATAACTGTGGATTTCTGTACCTTAATTCTAAAATCTTTATAGCTGAGTGAGTTTGCATTTGTTTTAAATTCATATTCTCATTCACTTTCTTGCTATTACCAAAAAAAAAAAAAAAAAAAAAGAAGAAAAAGACACCTAGGATACAACCCTTTAAGATCTATACTTTTATTAAAATTGGTTTTCTATTGCCTATAGAAATGTCTATAATAACATTCTCTCCAGTTCAGTGATACATCTAGAAATAATTACAAGTGGATTATTTACAGACTTAAATTTAGGGATGTAATTAAGCAGAAGCTACTATGTATTTATTTGGTTTCATTTGTATTTATTTGTCTAGATATTCCTTGAAAGAAACTATCATGTGCTTACAAGTACTTCATTATTTCGCTCAAGATTTTTAGCAACGTGTTGGCCCACCACAAAGTGTTGTGTTGTCTATTACAATTACTTCTCTGCATCATTGATTATTTTAATAAACTTATATTTTGTTATGTAATAAAAATAAAACAAAGAGTTCAAGGAAAAATAAAATTGTGACTAGAATGTCTTTGATATCATGATGCGTAGACATCTGATGGATTTTTTGGCTGCATAATACAAATACTGGTTAGATTAATTGTCTTTGGTATTCATGGTTTCCTGTGGAATAAGAAGCTGTTTTTGTACAGAGGAAGAGAAGGTTGAAAGTATTAGTCTGCAATGACATTCTGAAAACATTTTCATTTAAGTCAAGACAGCACAAGATCTCAGTAATGGTTACAGTTATGATTTTCTATATGACCATTTACTTTTATTTAGTTTAATTAGTTTTACACTTTCAGTGTGTAGATGAAAATGCATTTGCAATCAAGCATAAAGTAATTATGCCTTTTCCCTTTTATCACAGGTTCCTTGCAGCTTGGAGTACTGGGATGAGCTTCAGAAATCATTTGTTGCATTCCGGGAATTCAGTCTATCAGAAAGTAAAGTCTGTGAACTCCAGCTGCCCAGCATCAGCCTTGTGAATGATCAGAAAGAGCTCATAGCCTCTGACCTGTGGAGGATTGTCCTCAACAGCAGCCAGAATGTGGCTGATGACCAGAGGTAATTTTAAAGGAGGAGGGAAAAGACATCTTATGCTACCTACACTCCTGAAAAATCTGTTTCAAGAGACTTAGAAATTAAGATGCTGCTTTCATATGCAATAAGAGTAGTTAGTCCTGTGTGAACTTCAGACTGTAGTTCACCTTCACACAAGGGCATGGAGTGTGCACAAAAAGAGCTTTCCTTTAGATTCATAGGCAGCCTGGCAGCATCATAACCATCCATTTTCTGAATACGAGGCTTACTGAGAAGTGGAGACAAACAGGTCCTGAAACCTCCTAGCTGCACGAGGCAGTAAAATCAGCTAATTAACAAAAGAAGGCTTAGGTGCAATCCATTCTATAATGTAGTAGTAAATATTCTTCTTCCATTCAATACTTACATATCACCTTGATTCTCTCCTCAGTGCAAGTCAATGACTATTTTAAATATATTGAACAAAATGTTATTTCAATAGTATTGCATTATTATTCACACAGATTGCTTACTATGCTAACAGTAAAAAAAAAATTTAATCAGTGTTTTGAAACACTGGGAATCCATTTTTCATTATGTTTACAGCTAGAAACAGTGTGCAATGACAGATATTCACTCTGTTTGCATTCATTCTGTTTTGGTTAATATGTGGAGTAAAAGAAATGAGTACAAGGTCCGTCCAGAAACAGCAGTGGAATTGCTTTCAAAGACCTGCTTAACATTTTATATTTAGAGCAGAAAACCCAAAGTTACTCTCTTGCGTTGTTGGTATTGGCTGATTCTTGCTGCTTGTTTATGAACCCCAGCTTCAGTATGAGTATGTAGCATCCATAAATGTGGTGAACAAAGCTACAGAATTCAGAGAAATCAGGGAATATGAGCATGGCTAACAAAATCAATGAAGAAAATTAAACATCTGGTTTCCATTAATAGTATCAGGTTGAAAATGATTTCTTGATGTTAATTGTGAAAGAATGCATTTTCATCATTGAGAAGTTAAGTGTTTTAGACAAGGTTAATTCCTCTGAATGTGGGACCCTGGCAGAATTGCCTTCCTGGTCAGCTTAACACCACAGAAATGTGAACTCGGTGGGAACTGGAAATGATGTAGTGAAATTTAGTAGATTTTTTTTCATCAAGGCATTTAGCACTGTAGTCATGTGTATTGTTTTCTGCTCAAATAGGGTTTATCACTATATGCAGTGTTTCATTCAGGGAGCTCTGATAAGCTAATGAGCTGTAATTGTTCAGAAACAACAGGAATTAAACTGAAGCATTTGCAATTCACTGCACAAGGATAGCAGGAGAGGAAAGAAAAACCAAAAAACATTCACCATACTACTGAAGCATTTGAAGGTAAATAAACAGAAGAGAAAGAGGGAAGTCAAAGGAAAGTGCCTTGAACTGACACCTACCTGTCCAGAGGCTTCAGAGTCACTAGTCCTGATACTTTTCTTGGCCTGGGAAATTCAATAATAGCTTTAAGAAGTGTGGTTTATACCTAGATGCACTAACAGTAGACTGGAAATTTAAAGATTTGTGTAGGTCAGGGTGAACTCCCGAAGCCAGAAACCTGTGAGATATACAAGAAACCCTCTGATTTCAATCAGAGGAGAGAAAAAGTTATATTCCCTGCTTCAGCAGTGTTTTTAGTTTGAAGGCATGGGTTTGCTTTCATGAGACCACACCTGGAGTACTGTGTCCAGTTCTTGGGGCCCCAAACTTAAGAAGGACGTGGACTTGCTGGAGTGATTCCAGAGAAGAGCTACAAAGATGATCAGAGGGCTGGAGCACCTCTCCTGTGAAGACAGGCTGAGAGACTTGGGATTTTTCTGTCTGAGGTACAGATGGCTCTGAGGAGATCTTAGAGCAGCCTTCCAGAGCCTAAAGAAAGCTGGAGAGAGACTTTTTACAAGGACATGTAGTGATAAGGGGGGATGGATTTAAGCTGAAAGAGGGCAGGTTTAGATCGGATATTAGGAGAAATTCTTCACTGTGAGGGTGGTGAGGCAGTGGAATAGGTTGTCCAAAGAAGCTGTGGATGTCCCATCCCTGGAAATGTTCAACCAGGCCAGGTGGGACTTTGACCAACCTAGTCTAGTGTGAGTTATATTCCAACACCTTGGCAGGGGTGTTGGAACTATGATCTTTAAGGTTCTTTCCAATCCAACCCATTCTGTGGTTCTATGATAGAAATTCAAACTGGTCTCTCTAACTCCAAACAAAGCTGCACTGCAAGCTTTCATAAGGATGACTGCAGAAAGGACTGCTGTGGAAGAAGTAGTCCTGACCAGTCCGCAGTGATCCTTCTCAGAAAAACTTAATGGGCCAAAACAAGAGCAGCTGTTCCTCAGATATGAGGCTTTGATCTATGGTGTTTGAGGCACAGTGGCTTTTTCTTGGAGACAGAGCAAACATGCCAGTCGCATGTCGCTGACCTGGAGATTCAGAGACAGTGCACAAGCACTGAAATGTGTATGGTTACAGCTGCAGAACAAATTGAAGGTAATGGTTAAGCCCTAAGGGATCATGTTCTGTTAAAGGGAAGCCTTGTGTAGGGGGTGGTGATGTAAACTGTGGACCTGCAGAGAAGGAGAACCTTTCTAGACATCTAGTGGCTTTATAGGAAGTCCATATTGGCAGTAACTTTGCTGAAACTGTGGCTTCATCAAACATATTGCTACTGGTATGGATAATTTCTTGTCACCAAGCACTCTGAAATATGTTCTGGATTCTACTTAACCAAGAAATGCCAAACTTTCTTGGTTTTGAGAGACAGACACAGTGCCCATGTTGTGGTAAATTTCAAAGTCTTGTTTCTAAAGCAAGCATTTAACATGGGATTTTGCAGACTTGTGGGAAGAGCCTTAAGGCTTAATGCTAGTGCTGAATGTTAAACCAAGGAATTCTAACACTGAGGGATCTGCGAGAGCAAGAAGCAAAGGCTGTATAAAAGTTGAACCTCAGTTTTTCTTTAGACCCATGATGATTTTACATTAATCACATGCTGAAACTGTATGATTGATTAGCAATTATAATACACTATTAATTGTAAAGTATAAAAAGTTAGTCTTGTTGAAGTTTATCTTCTTAGTTTGATGTTATATTTTGGGTCAGACTCTAACCCCTGCCATATGCATGCAGCTGCTGCTCAATCATAATATTTTTTCCTTAAAATTCTGCAGGGTTTTTTTTTGTGGTAACCTCTATGGTATGCTACTTATTAATAGCAGAGAGCTGATCCCTTGTGGTACTTTATTATTGATTCCTAACATCGGTTATAAGGTATGAAATTTAGGTGTCTCATGTGACATGAAAACAAGGTTTGTGAGATGTGAATTCAGCTGATATGATGAGCAGTAGCTATTGGGGTGAAATACATCAACCAGTAATGAATATGGGAATATGCAAAGATGTCATGATTTAAATCCTATGGTATGCAAGCTTTTCTGAGATCTATCAGGAACTAATTGGAAGTATAAAAATCAAGGAGCTATCTGGTGAAGGGCATAATATATACATGTATGTTGTTTATTTTTGAGAATTTTGTATCCCATTCATATATATATATATGTATATATAAGGTTTACATGAACATTTATGGAAGTTTATTCAATGAATGAACAAATTTGAACTCCTAAGTGAAATAATGTAGCATCTCCTTGGGGATGTAGTACAGTGTTTATGAAAGAAATCGTATATGCCATAAATGACTGTTTATGGAAAACCTTAAAACAGGGGATTACAAGGAAATTATCACAGAATAAATTATTTTTATAGGTTGCATTTGCCTATTGCAGGACTAACAAATCATAATTGAAATTACTTTTTAAGCTCTGTTTGGTTGGTGAGACACTAAAGCCCCTTCCTTGTTTGGTTGGGAATGATTTATAATTTTTTGTTTAAATGAGTTACATTACAAGATGTTTTATATATTTGTGCATCTTCTGTGGAATTTAAACAGTATTTTTATAACTACTGACATACTAATGTGAAATAGTAATAGAAAGTGCCTTAAGATACAAACCATGAAACAAGTACAAAAACTTCTAAATAAGCCTTAAATTGCTACTTTTTAAAAATTCGAGTGAGGAATCATGATCATGTTTCTTGCTAATTGTTTCAGCTTTTATTCAAAGTAAATGATGTACTGGATTTTGACCTCTAACAATTTGGGTTCAGACCAGCATTTGAGTCATAAATTAAATGAGTTAAGTGGTCTCTTTCTTCTTCCCAGTGGATATTTTCCCATGTTGTAGTTTCATCACAAATGGCAGTTTTGGTTTAAATATTCCCCTCTTAAAATAACAAGAATAATGCAGGTCACTGCTAAGTCATTGTTCTCGGTTGCCATATATTTAACTTACACTGCTTTGCATGATGTGAAATATCATAATTTATATGACTTCAAATGTAGGTATTTTCTATTTTAAATATTCTGATATTTCCCAGCACTTTAAAAAAAAAAGGAAGAGGGGAAAAAAAAAAAACAAGAAGATGAAAAAAACTCTGGTATTAAAGTCAGGTCAGTTTTATTTTGAATTTCCTCGATTTTGCCACATCCATCCTGCAGCATGATGTACCAAACAAAAGCAGTAGAATTTGGTTCTTCCTCTTCTTTCGCAGCTGAAAAATTGTGGACAGTCCACACTGCGTTTTGTAGCACCAAGACAGCCAGGCAGTGTGGGGGTGTTTTTGTATTGTATGCACTTGATGAACAAATTTTGATTTCACAATCACATCTACTTCCGATATTAGTGCTCCTACTGTTGTTCACCAAGACTTAATAGAAATTTTCCTGTGTTTTCAGTTATCACTGCTTTGTTTGCTGTTTATGCACAGCATGTGATAAAGGTCTGTGGTTTTTATTTCTGTGCTCTCTGCAAAGTCAAAGAAGAATGTGGCAGTGCTACAGGTCTGATGGAAGTGTACCTAAGCAAAAAGTTTAAATGGGATTTAATTTAAAATCACAGGGTCATGGTAGTGACTAGAGTCCCTCTTTAAAAACTGTATTTATATTATGAGTTTTCGTTACAGTTGGGTTTTTTAAAGGAAATACTACATTAATTTGATTGCTGCTTTTATTTTATTTTGTACTGTAGCTGGTTTATACTGTTACAGTATTCTTATTTTCATGACATGAGGGCTGTAATTCTGGATATGATTTCTGGTTGTGTGAAAACCAAATGAACCCCCTCACAGATAAAACAAGTATTCAAAAAAAGTCTGGGCAGATGGGGAAAACAGTGATGAAAGATCCTCATTGTATTTCCTTTCAGATGGTTCCTACAAGGCTATTTTCTCTCTGTAGAGACTTTACCGTCTTAACCGTGGTTTAGGATGCACTGTCCTGCTCCTCTCAGTCCAGCACTGACAGCGCTTGTCCCTCCCTGGCAGGAGTAGAGGATTCAAGGCCAATTCTTTCCCATGGAGCAGCATTGTCCCATCCTCGTTTGCTGTTTCTCTCTGGTTTTAAGCATGTGGTTGGACTCTGAATTTTGCAGGGAATTGTTTCAGTGGTGTGCCTTTTTGGTTTCTAAGGTGACTCCATTAGGAAACAAAAAGCAGCTTTGAATCTTTTTGTTCCCAGCTTTTTAACTTGCAGAGTACTACCTCTGTGTGGTCTGATGCTTGTGGGGCAGAAAAAGTGGAGAAAAATATGGCTAAATGCTTTACATTATCTCCCTGGTATGAAGCTCCTGCCACATTTCCACATTTCCTTCTGCACCAAGCATGTCCTGTTGCTCTGTCATCATGGTGTTTATGAGTGAGAAATTACAAAAGTTCCACCACAGTAAAATGCTCAATGAATAAAAAGCAGATATATAAAATTTGACTGAATAAGTAATTGGAAGGTTTTGTTTGGTGTTTATTCTATGAAAATATGCATCTCCAAAACAGATAAAAAGAAATAAAAATGCTTCGTCACTGATAGATGCATCAAGAAGTAGGTTTCTGAAGAACAGAAATAGATATTTTCAGAATAAACATCAAATATAAGAAATAAATATCAGAAATAAATCTCCTTCCTCTTTACTGCAATCAGTGTTACAGCTGTTGATGCTAATTAAATCTTAATTCAGAATATCAATGTGCAATTAGTTTTTTTAGAAGTTCTTCATAGTTTGGTTAACATTTTTTTGCACTCATCTACCCTTTTCTCTGTTTTCATTTCATATGTTCCTGAATTTCTGCTTCTAATCAAAATGCAATGAGCAAACAATCTTAAAATATTAATACTTGCTATGAGAGAACTAACCAGTTTCAAAGATTCAAAAGTACTTAGTTGTCTAAATCAGCATATGAATTTTCGTCCTTTTGGATTTGCTTCCTTGCTTTGTTCCAGCAATCTGAGAAATATCCATGGCAGAGCAAAGTAAAGCATCCCATTTCTCTGACTGTGGTCCAGTCCCACAGATATTTTATCATGTGCACACAAAGAATAGTTTTATTTCCAAAGATGCCAGTTCTCAAAAGGCCTACAGCACTGTTTTTGGAAGGTAAACAAGCAATTTAAACACGTAAAGAAGCACAGGAAAGCAGCTGAAATTCTAATTAAGTCATTTATGTTTCATACCTTAGTGACCTAATCCATTCTTAATACCCTGTCATGATTCTTTGATAATTAGCTAATCTTGGTTGGGTTTTACTGCTGCATAAGTATTTTATGTCCATAAGTTTTAAGATAGAGCTGTATTTAAGCTCTGTAAATAAATACTACACTAGATAGTTACTGCAACACAAAATAATACTGATAAATTTACCTATCGATGGAATTCCATGTATTTGCAGCTGAACATTTTGAGTACCTTCTATATTTGTGCATAATTTTGAAGTAAAACACATTGCATGATGAAAAATCTGGTCCTAAAAGCATAAGGTATGTTGCTTGGAAAGCCATTGTTCAAATTTAAACTTATGTTTGAATTTAAAATATCTTTAAAATGTCAGTGGAAATGTATTTGTGGTGTTTGATAAAAACTAATGACTTTCAGACAAAAATATTAAGTTAACCTTAGTCCATCTTTCATTAAATTTTATTTTAAAAATAAAGACAGTATTTGACTGATACGGTCGTTATTCTCTTGAATGAAATCTAAACTTTTAAACGAAAACTCTTCAGAGCCAAACTTCAAAGGGAGTGCGAATAAGGAACTTTAAGGATAGTTTTGGCTTAAATTAGAAAGTTTATTTGTACTTCTGTGGTGTCTTAGCAGCCTATAGAATTGTGATGTTGTGTTAGTTTCTCTCAAGAGACTGAAAGATAATGCTTGGAAATTCATGGTGTTAGGAGCGCAGCTATGAAAAAAAATCATAGGGTGGAACTTTAAATGAATAGTTAATATGTTGTAATACATGCTAGTAAAGGGCTCCAGTCTGAGCTTATAACACTTGGAGATTCTTTTTGAATTCTGACTGTAGAATGAGAAGGGCAAAGGAAATAAAGCTTACATAGGCTAGGGGTTCGTACACAGAGGTAGTTTGATGGTTGCAAGTTGGTTTCCTTAAAATCAAGTGAGCAAAGAAATCATTCTCTTGACCAGATAAACTTTCAGCTCATTCTTATAGCTTTAATAATGATAATATACTTTGTTTAGCTATTTCAACAATTAAAGATACCTGGCATATTTTGGTTTTATTTTCTGCAAATAGGCTTCGGGTTTGTGGTTCAAATATTTGTAAATTGAAAGTGCAGTTTGATAAAGGCATGGAAGGATTGCAATCTTGTCTGTTAAGTTCTGCTATGGAAAAAGTACAGACACTGACAATTAAAATAAATTAAAATAAAACCATGATGTTGTCTGTGTCAGAAAATGCATGTGGAACATCATCAATTCCTCCTGTAAGGTGGTAAAATCCTGGAAGTGCTGAAGTACTACTTTGTTATCTTCCTTCTGCAGCTCAGAAAGTGAATCTGGGTCCCAAAGCACATGTGACCAGCTTGTGACCCCCACGGCATTAGCAGCTTGTACCAGGGTTGACTCCTGTTTTTCTCCTTGGTTTGTGCCATCACTAAGTGTGTTGATCCAATTTACCTGTTTGGAAGTCCACCTATGCCATCATCTTGATCAACTCGGCACAGGTATGTACTGCTTTATGTCGAATAATAAAAACATACAGTTCACTGATGCTGGTTAACCACTCTTTTGCTCTGTGTGGTCCCCATTTCCTCATTCAAACAGGTATTCTTGAAATAAGCTATCACAAAGAGTCGCCACTGGCCCAGGCTTCAGAGTGTGATGACTTGTGTGCACTGAGCCAGTCCCCACAGCCGGCAGTGAGGCTGGATGAGCAGCCCCTTCCTGCCACCGGAACGGGTAACTGTAGAAGCCGTGTGTTTCTCGTAGTCTGATTAGGGACAGCAGGTGCCACTTCACTTTTGAGCCATCTTAGTGAATGAATTTGATCTTTTACATTTTCCAGCATATTAACAGTACTATTAAAATACTTGAAGATTTTGCAACCCCCTTAGTAAGAATTCCTTGGAAGAGCTCTGAGAACTGCAGATTTAAGTTATTTCAGTTACGATCACTTTTGGAGCTACATCTGGTTTTGTTCAGTGCTCTCTGTCATTGCATTAATGGCAAATACATTCCAAGAGATCCTTAGATTATTGTCCGATTTTCAAATGCCAGGAATGTTTTCTATGGAAGATGGACAAACTTCTTGGATAATTTTGACAGGGCCAGCTATCTTTGTGAGTAGTTTTTGTGTTTCTGCAAGTATTATAATATATTCATTATCAAATCATCCTAAGACTGACATTCAATGACTAGAAAATAATTTCTTCTCTATCAGCTACCTCTATCAGTACATAATCTTCCTCACTATTACAGTCCAATTCCAGATGCTCAGTCTTTAAAACTACATATACTGGAAAAGGCAAAAATCAGATTAAAATCAAACACAGCTGGTTTATTTCTCAACAGTGACTGAATTGATGCTGTTGTTACTGTTGTTATAGCATCTCAAGGCCTTAAGTTTTGGGGCTCCTTTGTGCTATGTTATACACAAAGGGAGCACAAAACTTGTTGTATCCACTACACTTTTGTAGAATAACACGGCTTGATCCTGGATAGGGATGAGTGTTTTGGTTCCAAATCTGTAGAGCACTAGAGCATATGCTAATTTTAAGCATGTGAGTAGTTCCAGCAACATAAATAATAACATCAATGGAAATATTTGCATGCTTAATGTTGCACAAGGGGTGTACGTGCTTGCAGGGTCTGCTGCCTCAGTGCTCAGCACTTTGCACGACTAAAACTTCAGTGAATGCGGTAAGATTTTTTTTGTGATAAATTTCTCATGCTTTAGTGTCAGGATATTGTTTTGTTTCATTTCTAGAATTATGGGGTTGTATGTCACATTTCAGTCCGTTTGTGGTCTTGAACTGTCCGTAATTGCAGCAAAGACAACTTCCAGTGTGGAGCCTGTTGGCCTGCACAGTCACATGTCAGCAAATACTATATTGCTAATTTTTATTGTGTTTGTAATGTGCTATGTGTGGAATATCATATACACCTACTATAGCAAGAATTCTCACAGAAATATGGTCTCTATTCCAAATAGGTGGCAATCAGAAGCATTGAGCAGTGTGTAGATAAAGCAGTTTCGCTGGCTGGTCCATTTAGCATGAGAGGATTTTGGTTTGCAGATACTTTCTGTTTGCAGGTGCTATTAATTATGATACTGTTTAATATCTGACAAACAGTGTGAACAGGATTCATTTCAGATTTCAGAGATGTCAACTCTTTAATGAATTTACTTGTTTTCATCTTATGTACAACAGTAAAAACACAATTTACAATATATACATACCGAATGCAGCAATGATGATGTTCTAGTCTTGTTTGTTCTTCTACTTTTCAGCACCACCAAAGTTTCTGAAGCCATTTTTATCTGATAAGAACATGCCATCTGAACTAGAATACATGATAGTTTCCTTTGAAGAGCCTCATGTATATCTTCGTCAGTGGAACGATGAGTCAGTGTTCCAGGAGATCCAGTTTTCGACTCGAGCTGACTGTAAACTTCTGGAGTGTCGAAATGTGACCATGCAGAGTGTTGTGAAACCTTTCAAAATCTGGGGGCAGATTGCTATTTCCAGCAGCACAGCAGGAAGGCTGTTGGACTGCACGATAATGGTTGACCCTATTTTCATCAACTTTGGCCAATATGCACTTCATTCTCTAAATACAGCAATTCAAGCTTGGCAACAGGTATGCAAATAATGAGAAATAATATAGCTATTGTGATTAATTTAATAGCAAATTAGAATATCAACTGCTTTCATTAAAAATATTCCAAGATTTAAAAGCTCTAACTTACACTGATAGTGTTTTTTCCTAATAAACATTAATTCTACAGTAGCAGTGAAAATTAGGAAAAAATTATGTAAAGCTAAACGTAGCCAGAACTACCTGAGTTTCAGTGAAACTACATGGATTTATATCAGAATAATCAAAGACCTGGTCTTGAAATGCAAAATATTCCATTAATTTACGAAAAGGTGAGTGCCACATGATACATCAGCTCAGCTCAGTCTGAGCAACTGAGCATATTGTTTCCAGCTACTACTTCCATCCTTATTGAAGTTCAACACTAGTTTCACATTACATTCTGTGCAAGCAGCATTAATGGCTGAAGCCAGTCCCACTATAAGAAACTTGCTTCTGCAATGACCCCTCAAAGGCCTGTAATTCCCTTACTTCACTACAGCCTTGAAATCAAATCATTCTCTTCATCTGCCTGAAGACCTATGTGGAGCCTGGGAATTAATTACCTATCATGGCACTACAATAACAAAGCCCCCAAAAAAGGACAAAGCATCTGTTTTATATCAAAAAATTCTTTTTTAAGGGCATTCCATGGTTTTCTTGTTGCAAAAGGACATTCATAAAACAAGATCTAGTGTGATTTAAATCTTTACAGCTGGCTCAAATATCAATGTGAACAAAAATCTTTGTAGCTCCAATTTCTGTTTTTTGTCATATTTTGAACAATGCTTTTAATAAAAAACAAACATAGAAAGTATAAGAGAGCCCTTGGTAGGCTGTTTAAAATATTTCTGACTTAGTACTAGTCCCTCATCTAAGACATGTGTGGCAACTACTGCAAAATGGCCTTCAGAAAGGTCAGTTTCCTCTTTGGATGGAGGAAAAAAAAAATCTCTCAGACATAGCTATACATATAAATAAAATATGGTGCATAAATATTTAAATGTTTTAAACCACATCACAGTGTGAATGACTGACTGACTACTCTGTGCCTTGAAGGAATATTCTGAGTTGAAAAAAATTGAATTGTATATTTGATTAAGTAGAGCCATATGTCGCATAGTATATTGCTGACAGGTACATTCTATGAATAGTTGGTACTGATTTATACATGGATTTGGCAATGTTAACATGAGCCACAGGAGGATATACTTCTGTAATTGTTGCTGTAATTTTCTCGTTTCCTCTCATGTCAGGGGTACTTGCCACCATGTTCTGATGTGGTGGGTATCTAGCCCAGAGTATTTGAGATTAAAAACTTTCATTGCTTTGAAATTAAGGAACAGTTAGCACGCAAGTGGGTTCAAAATGGCTTATTAAATTAATTATCGCCAAGATGTTCTTTATGTGACTTTACCTCCAGTTTGAGGGGGTTGGCATGCACTGCATGGGGGAGGAATAAATTTCCCAATAGTAAGTACTGTTTGATTTTTGCTGTTCACACAAAATGAAATATAAATGCTACAAGTAGAAGCATGAATTTAATAACCAGGAAAGGTTGTTTGAATTCTCCACATATTTTTTACTGGATTAAAATCTGCAACAAGTGATGTTGGAGTCAATAGACAGATAGATGAAGCATGAAACAATTTGGCCATGCACCTTTAGGTCAGGAGTTCAGAATTAACAGAAGCCTCTGTCAGTGTCTTTGTTTCCTGGATATGGACTGTTTTTTGGTGGTGGTGGTGGTGGTTTTTTCAGTTGTTTTTTTTTCTTTTTTTAAATTAATTAATGGTGAACATTTTGAAAGTGGATTAAACCTAAAAAATACCAGGCTTTATACTTCTAAGTCACATGCTGAAAATCTGAGAGGATTAGCACTTTTTAAAAACGGTTTCCCCTTTTGACATATTTCACTGTCTAATCTGAAATTCCTGTTTAACTACAAGCAGTAACTGGCTAATGCACATGTAAATGCAAAGCTAGAGTAATGGGTTTAATAATTAAAGACCTGACCAAGGAGCTTCAACATTGTTATTAATTTAGTTTTATTATTTAATAATAACAGACTATCAAGTGAGGTAGAAAAGGCATGTCTTCTGTGAATATACATGTGGTAGAATGTGTGGTGGTTTATTCCCTTTATTTGGGCATTTAAGCCTCCATGAATTGTTTTACAGCTTTAGTGCTTTGAGATATCTAGAGACAGAGGGTCAGCTGAGAAAACAGCTCCCCAGGTATGGTATGAAGTGTGATTCCTGGGAAAAAGCTTTTCCTTTGTGGTCTCGCATTGCAACTGTTTTCCTAAACTCCTCAGAAATTGGAAAAGCTCCTGTTTTAAAACTGTTTTAGACCACTAGAACTTCTTTTCCTCAAGATCTGCATGGTGCTTTTCTGCCTTTCTGTTGGCAGTTGCGTAAGTTTTCTTAATGAGCTGGGATCAGTCAAAATTACGTCTGTGGTCACTGTCGTTTCCCCATCTTTCTACCATAAGCACAAAGAACAAAGGGAAAAGGATATGGAAGGTTTCTAGCTGATAATGTCAGGACGTTACCATGAGAGTGAAGTTTAAAGAATCCTAAGGAAAATGTTCTTTTCTCTTAGAGGGGCTTCAAGGGAGATAAGAAGTTGCTAAAGACTTTCTGTCAAAAAAACATTACTAGGTGATAGAGTGTGTGAGTGTGTGTGTGTGTGTGTGTGTGTGTGTGTGTGTGAGGGAGAGAAAAAGCTTGCACTGGTCTTTGGTAGCTTGCGAAGCACAAAGAAAATAACTTTGCGCATATAAAGAAGCCTAGGCTTTTATGGTGTGGGTTTTTTCCAGATCCAGAAATGCTTTGAAATAGCTGTGAGCTAAGACACAAGCAGAAAGTCCTGAGACAGGGAAAGCCTGGTGACAAGTATTATGTGGGATGTTTTTCCCCCTCTCTGAATAGAATTCACAAAATATTTGAAAGACCAATAAAGGAGAGACACTTTCCAGGCCTCTCTGAGAGAAAAGAACAGCTGAAAAATGATCTAAAGAGGGGCAGGAAATTGTCCCTCAGGAACTGACCCTAATCTGTATCTGATTCAGGCTGTTAATATTTTGCTGATTCTTTTGATTTGCTGTTTTAATTCAGAGAGGGGTTTTTTTCCTAATCCACACTTAGGTGTTTTCAGCTCCTGGAGTCATCATTCAGCCCTTCAGCATCATTGCCACACAAATGTCTGGTTCTATTTGGTTTTATTGTGCGTGGTTTCTCTAGACATTGTTTTATCAGTCAAGATTTCTTCACTCCATCCTTTTGCTGACTTTTTTTTTTTCCTCCTTTTCTGCTTACTCTAGAAGCTTCTACTATCAGACTTCAGCAGCAATGTGGGATCCAGTTCCCTGTGATTGGTGCAGGGTTCTGCTGCAGATCCCCAAGGACAAAGAAGCATGGGTTTCCTAGTAGCCACACTGAGCTAAAGCATCCTGAAGCTTCCTTGATGTTCCTTTAGTCATTTGTTATCATCCAGACTGGAGGCATCAGTAGCTTTCTCTTAAGCCTGGCAGCACAGAGCAACACCTTGTTATGCAAATCTTGGTGTTCCTTGGTTAGAAATTTGGAACTATTATAAAATGGAGCCTAAAATACCTCTTTCACTTAACTTTCAGAAGTGTTGCTGTTAAAAGCATTGGATTCTAGTAGCAAATCCAGCTTTCAAGACTAATGATTAATGGCAGTCATTCATCAGCACCAAAATGTGTGCAAGTCTATTAATAATTCCTGATAGGATAACATTCCCTGAGCAGAATTTAGAAGTTATATGCATGCCAAAAACTTGCTGGACTCTCTTTTCCCTCTGGAAAATGCAAAAACCTACAGTTTGTGTTTACTTACTTGAAACTAAGTTAGCTAGTAAGCTAAAAAGAAGGAAGTTCATCATCTTATGGCATTGTTCTTTCAATCTCTGTGTAATCAGCAAGAAAATGTATTGGAGTGAAAAGAAAAAGCTTTTCTTAAATTCCCCTGGGATTGTGTATTGGTTTGACTCTAACAACATGCTGAGCTCTGTGGATAGTAAATCCTCCCTTTTAAAAAGAACATTTTGCAAAGCTGTAACAGGAAAAAATATATATTTGCGGTAGACTTAGGGGTATGTGGGTATGGCAGCTTGACAGTAAAAAGTCATAGATCCTCCACTAGAAAATGCCAAAATAAACTCTGCACTCTGAAGGGGCACTGTAAATGTCAGCCTTTAGCACACCCAGATCTGCTACTGAATGTGATACAAGCATACTGCTCTGTAATGAGATTTGTTGCTTGGAAGAAGTGCAGTTTTGGTTGTGCTCACCTGGCTCCTGTTTCACAAAAGATTCCTGATCTTATGCAGAAAAAGTAATGAGACTTGGGAAGAAGTTTTAATCTAAATATTCTCATGCTAAAATATTCCTAGGGTGAATAGTATTTGCACAAATACTCCCAGGTGATCATTCTGACATTTAGTTAAAAAAGGAATTACAGCCTGCCTTGATTAAGGACAAGAGGCAACGGACACAAACTGAAACAGAGGAAGTTCCATCTGAACATCATGAAAAACATCTTTACTGTAAGGGTGACCAATCACTGGAACAGATTGCCCAGAGAGGTTGTGGAGTCTCCTTCTTTGGAGATACTCAAAAGCTGCCTGGATGGGATCCCGTGTAGCTTGCTCCAGGTGAACCTGCTTTAGCAGGGGCATTGGACTAGGTGACCTCCAGAGGTCCCTTCTAGCCCCAGACATCCTGTGACTCTGCCTGTAGATGCACCTTAGGTTGTTCTGGAGTAACCAGTAGTGAACATGCATTCAAGGATGCTAAATTGAACATACCTTGCACACTTCACTTCTCAGGAGAACTTCCATGTTCCTCACCCAGTAACATGCTACAAGCAATGTACCAGACTGCTTTTCATGGATAACTGTGACTGCATAGGGAGATATGAGGAAATATTTCTCTCCCTCTTATTTGATCTCTGAATTTCTGCAGGCTTCCAGGCACATTGTTATCAAGGAGCTAAGGGACCTGTATGATTAGACGCAGGGAAGGTGCTGGCTTTGTTATGTCCATTTAAAAGGTCCACTGAGAGAGCAAGGAGGGGAAGCAGAATCAGCTCTCAAAAGCCATGGAGGTTTTATAAGCTAGAGACAATGTCATGGGAAGAAAGTATGAGAAACAAGTAGCTGAGCTATGTTGTGAAGAGGGAAATCAACCAACAGAAAAATATTGTCGTAGCAGTGTGCTAGGAAAGATGGGTCAATTAAGAGGTAACAAAAACCACAAGAAGATGAATACTTAGTGTTAGAACCATTAAATTGTATAAAGACTATCCAAATGTTGGGTTTCTTCAAGTAATTGTTGTCATTGCTACATAGTTGCTTGTCAGTGGAAGGTGCCAGCCCACTAGTGACTAGGGCAGAATCATCAGTCACACTGTGACCTCTCCCATACACAGGATTATAGTTCGTGCCTTCAGGGGTGGAAGACCTGTAGCTGTGGCAATTTTTATGACTATCATGTAGTCTCATTGTGTCAACAGAGTGACAAGCAGCCAGACAAAAAGCAGGAGATGGATGGAAAGTTGCTGGAGAAAAAATACTGTAAATCTAAAATACTTTTAAAACCCATGATTTTTTAAAAATTTTTTCCTATTAAATGCCATGATGCATTTTCAAACTAGCCTCATGGAGCTGTGAAAATACTCTCCTCATGTCTCCTTTTTTTTCTTTAATTGTCTTTTCAAGTGTTGTGGTATCAGGAAAGAGGGAGTCTTCTGCTGATCCACAGCAATATTTCAAAGTAGAAGCAGAAGTTGGGGAAGAGGAGCTCAGTTGTCAAGCACTCAGAAACGTCTTCACGCCTCTCTGCTCAGCCTGTTGTACTCTGTCTGCCCTATGTAATATATCATTTCCCACAGAATTTAATGTTGTTGATGTTTTTTACCCAAATTAGAAAATTTCATTTTTATTGTAGTTTTAAATCTTTAAGAGTTGCATTACAGAAACATAAAGTAAAATATTTTAAGCCTTAGGATATATTTTGTCAACCCAAAAACTAGATTTTGCAGAGAGTACTACGAGGCCAAAGCTAAGCAAAGAGATCTTGAATTTCTGTGTTGTAATACTTGCCACTGGGCAGGCAGCTGCCAAATGTCCTGCAACTGACATTGCATCTTACTGGCTTTCATATCCCTTTCCTTTCAGAACCGATGCCCTGAGGCAGAGGAGTTTGTCTTCAGCCATTTCGTGATCTGTAATGACACCCAAGAGACGCTGCGGTTTGGCCAGGTGGATACTGATGAGAACATTTTGCTGGCTACTCTCCACAGCCACCAGTACAGCTGGCGGTCTCACAAGTCCCCACAGGTATGTCAGAAAGAGCCCTTCCAGGGCAGCATTTGCTAAAGCTGATGGTGGCTTTATGCGCTGATTCTTTGGTTTTCTCTGTGGTCTCAACTATCTCTAAAGCTCCAATTCCTTCAGGAGTCACACACTGGGGGTGCAACACAGAGAAAAGGTAAACAAAGTGTGAGGAAAGCCAGGAGTCTTTAGAAGTTACTCAAGAGTAGAACTGGATGTGCACTTTTTATAAAACCAAGCAGTTGTGTGAAGCTTCTGAAAAAAGGAAGGACAGCTTGCCAGGTTTCTATTACTAAGCAATCAGTGTTTACCAAGATGTACAATAGAGATTTGGGGAATTTTTTTAATTAATTGTTTTTACCAGAAGCATCTGTTCACTGAAATTGTTTGCAGAACAGGGTCAAACTGGACAAAGCTCTCAACTTGGTGCTTGCCTTAGAAAATATTTGAAATTGTCAGAAACACCCCACTTATATAGTTTAAATAATACAGTTGCTGGGTTACTGGATTTTTTTTTTTTTTTTTTTTAGGATAAACACTGAAACTGAAATAAAATATTTTTAAACTATCAAAAGGAAGTATTTCAATGAAACTATAGAATCATTTAAGTTGGAAAAACCTTTAAAATCACTGAGTCCAACCCAGTACTGCTAAGTCCACCACTAAACTATGTCCCTAAGTGCCACATCCACACATCTTTTAAAGACTTTCAGAGATGGTGACTCAGCCATTCCCTGGGTCGCCTGTTCCAGTGCTTGACAACCCTTACCGTGAAACAACTTTTCCTAATACCAATCTAAACCTTCCTGGCACAACTTGAGGCCATTTCCTCTTGTCCTATTACTAACTGTTACTGGGAGAGGAGACCAACACTTGTGTGGTGGAGAAAAATAGACTTCTCGTCTTAATTGAAGACAGGGCAAGAACTTAAACTGAATAAAGTGTTTATGAAACAGCAAACCCATTTCTTCTCTTTTCTTAGTATATACTCAGCTCCTGCTGAGTAGGAAACTACAGACCTATGCCACCCCATTTGCTGAGCAGTAGTCCTGCCATGAAACATTACTAAAATTTTTACAGATCCTAGGAGGAATGTAGTGAATGGAAGTTCCTAACTCCTCTAGAGCCCCAGGAAATACCAGTCTTAGCATGTGAGAAAGAAAGTGAATTTTGAATAGTAATTCTAAACGGGAGCTATGCCCACTTTCACTGCTGACAAGTTTCAAGTTACACTGGGAGGCAGAGATGGTAAATTTGCTGTGGTTTTCATATGTCAGCTGATGGATATGCAAAACTACTGAATTTTACATGATTGTGGTAATCTGTGCAGAGCAAATTCTGCCAGAGTAAACAGTTGCAGCTGACACTGAAGTCAAGGTGTAAGTTAAGAGGAAGCCAAGCTAATAAAGGACCATCTTAGCCCAGCAACAGAGGAGCAGTTATAAAAAGTGTGTGCTGGTGTAGTAGTGACAGAGAGAGGCCTTTGGAGACTTAGAGACCCTGGAGCACCGTACGTCCCTTTCCATGTTTTCTCATACACGCAAAATGCCTGTGATGCTCCATCCCACAGGCGAGCAAACCAAATGGTGACTGTGTTCTGTGCAGCTGGACATGTGTCAGAGTGTGAGACAGGATCCCCACTCATCAGGTGACACAGGATTACAGCTGTTGTTATTGCCTTTGGTTGTGTGAGGGAGAAAGAAAGCTGGCTAAGTGTGACCTCTATTTCATAACCAATTATCATTTGCGTTTGTAGCAACCACCCAAAATTATATTTAAACCTTTTCATAAATACATGGAAGAAGAAGGAAATATTTAAAGCAATGTAAATAAACCCAGAACTAAGTAAGGCTTTATTCTTAAAAATTTGTTACATCCATTTTCTGGTTACTTACGTAAAATTATTCAGTTGTGAGAATCCTCATTTTAGATTGATCTATTAAAGATGTAGTTCTGATTATGGTGTATATTCAATAATGGTGCAAACTGGAAAGAGTTTTGAAAATGAAGATTATCTCAAGCAAGTGAAAAGTGGAAGAGTTAAAATGACAGCTCATTACTGATACTTTCTCTTAGTTGCAACTGAACTGCTAAAAACCACCAGCAGATATATATATATGGTGTTAGACATCTAACACCTGGAAAACTTAAGCAGTGCTTTCAGTCACAGACTTGAGCAGTTCAAAACATTCCATTTTCATGGCTGCTACGTAACTTTCTTATTAAATGAAAAAAATAAAAGTGCATGGTGAGAAGTGGAAAAGTCCATCAGAAAACCAAATCACACATAAGGGAGTGGGTGAGGTGACAATAGGAGCTTCAGATTCATTTTTCAGATATTTGTTCTTCAACTAACAGTTGATGATGTCAAAGGGTTTCCCCATTCTGTTTTGTTCTGATCAGATTTAGATTCACTGAAGAATTGGGCTGATAAAAAGTCAGGAGTGTTATGATGGATTCCCATGTCCCAGGAGATGGCAAAGCTAACAGCTCACTCCTGACTCAGCCACACTGCTGGCCAGCAGGCTCTTCTAGTAGGGAGGTTATACCTCCCTTGTCCCAACCTTTGGAATAATTTCAAGACAATTTCTGCTCTCTTAACATTTTTAAACAGCCATGTCTTGCTGGGAAATTTAGAGACTAAAAAACAGCACTGAGGTAATTTCACTGAAACTGTATGGAAGCACACACTGTTGAGATAGAAACAAATTTTCTTTACAAAGCTCTTGTAAAGAGAGAACCTTGGCATTCCCCTGTAAGCTTATTCATTTGGTTATTGCCAGTACGAGTCATTGTAAATACAGCATGCTTCAGAATGGCATTTCATCTAAACAGTACAATCCTTTGTCATTTTAAATCACACAAAACAAGTTTGTTTAAATATTATTACAAATGTTGTTGTGTACATTTTTTTAATGATTAATACAAATCCTTGAAATGAAAACAACAACTCAATCAAGACATCAGGTTGTCCCTGTTACACTGTAGCACTTTTCTAATTGTTTCCATGCAAAACCATCTAGAAGCTTGTTATCCAAAGGTCAGAATAATGCCCAGGCAAGGACAAACCCTCTGAGTGTCATATTCATGGAATGCTGGATGACTTCATAGTTATGAAATTATTTCATTTCTCATGATAATTCCTGACTTGCCAAGTTAGTGAATTTTAAGAACTCTGAGAGCAGATTGTAAGATAAATGTGAAATAATCCATACTTCTGGAGTCAGGGACTTCCCTTCAGGCATTAGTTCATACTTGACTTACTTGACTTACTCTTGGGGATAAAATGAGTTAGGACAAGGTCTTAGATACCACATTCTCTTACTGGGAAAGAAAACCAACTTGCACAACTTTGGCTGGCTCATGTTTCTTGTTACACAGGCACTAAGAAGCAGCGGTTGCCATGAAATACTTTATTTAACCTCTGCAAAATGTTTTTTTAGTATGGCAAGGCAGTTCAGTTAAATGAAAATAAATAGTTTTAAAAGGATTGTATTTCTTTTACATTCACATCAATAAAATTCTCCATTTTTCTTTTGCTAATTAAGCATAGAGATGCGGTAATTGCCCATTTAAATTATTTAACACAATTAAATATATATACACCTAAAATATTTTTAACAGATAGTTTTATAATGCTTTATTTACATTTAGAATTAGTTTTATTAATAATGGAACTATAGGCTATAATTTGAAAAATTTCAACTTTTTTATGTTACGAAAACAGCTATAGCACACCAAGGGTTTGGATTTATCAGCTCTTGATGGTGTCCCTCCAACTGTTTGGCTTAACTTAAAGCCCCTTGCTTCCTTCATTTTTTCCTTGCCCAGATCCTTTACATTTCAGGGAACCTAACCTTTCCCTTTTAAGTTTCACTCTGATTCCTGCAAGTCTCGCTAGTTTGGCTAGTATTTCAGTAATAAGTCTGAGGTCCAATGCTCACTCTTCTACACCGCTCCATCCCCCACATTTTCCTCAGATTTCATGAGGTTTTGCCCCCCCTTAGGGATAAGACACCCCCAACTATATAGTCCCTTTCAGAGTTGGGGTAGGTCCAAAATTGATGATATTTGAGGCTTTAAGCAATTCTATCTAAAGCTGCCAGATCTTGTGAGTTCCGTTTGCAGATTTTAATGAAAGTTAGAGGTCTGTAAGATATCATTAAAAGGGAAAAGAAGATACATCATTCTTGTGCTCTACAGACAACACTGGCTCCTACATTATTATTGGATCCAGTCTGTACTCCTTATCTTGATCTTCACATTGTTTTGTGGGATGGGCCCCAGTTACATCAAAAGTCATGTTTGTCTCCAAGACAGCTGTGTTTTTTAGATGAACTGGAGCATATGATACATAGGGTGAAACTCCGAAGTTAGAAGAGATCAGATCTTCCTAGTAATTTATTCAGAGTTAAGGAATTCTGTCTTGAAAGACAGTAGGCAATTGGAGGGTCCCACTAGGGATCACAGCAAATGTAAAAACCAGATACTCATGTGAGAGTCCCCTGAATGTGTTCTGCAGAGATTGTTTGCTTATGAACAGACAGCAGAAATTGGCTATAACATGCTAGTTATAACTAATTGTTTTCCCCACACTCAAACTTCAGCAAAGTCCTCTGAGGAAGCACAGAGTGATGGATTTAAGTTCATTTGTTTGCTTTGCTTTCTATGCAAAACATAGGGTTGCATAGGAGAAGTTTTTAGAAGTAGCAGCTCTCATACTTTTCTACAGTCTCCTTCGAGGGTTACAGTAACAGTTACCCATTTTCACTTTTCATCATCTTTAACTTGAAGCAGCAGATGTAATGGAGAAAAATCAGTTCCTATGTTGAATTGGGCAATGACATCAATGAGAATGTGGTTATAAATAAAATGTATTTATTTCTTACCGAAGTAAATACGCTCTGTCATTTTATTGCTACTTATATAGAATTTGAGGGAAAATATGTCTATCACTTTTCTGATTATACACTTACAAAGTCTTGAGTAGATATTAGTATTGGTTACTACATTATTAATACCTTCACTGGAACACATTTAAAATTTTTCTTATTTTAAGTAATATGTCTGTGAACACTATGTCTAAATTTTATAAACATACTTTTTAAAGGCTACTATAGTTTAACAAATAGTGAATTTGCTATTTAAGAACCTCCTCATTCTTCTACAAAAAATGACTGAAGCCAAATTTTGATTCATGTTGCACGTCCAGCAGGATCATTGTTATTTATTTCCAAGTTGCGGTTCTTTCAAATATTGGGTTATATAATGTGTAAAATTATATGCAGTACTCTGTAGTTCAAACTTAGAAACTGTAACTTATATATCAGTTGTTATTGGGATATTTTCCCATTTTACTGTTTAGGTATATTACAGGTTCTCTGAACAATCTCTTGTACTTTACATAATCCTCCCCAGGTCATTTAGAGAACAACATCAGGCAAAAAAAGTTGTATGTTATTTTACACTGTTCAAGTAGTGAGAAGAATGCTGTTGCTTTTTTGGGGGGTCCTGCATTCTAATGCTTATACTATATTACATGTAATTGAATTTCTAGATATTATCTGGGGCAGATAAGGATTAATAATCTGGTTACTGTTCCTTAACCAAAAGTCTCTTCTTCAGTGTGTAGAGTGAGTTTGTATCCGTGAGGTTGAGGTCTGCTTTGCAGGTTATGTTGAGGTTCACAACATCTCCAGGAGCCCCCAGGGTCAGACTTTATCTGTCAAGTGTGACCTTTTTTCTAGTAGTCAGCATGCGAGTAGTGGAAATAGCCTTTTTCCATGCTCTGTACTGGCTTTCTGTCTTACAAGGGCAGATGGCATTGAACTGGCCGTATCTCCCAGGTCACATGAGAAAATGAAGCCAAAATGAAATTCAAGCTGTTTTGGTGGCACTGCAGCTGATAATGTGCAGAATAAATATTTCATTCACTGCTTTTCCAAATACTAGTTGGTTTTATTGTTGTAAATCCTAATCCTAGTCAAGAGCCACCTTGTATTGTGAAAACACAGTAAAAAATACAAATCAAGCTTCTCCTTTAATTTTTCAATTAAAAATTTCTTTGGCTTCAAGTCTTAGAATTCAGCTCCCATCCCCAGAGCTACATTTCCTCCATGCTGCTGCATTATTACAGCTTTTATTTTACTATCTTCTGTCTTTTAAAATAACAACTGCTTCCACACCATTAACCAGGTCCTCACTTGATTCTTCCAAAGCTCTCAAGAGTTCATAGCGATTACACTTGTTCCCCCCAAAAAAAAACATTTTCTAATTTTACTTAGAAGACAAATACAATCTAAAGAATCTTGGTGAAACCAAGCTAAATCTGGTGAATCTACAAGCAAAGTAGAAGTCAAATTTGCATCACTAAGCATTTTGAGGGCTCAAGCTTTAAATTACTTATACAGCTGGAAATTTATGCCTTTTCTGGACAGGCTCTCTCTCTTCTTAGTCTCACTTTTAATCCCCCATTTTAGTCCTCATGCCTTGTCATATGACACTCAGCTTTATTTACTCAGATTATATCCTTCACTCACACATCTAGCTGAAAACCTAAGTAAATTTTGAGGAGCACATAGAAACATTCTGTGAAGAGGCATGATAAAGATATTCTTTATTTTAAAGATAGGAGCAGCTTCATCTTAGTCTACCTCCCTTGAAGTAATTTCTATTCCTCTCAAAACAGAAATCCATAATGGCTAAGAATTACAAATCCAAGCCCCAGCCAAGTCTAGTCAAAACAAAACTCTCTGGGTTATCTGCTGGTATATTTCCCTGACAGAAAACGCAGAAATCAAATATTTACATGAATGAGTGCCTATCTTCACGTATACAATAGATAGTCTGTTTAAATTCTCTCTCAGCTACAAATTTTCACTTATCACTGGATTGTATTTGTTAGAAAGCTTTGAAGTCCATTTTTTTGTACCTTTATGCAATGACTTCTCTTTTCTCCTAATATATGTCCCATACCTCACTATAGTTGTTGAACTTTTTTGAACAGAGTTTCTAGTAAATTCTTAGAATTAGCATAAAGCTTGATGAGTGAAAGGGAGTTAATGGCAATTATTACAGATCTGTAGTATCAGGTCCGTTTGATACCTGTTTGGTCAGAGCAAGGTGCTAATAACACCAAGGTTGTGGGTTCAGTCCCCATATGGGCCATTCACGTAAGAGAAGGGCTTGATGATCCCAGTGACTCCCTTCCAATTTAGAAAATTCTGTGAATCTGTAAACCTGTTTTCTGCTAAAATAATGCTAATGTCTGATTACTTCGTTCTCTAAAATCACTTCCGTTTTTATTTCCTGCCATATATCTCCGCATCACTTAGTGTCATTTGCTAATTATTTCTAGCCATCTTTTCCAGAAATCTCACATTTAAATAAATTAATCATCCAGAGATCCTTTTTTGTTTTCGTGGAATGCATGTTTCTTGGCTCAAAAGTACATTTATACAGTACCCAGTTCTTATACTCTTAGATATTAGATATCTTTAAAGTAAATTATGAAGGCTGTAAACTTCATGTTTACCGGTATGCAAATTGTATGTTTGTAAAATAAGAAAATGCCAATATATGATAGTAGCTTTTCTTTATTTTTCTTTCTGAACCTTGAAGTTAAATGCAGACTAATCGTTGTGCTACAAGAAAATTAGTAAGGCAGCATTTGGGAACTAATGACTGCTCAGGGAAAGCTGACAGCATGTTCCTTGAGAACATTCAACTCGTGAGCAAAGTTGTTTATACAGGGTGGGAGACATCCTAACGTTGTAGCTACATGCAATTACTAATCGTCAATTTTGGCATTACATGACATCTATCTTTGGAGAACACAGTATTTTGTGGACCTGCAAGCTGAGACTGACCACTTAAGTACCTTTTCTCATTATTTGGCTGTCACTTCCAGCTACCATTCTCTCCAAAGTAAACAGTTTTCTTATTTCTCCTAATTTTCATATGTGATGAGATTTATTCCCAGCTGCCTCTGTAAGAAACTGAACGTATTCCAGCCACTGCAATTGGATTTTTTTGTTGTTTTCTTTTTCCTTTTCTGTAACTAATACTTCAGAATCGAAGTGACATGTTTGTTTATGAGTTTGACTATCCTAGTGTATAGCCTCCCTCAGCATAACCTTGAATATAAAGCTGTGCCCGCATGTGTGTACATCCAGATGCCTGTCCTCGAACACACGGGCACGTATCAGCCTTTGTGCTTCCAGCATAAAACTCATTTGAATCTGAATGCAACAGTCATCACTCTTGCAAATTCAAAAGCCACCCACTGAATGGATGTTATTGTTCTGTGTGTAACTTGTGCTGAGGATACCACAAATTGCAAACAGGCTACTGAGTTGTAATATCTTTAAAAGTTACTGCTGTGGTTGTTTCTTAAAACAATGAAGGAAACCCCAACATCCAGCCCTTCATTGAAGTCCAACTGACCAGACCCATGGTGAATGCTATCTCTTTCTGGAAACAAATCATGGAAGAATACAGTATTTACAAGTTCCAGTTTTTCATAGTATAAATAATCAATCTTTGGGCCTGATCCTGTTCTCAGTTACTTAAATTAATTAATGACAGATGTCCAAAATCAGAGTGAAATTCAAGCCTCAAGAGAGAATTCCCAAAAGGCCTTCATATGACTGTTTTAAAGAACTTAAGTGATGCTTAGGCTCTGTGCTGGCCCTCTGCAAAGAATAAATTTTACCCAGAATGCTTATTGCTTTGATCCCTTATATATAACTCACATCCTTAAGTTTGCACAGCCACAAAAGATCTATACAGCGCTAAATAGCCAGATCTTCAGCTGGTGTAAATTTATGTAACTTCATTGACCTACATGGAACAGTACCAATTTTCACTATTCTGGCTTAAAAAATCTCCATGGGACAGAGGTAAGTGCGTATGGTGGGTAAATGGATGAAAGGCTCTTCAAATGATGAAAGACTGTATTGCTCTGGAAGTGATTTAAGTTAAACTGGAAAAAAGCCACTCCTTTTCCGGAATAAATCACATAGGGAGTATAATTATGCAGTTAAATTTCTTCTCATGCAGTCAAGCTTGAACTTGCCACCACATTTGTGTAAGAAATGAAATGTTTCCCATCTCTCAGCAATATACCACATTCTGCATTTAACACACACATACATGCAACCTATTCATGTCCTTCTTTATTTTGAAGGGAAGGGTGTTTGTAATTTTCTGTCTTATTCTGAAGGCAAAAAATCTCGCATAGGCCTGTGTTCCATATCACCTTGCTGGTAATAGAGTGGGTTTCTAGAATAATTTCAAAATCAGTGAAGAAAATCTCTTATTTCCTGTTTTATGCTCTCTAGTCTACTTGCCCCTTTTTTTTCTGAACAGTTGTGTGCCTAGATGTTAAATATACTGTTAAAGCAGGTAATTTCTAGAAATGCATGATTCAGAGTCATTTTATGGTATTGTTTCTTCTTCTGATTGTGTCTGGAATCAGAATTACAGACTGAATGGATCATTCAGGCAACTGGTGTGCTTAGCATTGCTGAGATTTCAAACCAAGAATATTTCTCTGTCATGGGAATTTATATCCTACTGCAAGGCACTTTTTTTTCCTGGTTATGTATTGAAGTAGTAACTTCTTTCTTTCCAGCTGTTACACATCTGTATTGAAGGCTGGGGAAACTGGCGGTGGTCTGAGCCATTCAGTGTGGACAATACAGGGACCTTTATTCGCACCATTCAGTACAAGGGCCGGACAGCATCGCTTATTATCAAGGTTCAGCAGCTCAGTGGAGTGCAGAAGCAAGTAAGGATTTGATCCAGTTAGGAAAAAATAACATGAGTAATTTAAACTGCTGCCTATTCATGAATTAGTCACTTTGTTATTTATTTTCTCCTACTGGGATCTGCAAAAAACAAGTATAGCAGTCTTTGGGGGCTATTTTGGGGAATTTTTACAACTTTTTTCTTCACTTTGGTGTTGATCTTAGCATTTAAAAGCTCGGTTACCAACATGTATTTTATATGCTCCTGTAAACATCCCTTTGCGTGGTTCATAAGTTCTGACAGTGCTAAGTTACACAATTTCTTACATGTTTTAAGCTCTTGAGAAACAGATTTTTTTCTTAATTTTTTTAAAGAAACTGTACATAATATATTCTGGGTTGTAATTCAGGACTACATATTTTTTAAAGAGAAAGAATTACCAAATTAACATTTGAAAATGAGCTGCTGTGCAATAATAACTTTCCATTTACTATCTTTGTAAAGAGATGTGTAATAACACTGCAGCTGTTCTTCCTGCATTGGCAGAAGCCAGAGCATGTGGTGGACAGAACATGCTCAGCTCATGGATGTGGCAGAGCGCCTTGTGCTGCACAGCACAACAGCAGTAGAGCTAACCAGCCAGGAGCAGTGCCTGGTGTCACTGAAAGCCCTGCTGAGATTTCGCTTGGTGGGCTGTAGCTGTGGTGTGTGCCCTCATTCATGAAAAAAGAAATGATGATGGTTGTACAGGGATACCCATGGAATGGTGTTCCCTGGTATAGCTTGGAAAAAGTCAGATATATTTCTACAATAAACAATTCATGCGTGATGGACAGCAACAACACTGAATCTAATTTGGTCATTTTCTAGGTGGGTGCACTTAAATACGGAAACAAGTTACAGTCATTTAATGAAATTGTAAGCTTTTAAACAGCAGACATACTGTGAAAGGTCTGGATCATTGGTTTGTGACGGGAATGTGAGGTATCAGTAGCAACCTTTCTGAAGTACCTCCCTGTGACTGCTCAGAAATGTCTCGACATTCAGAGACCATCACAGAACTCTTAAAATCCAAACCAGAACTGTCAGCCATGGGCAGTACTGCTGAGTTCAGTGGGAAGGAAAGTGGATATGTCACGTGTTTCTTTCAAGCCTGGATACTGCCTTAGCAATATTTCAAGCATTTTAGTGCCTAGATTTCTATGAAATTGCACATATATTTGGCCAATAAGAATAAGGTTTTACCAGTCACTGCCTTCAGCACTGCTTGGGAAAACCTAAAGTAGGGAGATTATTCTTCTACAGGTTTTCACTCTCTAATTCAATTTTGACTCTTTTTTTCACAATTGTTTACATATGAGCTGTATTTTTTTGTGTGTTTTAGATCCTAATCTGTGGAAGACAGACAGTCTGTAGTTACCTTTCTGAAAGTATTGAACTGAAAGTGGTTCAGCATTACATTAGTCAAGATGGACAGGCTGTTGTTAAAGAACACATCAACTGCCTTGCAGCTAAGCAGAAATTGCCTTCATATATCCTAGAAAACAATGAGCTCACTGAGTTGAGCGTGAAATCTACAGGAGATGAAGACTGGTCCCAAGATGTACGTTTAAGTTCTAAACACACAGAACACAGCACTGTCATTCAGGTATGGCTAGAAATGGGTATATGGAACAGAGCACTAAAAATGTCTGAGAGAACTGAGTACTCGCATTTAGACCTCTATTTGATATAATGAAATAGTGAATGTTATCATCCTGAAATAATGTTAATGTAATGCTGATCTTTCTGCAAACAGGTACCATCTTCAAAGAGTTCAATTACATATGTGTGGTGCACAGTTTTGACTTTAGAGCCCAATTCGCATGTGCAACAGCGATTGGTAAGTACATTTAATGTCTCTGAAATCTAAATGTTTATGCCTTACATGTCATATAATAAATTAAGGTCAGAATGACCCGCTGTAAAGATTTATCAATAGTTTGTTTTGACAGTTGTAATACTGAAATAAAATCGGCTTTAAATCGGTGTATTCTTTTCTTTTTATAGATTGTTTTCAGCCCTCTTTTCATTGTAAGGAGCCATCTTCCAGACCCTATTATCATACATGTAGAGAAAAGAAGTCTGGGACTGAATGAAACACAAGTGATTCCAGGGAAAGGACAAGAGAAAGCACTGCAAAATATAGAACCGGATCTTACACACCACCTGACTTTTCAAGCCAGGTAAAATACTCATTTTCCTTGAAAATGGTTCATTTGTGTGGAAAACTATGAATAATTTGCACTTAAACTTCTTCTGCATTTTTTCCCCAAAGTATGCTGTGGCAGAACAAGCGTATGTAGCCTGAAATGATATCATAGGAAATACTAAATTTGCTATAACTATCCTAAACACACTGGCGTTTGTTTGATTAAGCAGACCACATTCTTGTGTTTTAAAAAATAAGTTCCTGAATGATCTTGAAATGTTTTTTTTGAGAATAGTGAAGAGTTTTTAGGGTCATTACAGTGTCATGACAAATGCATGCATGCCAGTAAATCCTCAGGAACTTGTTGGACATCATAACTTGATTCACCCACAATTACCTTGAGAGTGTTCTTGCTGCAGAGTACACTTGGGAAGCCTCATTAGAGAAAATTTTTATGCTAATGCTTGATCTTGTTGTGTAAGTGACTGAGTCTGTTTTCAATGACAGGGAGGAAGATGATCCATCAGAGTGTGCAGTCCCTATCTCAACTACTCTGATTAAACACATAGCGACTAAATCCCATCCAGGTGGCAATGTCGGCCAAGTGCTCTCCGAGTTCTATGGCACCGCTAGTCCTCCCCAGCCTGCATGGCCTTATAATAGGAAGGATTCAGAGAGGTAATTAATTCCTTGCTAAACCTTCTTCATGACTGTTGCATTGCATTTCCAAATAAACTGAAATCACATTCTGGAAGACTATATGTGATGAACACTGAGTATATTTTCAGCAATTACATGATTCCTGCATGCAAACTGCAGAATCTGTGGCAGGTGGGGAAAATAATGAGGTCAGCCTTAGGGCTGCCCTTGTTTACACTGAGAAGATTGCATCAGTATGTATTTTTAAAAAATGGAACAGTTTTTTTGTGAATGCACTTTCTTTACTGCAGCTCTAGAGGCTGTTGTTTATTCAGCTGCTGTTTGTTTCAGTACAGAAACAGGGAGTTGCTGTAGAAGTAGTTGTTGGGAAAAAAAGGAAGTGTGATTTGATGACTACAAAAGTCACAGGTTTAGTTCTGAAGGACAGTGGTAACTCTCTTAAAGCATTTATTAATTGACTAAATTTAGGTTGAGCTTGTGGAGTTAAAAATATGCCTTTGTAGTCTACATGTATCTAGATCTTTCTGACAGCACCTCAGTGTGTTCCAGAATGATAAGGTAAAAAGAGAAGTTTTTCTATTTCACAACCAGGAAAGCCTTGCAAATTTCTGAAAATAACACCTTATCATTTGTCATCTTGAATTCATTATTCCTTTGACTTTATGTTTTTGCTTATTTGTTTTTGACAGCAATGAACAGCTCTCCCAATGGGATAGTCCAATGCGGGTAAAGCTGTCAGTGTGGAAACCATGTGTTAAAACTCTGCTGATTGAACTCCTGCCCTGGGCATTGCTTATCAATCAGTCCAAGTGGGACCTCTGGCTGTTTGAAGGAGAGAAAATTGTTCTTCAAGTGCCTAGTGGGAAAGTAATTATACCTCCCAACTTTGAGGTAACTTTGCCATTCACATTAGCAGGCACAGTTCTGCTAAATACACTGATTCTGGAGAATGGTTATTACTCCAGATGATTCCCACTTTCCAGTCACTGTCTGTTTATCTGTTAGTCATATGGTGAGGAGTAGCAATAACAATAGGAGTTTACCACACTGACTAAGTCACTGAGTGGGTAGCACAACATACTTGGTAGCAATGTTTGAAAAACAACATCCAAAAGATGCATAGTTAAAAAGTGACTGCAAAACATTGTAGGAAGAAGGCCTTCATTTCATCAGCAGCCTTCTCCCTTTCCTCTCAGTTCAGCCAAAGAATCTGCAACATGGGTGTAGTGTAGTAGCCCACGAAAATTGCTGTAAAGGCCAAGTAAAGACTTTGGCCCCTGCTGTGCCAGCGTGTCACTTGGGAAATTGTTGACTACAGTAGCAAAGTTGACAGTGTAAAAAGAATGTTTGGTTTGAGAATGCTTTATGTTATGTTATTTCATAGCTTTTAATGTAACCAAGGAAAGTTGATAATGACATAGGATGAATTACAATGTAGGAAGATTTTTTAGAATGCCTGCCTTCCTTAATTCAGAGGTTTGTGTAACTGATCTTCCCACATATCTTGGCCATGCACATTCTCTTTTATTAAAACTCTGATATTCTTTAATATTGAAATAATTAAAATAATTTGACATAGCAGCTTGTCAATTCCAGTTATACAATCTGATACTCCCTGTTTATTTTGTCATCTCTTTTCCCCCCATGTCTGTCTGTTGATAAAGAAAAGGTCTGCCTAGTAACACATCTCAGTGTAGACTATGGCCTTGATCCCCCATGAGGGTCACTTCCTTACCCACCTTGTGGTTTCAGCTATCCTTGTACCACATAGAAAGGATCAGAGGGAGAAAGGCAGGAAATTATATTCACTGCCCACTGGAAACTGCATTTAGAAGTGTAGTAGAAGTGTATCAAATTATCAACAACTGATAATCAGTCATTTTTTCACTTGCAGGAAGCTTTTCAGGTTGGAATATACTGGGCAAACACTAACACTGTGCACAAATCAGTGGCAATTAAACTGGTTCATAATGTAACCTCCCCAAAATGGAAGGATGCCGATAATGGAGAAGTAGTAACATTGGATGAAGAAGGTTTTGTTGAAGCTGAAATTAAACTTGGTGCTTTTCCAGGTCATCAAAAGGTTAGAAGAAAATTATAATGATTTGTAACTTTATCATGTAAAAACAAAGTCATATAGCAGATAAAACAATCAAATGTATGCAGTGTGAAAGCGTCTCCCTAATTATGTTAATATATGTCCAACATAAAGAGAGTATAAACAATGTATGAAATATAATTTAAAGAAGTAGATTGCCAAAAACATACTGTGCAACCCATAAAGATAATACAATATCTCCTGGAAAAAGAATTAATGAATTCTCAATCTTGTTAGAATAACATTGACAGATGCAACTTCAAAAGTATGTGATGTGGCTCCAGTTACGAAGTGCATGAATATAGAGAGGATTGCTGTGATTAGAAAGAAAATAGTAGTTCTACTGCTACATTTTACAACCTTTTGTAGTTTTGTATGACTTCATCGCAATTTTCATTATCTTACAGTTGTGTGAATTCTGCATTTCTTCCATGGTTCGACAAGGTATACAAATTCTACAGATAGAAGATAAGACAACAATAATCAATGATACAGCATATCAAATCTATTATAGGCCACAGATTTTTATTTCCAAACCCCACTCAGGAGAAGAGGTAAAGCACTGTAGATACTCTTTTTGTTTGTTATCTGTGGAAAATGGTTGTTTACATCTGTATCTTTATTTAGATGAGCTGCATATTAGCAAAGCTTGGAACAGAAATCTTTAGACATAGTAATAAAGTAATAGTGATAAAGTAATTTATATAATTTAGAATACTGAATCCTGGGTAAATTCAACTCCAGTAATTAACTGTGATCAGAAATCTGTGCAAGCAGCAAATTCTTGCACATTGCAGAATTAGTTCTGCCTGTTCTCCATCTGTTCAGGCACTAATGGCCATTTCTGTAAAATAGGCAGCGTAATCCGTAGTAGCTGTTGAAAATGTTCTCAGAATTTTTACTGAGTTTGCGTGTAAAAGAGGTATATTGGCCTGGCAAGCTGAAAACATTTTGTTATCCTTTTGGGAAGATTCCAGTTATCTGAACAAAGCTGCAGAACTAGAGACGTGCCCAAAGTTTATGTATTTCATAAACTGCATTAAATTGTGAATATCAGTTTTCTAATAATCTCACAGAATATTTAAGGATTAGCTTGCAGGAACCAAAATGTATGCATGGTCAATATATTTTAATCAACCGTTTATACTTATTTATTGAAGATTACATTTATAGTAAAATATGTGGAAAGCATTCTCAGGGTCAAACTTACTAGAAGAGTTGGCAGATCAACAAATTTTTAAAGTTCCTCTTTCTGTATTGTTTTCCTTCTGCTTTAGTTTTCTTTACATCAGTATCTACAGTTGTGCATCACACATTTTGTGGCAGTCTTATGGGATGGGGAGTTGAGAGAATGTTGAGGCTAAAATCCAGTCTTAATTTTGTAACTATAAATGCATTTTGTTCACACAGTTGTATTACAGCAATGTAACTTGATTTTGGTACAGCTATGTTGTACTGCTGAGAGCCGACCATAGATCACAGAATTACAGAATCACAGAAAGGCTTGGGTTGAAAGAGACCTTAAAGATCATCTAGTTCCAAACCCCTCAGCATGGGCAGGGACATCTTCCACTAGACCCTGTTGCTCAGTACCCCCAGATAGCTGTGCTGCAAACCTATACCTGAAGACAGAATTTGGCCAAATAGACTTTAATTCAATGTACTTACTGCAACCTTTAGTTAGTTGTGGTCATTGGCTACTTGAGAGGGTTCTGTGCAAAATCAGCATGGATAAACTCCCTTTCAGGAGCCAGCATGCCATGCTACCACCACCTTTTTTTTTGTTTCCAGGACTTCCACTCACCTGACAGTACGGTGTTCAGCATCGGCGCAGCTGGGGCAGGCTGCAGAGAGGTGCTGAGCGCCGTGCCCTGCTGGGACCTGATGTCGGAGCTGGGTCCCTTGGCGGCCGGGGCATCTCTCGGGGACAGGCGTGTGGTGCTGAGCTTCAGTGCCGGGAGCCACGAGCTGTGGAGCCTCCCGGCCGTCGTCAGCGCGGAGTTCGCGAGGCAGAGCGTGGCGGTGCCCACGGGCACACGTGCTGAAAGTGGATTTTGTACCAGGTACTGTGCGCTGAGCACTCACCAACAGGGAACCAGGCTTGTTGCTAGAAAGCCTCAGCTAGTCAGAAACCATAAGAGATTAATGCAAAAGTCCAAGTAACACATGCCCCCATATGTAAAGGCAAGTCTTACTTTAATTTTAAAATTGTTATCTTCTGATAGTTTTGATGCTTTTATTGCAAACGGTTTAGTGATACGACCATGTGCAAGTTGTACACTTTTTATAATATATGGCCTGCTATTTTATTATGTGCATGCAAATAAGATCATGAAAAGCTTATATTGGGGAATTAAGGTTTTTTTTAACTTGTGAACAACAATTTAAGATTTCAAGGAAAGTGTTGTAATAATACAACACAAAAATTTAGGCTTTTTTTAAAAGGAGACCTATATTCTTTTAAGCGTAATAAGAGGATAAACAAGAAAAGACAAAAGGGGTGAAACTATTTTGAGATTACAGCAAGGAAAGATTTCAAGTTTTAAAGCTTGAACTGTGCAGTTGTGCATTCTACTTACAAACTTATGGATCCAGCTAGTTAAAAATAATCCAGTGACTTGTCAGATGACCAGCTTCATTTCTTGAACCTGGTATCTGAATCTATTCATGGTTATACTAGTACAAACAAGAAACAATCTGCTGAAATTAGAGAAGCTACATCAGTCTGTATTACCAGTGATGTGATCTTTCTCTTGCCTGAAGTGCTTGATATCATTCAAACCCTCTTACAGTTCCTCTGCAGATTCCAAGAGGTGTCATTGTGGATACTAAAGATTCTCATATAGACTTCAGATTTTAAAAAAATTTAATGGAAAGAGTAAGGAAAGGATTCCTTATCATTCTACCACAGAGAGAATGGCATAGAGATTCTCATGTTCCTAATAATTTTAATTTTCAGACTTCAGAGTTTTAAAAAGTCACCATGAGGTTAAGTTTTTTTAGCAATAGCCAATAAATTTGCACAAGAGGAAAGAAAGAATTTATGTTTATTCATGAAGATATTTTATGTAGCTAATGAGTAGAACTAAATTAATTTAATCTCATTTTGGAAATTGATGTAGTGATGATCCATAACATTAACATTTAAAAGAGCAGTAGCATTGTGGATCATTCCAGAGGAGCAGTCAGTTAGAGTTACATATTTATTGAAATATCTTTCATGTGTATCAGAGAAGTATCCATGCAAATTCTTCTGGAAAATTTTAAAGATTTATGTTGAAAATTTGGGCCTACAATCTCATGTTTTTAATTTAATATAAATCTCTGCTGGCTAGGGCTCTCATCTTGTAGACACACATGTTCAGTTTAACTCATGAGCACTCTCCATGAAGCAATTTCTTCTCTCACGTTTTTTAGACTATTTCCACATGTTCTTCTGTTGAAGTAGAGATATGTACTTGCCTAAATGTAGATAAGTATCTATGGACTTGGAACTTGATCATGAAGAATCTCACAGATACTAGTTTTGATTTTTTTTAATTGTTCAGGATAATATGTAAAGATTTCATTGAAAACATGCAAAATTCAATATATCTGCTTCTGTTTTAGGCCTATAGCACTGACTTACCAAGAGCATCTTGGTGTGACGTACCTAACACTTACAGAAGATCCTAGTCCTCGTATAATTATCCACAATAGGTGCTCCATTCCATTGCTTGTAAAAGAGAATTTCAAAGGTAGGTACTATGCAATAATTAGAAACAGTGCACTGTTGAAGTATATCTTATTTTACTGTATCTCCAGTCCAAAACTGAGTTCAATATGTGTTTTGGTTATAGCAAGAACTTGATGCCCTTGTAAAAGTCTGTCTCAAGGTGAGAGACTCTGGAAGCTATTGGAGCTAATAGTGAGGTCAGGAGTATGAACTTAAGTGTCTCCAGGCTTTTGAGTCTCCCTGGTTCCAGCTGTCAAGGTGACTCAGCTCAGTAGGAAATTCATAGGTAGTGGAGTTTTGTTGACATCAATTCAATCCCATGGAACATTTATATTTCCTCAGATTTGCAAATGTAACACAAAACAAATTGTTAAAATTCTGGTTACAGTAAGTTAATGTGATGATCAGCGGAACATTATTTGTGTAAAACTTAATGAAATAGAAAGAGAAAAGAAAAAAACCCAAACATACAATATTCCAACCAATAGAAAAGCAATGTTTTTATTTATTAGTAATATTTCACACAGAAACTTTCTCATTTGTGCAAGCATAGATGAGTTTTGATTTCATACAGGTTTTAGGAAGCTCTGATCTTGTATATTTTATAAAATTTCAGATACACCAAAGTTTGAAGTTTACTGTAGAAAGATTCCAGCTGAATGTTCGGTTCATCATGAACTTTACCATCAAGTCTCCAGCTATCCAGATTGCAAAACAAGAGATATATTGCCCAGTATTCTCCTGAAAGTGATGTCATCTGATGAATTAGTAAATGAATGGAGTGATTTTGTGGACATCAACAACCAAGGAACACAAGTAAATCATTATAAACCACTTCCTAGTTCACACCATAAATGGTTGTCTTCCTGACCTGCACAGTACATCAATCCTCTGCAATAAATGTATCCTTTCTGTTGGTTTAAGGGGGTTTTAACTCCTGGGAACTCTCCTGCCTAAGCCCCTTCCTGTGGAAGTTTTAGAACACAGACTATCTTCTTTACTGTCACTTCTTAAAAATAGCTAGATTGAAAAGAGAGGCTTTATAACACTGATTTTTTTTTTCACTTCTTTTGAATCAACCTGGTTTTGCCTGGAAAAATCAGGCTTGAAAATTTCTGGGCTCTGTAAGCAAAGAATGCCACAGGATCCAGGAAAACTTGGTGGCTTAATTATCAAGGGATTTTTATCTTTATATCTTGTAGGAATCATCACTGTCATTCTCCCTCTGTGTCTTTACAGAAGCTACTCACGTCTCTCTAAAACATAACAACCCCTCCCTTTTCTTTCCTTCTGTTATTTTTCTCTGAGTCTTGAGGCAAATGAAAGGTTCCTTGACTGGAGTAATTGTTTTTGATGAGAATTTTTTCCATCTTTGAAGTCATTAGTTTACATGGAATCAACATAAACTGCTTGGCTCTTTGAAAGAAATACTAGTTTCAGATGTTTTCCCTGGGCACCAATCACAAAATGCTCTTGATTATTGAGTGTTATATTATATAGCAAGTAGTTCAGTTCCATTCAGCAAGCCAGTCAAGCAATGCAAGGTTTCAAATTTCAGTCATTAATGTTATGCCAGACCAGGGTTCTTTATAAGTATCTGGCTCCTAGAAGGAATTAGATGCTAAGACAACATTTGGGGATCATTGTCTACTTGAAGAGCTCTCCAGAAAAAGTGTAGCCTTCTGTAATTGAAGTTTTAGAATGTACATGTTGAAAATTTTCCCAGGATTTCTTAGTCTGTCTTTCTCTTAGAAAACTATGAATATAAGTGAATAAGAAATATACTAATAGTGTCACATACAATTCGGTTCAGGTTGTGAAATAACTGGGATTTGGAGGATCTTAGGTAATGCGTATTTCTTTGTAGTCACACATAGGTACTTATTTTTCTATTAGAAAGTAAATTAAAAACTACTTAAAACTAATACCTTAATAAATATTGAAGTGTCTATCATCAGAATCATCTGAAATTGGAATTAAAATGACCAATCTTCAAGATCAGTGGAGGTTTATTTAGAATAATTAGAGTTTTGAAAATTCTGTAAATGTCCTTTTTTCTCCAGTTCCATGTAGGATTGTGAATCTCTTCCAGACAAACAAAGGATTAAAACTGACATGTCAAAATTAGAAATTCTCTTATATGTAATTCTCAGAAGAATAAGAAGTTTGATTAATAAAATTGAGTTATCTCTACAAAGTTATTATGACTAGTCTAAGAAGAATCAGTTTCAGTGCTGATCCTACTAAACTTCCAATTGGTTTTGCTTCTGGTGACTTCGTAACAGCAGTAAAGATTCTTCAAGACAAACAGCTGTTTATTTTACCTGTGCTAGCCCACTGTCTTGGTGTTATTTCTTGAGCTTGCATTCCTTTACGTTATAGCTTCTGTCATTGCAATCGAATAAACAATTGTGTTGATAGTAGCCTTACAAGAAAAGAGAAGCCAGCTTACTCTGACAAGGACTGCTGTGAATTTTCCAAACCTTTAAAAGACCTTAATCTTTTATATTCTATATAAAACTTGCATGGAAATCATACAGAATTAAGCTCCAAAACCGATCACTTCTTTAAGTAGGATATTCCTAAAGTCAACTTGTCCAAAATGACAGTTTGTACACCTGTAAGCAAGACACAAACCTGTTGTCAAATTCCCATTTTTCCTGCCTTTTTAGATGTTTTATGCTTTCCAATAGTTTTTTGCCATTTCCTTGTGGCGGCACCTTGCCTGTGAAGGTGTTCTCACCAGTTTAAATGGCTTAAAAATGTGTTCAGTGTTCAGTTGTTATGCAAATATTCATGGATCCAAAATGTTACTTTTCATTCTTCATGTGTTTTCTATCATGCTATCAGCAATTCATCTACCCAGCTCTGAGCTAGGGCGTAGCAACATAATGTTATTTTAGGGTTTGTTTTCGAGAGGAGAAAGTGGGATTATTTGTGTAAAACTTAATGAAATAGAAAGAGAAGAGGGAAAAACCCTAAACTTCAGCTTGGGAGCTTCAGGAACATGCCTTTCTTCTTAATCCAAAATCACAAATTAAAATTTCCTATTTATTCTTCTCATATAAACTCCACCCTCCCCAGCATATCTTGCTTATTTCTGGAGAAGTTTCTTATTAAAATGTATTCCGTTATTCAGTTGAAGGATGAGGTTCAAATTTCATCTCCTTGTACAACTGAAATACTTAAAGTAGCAGAGCAGTTATTTTCTGAATCATTGAAATCTGACTTTCTTCCTGAACAGTGTCCTGATTTAAGTAAAAGATCTCAACCAGAAGGCATTGATAGTATTAATTTAATGTATGACACTGAAAACAGTAATTTCGGTTACATTCCATGTGTTTCTAACCCTCTCCTCTAGATTGTGTTCTTAACTGGTTTCGGCTGTGTTTATGTGGACATCACCCATCACTGTGGAACAATAGTCATAACCTTGGCCCCAGAAGGAAGAGCAGGACCCGTTGATATCAACCTCAACAGGTACATAAAGTGCATAAAAGATGATAAAAAGCATTGCCAAACACTACTGTGAGGTCAGTCAGCTTTCTAAGTGTTAACTGACTTAGAAACTTTGTCTTAACTGTTTGTTTTGTTTAATACTGCTGCATGCTCTGTAGCATGTGTTTAGACCATATGGCTTTGTATATAACAGTTAAAAAGGACAATCTGACATCAAAAGTCATGTCACTTTAAGGTAAACACTAGATGACTGGTACAAAAAGAGGACCTGAGTTGTTCATTAAATAAAAAAAGACATTTTCCATAATAATTAATTTTGAGTGTGTTCATTAGTTTAAAATGTATTTAGCCAGATCCTGCCATCTGTAATCTTACAAGCTCCCAAGGAAACTTACTATGCAAGAGCTGTAGAAATAGTCTTACAGTTAGTAATTAATTGTACTTGATCATGACACCCTTCTTAGGAAGATATCCCCATTTCCATAATACACCACAATCTGGTCCTCAGCCTCATTCAAGTGCAATTGTAATACTACTTATTTTTAAGCTGCAGAATGCTTGGCCTCCAGCAATCCTGTTACAATTAGAGTGGAATTTGTTGTACTGTTTTTATTTGCATTGTAATTAAGTATTAATCCCCAGGCAAGTGGTCATCAGCAGTACCTAATAGTCCATTTGCTAGTTAAACTTAGCAATGGACAGTTCACATTGCAGGGGGAAGGCCCTCAATGGCATCAGTATGAAAATACTGCAGCAGCTTCATTGGAGGGCACTCACTGCATGTGGTATGAAGTGATTATCCATAATAGTAACCTTCTGTGAAACATCTGAGGCTGTACATGAATTATCAGAAAATTGCATTTGTTGTGTGTTTTAATATTCTCCTCTGTAGCAAACGTAATAGGGAATTACTGTGTAGGTAGAGATGTTCCTGTCCAAACTATCCTGTTGATTGATAAAAAAGACAGACAACCCTGGTGTAGATGTATAGTGTCCCATTTCTTAGAAAACCTCCTGGGTGGTATCCACTGTGGTGATTCAGGTTACCAAATCCCAGTAACATTAGCAGGACTTGCACAATGAGTTTCCCGTGTGTTATAGAGAATGTCTCTCTTGATAGCTCTTTGAGCAAGCAAGATGCCAGGTGAACTCAAAAGACAACAAGTAATAAAACTTACTTTCCCTCCTGTCTAGAAGTCAAGAGCTGACCCTGTCACTGAAAATGTTCATCAGTCAGTTAAGTCTTGCTGCATTTGATGATATTACAAACCACAAAGTGTCATCTGAACTCCTACGTCTCACAGCAGACAATGTTTTCCTCCACATGGCCCCAGCCACCAGCTCCCTGTCACAGGAGTTCCAGCAGGACTCTGTGGAAGGCCTCCCACAATTTCATAGTCTCCAAGTGTATTGTGAAGACTTGCAACTGGACAATCAGTTGTACAGCAAATCCAATTTCCATTTTGCAGTCCTGCTGTGCCAAGAAGAGAAAAATGAAACCGTGCAGTGGTCGAGAATGAACAATTTCATTGTTTGTAACAAAGATTTGGAAAGCTATAAGGAAAACTGCTTTATAAAACTCTGTATTGCTTTTTCCGAGGAAGAGAATTTCATGTTTCACATGAATGACCTCAGCTTTGAGCTCAAGCCAGCTAGGCTATATGTGGAAGACACCTTTGTTTACTACATTAAGACTTTGTTTGATACATATCTTCCAGAAAACAAAATTGCTTGTAAATCCACGAATGCTTCAGATACTACCCCAATAGTGCCTGAGCAAGTGAGAGAACATGCAAGAGCTTTAGTCAAGCCAGTGAAGCTAAGAAAATTAAAAATACAGCCTGTTAATCTCCTTGTCAGTATTCATGCTTCATTGAAACTGTATATAGCCTCAGATCACACCCCTCTCTCCTTCTCTGTGTTTGAGCGAGGACCCATCTTCACCACTGCCAGGCAACTTGTCCACGCCTTGGCCATGCATTACGCTGCTGGAGCACTTTTCAGAGCAGGTCAGTACTTTTCCTTAACACACGTTCTCATTGGGTACCAGGATTCTGGGAGTGTCACTCAAGGCGAGTAACCTGAATTTTTGTTTTCCTCAGAGACTGTTTGAGAACAATACTTTCAGACACCTTTCAGGTCCTGTCATACAACAGAAGGGAAATGAAATCATTGAGCAGACACCAGGGAAGATTTGCAACGTTGTGCTAAACATTAGCGAGCCACCTGAAGGCTTTAGCCACCCGTAACCCTGAACACAGCATAAAAATGTGTTCTAGCTGGCTTAGGTTTTGTCATTTGATATTGTAGCAGTAGTCAGAATCAACCCACACTCCTTACATAAACTCCCCAAAACAGTGTTTAATCAAATTATTCAGCATGTTGTTCTGTGTTCAGAAGTAAATTATAGACCTGAATGATGTTTTGTTGTTAAAAGTCCTTTTGGCTTCAGTTTTCTTCATACAGCCTTCAATCTAAACTGGCACACAGATGTTTGTTGTCCTTTGATCCAAGAACTATGAAGTTTGCTGTTAGTAAGTTTTTCCCATATGGGATCAATAGCAAGCAATTAGTCTTTTTATGTTATCAGGTACATTTTGTCTTCCTTAAATACTAATGTAGAAATAATGAAATCTGGTCTCTGATGTGTCTTGGTGCAGCACAGAATTTGTGCCTGAGACAGAAGGAAGCTCCTCTGTGATCACACACAAGTAACATATTCCACACTGGAACATGGGATTTATTTCCCTGCAATACTTATGGTCAGATTTTCTGAGATCCTAATGCTGCCATTTGGACTGGAAGCATAACTGCAACCTGACTTCTGTGCACACTTTCCAAAACTGTACACATGTATTTTAGTTATTTATAGATGCTGACTTTGTCTTTCACTGTGTGCATACCTGACTCACACTGCTGATTGTGACAACAGTATACACAATTGTGCACCAGAACAGTGTACCAATTCATTATTTTCTTGCAGTATTGTGCTTCCAAAATTTGCAGGTTTTTCTTTTGGCTACTTGTTTGGATTTGTTTTGCAGTTAAATCTCATCGCACAGAAGGGCAGATCTAGATTCTTGGTAATTAAGAGTGAAACTGTAGCCAAATATGGTCCACGGTGTAAATGCTTCTCGCCCATGACTGGCTCTTTCCTTCTGTGCTACCCTTGCAGTGTGCAGCAGTGCAAAGGCCATCACTTGCTGTGGGATCAGTGATGTACCTGAAATCAAGCAGATTTAAGTATTAAGAAATGAGGTTTGCTTTGGTGGAACTTCTCTTCAGGAAAATACATATGCATATATACTTAACTCCCACTAAAAGCACTAAAACTAAAATGTATTGTTTGAAAGGTGTCACTGTGATTAAAATGGTGAATTGTACTGATTAACGTTTGCTTTAGCAAAGAAGATGGTTTATGTTGAGGACTTTGTGACACTTGTCAAAAAAGCTGTATCAACAAAGTAAAAAAAGAAGAAAAAAATCAAGCAAAAATTTTTATATGATCTGCAAACCCTGAGGTTTTTTTCTCACCATTAGCACAATCAGTCTCTTATGGAAGAGGACCTCGTGCTTCTGCATTTTAACTACATTAATCTGGAATATGGGTTGTTTGACCTCCTTCTGCTCACCACTGTCTCATGCATAAATCATTGTTAGCATCTGCAGAGACAGCATTCCCATACAGCTATACCTTATACTCAGGGATATACACTCTTTTGCCCTTAGTTGTGTGCAGGATCACTGCTGACCTGTGGAAGGGGGCAGGATTTGCCCCAAAACTTGCTGAAGGGGGTGCATCAGGCTGCCCCATGTATTGCAAGGGAGTGGTCAGAATCCATGAAAGCCATGAATGGGGTTGGAGAACTCTGTTCAAATATGCTGATTAGCACTGCTTATCTCAAATCAGCCAAACTTGCAATGGAAATCTCCCATTCTTTTCTAATTAAGTTGTCCTCTATATAAAAGTTAATAAAATTCTATTCAAAAATATCACTGGTACCAGATCTGACCCTATAGTTGCCTATAAAGAAAATTCAGTGGCTCTCTGCTAATACAGTCATTTATGTCGTGTCAGTGGATATAATTACTAAGCATAAGTGGGAAATGGTAACCTGACATGGTACTATATTTCTGCAAAGTAAAATGCCACACAGAGCTTGTGAATTGAGGGATTATTCCTGGTTCCTCATTCTCCTATTCCTGACTTACTCCCACATCTTCTTCCTTGGGTTGGGTGGTCCAAGCTGGCAGTGAGGAGCCATTGGGTTTGCTCTCAGCATTGGCCAAGGAGGGTCACCCATGCTGCAGGTTGCACGTTATTCCCATGCGCTCTCCAAGGGTGAGCACAATCCATCCAGAGCTTCCCAAACCTGACAGGTAGGGACAGATTACAACAAACCATCCCTGGCCTAGCGGGAAACCCATCAGCTTTGTGTTTAACTGTTTTCATTCCTGGATTTTATCTCTTTTGCATTCCTGAACATGCTGGCTGGCCCAGCAGGTGAGTGGAGTTGGAGTCCCCCATGTCCCAGCCTGGTGGTACCTGCTGGGGATGTTGCAGGGCACCAAGGCACTAAACTGCAGTGTCCTGTAGCCACTTTCCATCACACCACCATGTAGTACAAGGAATGTCAAGAATATTTGGGGAAAAAAAAGGCTCTAAGGAATTAATGCAATAATAATGATCAGAAAAATCAGAAAAAACATCTCTCCCATCTCCCAAAAACATCTCAACGCCTCCCCACCCCTCCAGCTTTTCAGCACTTCACACAGTGGCAAAGATAATTTATTTAAAGTCCTACAGCGAGGGAATTGCAGGCCCAGCCTGGAGCTCTGGCTTCCTCTGGCCCCATCAGGAAAGGACTGGCAGGGGGTGCTCCTTTCCAGGACAGCAGGGCCACAGTGTGTGTTACTGCTCTGTTCATTGTGTTGCCAGTAGCACTTGGGTTTTGTTTTCCTAGTCCATCACACCCTCGCTCTTAGGTCCACTCTGGTTCCCGCTTTTTATATTACAAGTACTGGAGTTCTCAACCTGCCAGAACTGAAATGTGGGACAGATTCAACAAGAAAATAGATTTTCCAGGAGCTTAGAATGATAGTATGAGATTAATTCATTTCATATGAGTAACATTTTCTCTTCTGTTCAGTTTCATGATTCAGCCATCTACAGGAATGACTGGGAGGGGTTAAAAGAAAACAAGAAAAGCATCTGGATAGCAGGAGTTTTCAATGATGAGATGGGAATGAGGAGGGCAGAGCGCAGATCAAGGGCCCTCATGGGAGAGCAGGAGACCAGTCTGTCCATCCTTCAGTCTCCTGGCCCTGTCACACCTTGTGCCACTCTGACAGTGCCAGCTGAAATTCGTGGTACTAGGGCTCAAAGACCAAACAGTTCCTGTTTCACATTTATTGCCATTTCTGAATTGCTCTCTTTGGGCTGTCAAAAAAAGAGTTATGCAGCACTGTTTCCCTAATAAATCTGCTGCCTACCAGCCTGAGAAAGACAAGACCTGCAAATAGCTTTCCAGCAACAGATTGCTGCGTGCTCAGCCATCCAGCAAGCTGCTGGCAACCCTGCGTTTATATAGGAAACCAGATCTGCAGATACTTCTCCTGGGATATGCATAAGGAATACTCCCCTATGAGTAACCTAATCAGCATGTAGATGTCATTGCTGTTTACACAACTGTACTGAGCAGAAGACATTTGTCTGGCTTTCACTGCACTCTGAAAGAAAATGATCAGCTTAGAAGGGTTGGGGTGGATTTAAAATAACTTCTTAAGCACTTGTCAAAAATCTGCATCCCTTTTCCTAACACTCCATCAAGCAATTGACCTGCACACTCCTGTAAAGCAGTACGTTGTATCAGTGTAAACTCCCTGTCACAATTCTATCACATAAGGATGTGAAATCACAACGCTACCTTACAGTGTCTAAAACCAACCCAACCATCAGAGCTTGCAGTCCCATTCCTCTGTAGCTGTGAGGCTCTCGCATCCGCCTCCCTCACACACTTTTAGCAGAAATACGGGAAGCTCCTGGAAGGAAGTAATTCTAAAGCTATTTGTGAGTTTGCCAAAAGGATTTCTTTGATTTACGAAGTATGAAAGATTGCCATTTCTGAATTCATAGTGGATGAGTTATTTCCTGTGTTTTGCTCAAAGGAAGATCATAATGCAATGAATTCTAGTGTGAAAAAGATAATTAAGGAATAACCTTTTCACAACTGCTGCTTCTGCAGTTTTTGCAGCTGTAACATGTGTCTTGTTTCTCCACACAGGCTGGGTTGTTGGATCGTTGGAAATTCTTGGAAGCCCAGCTAGTCTGGTGAGAAGCATAGGGAATGGCATAGCTGATTTCTTTAGGCTCCCCTATGAAGGGCTGACCAGAGGCCCAGGAGCATTTGTCAGTGGAGTTTCCAGAGGAACAACATCATTTGTAAAACACATTTCCAAAGGTAGAGCTTTCACTTTATTACTCCAACTACTGCTTTGTTGTCATGCATTGTTAAAGTTTTAAGCAATAAAGTCTGTCCGTCCTTCAGTCTCCCGGCCCTGCCATATCTTGTGCTGCTCTGACAGTGCCAGTTGAAATTCCTGGTACCAGGGCTCAAAGACCAAACAGTTCCTATTTAACTAAGCTAAGAGGGTAACAAGATCACATGTAATGTCTCATGTATTAAACAGATCACCACTTTACTGCAGTGCATGAGAATGTTTCAGAAACTTCAGAATTTTAAACCTCACAGTGGGAAATAGATATTCACTCAGCAAGTGTTTCATGTGATAACTGCAGAAGTATTAAAGGTGTTCTGCACTTCTGCAAGCCATCAGAAATTCTACACTCAGTCGCCTCATCATATTTATTATTTAAAGAAAAAAAGTAGATACAGTTGTCATAACTGCAGGAGTACGTGGATAGGATTTGACAGTGGGGCTGGCCTGCCATGGGAACAGGAGGAGCTTGTTCTTTGCAAAGCTGTACAAACAGTGCCATCGCGTGGCTCCAGCCGCCGTAGAGACACAGTGGCTGCCCCGGCGCTGGCTGCTGCTCCAAGCCTCTGCTCCGGCCTCCCGCAGGACACGGCCTCACGACTCCTTCTGTAAATATTTGTTTACCTTTCCATCACCCCCCTCTCCATTTAGATTAGCCTCACACAAGTCAGGGAACTGGAGAAAGATGTTCAGATGAGTTTCTGTTCCCACCGGCCAGGCAAACCTGGAGCAGGCTAATGTAAAAGGCGTGACGTGGACTGTAGCAGCAGCGTGGTGATACTTAACAAATAGTAAAGCATGTTACACATGGGTGACTGTTCACTTGACTTGCTGTTCTGCTCATAAGCTCAGTGTTGCAGTGAGGCATACAATGTCTCCGTGGTTTAAATTAAAGCATTTTGATCCAGACCCAAATGTGTATCTCCATGCGTTTAGGTACACTGACATCAATTACCAATTTGGCAACAAGTCTTGCTCGGAATATGGATAGGCTGTCACTGGATGAGGAGCATTACAACAGACAAGAAGAATGGAGAAGGCAGCTTCCAGAGAGCCTGGGAGAAGGACTGAGACAGGGGCTCTCTCGTTTAGGCATTAGCCTTCTAGGTAATGTACTATTAAATATCAAGTTAAGTGATAATAACTGCTTCCTAATCTGCTCACTAGCCTTTTCTAACTGTGAGTTATAATTCAAAATTTGGGGGGGGGGGGGGGTTGGTGTCTTCTTGTGAAAAAGCCTCACAGTATGTATATTAGATACTGTTTATCAAGATTTAGTGAGTTTTGTATATGATTTTTGCTGATAAAATAATTGCAGATATAGAATGAGTTTGCATTTTCTTTGTGAAATAATATTTTCGCTGGTACATGATGTAGATCTGAAGGGAAAAAAAGAATAATTCTGCATCGGGCAGCGTGACTTGTAACTAATTCAACAAGAAGACGTCATCATGCTGATGTTTACTTTCCAATGAATTATAGGAATGCCTTCTGAACTGCTTGTTTTTGCAGCACTATAGATATCAGGGATTCTTGGGTTTGTTTGAAAACCACTTCAACTTAGTGCAGATGTTAAGTAAGCTTTGATGAGGAATTCTGCTTTTACAAAGAGACCCAGATCATCCTGATTCAGTGTAATTTTATTCATCAAGCAGCCAAGTGGTTTGGTTAGAAGTGAAGATTAGTCTATCCATTTCAAAATAGTACCTAAAAATTTGAAAACTAACCCACAGTGGAAAAAGTCTCTGTGAGAAGTTTTGCAGTAAGGGCTGGATTTTCTAGGTTACTTCGACTTGTCACACAGCAAAGGAATGCAGAACTGTATTGTTTGGCAGAGCTCCTCAGTATGTATTAAACAGTATGAATCTCTTAGAGATCAAAGTGACCAAAAGCAGTCCAGTGCAAAAGGTTAGAAGAGTTGAAGCTTGAAAGGATTTGTCCTGTTTCCTAATCTTCAGTAGTGTACACAACTCCTAAATTTGCAACCGCAACCCTGAAAGCCCCAAAGAGGAAGTGGTAAAAATGTTACAAGTTTGGGTTAAGTTGCTGGGAATTATTTTAAGCAATAACATTAGATGATGTGAAGCATTGTCATTTGATAATGCCTGTAAACCGGCAAGCGAGTGTCCTGGGAGAAATGTGCATAAAGGAGAAATTCCATATATTAGTAGCCACTGTCCCAATAGTAAGCTGTTACTGGTGTTGCAAATCAAAGGCAGTTTGGAGGAGGTTTTATTTTTCCCTCTTGTTTTATTGGGCTAAGGGCAGTCAGGTTGAGTTGCTGGATGAAAGATTATACTTTTAGAAGCACTGTCAGCCTGGAGTGTATGTGCTGGTGAAATGGTTTGGTGATCTTGGCTCAGTTATTAATAAAGCATCGAGGTAACATGGTGTCTGTATCCCCTTCACTGACACACTAGAGCCCTTCAGAGCTAAAAACATCAGCTGTACAGCCTGAAGTAAAGAGCAAAACTTTGTAGCTTTGGCTGTAACAAGGCAAAATTCCTGCTGTTCCAGAAAGCTGGGAACTCGTCACATACATGCACAAATACGCCATTCCTGCACTTCCCTGCGCACACGGATTCCGTGGTTCGCGGGAGTACACCCGAGCTAAAAGGAAAGCAAAAAAATAGAGCTAGAATTTCAGTGTCCCTGATTTCCTAAGAAATCAGACTTCATGTTAGAAACTTCGAGCTTCATATTAGCATTTAAACAGTGCTCCTCCACGAGCTAGGGTCTTGTTCTTACTCCCACTGTTATTATTTAGAGATTGCTCACTGCTAAATACCTCTTTTCTTAGCAGTGGAGGCAGTGAAGCACCCAGATAAATAGCTACAGTTACTGTATAGCTGGACATGACAAATATGGAACTCTCACTAAGGGAGAGATAAGAAATATTCCACTTACTTTGTATCAGTTTTTTATTTACAGCTGATTTTTAAAAAGCATGTTTCCTCTGTATAGGCAGCAGCATTCATATAAACTGTGTCAAGACCTAAATTATGAATAGACCTATGTTTCAGTTTTTACAAACATGTCAGAAAGGTGCTTCTGTCCTGACCATTTAGTTTAAAGAATATTGTGGCTTCCCCCAAAAAAACCAGTCGTAGTTGAAGGGACGGTATCACTGTGCTTTTTTTCACCAGCATGTTCAGAATAAACATGAACATGCTTACTCTAAAAGCACTTCAGGTTCTTCATCCATAACGAAGCAAAGAGAAGCTGCCGTTATTTTCACTCGCAAGGATAAAAAGTTTTCTGAGCACAGAAATGCAGAAAGCACAACTATTTGAAGCCGTAATTTATATTACTTTCTAATTGTAAAATTGGAAAAGTGTGCAGGAGATTTCTATGATAGTCACAGTACTCTCATGTTCATAGAAGCCATCTGACCCATGCAGGAAGCTAAGACAATTGCAAATGCAGATTTTGTGCCCAGGTGAAGTCATGTAAGAGCCCTCAGTTCACCAATACGTTGTGGTATCTACCCAGAAAGTAGAGTTGCCTTTCTGATTTTTCTGAAAATCTGGCTCACAGTGGCCCTGTTTCAGCAGAGCACTTAAGCATGTGCTTAAGAGCTTTGCTGAATCAGGGCCAAAATCATGTACTCTCATCTCCTCCTCAGTGCAAGTTGTTCCCTGTGGTACATTCTTAAGTGCTTTGTCCTGTCTCATTTTAAATGACTCAAGCAGTGTCAGGGTGTTGTTTGATTTGATTGTTATCTTTGGCCAGCTGTTGCCTTCTTTTCTAGTTTGGGGGAGATTTCTGGGTCATTTTAGTAACACTTGTGTGTGAAAAGAAGCAACAACTTATGATAGGTGTGTTTTTTTCTATGTTTAGACAAAAATGCAGTGAAATTGTTTGTAAAATATTTAGATGATTGACTCCCCACTGAGGAACTATCTTTTGCATTTTGCATGACAGGGTCAAAGTTAAAATGATAACTTATAAGCATGTAAAAGAGACTATTGAAACTATAGGCTGTATTTTCAACCACTGGTCCTAGTCAAAAATATTATATTGAAGTGGCTGCCTTTAGGAAGTTGAGCATATCTGAATAACCAAAAAGCTGACAACTATTCAGAAAGCTATTATTTACAGTGGCAGAAGTGCTCAACATTTCAGTTACTCCTTCCTGCTTTTGGGGAAGTGGATTGAGTCATATTGACTGACAGTGTAACTGTCCTGGTAGAGAAGGCAAAGCCTGGGTTTCAGAAGCTCAGATTTTTGTTATTATGGGTGGTGGTGGCTGTTCTTGCTGTGAACTATCACTGAATCAGGGCCACTCTTTGTTTGCCTATCTACAAAACAAGATACCACAAGCCAGTGCTAATCCTGAAATTGTGTGCTATTGCACACACTAATTGTGCAAATACATTAATGCATGGCAACAGGTGCTCTTTTCTTTGAGCTGTATTTTTGTGATGTTTGCTGTGATGAGACTATGATTCAGCCATTTTTGGTGTGAAACACTTGTGGCAGTCCTGAAGGACAACAGAGAAAAGGAAGCAAAATGGCCTCAGCTTGGCCAGCTTCCAGTCTCATGGCAAAGCATGGCCAGTTTCTCTTAGTGGGGGATGTTTTCCAATTATGTCTTGCTCTGAAAGAGTTTGTCACAAGCAGTCTGAGCTTTGCCAAGGTCTGTAAGCTGTGCTGCATTCACCAAACTTTGTCAGTCTGCACACAAACCAGTTGCTGCCCATAATCAAATTCTTCTTGAAGTAATCCAGTGATATATTCTGAACTATCTGAATTTTGTAGCTATCAAAGTAACTTTTTTATTGTTACTGAGCAACATGTATTAACCAGAGTGCACCCCATCTGATGTTTAGCAGATGTTATGTTGTTGCTGGAACCTCTTTGGTCCAGTAATGGAAGAATATGTTTTTGTTTTGTCGCTTTGGTGTTTAATTTTATTGAGGTTTTCTTTATACATGCATAATCTGTGTGTACATATGTGGACATGCATATAAAATCAAATGCCTAGGGTAAGGAAAAAAAAGAAAAATGGAGAATGTTTTCATTTAATAAAAAAATACTGGTCAAGGGACATTACAGGGAAAGGACAGGGACAGCAGTAGGACACCGTGTGAGAGTATGAGAATGAGAATGGGAAGGGAGGAACCACTACATGTGTTTCCATGCTCTGCTTTCCTGATACCCTGCTGAAATCTGACAGGGAGAGACTTTTTGTGGTAAGTCCATCTCTCACGGTGCTCCTGCCAAGAACTATTAGAATGTAAGAAGTCGTACAGGCACAGGGAAGATGTGCTTTGCACAGTTTCTGGTGTGAGGAGTGCCCTGAACCTCACGTGTGTGTCACCACTCTCTCACTGTTGCTGGGTTTTGAGGTTGCTCAGGCCTGTGTTTCTTTCCTTTGCCCACACATGATGCACACAGGAAAGGAGCTGCACAGATCTGGATTCCCCGCGCAAGGGTGGTAGGACCAGCCACTCCTCAATGAAAGGAGTAAGGTTATAGTTTATTTTGTGATTTGTGGGCATAGCCACGGCACATAAATGAGTTACGGCAGTGAGTTGCAATTCAAGATAAGGAATTACTCAGGAAGAGATCATTGGTTGTATTTTTGCAGGTAGAACAACGAGACTTGCAAAGAGGATTTGAGGTTCAGAGCATGCATAAAATGCCAGAGTAACAGAAATTGTGGTATTACTAAAAACTGGCTAATTAAGCTATATATTATGGGGGGCACTGTATATATGATCTTATATAACACAGTCCCAGAAGTTTCCATTCCATTTCCTTGTCTTCTGAGCCTAATTCCAGCTGAGCAGTGCCTGGAGCATGCCACAGGTCCTTTGGAGTAGGCTCTTATTTATTATTACCTTATAACTTTGCTCAAGTGTATTGCAGTAAATAATTTACTAGTGCTAGGACTTAGGTGGATTACATTTTATAAGGCAATAACTTCTGTTCTGAAAGTGCAGTTGTTGTGGATGACCTCAACAGATAGGGTGAAGGAGGTCACAGGGTAGTATAATGTTGTAAGTTAGCAGAACACCAAGTATTGTTTTATGCCTTCAAATGCATCACAATTTCACTAAAGACTGGACAAACAATCCCAATTGTGTCATGTGGTGTTGGGATATTATTTTAGTCAAGCAGCAGGAACAGCTGGTAAGTACTAATGAATTGAAAATTGTATCATTTCAATGGCATGGCATTAAGGAAAAACCTTCATGGCCTTTATGGTACAAAAGGTGTATGTTCAGCTGCACTCAGCTTCAGTGAGTGACCTCAATTAAAACCAGGCATCACTTTAAAGATAGACCAGCATTTTCTGTGGAAATACTATGCATTTATCAAACAGCTAGTCATACAGAAGTTGGAAGAAGTCTCTCTAAGAGGAGAGGAAGGCATTTATGGGGGATGCAAGTTTCTTGAATTGCTGATAGATAGTATCCCCGGGACAGGGATCTGGGGAAATGTGTGCTGCTTCTCATCCTAGTCTTTTCTTTGGACAGAAAACTGCACAAGTACAGTATTAGTTCTTGTTCAAAGTCAGCAATTTTTTCATTTATCCAATGACAGTAACTAAAAACATCTGAAAACCAGTTACCAGCTCACTGCCTAGTGCATGTCACGCTGGTAAACACAAGGGGCCAAATACCTCGGTTGTGATTGTCCAGTTCTGTGGAATTATGCCTGGATTCCCTTCCACACACAAAGCAGAACCTTCAAAGATGTGTAGGTTGCAGTGAAAATGCCTGGTAACCAGGATGACACTCAGTCCTACTCCTTAAATAATTGTTTAATCTTGATATTTGCAGCTGCAGGTGCAAACTGAGAGCTGGCAAAGGAGACTGCAAACTTGCTTTTTACTGAGCAAAGCAGCTCGGATCGAGCAGACCGGTGTCGCTTTGTCCAATCCTCGTACTCTTAGTGATTTCCAAATAGCTTATCTATCAAAATTACAACAACTAGAGACATGTCTGTGGTTAAGTGGCTAGTGTAAACTCAAGATCAAAGAAATGTCCCACCTCACATACCTGTTTACTTTAGGAAGATTTAAGTTGAAGTTCTCTGTTGATACTAAAAGCTGGGAAGGTCACTATGTCACTTGTAAAAGTTTGACCCATGCACATTAAAGTAAAATATGATGGTTTTCACAAAAAAAGTAACAAAATGTCTCAAAGTCTAATTCTGGTAATCTTAGTAATATATCAAAAGTTGCATTAGCTTATGAACATTTCTGGCAGTGGAAGAGGACATAAAAATGATCTATTGAATACAAGCAGTTTTTATTCTCATGAAGTCAATCTCACACTTATGTGAAAATCTCATTTCCACAGCAGCTCAAGTCATCTAAAACTGGAGGATTTTATTCCTAGACCAGCATTCTCAGAATTGTGACACAGAATGAGCCAAATTAAATTAACTCAGCAAAAGCATTTAGCATAAGTAGTTGAAAGAGGGAAACATACTGTAAGGTTAGGTGATCTAAATGTTTAGAAAAAAAAGGTTAAGATCTAACTAAACTGAAGCTAAGGCAGTGTTTAGCTAATTGGTCACATGCTAAATAGCTGTGTAAGAATGGGGTACGGTCTCTAATCCAAACAATATTCAGGTCCAGTAGTAAGATTTCGTCTTATTCTGGAATATTAATCTTCGCTACTTACTGGGGACTCTTGTTTTTTCAGGTGCAATTGCTGGGATTGTGGATCAGCCAATGCAGAATTTTCAGCGAGTATCTGAGGCCCAAGCTTCAGCTGGGCATAAAGCCAGAGGGGTCATCTCGGGTGTGGGGAAGGGGATCATGGGCGTCTTCACAAAGCCCATTGGAGGGGCAGCTGAGCTCGTCTCCCAGACAGGTTATGGTGAGTTTTGTATATCCAACATCTCCATTTCAATTTTAAAATGCACTTCATTTACAACCTGCTGTGTTCTTACTTATCCAGCTCAGTATTGTGTGACTTAGAGAAAGGTTCAGAAATGCCACCACTAAATACTTACAAATGCTGTGCTGCTTTTCTGAAACGCCATCGTGTTGTGCTTCTCGCTTGTGTTACTGATCAGCGATGTACAGCCACAGAAACACAGAATGCAGAAAGCATGAAGTAATTCTTGGAATACAGTAGAATTAGTTACAGAAACATATGTGCTTGCAAAATAGTTTTTGACATAAAAGGATTAGAGCAACACTATTTCCAATTAGAGTGTTATTTTGAGATTGCTTTGTTATGGCAGGGAAAGAGCTGTGCTATCTCTACGCAAAGAGTGAGTTGCATTGCTGGGAGAAAGAAGTGAGTCATGTAGTAAGAGCATCCCCTTTAAACTGGAGCTTCATGAGAAGACAGCCCTGTGTTCAGATACAAGGGTAACCTTTTAGCAACCAGAGGTGGGGTTTCCAACTAGACTTGGCACTTAATGGCAGTGGTGCTAAATCCTTTCAAATTGATGGGAATAATTCTGGACGAACAAAAAGTGTAAAAGATAAAAATAAAATACCAAAATACACTAATTTCTTTGCTTCCAGTATCAATTAATCAAAGCTTCCAGTTTGAATATTTAAGAAGAAATGCTGGTTGGAGGGAGTCAGGGAAGAGAAGCTGGAAGATCTATTGATAGAAGGACAATGTGTCAATAATTTCACCTCACTAATTATACCAGACAAACCTCGAATATTTAAGACTTTAATCGCTAGTAATATTTATGCTTGTGATGTGTTGATTAGAATATGAGTAGTTCTCATAGGGCTTAAGTTTAGGATGCTGCCCACAAGATTCACAGCTCATTCCGTCTAGTTAGAGAATAATGAAACAATAATTAGAATTCTTTCAAATTAACTTTATCTTGTTTGTATGAGCATAAATAATAACTGTTGTCCTGAGTTATACATCCCATAGCTGTAAAACCTCTATCAGCAAAATTAGAAGGCTTTTTCCGTTGTTGGCTGTCTCCGCGTTGGCTTTGCTGCCCATTTGGGCATTATTTTTTCTAGATTTAATTTTGCTGCCATCTTTATTAAGAAACTCATAGTAGTAGAGGGACACTTTTCATTGCAGATATGGTATATAAGACAGCATGTTTTCCATGACCATGTGACAAAAAGAGTTAGCCAGGAAAAAACATAAAAACGGTATCAATAATAGCTGGCAGTGCGTGAGAGGAAAATACACAAGAGTTCAAGTAACTCTTACCCACAACTGAATTGGAAGTGGTACTGTGCCTCTTGGGGGGGACCAAGGGGTGGGGGACCACACAGAAATAAACACATGTTCTCTCTGTCTCCATCTGTAAATAACATTTTCACTCACATAATGCTGAGAACCTCGGTAAGCCAACTGTTACAACTGGGATGATGCTTTTAAGTATTACCATCAACATGTGTGCTAAAAATTAAAGGGTTTGTTTTCATTGCTGATGTTTCATTTAAATTATTATCCATTGTGTAAGAGGGAATCTAAGTTATTGACACCCTTATGCAAAAATGCCTTTGGAATGCTTAGACAAAAGAAAGTCTCTTTGTTTATTTGTAAAGAAGTATATTTGTTAAAGAGTAACTTTGCACCAAACTATGTAACACTAGTGCTTGCTGCACAACCTACTTTGTGTCTGTCGTGTAAAAATTTTTAAAACTACTTAATTTGTGAATTTTTTTGCAACCCACTCATTCTTTCTGGTGACCATACCTCATCATTGAAAGTTTACAGGCCATCTGAAATCATACATACTGTATCATCTTCAGCTTTGGAGAGTCTCTTTAGAAACCTGCTTAACTGCTGCTTGTAGTCTCCATTCTGTGCTGGCACTAAGAAGAGTTCACAATAAACCATATGCCCCAGGAGATCTCATAAATGTATATGGATCTGTGTTTAACAGCTGGATTAAGTAACTGAATATTTAAATACAGTATGTAGGCAAACTTGCCTTCTAATTTGTACCAATCATGACACGTATATGAAAGTATTTTAATATTAAGCAAGAAAGTTAACAATGATCTTGATTTTTTCTGCATAAATCCTAAGTGATGTGTCCAATCCTGCTCTGAAGTGATGGCTCTCAGGAGTGTTATGTTTCTCTTGATTGCAAGAGTGTAGCTGATTCATAGAACACGCAGTGGGGGTTTTTTTGTTTCTTGCTAACTCAAGATCACAGGGGTTAAGTGCACAACTCTTGCATTGTAATATTTAATGAATTATCTTGACTACAGCTTCCAGAGACGTGACATCATTTTGGATCTGCACTATTTTATGAACTGCTTTAAACAGATGACATCACTGCAACACGTAACTGCTTTGTAGACAACAACTACTAAAAAACCTGAATTCTCTTACCACAGGTATTTTGCATGGAGCTGGACTTTCTCAGCTTCCCAAGCAGCGCTCTCATCCAAATGATGAACATGTTGAGCAGGCTCCAAACAGCCACGTCAAATACGTCTGGTAACATTATTTAGACAATTGCTCATTTTTACATCCACATTGTTTATTAATAGGTTCTGGCCTCTGGTCAAGTTAACAGGCTGCTTCCCTAGGAAAGGCTGAGTTATGGCAGTTTGTTTAGGAGCATTAAACACAAAGGTAGTGCATAGAAACCCAATCTGCAAATGATGGGCTGCTGATCTGCATCCAGCTTTGAAACTACAGAGCTGATCTTTATTTAATGGTATTCAGTGAGTTCTTACTTATTTATCATTGCACTGAGCCCAAGAAAAATACTGCACATCTCCAGAAACAGCTGTTAGTGAAGATAGCTTTATTTTCTGCACTGTATTTCTAAGCCACTTCTCAGGGTAAGTTTTCTATTATCAAGGAAATAGGATGGGAAATAGGCTAACCTAGCACAGATATTAGGCCACTTTTGCAGTGAGTTATTAAGGGGTTTTGAAAAGTAGTAATTTCACATTCATTCTTTAAATCTGAAGTCCTACATCTTTCAGTAATGGAGTTTTGAAGTTCACTCCCTGGCTTATTCTACATCTGTAGGTGATAGCTACACGCTTAAGTAAAAACATAGTGATCAAAATAAGCCCTGGAGGATCCAATGCACTACACTGACTAGTTCTTTTTTGTCTTTTTTTTTCTTTTTTTAACCTGGTGATGCAGGAAAATGCTGCAATCTCTGGGAAGGCCAGAGGTTCATATGGCCTTAGATGTCATGATTGTGAGTGGATCAGGCCAGCAGCATGAAGGATGCTTGCTGCTCACCTCAGAGGTGCTCTTTGTCGTGAGCATCAGTGAAGACACGCAGCAGCAGGCATTCCCCGTGACTGAAATCGATTGTCTGGAAGATGATCAGCAAAAAGATCTGCTGAAGGTTCAGCTAAAACAACAGAGAGTGCCTTCTGACTTGGAGGTAAAGACCTGAGTATGTTTTTCATTCAAAGAAGATACACTAAGGCTGGTGCTTTTGGCAGTGGGGATACTCGCCTTTGGGATGGGAGGTCAGAGGTCAAAGTGCCAAACCAGGAGACCTGCACCTCATAGTTGGCTGTGTTGCCCCTTGGATGAAAGGAATGTGTCTCATCCCTTCTATCCTCTTATCGATTGTGATACACCATATCTATGACAGGAATTTTCTGAGGGAAAAAGTAGAGGAAGTCTGGTTTCTTGGTGCTTACCTCTTTTCTGAAAAGGTTCTCATGGCTACATATGCACAAGGTGTTTATTGTTTGGCAAGTCAGCATTGTGCCCTGTGCCTACAAAGTCCCAGCAAAAGCAGTTCCTTTTATTCTTCTGGGAATTTCCTTAACAGTTCAGTGGTGCTGATGCTCCTTTCAGCATGTTTTTAGCTTGTCTCTTCTAGAATAGTGGTCTTGCTTGGCTGTATTTACTTCCTTAGATCTTCCTTCTTCTTCAAATGCTAGCTTTAAATTAGATTAGTTCATCTCTGAGATTGCACGCACCAAGTGTTTGCCAGTAAGAGCATAAACCCTTCATCTTCGTGTTGAAAGATGTCTAAGCCATTTGAATGCTGAGGTTTTTGGGTTAATTATCTTCTTTTAATGGCAGAAGAATGTTATATGTTTACACCTTAGGGAAACAATGTTTATTGCATTAAATTCTCAAGTAGAATCATATGAGACAGCATTTCAAAAATGAACATGCATGTCCCAGTTTTTATAAAAGTGTGACAGGTAGTTTATAGACTGCTATACCAGAAATTTCTCCTTCAAATAAAAGAAAAGAACATGTAAAAGCCCATGAAGTATGAGGTATGACAAAAAGTAGGAGCACCTTCAGTCAAATCCTTTTGAATTTTGACTTTGCTGAAGTCACTGAAGAGTTTTGCCATCGATTTCAGCAAGGACTTCATCTGTGTTGCAACAGCACTTGAATATTTTTATGAAAGCTTTCTTTAGTGCTGAATTCTCTTATTTATATTTATTGTCTTTCCACTAACCTCAGTCTCACAGAGAGCTGTTGACTGAAGTTGCCTTCTCTCACCACAAAGCTACATGAGGAATTACTTAAATTGGGAAGCAAGTGGGCAAAGCTCAGCTTTTTTTGTCCCTGAGTGCTGAGTGGTTGGTGGAGGCACACATCAGACTATCAGAGTCCAGACTGTCCTGCTCAGTCCAGAGCTACTGTCCTGGAGAGAAGAAGAAGAAAAGTTGTTCTCACTAAGGCACTGGATGCACTCAACCTATCCTAATCCTAACTTTAGCACCAGTCCAGATCTTTTTCTTATTGGATTGGAGTGTGATGGCTTTTGTCTTTGCATCTGGTTATCCAAGGGGCAAGGAGTAGGCTGCTGCTGTGGGGGAAGAGCAGCTTGCCCAAAGGTTGCTGCAAGTGGGTGATGGAGGGTGCAGAGGGTCTGCCTGTTAGGAGAAGGGAAGGCGAGGGACAGGGGGCCTAATTCCAGTTCCCACAGCTGCTACAGCTAGGAATATGTAGGATTTATGGCAGGTGGGTCCCCTGAATGCACAGAGCAACCCTGCATGGCATGTGCAGAGTCCAATGTTCCCACACAAATGCGCTCATAACACCCTCCTTTGGAGGTACTGCACCAAATACATCTTTTTTTACTGAAGTTCTGGATGGAAATATGGGAGTCCTACTCAAGTGGTGCAGCAATGCAACTCTAGGATTGAGCCCCCCAGCCTAAATACAGCATCTCTTTTGCTGACACAGGCTCTTGAGAATGCAGTGAAAACATATGGCATGGGAAAAGTGCATGTGTCCCAGGTGGAGCCAAGTCAGTGATGGCAAGACAGCAAATGTTGAGTGATGCTGTACAAAACAGACCTGGGCAAAATATTCCTTCAGAATGCAGACACTGATACTGAAATTCTTGTAAAAAATTAATGTGCTGTAAGGACTAGCAGTTGAAAGAAAAAGAGAATAAAGTTTGAATTTTTTTATGTTAAGGCAGCTAAGGCAGCTACACAATAAAAGATTCCAAAAAGCTTCATATACAGTTTTAGTAATTACTTAGACTCTTTTTAAATTAATATTTACTATGGTTTTTTAGTGGATTGGGAAATCTCATGCTTGGTGATTCTGCAGCTGAATCTGTGGTCCTTGAGGTGTCATGTGCAGCACTGGTGCTGATGGGAGCCAGAGCTTCCCTTCGGCTCCCTGACAAGAGCTTCTACAAACTCTTCAGACTAGGAAAAGAAACCTTAAGAACAAGCTGTGACTTGCAGATGAGCAGCCTCTGAGCTGCAGAGTGATGCCTAAATAGGCACAACTCCTCAGTACTAATAGTAGGCCATTGTGTTGCACTGAAGGTGTCCTCAGCTGAAGTGCAGACATGTCTGTGCATGATGACATTTGCAAAGATGGCCTCAATTTTTAGCTGGAAAATGCCCAGTCAGGTCAACCAAAATGTTATGAGTTTAGCAAAGTAGAGCTAATGTTACCAAATGTAAGTTATCTCTATTTTTCTGATTAATTTAGTCGAAGATGCTAGAAATAATACAAAAAATTGAAACATTTCATTTCAAGGCTATAAAAATCCACTTTTTTGGATTACTGCTCACAAAAACAATTGCCAAAAGTTTTGTTTCAGCTCTGCCCAAAACAGTTTCTCCCATTCCCTCTCCTCAGCTTCTTGGAACAGTTAAGAAACAAAACATGAGTTATTCTACAGCTGTAATCACCAGAGATGTTATAGAGCATATTTTGACTCCTTCAGCAATAGGTTTGCCTGATGCCTTGTTCGCCTCCACAATATATAACTCAATCCATCTGGATAGGAATAGCCTGGATGGATTCTTAAAAACTCTGGCACTGACAAGTTTGTTATTGAAAGGGAAGCATTAATTGTATTTGGATTATCTTCCAAAGTAATTGAGACACTGCTTGTTTCCAGACAGATGTCAAACTCAAAAGGCCTGCTCTTCCAGCTGCACTTGGTATAGCTCATAACATCAAGAAGACAACAAAAAATTAAAGGGCCCTGGAATTTCACATATTCCAGATTTTTTTTTGTGACGATCTGCAACAGGGTGTTCATAACAGTCCTACGTGTTACTGTCTTTGGAGCTGAAAACCAATCTTCGGACTTACCAAAGCAATGGAAAAAAAATCCTGAAGAGCTGGATCTCCTTAGTCAGTGTGCACAGAGGAGCCCATCAGTGGACTGCACAGCACAGGTGTAATAGCTGCTGTGGAATTGCTGAAGGCTTATTCTTTATAAACCATAATGGGAGGAATTTTAGAAAAATACTGGAGTTCTTAACCCAGAAGTATGGCCTTGTATTATGAAGGGACATGATATCTGTAATACTCCTCTAGGAGGTGCATTAAGCAAGCCTTGATCAAGTTTTGAGTTCTTGAATGATCTGGATATTGACACAGTAATTGGTCAAAGCAGTGGACACTTAGTGACAATCTTAGGTCCCATTTAGGAAAAAATGTAGAATGGCATCAGTTCTAATATTTCATCTTGACAATATAAGCCAAACTGAAAGTGGCTGTTGAAGCAGACAGTTACAGATGAAGTCATCTAGAAGCAAGCAGGGTCCCAGTTACTTTGGAAGACCATCCAACAATAGTTAATATTTCTTCCTGAATAATTACACTTTATCTGTGGAAAATAGCCTGGGGCTGAATGAAGAATGGGTTCACAAGAGTAGGTGAGTGGGATGCCAGCACCATTTCCATCTCCTTTGGTAAGCAGGATCTTCTGGTCAATGTGGAGGCAGAACCCAGCTGCCCCTGGGCTTACCTCCCTTGGAGAAATCAGGAAAAAGTGTGAAGCCACCTACATGCAATATTTACCCTGTAACTTAAAATCCAGTTTACATAGGTGGTACTTCAGCATATTTCTCTCCTTTCACCTGCTGAAACAGACTGACTGCTGAGATACTTTCTCTGAGCCACCAGACCGAAGACGTGGTTCAGACACTGTTGCCACTGTTAGCTGTGAGTCTGCTGCAGCAGTCTGCCTTCTGATTTTTCCGTCCCTTAAGGTCGTTCATGGAAACAACTCTTTCGTCTGCCCATTTCATCATTTCCGCTGTTTCTAGGCAACCTTGAACTTCTGAGCTTGTTCATGAGCCTGCTTCCTTTAGCAATTTTGTGATGATGATTGAAAACAGTAGTGTTTCTACTCGCTGAGCAGCAAATCCATCTCCAAAGACATAGTAAGAAAACCAGAGGGGACTGTTTTCATGTGCATGTGATACCTGTCACTATCTATCATATTAATTATTTCTTCAAATAAGCAACAGAGTATTTAAATGAGTCTTGCAGTCCAAAGACATGACAAGATATTGATTGTGGATGTTAAATTTAATCTAATGGCACTGTTTGAAAATATCATCCTATCTAGCAAGACCTGTAAAACTCACTGAAAGACAGGCAGAAGACAGGCTTTAAATCCTTTGCATGATGTACAACAAGGAAATCTTAAACCCTACAAAAATTAAACTGGTCAGCGATTCTCCAAGTGTAAAATAAGGAAGCATCAAAGCCTAGCCCTATGATAGTTGCTGCCTTTTTTTTCATTGTCATATTTTGGAAATAACTTCTATTCTGAATGACTTAGCTTGTCATACTACTGTAGCATCCATGGTGGTATTTCTGCAATATAGTTTTTTTTGAAACCAAGCAACCAGCTTGATGCCTGCTTGCTTGCCTTCCCTTCTCAAGCTAGTCATAGTCATCTTCAACTTCTTCAAAAATAAGGACATAGCAGATTGATCTTCCAAAGCCAGGTTTGCCCATAGCTTTTCTGGGTAATACTTTATGTGGTTGGAACCATATGATAGATTACAGTATTTGATCCACTGTACTTTTTTTCGTCTAGGGTAGGTCGCTTGAATCCCTCTTGCTAGGACCTTAAACCTCTACCTATTTCAGCCTGCAAAACACAGATCCCTTAATGTCTTCTCCAGAAACAAAATGCCCAAATCATCTTTAGTAAAACCCTTTTGTTTAGAAAAATGTCTTTGTGTGAATGACGGTTTTGTTACCAGAAGCAGATGGATATATCCTGCCATAGAACATTCACCTGGAAGGTAGCTTCTAGTCTTCATTTTGAATCAAGTAAGTTAAAGGCCTAAAATATTTTAGCTAAATAGAATTTCTGTATGATAAGCCTTGCCAAGAGCTACTGACATTTTTCTAAAAGAGGTTTCAATGCCTTTGCTGTATACAAGGAGTTGATCTGTTGTTAAGTTCTACTCTTGACCAATTCTCAAAAGATACTGCTTAAATTTTCTATGGCAGAGTTAGAGCTTCTCAGAAGTCCAAAACAGCAGAGGAGAGAACTAATTCACTAAGGACTCAACTACAGGAGGATATTCATGTTTTAAAAAATCCTTTAAAGTATTGTAATATTTCAAGCAGGAAGATTTTTATCAGAGTAATGTGGAAGTTATTGTCTGTACTACACAGTTCAGTTACTGTCAAATACTCAGTAACTATTTTATCTTATCTGATTTCAGGCCGAGGGAGCCAGAGAGAGGCTGTCAGAACAGCAGTACAACCGCCTCATGGAGTACATCACAAAGACATCTTATCACCTCACTCCCAGCACCACCACAGTGCCAGCTCTGCAAACTGTGGCTGCTGAACAGCCCCCAACTATAACAAAAACCTATCAGTATATAGTTGATCCAAATTTTGCCCAAGTATTCATTAGCAAATTCACCATGGTGAAAAATAAAGCCTTGAGGAAAGGATTTAATTAATAGTTATTTCGGGTGCGTGTAGTAATACCATACCAGTTTGAAAGCAGTGCTTTCTCTGCAGTAACCTACATCAAGTAGAGATGCTTATAATTTTTGAGGAGGTAGAAATTGATAACAAAGCCCAATAGCTTTTCTAATCTTGACAACATTCCTGCTCCCTAGCCAAAATACTACTGCTGGAAGGAAAGTGTTCTGGCAAACGAATAAAGCGAGAAAGAACAGCCTTGGACTACATCTCAATCAAAATCCTTTTTCTTTTTGATACCCAAAAATTAGAGAATAGGGAAAAATTGCGTGCATACAGATGTTGTTACCACACACAGAAATGTGTATCAATACCTCTATATCATATTTTAGGGTCTGCCAGTTTCTGTTATAAACCAGGTTTATAACTCAGCTGTAAAAACTTGCTCAAGGCTGAGCCTTTCCCCCCACACCCACACCCGCCCAACATGTGCGTCCTGAGGCAAAACATTTTCCCCCACTAAATCTGAAAAACCCAGTGTGGCTGTTTTAAGTTACTAGTGACAGCTGGGTTTTAGCACCACTTTAACCTTAAAATAGCTTCCTTTATTTGACTGAAGTTTTGCAGGACATTAGTCCATAATGTAAACTAGTGCCTTTGTGTGGTTTGGAGAACAAAACATGAACTAGAACATGACTTTATTTTTAAAACTGTCTGTATACAGAAACTTTATTTTATCCATCATCAAATTTTCAGAAGTACTTTCAATGTATGTATGACTGTGCATTGTCTGTTCATTAGCTGGAAGCCAGTAACACGCAGTTCAAAAATTTAAGAAATAGAGCTGTCTCCTTAAAATCTCTAAGCTCAATGTAACCCAGATGTGCAGGTGCTAAGTACAGCCTTGTGGGGTCTTGCTTATTTCTGATCTGCCACCACTACATTGTATGTGCTCCCTGCAGCCCTAATTCATTTTATGCTTATCATCTTCAAACTGATAAAAACAGGAATATTTAGAAACGTGACCTTTCAAATATGTACTAAGCAAAGTGAGATTTTTTTTTTAAAGATTGAAAACTGTGGACCCACAGGCACCAATTACATTAATGATGCCATCACAATACACTTACGAATATATGTTAAACACCTGTATTTCTTGTTGTAGAATCAGTCTCTGGGCACAGTTAGATGACTTTACAAACCAAATCTGGCCATGGCAGTTTTATTTTAAAACCGAAAGCTTACTTGGTTTCCAACTATGCATGTTAACTTTTCTCCCCTTTTCTATATGCTTACCAAAATGAATTTTGTCTGGAGATTCCTGAACATGGCTGGAATTGGAGTCAAAAACTGGAATAAAATCTGATCACCATTTGGAGCATATGCTTTATAGTTAATAACTTCTATGCATACTTGATATGACCAAATGCACAGTAAATAAGAATGTGGTAACTGATACGTTTTTCTCTTGAGTTCTGTTTTGTTAAAAGGTATTTCTAAAAGCTGTGTCTCTCATCTGCTGAGAATAAAGGAGGCTGGGGTCTGCATTGTCCTTTTCTGACTGTGAAATAAGCCCATCCATTATCAACATTTCATACAATGATTTTAAAACTTAGTCATTGTTTAAGTAACACTGTTTAAAAAATGTATGTGTATATACACACATGTGCTTCATTCATGAATATTTTATGGAAGTTGTTTAATACTTCTAATTTTGCATATTGATGGATAAATTGTAATATAATTGTTTAAAGATAATAAAGCTATTCCTGTAATACTTGGGGTTTTTTTGAGCTGTTTATTCATTCAGTTATGAGGTGTAGAACAATGACAAGACTGATGTACAAGCTTCATGAGGGCCCCATTAGATCCCAGTTGGTCACTGGACTTTGTAGTGTACCAGAAAATGCAATAGATCATGACAATACTTTGGAAGTAAAAACTGGTGACTAGCTTGCCAAAAATGTGTGCTGAAAAGTTTTATGCTTTTGTGACTAACTGAATCAAAACAGCACTGTAGTCACCGTTTCAGTTAGACTAATCTGTTCCTTATTTATGGAGTACACAGACAAGCCAAGGGGATGCAAACACACCTGTAAAAAATGAGGAACAGCAGTTTAATTTCTAAAAGTTTGTAGATTTCAGCCATTGTTTAAGATACATTTGTGTTTTTCCTGAATTACATTCTCCTGGAATAAACACTTGCTTAAATTACACTTTTCTTCAGTGAATTGAGCTGCATCTTTACTGCATTAGGCAGGTTCTTTCTCCCCCTTCTGACCACATGTATGGAAACGAGTGGAGACTGCACATAAATCAACCTCTCCTACATATGAGCTGTGTGAACTGTGAAAACAAAGTTGTCCGAAGAGCAGCTGCCTGTACTTAGCTGCTACAGCAGTGCAATGTGTACTCTTAAAACATGCCTACTCTCATAACGCTCTTTAGACCTGGAGAGCTCACAACTTCAAATCTATCTTTTTAGTTTGCTTCCAGAACAATCAATCACTCCTCAAACACTTGAGAATAAAGTAAGCTAGCCAAAAAATTTGAAGGCATAGTCAGGCAAGACCTTTCCCAAAGTAGTTCAGGTCAAATAATTCCTTTTTATATATCATTTCATACATAAATATAGCAAAAACCTTCAGACAGTTGGGATAGTCTCAGAGAGCAGCCAAGTGTGTTTTTCAGCTCTGCATCTCCTAGAAACAGCATGCCAGACCCTGTAACAAGCAACTGATTAGGGCTAACTCACAGGTCTTGTACTATGCTATGTACCACTCCAATTCTTTGTATGATAGAATTAGCTGAACTCTTGCTGGTAAAGGGAAAAGAAAAACAAACAACCAAACCAAACAAAAAAACCTGGTGGGTTGGTGCTGATTTCAGAAAAGCAGGTTGGTTAGGTACCCAGCTTTGCACTCCCTTCCTACTCCAGAGGAAAGCAAGCTGTGGTTTGGTTGGCATTGCCTCTTGAGGGAAGTACTTGCCTTGCATCCTGTGTGAAATCAGAATGCATCCAGAATTAATTGCAGCCTGCAGACTCAAAGCACAGCCACAGAAGTTAGAACTCACCTTTCTTTGTTAAATACATTTAGCCAGAGACATCTCTGAGCTCTGCTATATCTGTGGAAAACTGCCTTCCCCCACAAAACTCTCATTTCTTTAAATCACGTGCTGGTAGCTGAAGGAACACAGACTACAGTAACTGCTGCTGGCTACAACAGTTTAGAAGAAACTTAAGAATTTAACAGTAAATTAATTCATGGCAACTGTGAAGAATACAGGGCCTAGAACAACAAGGGAAGTCACATCTATTAGCCTGCACACCTGGCAGTAGCAAGTTTCTTTGCCTCTGAAAGTCAGTAAGACCGAAGACCTCTGGCTATTTAAACCTGCAGACAGGCTTGAGAAAATGTCAGTACTTACTGGCATACACTGTTTATACTGTACACTGGGAAGATAAATGGGTATCATTTGCTATTGTTAAGCTCTGGTTTACATTTATAGGAACTGGGGTATTTTGATTACTAGATGGTTTCCCCTGCATCACTAATGTCAAATTCTTCCTTTGCTTAAAGGAAGCACTGCCTGAATGGGAAGTTTAAAGAAAATCCCATGTTGATCTATAAAATGTTCTGGATCACATACATTACTTATGTGCTTTCATTAGTCCAAATGTTGTTCAAGGATACCTATTAAGTGTTAAGTAGTTAATGATCCATGTAAAATAATAAGAGTTACTCCAAACAGGATTTGAACTGAAGACCTTCAAATACAACACAGATGGCCTAATTTGTCATGCTGCTTCATACAAAGACTTCCTTCCTTTCATGCAGTCAGCTTTTGCCTGCTCTCCTAGTACCCACATTCAGCAAACAAAAGCTGCAGTGCTGGTACCTTCTTCATCCTGAGCAACAGGCAATAACAAAGCCTGCTCTCGCTGACAGGTATCATGGCACAAAGAGCACCATGTCTCAGACTGCACAGAATATAGCACAGATCCAAACCATGCTTAGCTGACTACTTCCAGCTATTAAGAAGATATCTAAAAGCAGCATGCCAAGATTTTAATTACCATAATATCCTAAAATATTTATTTTGTCTGCCTGTATCCCCTTTCCTGTTGTACACCAAATACACGTGAACATACCTGCAGTTGAAAGTCATTCTCCAATCAGAGTAATAGACCTTGTATAAGAATAGGCATTTGCACTGTCTGTAAGTCTTGCTGTGACAGTCTGCTGCTGTGAGGAAGGCAATGCAGCGATGACAGCAGAAAAAGACAGAAAGGTTGGCTGGTATATTTCCAGAATTTCTATCCAAATTCTTTCCTCTCAAGGTCAGCTCACCAAAGGTAACACAGACCCCTCCAGAAATCCATCCTCTCCCCTCCTGCAACATCTGTCCTCTTGCACATTCCCATTAAGCTGCTGGGACAAACTAGCTGTCACTGCTTAGGGATATACTGTGCTATCAAATATGGAATTTGGCCAAAACAGAGATGTAAATAATCCCTGGAAGAAAGACAGACTTAGTCACCCTGAGCAAGTTCTGATGACTTTCCACCACTCTACCCAGCACCTGAGCCTTTTAAGTATTTCTACATTAATGGAGACAACTAAATGTCACTGACACATGTATTTTATTTATTGAGTTGCATTAGAGCGTGCCACGCACTGAAGTGCACTGCACTTAACACTTCAGTGAACAAATAAGGTTCGGTCATCAAGTCTCCTGGAACTGAAGGAAATCTGCAAGATAAGAAAAAAACCATTAAGTTATGATGGACAAACTTCATGCTCTAAGTAAACATACTAGTATGTATGACTGCAAAGCAGCAGAGAGAAATGTTTATGTGGTAGTTTAGTCTAGAGGAATTCCCCATTATTTCCTGATGCTTGAAGATTCACACACCCTTCATGTGGCAAACAGAAGTGAAACATGGAACAAATCAAGAGCTGGAACAACACTGCACAGCACATCAGATTCACTATATATACTGCTCTGGTAACTGAATCAATCTTGCTGAGGGCCTGCAGGAGAAAGGAATGCAGCTTTCAGATAGGAGCCAGAGAGGAAACAAGTGGTGCAGGCAGCCTACCAAGGAAGGAAGAAAACCAAATTCAAATTGCTTCTCCCCATTATACTGAACACAAATCCAAGACCAGCTGTGCTCCATGACAAGAGTCATGGAAGTGGTTAGCACCAAACTCTGAGCTTCCCCCTTTATTCCATGGCTGAGCACACAGTAGACACCAGATACTCCTCACATTTATAATTGCACTTAACTTCCACTGTCAGTATCACCACCACACTCCACACCAAGTAGATGGAACAGTGTGAATTCACAGGGAGGTGCCAAGGTGTCCCCATCCCCAGCAGGAAAAAACCTGGTGTAGAGTGCCATGCTAATGAACTAATGAACTCTCCTTCCTGCCTACCCGACCCCTTCCTACGTTTTGGGGCTAAGTACGGATTCCACAGAGAGTATTCTGTGAGGTTAAACCACTCTATTTACTGCCGTATACAGGACATGAACTGTAAAATGGGAGATGTAGAGTGTGCATGATCACTGTACCCTTTAGGTAACTACATCAAAAAAAGGCTTCACATTCAAAATAGCTAAGATTTAAACTTCTGAGGCAAACAAAAACGTCTTCCATCTGTTCTGGGTACTTGTCCTTTTTTAATAGCCTTTACAGAACATTTGAAACACTGGCATTGTTTTCCCCTTCTACTTTTGTATTCATGCGCAGGCACAACAAAAAACAACCTCTTTCTACTGTGAGGAGTGAAAAAATATCTGTTCTTATATGAATAGGCTAAGGAATAAGAAGCATCAGGCAATTCAAACAAAATCACATAAGATGATTTGTCTGCCATTTTCTTTTGAAGCCAGTACAACTAAGAAATGGAAGAATTGTTTAGGAAACATTTAATTTTAACAGGTGCACACAATGTGCAATTTTTTTTAAGCTGCCAATGGGAACACAGGCTGAGAGTGGAGCTCTATTTGCACTGAAATAAATCCTGCTCATGATTTCAATTAAATATTGAACATGCAGCCTTGTTGACAGTGTTTGTTTCAAATGATTTTACCACCAGATGGCCCTTCAGAATACACTGATGAATGCCACCTGACTAAAGAATGCAATTCCAGTGTCTAAAGAAGTTTAAAAGTGACTATATATTAGCAATAGGACTGAACCAGAGTTCAGTCCTATTGCTAATATATAAACCAGGTAAATATTAGTAATATTACCAATATTTAAACCAGGTAAATTTATAATTTCATCATTTATCTTTGCTGCAGTCATAGCTAAAGAACAGCAGTATCCCACTCTCACAAAACAAACAAACAAAAAAACAACACTACCAAAGGCTGGAACTGACACAAGGATTTTTTACCTTTTTTTCAAATTTTTAGAAGAGATGGAGCTCCGAGTTTTTTACGTAATTGTGTTATGCAGAAACCAGATAGTTGCAGATTGTCATAAAACAGAATTTAGTACATAGAGTGTTGAGTACAAATCTTTTATTCAATCTTGCTGCTTCATGCAAACAGGCTGAGAAAATCCAGCTGGCCAGGATAATTAAAGCCACAGATTATCACATAATGATCACAATATGAAAACATTCCAAAAGAATGAAAAACTATCATTCTAGATTAGTCTGAAGTCATTTTAGGAGAAGCAGAGAACTGAATGTAAAAAATTTGCAGCAAGAAAGGGGGAGTAACTCTTGATTGAGTTGTCACATCAGCCTGTGCAGCTCAGTGAGTGTAGTTATTAGTAACTACAACATGGTTGTGAGTGTAGTTATTAGTAACTACAACATGGTTGAAATCAAGACTCTTTTCCTGATTTTACTAGCAAGGGAGAACAAAGTTGGGTAGTTTTTCCTAGAAAAGGCAGTGTCAAGTGCTAAAAAATAGTATTGTGAACAAAGTTCTATTCAAGCTTCATACAATATGGCAAAAATGTGATTATTAGTACACAGAGCTGTATGCCACTGTGATTTTTTAATATATGTACGTGTGTATATAGATGTATTTCCCCTCATGATTAGTCATCTTCCCCCTCTCACCAACTTCAAAATACAAAACTATGTGCAGAAGCTGTCTCTGTTTCTTACATTAAGATGCATGCTATGAGAGAGAAACAGCCTCTCCATTTTCTCACTCACTGTACCACCACAAGTATGTAAGCAGAAGATACAGACAGCTCCAAGTTAAGCAGTTCAAGATGTGACAGCATCAACATGGCTGTGGAATCAGGCAAGTCGTGGAGTTTAATGTTAGAGCTTTGTCTCCTCTCTGTGGTTATGTGAGGAGGGCAAAGGCCTGGCATCACTACTCTGTCTCCTACATCACGCAAGTTAAACAAATTCCGCAAAAGCTACTCAGGAGCTTCTATCCTGCCCCTTACTCCAGGTCCCCACTTCTCCTGTTTCTTCACATTTTTATTACCCAGAGGTCTCTTGAGTGCAATTTGTATCCTTTCTCCTTGGAAACCCCTTTTGATTTGAAAAAAAAAAAAAGGAAGACCCCCCAAGCAGAAGCACAACATCTCACTGAAATCATCTCACTCCTGTTCTAATGCAGAGCAGTTCACTACCTGCAGATGCAGCTTACCATCATTTGGGTGGTGCACACTCAAGCACACCAGCTGCTTTCATGGCTTGAAAGTCCTTCATGGGATCATAGCTTTTATAGAACTCTGCGTAAGCTCGTTTTCTGGGTTCAGCAATTCCAAACTGAAAAGTAACACACAGAAAATTAAAGTTTGCAAAGCTTTATGAACAGATTTCTTTTCTGTTAGTCTCTATAACTTCTAACAGTGGCTATTAGTCTAAAAGGCCTTTAGCTCAAATTTTTAAAAGTTCCTTTGTTCCTGTTAAAAACCCACAGGTTGGGCTACCTGATCATTGGTCAGGGAGAACAAATGTCCTGAAGTAAAACCTTAAAAGGAAGTCTGTTACAAGGTAGCACATCACACTTTCAAGATCCAAAACCACTCCATCTATACTGATACTCAAGTGTCCAACATCCTCCCTGCTAAAAGTTTTATACAAAAAACATGTCATTATGGTAATAATGTCGTATCATTTGTGCCTGTGGACAGCTGCAAAACTCTAACTCAAGATAAAATGGCATCCTACACTGAAGGACTACATTTGAGCTACACTGTAAGTCAACTACATCTGGTAAAATTTTACAAGGCTGCCAAGCCACTCTTACAGCTCACCAACATAAAAAGACACAATCCTCATTCCTTGGACACCCACTCACCTGAAGCACAGGGATATACTCAAAAAACTCTCAAAAATGTGAAAAAAATTCCAAGGTGGGTTTGTACAACAGCATCTAACAGGGAACAGAGCAAATTGCTACTGAGATGCATGTTACTTGTTCTAAATCTGGTCTGCTACCTTACCAGTGTATTAACATGGGGGTGCCAAATAAGGTACAGACCCAGAGACTATTTAAAAAAGCTATATTCTAAGTCTGACCACAAACAAGCTTGTCTACCTCTTAACAGATGTGTTAAGTACATGTGTGAGCTTATTGTTTCTGACAGACATTTGTGGCTCTGAGAAGTTGTGAAAAACCTGAAATTAACTTCATTTCTAGTCACTTTTATCAGTAGCTTCCTGAGCATTCAAATGCTGCCAACAGTATCTGCATGACTTCAATAGGAAAAGCAACATCCAGTTCTTCCACAAGAATTCACACTGTGTTGTTTGCTTCGTGTATGAGATCCCAGAAGTATTTAGTAAGAGCACTCAAGAACAACTACTGCTCCTATCTTTACCAGAAGTCAAACCTGTAAGGGTGTTTTTCTGGAAATGTAATGCTCCATTTCCACACAATGCTTCAAAAGCAAGGACAGGTTAAAAACCACATTAGGTTTTCTCAAACTGATGTCTTCAGTGTGAAGGATGAGTTTTCCAAATTGCTTAAGAGCAAGTGTCCTGAAATCAGTCAAAAGATAAAGTAAGACCTGGACAACTCTCTCAAGTCTCAGAAACTGTGGCAGACCAAAACACAAACTATCTAGAGTTAATGTGCATCAATTCTGAATGGTCAAGAGCAGTTTGGGACTAGGAGACTTAAGGTCAAGTTGTCACGAATTGCGTGATCTTGAATGCCCTTCATAAACCATCATTATCATCATAATGATACTCATATCATTTCTTCAAATGAAGATTAGGGAGATTTATTTGGGCTTTGGAAACATGCTCACAAAAATACATTACTAAACCTTTCTGATGAACAGCTCAACCCAATCTCAACAGAAAAATATTATGAGTTCTTTAAATACTCCAATGAGCCCAGTTTATAACTGAATGACTACACAGCCCACCTTGTATAAAGTCGCACCTCCCACAGATACCAAAAATGCCCCAAGGAGGTGAAACTTCATCCGCCGGGCCAAAAGGCGCCGCATTTGTGGCTTTGGCAACAGTGCAGCTGACATGGTGACCGTATTTCCTGAAAGAAAAAATGAAGTAAGAGAATTGTGGGAGAAGCTCTACTTAAAATAGTTTTCTGTACTACAAAAAGATCACTTTTTTTATCGTGTAATAATCGTCTTCACGATATAAGCAACAGTGCTCCTGTCTGTCTGACCTTCCAATGAGAATATTTAAGGGACAAAATTCAAGGACAGCCTATTTATGATATGAATCTAGTTTAAGTTTTTACACTCCTTACACCCAGTATTTGTGAAACCAAGATTGGCCTTCGTTGTTCACACTAAATCCTGCGCTTCCCGCAGGGTCTTCCCTCCCAGGCCTGCTGTCCTATGTTTACATCAGAAGACATTTTAAGCAGTACTGGGGATGGCTGGGACCGGCCCCACGCCGCTCCCCGCACCGAGGGCGCCCCAGCCCCGCGCTGCCGCCGCCGCCGCTGGGCTTGGCTCCGCCACCCTCAGGGACGCGCAGAGGTCACGGGGCCGCGGCCGAGCGGGGAGCGGCGGCTGGCGAACCTAAGGATGGGGATGATAAGGGAAGGAAGAGGGAATGAAGGGAGAAAGAGGGAACAGCGGGAGCCGCGGCGGCAGCGGGGAGCGACCTCACCTCAGCTCCCACCAAGGTCCTTCCGCGCCGCCGGCCGCGCTCCCGCCGCGGTGCCGCTATTCCGCATGCGCGGGGGGCCGGCGGCCTACGGCGGGCGGCGCGGGTCAAACCCAGCCGGGCGCGGCGCCCGGCCCCTGTGGGAACGAGGCACAGAATCGATTAGGTTGGAAAAGGGCTCTGAGATCATCGAGTCCAACCCGGGACCGAACAGCACTGTGTCAGACAGACCCTGGCACCGAGTGCCAAGTGCAGTCTTTCCTTAAACAGCCCCAGGGACGACAACTTCACCACCTCCCTGGGCAGCACATTCCAATGTTTGTTTGATCATCTTTGCTGTGAAGAAATTCCTCCTAATGTCCAACCCCAGCTACCCCGGCACAGCTTGAGGCGATGTCTTCTTGTCATGTCACCTGTCACCTGGGAGAAGAGCCCGACCCCCACCTGGCTACAGCCTCCTTTCGGGGAGTTGTAGAGATCCATGAAGTCACCCCTGAGCCTCCTTTGCTCCAGGCTAAACACCCCCGGCTCCCTCAGCTGCTCATCACAGGACTTGTGTTCCAGACCCTTCACCAGCTCCATTGTCCTCCTCTGGACACGCTCCAGCACCTTAATGTCCTTCCTGAATTGAGGGCCCCAGAACTGGACACAGCACTCGAGGTGTGGCCTCACCAGTGCCCAGTACAGGGGGACAATCACTGCCCTGGTCCTGCTGGTCACACCATTTCTGATGCAGGCCAGGATGCCACTTGTCTTCTTGGCCACCTGGGCACACACTGGCTCGTGTTCAGGTCCCTTCTTCTGTCTTTAAGGTCCCTTCCAGCCCAAACCATTTTGTGATTCTATTAAGAGCCATGGGAGAAAACCAAGTTACCCACTTGAAGGATGCCCTGGGTGACACTGCTGTGCTGAGGGCCTCAGGACTTTATATATAAAGAGTTTGCCAGGAATTATTGGCCAAGCCTAGAAAGAAATTAAGCCATTTGTAATTCTTTCTAGATGTCCCTTAACCAGTTTTTGTACCTTTCTTGGAAATGAGGAACATATGCTTTGCCCATGATTTCCACTTAATCACCACCTGCATGTGGAATTGTCATTTTTATTCCTGGGGAGTCTCTGTGGGATTTACACTGAACGCCATAAATTCCTGCATTGAAAAGTCCCTCCTGTGCAGTAAGGAATTCATTCAAGTCTTTTGCTCCCTTGCCAAAGCCAGCAGATCCTGCCATCAAATGACAGAGATGGACTCTTAAAATTGCAGAGGAGTTGCTTTTCCTATGATGGAATTAAGAAGAGATAAGTGTCAGTAGAAAATGTCAGAGGGAAATCATGCAGCTGTGGCTACAAGATGGGAGAATGGTCTTGCAACAGCGGTTTGAATAGAAGCAATTTGGACAATATTCCCTCAAACTGAAGAAAAGTTTGTCACAATAGTTGAGACCAAAATGAAGAATGTCTGTCCAAGAGTTTTTCCCATGTGGATTAACACAAAAACCCCAAATGTTAATGATGTCATGCAGAAAGAATGGCAAGATACATCACCAAGGGAAAATCATGCCTGACAAATTTGGTGGCCTCCTATAACAGAGTCACAGCATTGGTAGATGAGGGACGAGCGACTGACGTCATCTATTTGGACTTGTGCAAAGCATTTGACACAGTCCTGCATGACATCCATATCTCTAAACTAGAGAGATATGGATTTGGTGGATGAACCACTTCATAAATAAGGAACTAAGGAATTGGCTGGATGATTGCACTCAAGGAGTTGTGGTCAAGAGCTCAATGTTCAAGTGTAGACCAGTGACGAGTGGTGTTCCTCAGGGGTCAGTATTGGGACCAGAATTGTTTAATGTCTTTGTTGGTGGCATGGACAGTGGGATCAAGTGCGCCCTCAGCACTGTCCACTCCAAGGTGCATGGTGTGGTCAGCACGCTGGAGTGAAGGGATGCCATCCAGAGGGACCTGGACAGGCTTGAGGGTGGGGCTGTGCAAACCTCATGAAGTTCAGCAAGGCAAAGTGCCAGATCCTGCACCCGGGCTGAGGCAATCCCAAACACAAATACAGGCTGGGTGGGGAATAAGAAGGGACACCTTGAGGTGTTGGTGGACAAGAAGCTCCCCATGAGCCAGCAATGTGTGCTCACAGCCCAGAAAGCCAACCAAATCCTGGGCTGCATCAAAGGCAGAATGGCCAGCAGGTCGAGGGAGATGATTTTGCCCCTCTACTCCACTCTGGTGACACCTCACCTGGAGTGCTGTGTCCAGCTCTGGAGCACTGCATCCAGCTCTGGAGCCCCAGCACAAGAAAGACGTGGACCTATTGGAGTGAGCCCAGAGGAGGGCCACAAAGATGATTAGAGGGCTGGAACACCTCCTGTCTCCTGTGGAGAGAAGTTGAGGTTGTTCAGCCTAGAGAAGAGAAGGCTCCGAGAAGACCTTAAAGCAACCTTCCAGTACCTAAAGGGTGCTTACAAGAAATCTGGAGAGGGACTTTTTACATGGGACATATAGTGACAGGATGGGGTAATGGCTTTAAACTGAAAGATGGCAGGTTTAGATTAGATATAATAAAGAAATTCTTTACTGAACTTGCCCTCATGAAAGATTATACAAAAGTAATTGGAATAAAAGTATGTCAGGTTTCACGGCTACTGTCATCATAGGTAAGATATGAGTAATTTTCCTATAAACATCAGTCTTGTGGAGACAATATTTTGGTGGATGGAACTAGGTTTGTAAATAAAAAAATCTTGATTGCTGTTTTCAATAGCTTCCTTCATGGCTGGCCAGGTCATGGAATTGTTTTCTGTGTGGCCAGTTTCCCCATGTGCCTGAGATACTGCTGGCTAGGCATCTTTGTGTTACAGTTAAGATGTTAAATGAAGTGCTAATTGTTATCATCTTTTGATGTCATTAGTGTGGAATATACAGCCAACTCCTTATTGTTCTGTGTAAAGGGCAGTTCGGGACTGTGCAAATAAGATAAAAAAAAGCATGGAGAATACATTACAGGAAGAGCTGTGGAAGGAGAGCAGAGACAAACAGTGCAGAGTGGCTTCCTGTCACACCAGTTTCTGAATGGATTCTGAATGGAAAGTGTAGTTTGGACGTGAGTGGACCCTGTGCATCCAAATGCTTGAAAGTAAATAAACCTTCTGAAAACAAGAAGGCATATGTACAGAGATGCAGAGACAACAGCAGTTGTTTCCTTCCCAGCCCACCCACTCCCTGGGGGTTCTGACACCTATTCCAGTTACCTTTGGGATACAAATGTTAGTATTTTGTCACTCAAAAGGTGTCACAGCTATCAAAGTAGAATCTTCAGTCCGTTTTTTCCTCTCCAAAATACTGTAGAGCCAGCAACAGTTTACACTTCCCCACTGTGTCCTTGAAAGGGATCATCTTTTGAAGAGTGAAGGAAGGCATTAATGCGAAATCATTTCTTGCTTGTGCTCCACTGGAATTGAAAGTAAAATTCAGTTCTGACTTAAGTGAGAGGAAATTTAGTCAGTGAATCCTTGTCTTTTCCACAAAGAGTACCAGCTCTGATACTTAGGACTGTACTTTCTGTGGTGTGGACTGATGCCAACTAAGAACAGGACTATGACAATCAAGTGATTTTGCATACACCACAAAAAGTCTTTAGATAATCATAATCTGGATCAAATTAGAACCAAAAATCCACTGGAAAAAAGATTACATGGGACATCAGCAATCCCCTGAGCCAGACGCACTCCCAAATAGTTTAATATAAAACCTACCTATCACAAAAGAAACAGAAGTTAAACAATGCTATGTGCCACATATGAAAATGCATACATTTGGGTTCATCCTCCCCTTTCTGTGCCAGAAATTAACTGATCAAATACTCTCTTGCCACAGCTGTGCCTACATCAACCAATGGTGCTGTGAAACAAAGATATGGTGGCACAAGAAGTTTTTTAACAGAATTGGAATGGCAGCTGTACAAAAAAATAAGGGTGAATCAATGATTCCTAAATGGAAAAAGTCAAAATTAGTAGGGGGAAGAAAATATTTTTGTACTTCCAAAAGAGCAGTATAAACAAAGGAGATAAATATAAAAGTTCAAATCACAATAAATGGAGCAGACAGGGATTTCACAAGCTTTTGTTAATTTTATGCAAGTTTCTGAAATAGAAAAATCTCCAAAAAAGTGATTTCCTAAGTTTTATTCCACTTGTAAAGAGACAGATTTTGGTATATTGAATACACATGAAATAGTGAAAGAATTATGCCAATGATCCTGTGTTTGGTTCCACCACGAGTTACACTGTTAAAAAAAGAGCTATTTCCCAAGTTCCCAGCTTGCAGTCAAGACATGGCTAATATGTGTATTCCAGCCCAAGAACCAGAAAACACACCAGGTTTCAGAGCTGTGACATTAACATTCATGTGACACTTTGTTTTCTGGAGTATGGTTCTGCATTAACTGTTCTCACTCTGAAGTCCTCTAGATTCGGGGGATCTATCGAAACCAATACACTGTTTATTTTAGCAACAGGAGACCCTTGGTTAGATAAATTGGGCTTTTAAACAAGTAGAACTCTATAAGTGTCATTCTTACCTAGAAGCTTAACTTAGACAAGTGTTACTTTGTTATTCATTGCCATTATGTTCTACATTATCATCTGATTTCTTAGAAAAAACCAAATCCACACCCACAAGAAACACCTCCTTCCAGTCCCTGTTCCTTGCTCAAAGCCCTTTAAACAATGCCAAGATTCTTCTGTCTTTTGTGGTTTTAAAAGTTATGTAGCTTGTCTGCAATGGAAATAAAGTCATCAAAGAAACATTTTTGTACTGTTCCTTTACTCCTCTGGATTTGAATAGTGGTGCCTTACTCTGAGAAAGTTTTTCATTTCTCATCCTTGTTTTTCCAGGAACATGTGGCACCATCTTTACAGACAAATACTGCAATCTAAAATTTAACCACTCAACACATAAAATTGTTACATGTAATTCAGTGTCTATGGTCTCTACAGGCCCATCTCAGCAAGTGACAGCCCACCCAATGTAGGCCACAAATATTCCTAGTCTGCGTTCAGCTCCAGAAAGTGTCTAGGGTAAGAACAGGAGCAGAGTTACTCCCTTAAAAAATGAAAGCAGGGACCACAACATGAGGACAAAAGGCCAAGTTTTCCTTTCCTGTTCAAAGCACAGTTTGATTGATGTGCTGTGACATGGTTTAGTTTCACAGGACAAAATTCTCTAGTTCCAAATATCATCTACCATACAGAAACTATTGTATGGCAGACAGTGCTTGCATGACGTGCCCAGCAATCCTGACGAGTCCCTACATGCACCTGGTACATTTGCCAGTACTCCCTACCTTGATTATAGATGTGTTACTGTAAGTCTGAGCAGAAGATTCACAGTAGTCCAAAGCCATTGAAACAAGCAATGTTCTTCATACATTAACAGAGTTTAGGCCAGACCCTTTGTTAGCTTCTATTTTTCCTAGATGTGACCAGTGATCATCAGACCTCCAGAAAGCAGAAAGTGGCCAACTGCTGCTGTTGACACAGCTGTGATTTTGCTCAAGGAATGAATTCTCACAGAAAATGAAAGACCAACTTCCCAACTTGTGGGTGTAAAACAGTGGCTGTGAATTGGGAAAGCCTCCTTCAAATAGAGGATCAGACTCACTCTCCACAAGGCATTACATTTGCACCTTCCTTGGTTAGCATCACAGTACTTGCTCTGGACAGCTCTTGGCTCAGCATGCTCCTCTTGGAGGAGTGAGCTGCACAGAGAGGAGAAGGGGCCTTGCTCAGGTTGGGGACAGCACCCTGCAAGGGTGACATCTAAAAATTTGCAGCGGTAGGATTTAACCTAGGGATATCTTTGCTGTTTATTCAATTTACCTAGTACAATACAGAGCTCATTCTGACAGAAGAAGATTGGCCCAGGTTATATATAAAGATCACTTTGCAATTGGTTGCTGTGGCAATTTTTAGACTTTTTCTCACAGATTTCTGAACATCTCATTTTAGTCTGTTTTAATTCACACTGAGGTGATGACATGGTAAGTGTTACGAGATGTTGGCAAGTTTTCATTTCTGTGCCTGAAATTAGAGTCTAGAAGGAGTGAAGGGTGTCTCAGATTTGTTGTGACTTATATCATCATAGTGCAGTCACATGAATCAAACCATCTCCACTTATGAAAAGAGAGTTCATGAACACAATTAAAAACCAAAAATAAAATAAAAAGTACCCCAGAGATGATGTATTTCTTGACCTCTTTATGATCTGGTGAATTAATTGTGAGCCTGAAATCTTATTCATTGTTTCCAATTACATTACCTGGTCTAGTAAAATATTCTTCCTAGAAAAACGCCATTGCTTTTGTTTATTTTGGTATTGGAAGAATCTACCAATTTAGGATTGCTATGTTTTGCAAAGGCTCCATAATTTTCTATTTGGTATTTGATGGTATTGCAAATATAGTAGATTTTTCTTTGTAATCATAACCTTGGGAACATTTTAAGTCCCCAGAGTCAGGGAGTCTCTGACTACAAAATCCCCAGACAAGCTAAAATCTGTCTCAGATTGGGGGCCCAGGTTTGAAAGGTGAGGCACAGTCAGACATGTGAGGCTTCTAGAAAGTAATCAAATCATCTGTTCACGTTTTTTTAACAAACTTGTTATTGGCATAAACTTTTAAAAATATCTATACTTAAACCAGACTGTTTAACTTTACTGTTTTGTTTGAAATAAATCTAATTAGAGAAATTACGAGTCTCAGTTTTCTACTGCATTGAAACTTCTGAACTTCGTGATTAAACAAAACTGGCAATAGATAACAGTATAAGCAACCTTAAGTATATTTTGGTTAAATAAGTTCAGGATACATTTTCCTGAAACAAATTTGGCCATGTTCAATACGGCATTACATGTAAACGTCTGGAAAAATTGCAGTGTTTTTCCAGGCAGGAGGCATGAGATTACTATAATCCATAGCCCCCACCACAGTATTAATTAGCGTGGCTCACTAACCAGGGACATAATATTTGTAAATGAAACTCTAGAAGGGCATCAGTAAGGAACAGGATGTTGAAGCCAAATGGAAAACATGAACCAATAAAAAGCCTGAACTAGCTAGAAGTGCAAGCTCAGCCTTTGAAGTTAGTTCAAGTACTGCATGCTTTAATTTTGGTGTAATCTTATGATGAGGTACAAACAAGAACTCAGAAACAGATTTTGTAACATTGGCCCAATTGTAGATGAATCAGTTTGTTGGATGGTTTACCAACATTGCACAGCCAGAGAAGCTGTGGTCTTTGTTAAATTAGATTGAATAATTGGCTTCAGCGGGAGTTTCGGGTGCAGAGCAAATGAAGTGTCATGGCCCTTGACTCTCATAAGATTCCTTAGCAGAGGCTAAGCTTTTGCCTTCAGAACAACCTGAATATGGATTCGGAGAAAATACGTCCCTCAAGGGTTCATCTACTCACTCCCCTGCCCCAGCATGGGTCTGAACATACTTACTCATTCCTGGCAGATGTGCATACCTTATCTGTTTTAGAGCCCCTCTGATGACAATAAGGATACCAAAAGCTCCCTGGGCAGTTTGTTTCCAATGCTTAACTATTGTGTCGGAATACAATCTTTGATTAGTACTACGTTACCTTGGCAAGCCCAACTAAGCCTATGTATTTCTGTGTTTTGATTTTGTTTTGCTTTGTTATTTTTTAATATCCTTTCATGTGGAACTGCAGTGACAAAGCTATGCTTTTCTGGTGTTTCACTCAAAAAAAAATTCACTGTTTTTGTCCTTTGGACAGCTTTCTGAAGACCTACTATTGCCAGGTGCTGAGCATCTCTGGAGATGTGAATTAAGAGAATGAGTTTCAATACATTCAGCAAATTAAAGGATCAGGCAGCCAGGAGTTAAGATGATCTTTGAACTGGAAGGTCATAACTGGAAAATGAACATAATCATACACACTGTCCTTTTTTTAGAGGACTTCGTTAGCTTGAAAATAGTAAATAATTTATTGTAGTCTTTAGTGAATAGCCCCACACATGCTGTTAATTACTTTCTCATTTGGGAGAAAAAACACAGCAAAAGTTAATTTTTTTCCTGCATATGCTTACTAGAAGAAAAAGAACTCCCCCAAAATGCATTTATTTCTCTTTTCAGCAGCCATGCAGTCCTCTGGAAGGAGCCATATTCCTCAACAAAGTGAGTGTAATGGCTCTGTTTCTCACATGCAAGTGAGTACAAACCCAAACATTGCAATGAAACAAAGACTTTAATTTCAAAAAAATAACGCAGAGGAAAATGGCTGAAATATTGTATTAAGAAAACAATTATATACACAAAACTTAAGCCATATGTGATTATGACAGTAAAACAATTTATCAAAGAAGGCAACTTTATGCATGTGTTGGATCGTGTGTGTGTATATATATATGCACGTATACGTGCCTGTAAATGAATATACAAAATGCGCATACAAAACTATAAGGGTGTAAATTATTCTAGAGATGTGATAGATTCAATTCCCAAAGTACCATTTTCAGAAATGAGTGGTATCCAAGCCAATCAGAGTTTACAAACCCAGTGCCGATCTCTTGGGTCTTGCAGCTGGCATGAAATCCATTGAGTTGCCTACTGGTGAAAACTACTAAGAATGCTTTAAACTTGTTGACTGCATTTACTGCTATAGTCACCATGGCCTATTGTAGTGAATAATTCCAAGGAAATATCTGTATTTACTGACTTAGTCAGATGGGCAATATTGCATAAACTATTGTGTGCCTGTGCATTCCTTGAGTGTGATGCTGTGGTCTTTTTCTTGCTTGCCTTGTCATTTGTTTCATTTAACTTTCTCATTAATGGCACAATTGCTTTCCTTTGTTCAAAAATCCTATTCTGAGAAGCAAGTATTACTTTCTTCTTTAACTTCTTGCCAAAAAAAGATTTTCAAATGCATGTGGTACGGAGGAATCGTACAAGATTGTTTGAGAGCAAAAAGAAATATCTAAAATTAAAAGCACAAATCCACTTAATACATTCCCATTTTTCCTTTGACATGAAATGAAATCTTAACGTGAGAAATGCACACAGTTCATCAGCATACTCTGAGCAAACACATAATTAACATGTGGAATAAGCAAAGCTGTTGTCAACACTTTCACATATGTTACCACAAAACTAAAATATTTTAATTAGTAGAGAAATAGAGGAAAATCCAAGTAAATACAGCCTGTGCTTGACATAAAAATTAGTTTGACTCTATGAGTATTAAATATAAGAGAATCTCATCTCTTCCTTAACTACTCTTACCATACTAGGACACTTTAGTGGGTCCTGCATAATTCAAATCTGCTCCAGCGCTCTGATGAATAATTACTTGGCAGTGATTACTGTGGCCATTGTGCAAATGCTTTACTAAATCATTGGTAGAAATCAAAATGTGTGAGTTCAATAGGAGGTAGGTAGAAAGTGTAGACTTTGGTGTTTTGTAATAATCCAATTTGCTGGACGTACAGAACCTTATTTGAAGGCTACTTTATAAGAGTCAAAAAGAAAACTATATAGCAATACCATGTGGCTTCTGATTTGGGAACTACAGTTTAGCCTATTAGACATGGACCTGTTCCAAAAGTGCACATTCAAACAATCATGCATGAAGGAGTTGGAAACACAGATGTGAATTATAACTCTCTGAAATCCTGGGAATGCTCCAAATTAGGTGGGTTTGAACTGTAAGTACAGATCCAGATCTAAAATTTTTGTTCAAACCTGTCTTTCCCTATAATTTTTACAGTAACTACTGAATGTATTAAAACCAACAATGTTCCATAAGCTTAAAAAAAAAATCAGTTAACCCCATCTTAGCTGTATTCAGACATGATTCACAATGGCTTGCTAAAAAGACTTTTATTAAAAGGCAGTAACGAAAATCACCAGTTGAATGTAATGGCACAGTTTAAATAGGTCAAATTTAAGTCAGATTACTGCAGCTCCATTGGCCACATAAAGCTTCACAGTGATCACTTTGACCCAGTATTTAACATTAGAAACATAAATAATTTGAGGATTTTCTTTTCGGAGTTTGGGACAGAACTTTGAAACATCTGTTCTCTTTTCAGTCCTTTTTATACACACATGCTAAAGTCAATGTTTTTGACTAGAGGAATGGTGTTGGTTGGGACTGGGGGCTGGCCATTTCACAAGCATAGAAGTAGGTAGAGGATAGAAAATGTACCTGTAACACTGTATAGGGCTAAAGGCACAGAAGGAGCAATGAAGGAACACCTGCCATTTTTCAGTGCTCTCAACAGCAGGAAATTGAGGGTCCCAAATTGATGCAAATAACCAGTTCATTGATGCTTTTATCTGTAGATTTCATTACTCCAGGTTTCTCTAAGTCAAACATATTTGCAAAGTCAATCACAGTGATTTACATTCTCATGTAAATGATGTAGAAGATGTGGCACAAATCACTCTGGCCTTGGCCACCTCATACTGTATAGTAAGAGAAACTGGGTCTGCTCCATCAGGTCTACAACTGCATCTGCAAAACACCTCTCTCCATTGCTGATCTCAGTATCTGATTACTAAAAACTAGATTTTCACACCTTGGAGGAGACAAATGAACCCACAGTCCATGGTCTAAGACAGTTCCCCATTAACAGTACTTTAAGAAACAGCCATTAAAAGGGGATCATGAAGAGTACAGAGGCAATGGCAGAGCAGCATTGCACAGACACAAATGAAAAAGCATTTTGCCCCCTTTAAATGGCCTGGTGATGGCTACTACCACTCTTGTAAACTGATATAAGTGTGCACCTTAGTAACATAATGCAGCACTATGCAGTTTCAGGAATTAATCTCATAGTCTGATATTTTGTCATGCAGCAGCAGAAGAGAAGTCAAAGCAAAATGTATAAAGCCCCTACTGAAGGATGTAATCACGGCTTGTGTTGATATCAAAAGTATTTGAATGAGCAATTTCAGGACTGCACTCTCAAAAATTACAAACAGTTTTAATAAACATGTCAGGTCTGATGAGAGTAAAGTGAAATACACAGTAATAGCATCTTAATGTAAATATTTATGAATTTAAATTATGTCTTTAAAAAATCCAAAGTAGTCCTACTACTATTATAATCCATTAATAGGGAGTAAACATCAAAAGTAAGTCTGAATGAGTATGACTGGATTGTGTATTTTGACACCACTAAAGCATAAATCTATCCAAAAGAGCTTTCTAGGTTCGCAAGTTTCTGAAAAAGAGAATTGGTTCTATTGTCTGTAACAGCAAACTTCACAGAGAACTGTTGTTCTGCTGTAGAGACTTCCGAATGTCCCAAAGTATAAGTACTTAAAAGAAACAAGGAATAAATTTTAATTGTCTGAAGGGAGAGGTGCTAGGGTTGTTGAGAAAAACTCTTCTAGCTCTTTAAAAATGCTGAGCTCACATAGGTGGTAAATCAGCAACCAGATAGAGAACAGATCTCAAGAAAAAGACAAAAAGATAATAGCAGTTCAAGTGTTATGAAGTTATATAGAATCACCATTCAGAACAATAATATTTAGTCAGTTCTCAGGCTCTCTGCTGGAACTGGTCCCTCAGGATGAAACTTAAACCACTATTCCATTTCAGGTGTATCACCAAATAGCAGTTCTGGAGTATCTGCCATTGCATTAGATTAGATCCAGTAACCCAGAAATTTAAGGGTCCTGTCTCTTAATATATTCCCTGTTCAATTGCCCAATATTTCTTTAAAATTGACACATAAAATGAAAATAATGATATGACATTTAGTTCTAGCATTACTAATACATGTGGTCCTTCTCAGTTGCATACTGAAGACATGGCCTCTGGCACTAAGAAAGTGCATGTGTGTGTGCTTATACACATATATATCCTTATATATTTCAGCTGTCACAGAGACAGAACTGCAAACTAGATTGAGAGTAAACTTCAGTTTGCAGCACTTTGAGTGAATAGGGCCAGTTTGAAAAATTCTATTCACTAATTAAGTACATAAAGTACTTCTTTTTAAGTTTCATAGGCATGTATGGTATTAATGATCATAACTGTCCAGGACAGTAATTTTTGCATGAGGTAAATTTGCTGGTAAATTTTTGTTAATTATTTGGCAAGGCTGGAATATTCACAAGGAGTTTTATCATTTGTGACAAATACCTGGATAATATTTTTAATTTTTGAAGTGATCCAAGTGTTTATCATGTCAGAACTTACAAGCATAAGATAAGCAATTTCTACATGTTATTTAACTGCCTCAAAGTTCCATGAAGGCAAGAATACAGCAAAACATAAACTGCCTGCCGTGCTCCAGCATTTGGTTACGTGCACTGTACTGACCAGTAGAAGGTGGCCTTCCATGTGCTTTTTAGGGTGACATACATCACTGCATTTGTGGCATTTCATGATTCTTCTTTGCCTTTCATATTAATGAGTGGTAGGCCACACAGTACCACATGTGCTTTGCTCACTACAAGATGTTGCATTCCAACCTCCTCAGATGTATTGAACATTAAAGTTTACTCCATTTGTGAAATTTGGGAAAACATAAAAACCAGGGAAAGTATTTTGTGTTTTACTCCCTTGTAGCTTCCACCAAAAACATCTTTCTCAGGTAACCCAAACATAGAAGGAGTGCAGACAAGCATGAAGCAAACTCTGAACCATAGGGAAAGCAGGAAATGAACCAATGATCTCCCTTGCTCCTTCTGTGAGAATGTATGAGCAGGGCAACTACATCCATAAAAGAAAGTGTATTTCTTCCCTGCCAGCCGGTCTGAAGCCACTCCTAATGGAAATCCCTTACAATTCTTGCTCACTCTTGCGTCAAGAGTGAAGAAGTCTATTAGTTGTCCTTAGCTGCCCCTCCACACTGAGGATGAAACCACTCTTGGATGGTCCTTAGCAGCATGATCTGAGAGCTCCAACTGAAGAACCTGTACTTCTGACAAAGGAGACAGGGCTACATGGCTCATTCTCCTTGTCCAAGGGGTCGGGACGAGTAGCAGGAGACAGTCCTATCCCTAACTCAGGGCTAATCCTCGGGAACTCAGCTTGCTGGAGCTCACTGATCAGCCTTTCTTTTACATGCGTTACACACATGTAGACAAGAATGGAGCCAACAGCTTTGTGGCTGGGGACTGGTTTTTAAAGTGGTCTGAAAAATGTGGAGAGGTCTAGTATCATCCTGTCTCTTGCCTAGCAGTTAATTCTTCCCCCACCCCTTCTTAATTCCCCAATTAATCCTTGGTCCTTAGTCCCCACATCACTGTGCCCCAAGTCTTTTAAAAATTTTTTAGAAGTTGGGAGAGCTACACAAGAGCCATGAGCTCCTGCAACCTTCTGTTGAGTAATGCCTTGGGACGAGTGATATTTTATAGAAGTTCTCAATCCCATCTGTGTCCTGATAGATTTTAAGCCTTTCTTGTGGATCAAAACTCAGAAATTAAACAGAAGGTGAACTTTGAAACAGGAATCAGACTGAACTGGGAGCAAACAACAAGAGCGTTTGTCTTTATAATAACTCACAGACCTCATGAGTTATCCTCAATGAACAGAAGTTGTGTGAATTGCATAGTGAGAGCAGCGTGCCAAAACACACTGCTTCAGGGCTGTCAGTTCAAGGCAGTGTTTTACTTATTCATTAGATCAGGCAATGAAGAACTGTGTTTGATTATATGATCTTTAAGATGGAGACTACCTAGTAGTTTGTGCCATGCATACTTCAGTGGAATCTTACTGTGATTTGAGCCTCAAGGTGTATTATTAAATTATTAACACAAGAGCCAGTGTCGCAATCAGGTTGATACGGAACACATTGGAAGATGTTTATTTTCTACCCTTGATCCCATGGTTCTTAAAAATATTCCAAGTTGTCATCTTTGCTCTAGAATTGTAAGAACAAACCTTGCGTGCACATTACATTTGTGTCTCCTGGCCACCTCCATTGAATGTCTCTGCATTGCCTTCCTCAGAGAGATTTTAATGTGCCTGAAAAGGTAACAAAATGTCATTGCTGTGTTCAGCCAGTTGAAATAAACAGAACAGTTCTTCAATAAATGCATAAACTCAAATTGGGGAAATTAATTTATTGCAAATTAGAATAAATCATTACTGATTCGGGTGGTGGGGGAGAGAGGGAAAGAAAGTAAGAACATTTACACACTGAGAGAAAACACTTTTCGTCTGCGTTTCCGAGGTTTAAGTTCACTCCAAGCACCTCTTCTCCCCTCCTTGTTACCACCACAGGTCGCACTCTGTCCCTTTGGTGAGGCACTGGGAAGCCCCTTCTTCCTTCTCACTATTTTCCTCTGCTGCAGCATCAGTCCTCCACAGGCCACAGGGAATATCTGCTCCACCATAGAGCATCTCCTCCTCCTCAACTTCCTCATTAACCTCTTCCTCTTATATGTCCTCTTCTGCCCTTGGTGCTCCCTGTTGTTTATCATTCTTTGTATTCCTTCCTCCACTCTCTGGCTTTCTTTGCTCTTTCTGAAATGGGTTTCCCCAAGGTGCCACCATCTTGGCTGAGGGATCAGCCAGGTACTGTGATGGGTCCATTGGAGGCAACTGGGACTGGCTGTGCCTAGCACATGGCAGCCCTGGCCTCTCTCACAAGCCTCCTGCTGCCAGCCTCACCATTTATCCCAAATAGACAAGGTGTGACCTGCTCTGTTACAAAGTGGAGGGAAGATGCCCCATCAAGAGCACTGATGGTTTTGTGTGGCTATCTCACCCTACCAGCAGAGTGGCCAGATCACTATAGGATAGTGGCAGGCAAATTTCCAGTGGCATTAGAGAGTGGGCTGCAACGGAAGCTGGTGGGAGAGACCTCTCAAATTACTCAGAACCTCAACTTTCTTATTGTGATAGCCTGTACTGCAGCCTGATGCCTGGCAGGAATGCAGTTCTGAGGTCTGGAATAGCAGGGAGGTCTAGAGATGGCTGGGCTGGGCTGCAGCAAGGGGTGCAGGTGTGTGGTGACTGGGCCCAGCTGGAGGGTTCTCAGCCACAGAGCAGGAGCAGAGGCCCTGCGCCAGGACTCCCCACAATGATCCAGCTCCATGGAGAGCAGAATAGTGGAGCAGAAGGCACCATGTGTGGAATACAGTCACACCTGCAAGGCACATGAGGCCCCAGTGGCTGGATTACTTTAACCGCAACTATAGGACATGATAAGAGGTCAGAAAGAGAATGTGAGGAAAGGAAGGAATGCTGCAGTTTTCTCTGAAGTAATTTTCAGAAAATGCTGCCACAGGAAGATTATGTTCAGATACTTGGAATTTTAGGAGGACTAGTGAGGGCAGGACACCAAATTGCCTAAAATAGCAGTGCTAAGTACAGAATTAGAAGAAGAAGGAGAAGCAGAGAAGGAAGGCAGCAATATTCCAAGTTCTATTAATTTTTTTAAGTCCACCTAATTTCAACATAGGCTTAAAAATACCAAAACAAAACCTCTAGAGGATTCTTCCTTCTAGAAATTCAAGCTTTGAAGCAAAATCTGGTTTTCTGTCTTTAACAGATTTTTTTGCTTTCCTACTTCTTTCTCTCAGTCTAATATTTAATTGGCTTTGGCAAAGGTGATCTATGCTAGTTCTGTGTCAGGTTCTTGACAGTAACTTCATAGGGTCTGAGATTTCTCCAGTCATCTCATGTTCCTATTTAAAATATCTTAACTGGAAAGCTTAGATAACCTAATTTTAGAGACTGCCATTTTGCAAAAAAATTCCATCTGGTCAACATTAGATCCGCTAACCATGGCTGGCGTGAAAAATAAGCTTGTTTTCATATGGAGGCTAAACATGATTTGGAGTGGGATAACTTGCTACTAATTAGCATCAGCACTGGCAGCAGGAAAACTAGCTTTTAAGAAATCACATTTTAAAGCACACTTGTTGGCAGTCTCGTACTCACTTCCTGCTTCTTGGGAAGATTCACAGTTTACGCTTTGTGGGAATGGTGGCTTTCACAGAACTTTCAGGCTTCAGAGAGGACACAGAGAAGGAATCTGCATATGGAAAAAAATTAAATTTATGTGAAATTGAAGGAACTGAATATTACATAGTGCTATTGCTAGCCCTACTGCTAAATGGATATTTTTAATAGGTAAACAGAAGACCTATGAGGATGTTCACATCTGAAGCAAGGATGAAGCAATGCCTCTCACATCCTCCAAAAACATACTGACAAACTTTGAGAAAGAGGTTTCAGTATCTGCTTGAATGTAAGTTGATGAAGCACAAGAAGCCAGGGAGGTGAAATGCATACGTGATTGCCATGTCACTGCAGAATTAAGAAATGGCTTTATTCCTCTCTGCAGCAGGACCTGTGTAGTAAACACAGTGCTGATAACCTGCACCTTTTACTTTTCCTTTCTTAGAAAATATATCACTCATGAGAACAGCACAGAGAGCAACTTCCCTACAGACAGCAAAAGAGAGGCAGAGGTTTCTGTACACAACTCAAAAGAAGAGCAAGCAAAGTCCTTGTACTGTGAGAATTTCACCTAAGCTATAAGCTTGTCCTGCTAAACTACAGAGCTTGGTTAATAACCTGCAGAGAATGATAATGAGGGTTTCTCCAGATCTTCTTGCCTTTTAACATATATTCTTTCCTGCTCCAAGGCTTCTATGTACTTGGAATAGGACCAGGAAGCCTGCAAGAACCATCAAAAGACATCAGCCTTCAGGTCATATCACTGTAGTTTCTGATCCATTTCAACAGTAAGATAAAAAACTTGTTTATGTTATATTCCTGCTACTGGATAATTACAAATATTAAGAAGATTTTTTTCATTACAATATTGGAATAATGGGAAAAATAGTATTGTTGTAAATAAGTAAATCTCAAAACAGCATGATTTAAGCAAGTTTGACAGATACAATGTTTATATTTATTCTCCATCCCTGGTCTGAGTGTTAAGTCTCTCTCATCTTAAAAAACTTTCCCCTCCCAAAATATCATTTGTGCTATCAAGGACTTGATTTTATCTCTGTGCTACACCCTTAGTCCTCCCGTAGGACTATGATTGCTCTGTTTGATGTAAACCCAAAATAGCAACTGATTTGTGGGGTGAAGAGGAGATACGTATAAGAAAAGCTGTTTCTAGAGGATGTCCTTTCACTGGTCTCATTAGCCTCACAGCTCCTTCTGCCTCCCCTCTCCAGCAGAATGCTGCTACCACTAGAGGCAGATCAACTGAAGATGTCATCCTTTCCTTTTTTAAGGATAAAATACTGCTTTTAAAGGCAACAACCACAGTTCAGATTGCATATAAATAATAGGCTGCTCTCCCAGTATGAGAACTGCACTTTTATTTGACCTGGTTTTTATCTTATAGCATGACAAATTTGGAGCCAATTTATCATATCATGATTCAGTAAGAACTTCCAGCACCTTCCTATGGTAGGAAGGGGCTTACAGAAGAAACTGCCCTTTAAAAGATTATTGTTTGTTCTGCCTCTTCTTGAGGGCTTAAGCGTATGCCAGGGATATACTGGCTCGCTCAACTCACTTTTTTTTAATAGGTATGAGCAAAAGCAAAAAGGTCCAGTCAAAGGTAAGAGTGTAAGCTTATCTATGCAATTCACAGTGGTTACAGATTTTGGGGGTATTTAACAGTGCATTTTTCTATTTCTGCTCTTCACTAACATAATGCCATGAGAAGAGCTCTATGGAATACAAGCAGTGGCCAAATTTACAGTGATTTACTCCTGATTCTCGTGACATATCTGGGCTTAAGTGGTTGCACAGGTTCCCCATTATGTTCTGGCAGTGCCAACTCAGCCATTCATATGATCCCTTGATATGCCCAATGTAGCATGTCTGGTTTTCCCATTTCCCAATAAAATAACTGGTACCTTAGACTACAGATTTGATGCATACTCAGAGTTGTTATGGAAGAAGTCCTAAAGTGGTATTTGCTGTCAGATTTTCAAATACCTAGATTTCCTAAAGGAGTTCAGCTTCAGTTTTTGACATACGACCAGAACAGGACTCTACCCTAAACCAAGTTCTTTCAGGATATGAATTTCACAACTAATGAAAAGCTTCTTATTTCAGAACTGAACTACCTTTTATTCAATTTATCTTTAAATACAGATTCTTTATTAATCCATGCACGATAGGACCTTAACATTCTTTTACCTGTTAATACTACTCAGAACCTACATCTTAAAAAATGAATAAACAACAACAAAAAAAAATCACCTGTAAGGTAGGTAAACTTACAACTGGAAAGCTAATTGTAGAAGAATGAACGGTTATTGAAGAACCATGTGACAGCAGTATTCAAAATCAAACTCCCCCTTCCCCTTTTCCCAAGATGATTTTATCTCTTGAATGACATCTGTAGAAACTTGTTTTATTTACCTTCCTCCCATATCCATCTACAGGTGCTAAAGATGTTTCTGATCCTCTCTTCATATCAAGCTCATCTACCAAAATACTCCTTGGCAGTTGAGTCAAGGGCTCAAGCTGAGTCAAGGGCTCAGGCTGAGTCAAGGACTTAAGTTGAGTCAAGTTGATGAGTTTTTTTCCCGCTTCTTTACCCTGCCAATACTAAAAACTCATAATTAGATGTGAACAATCGTTACAGAGCTAAAGTAGAAATCAAAGTCTGAGGAACCAAAAATTGTCATTGGAAATGAGATAGTGTCATTTGCAGTAATGTTTTGTAATGCTCAATTTCATAATTCATCATGTTGGGCATATAAAAAATAGCAGCTGCTTTTTTAAAGCATTTCTTTTTTCTAGTTTCCTGTCCTCTACACTCCTGCAGACCATCTTCCTTTCAGATTCAATACCTGCTCCAAAATACAGCTAGGTGACAGGGCAGATAGACAGCAACAGAACATATTTTAAGGACAGAAAGGACATTGTGAGCCTCTAATTTGGCCTCAAGTATAAATGTAGAATGTAGGATTTGTGATTCATTCCAGCTTGGTCTGGTAGCTGTGTACAAACTACAGTATACAAGTTAGGAAAATAGGCAATCTACAGTGAAGACCAAGGCATTGTAACCCTTGGCAAACTGCTCTGGTGATTGACTATTTGTCATTTTCACGTTGTTTTGTTTCGCCTTTGCACATTCTGTCTGATGATCCCAAAACCCTTTATAAACATCAACCGATGGTCATATTTTACCTCACATAGTTAACCCCACAACATCTGCAAGAGCTGAATAATATAACCCTCCCATGTTCCAAGTGAGAAAGTGAGAAAAAAAAAGGAGATCAAATGGTTCCAAAGTCACTTACTAAGTCCCTGAAAGATCTGGAAAAGGATCACACTATCTTGTTTCTTTGCTCCCAAAGTGCCTTTTCCTTCCTCATCATTCCCACTGTCCTATGAACCTATATACTGTAAGAGTGACTTTTGGGTACAGAACTGCCCAGGCAGTGTGATGCTGATCTTTTCTGTAGAAACAGGCTCAGTAACTTCTGTGGCACACACAGTTGGTGGAAAAGGGATGCCAATGCAAACACAGAGGCAGCATGAATACTACTGCACTGCAGTTTATGTGTGCTGGCTCTCTCAATGAGAATAATGAATTAACCAAGGTCTTTAAAAATGACTTCTCATAATAAATTAAGCAATGTTATAGCGAATTTAGATCCCATGCCATTACACCACTTACTAACATATAAGCTTATTGCTAAGAGAAAAGGAAAATAATGTTGACAGCTTTCTTTGCTAAGGTCATGGAAAGAGTAAGTACAAATCTACAGTGTAAATTAAAGCTAAAAAGTTAAAGCTATTTTTTGCACTTGAAAGCAAAAAAATCCAAAATCTATTTTGGAGATAAAATGCAATGATGTATACAACCAATTACTAGTACTGGCATCAAGGCAGTAGACAAAAAGTGACTAATATATTTGAAAGTATGTGGCATGTGCATCTAGCAGCTAACAAAGGAACAAGTCCATTGCCAGGACGCCTTTGATAGAATTTGCCCCTTAAATAACAAATAGGCACACACAAAAAATATTGAGATAGTCAAATAATACCAACTTATTCATCACTGCTTGGTGAAAAGCTCCTTGTCTGCTCATTTTTTCTACTATACTACATAAAAGTCCAACTCTTATCTGTTCAGTTCTAAAACTAAGGTGAGCGCAGGTAGATTCAGTGCCCAGGGGACACGTGTGTAAAGAAAGAAGAAAGCAAATTCCTCCCCTGCAACTATGATTGCTCTGTTTGGCATAAACCCAAAATAGCAACTGATTTGTGGGGTGGAGAGGAGATACATATAAGAAAAGCTGTTTCTAACCCTTGCCAGAGCTTTCCTCCCATTCAGTGAGCCTGGTGGGGCAGAGGAAAATAGTCCTTATTTTCATGGCCAAGAAATCATCACCTTCCACAAGCCAACAAGTGAACCTGCTCATATTAGATGAACCTTATCAGTATCCTTCAGGGACACTGAATCATTTGAATAGTTATGTTGTCACCGAGAGGACAGAAATCTCAGGCAAGAGAACAGGAAATGGCAAATTCTTTAAACAGTAACAGAAAGGGAAAAGGATTTTAAAAATATTGGAAAGATTTTTCTGTTGCACCTATTCTTTTAAGAAATTTTAAAAGGTAACTGGTTTACTGGGTTCTTTTTTGTGAGAATAGTCTACAAACTGTTTACTGAGCTGCATTCTCTGCCTGACACTTTCTAGAATTTCTTACTCTCTTTCCCTGCTTAGAAGCGTAATTCACTTCTCCTATTTTTTCTCCATAAAAGCTAGGCTTTTGCCCTCCTGCCCAAGATTTTCTCTTTATTCCTTGATCTTTATCAGAAATTTCACAGACAGGCAACAAACAGATGGAAAATAAGTCTGTGAAAACGCAGAAGTGCATTACTTTGAAATATTGCATTCTTGCACTGTAAGCATTGCCAATGGCCTTGGCAGACATATGTATATGGAGACAACGAACTTTGGAGAAAGGAACATGAGTTCTTGGATTTTAGACTTCCCTTGACATTGGTGTGTGGCCTTGAGTAACGCTTCACTGGTCCTCAACCTTCACGTGCCTAAAAGGGGATAACAGTGTATACATGTTCTTATGGGCCTATGACTTTATCTGTCCAGATACCTGTGTGGTTCTTGTCATGTGTAACATCTCAACACATGTACATGATATTTAAAATATGTAAAGGTCTTTGTAATGCTACTTATTATAGTTTGCAAGTCCAATAATTTCTCTGCCCTTGAAAGAATGTTCTCTCCTCAATGCTCGCCAAAAAATTGTATTTAATAAAAAATAAACTTTTTCAAAGCCTATAATCAATAGAAAAAGAAATCCATTATATTTTAATTCAAAAAATCCAAGAAAAACAATTTTACAAACAAGCATTCCACTGTAGAGGTCACAGTTCTGTTAATGTGCTGGAACTTCCTGGAAACTCACTATGAACAGTCTAACAATTTCACTTTCAAAGCTGAGAAATATTCAAGAAAAGGCAAAGATTATGCAAAGCATATAAAATATACTATATAAATATTTTTTAAAATAATGTGCAGGATTTTCAAATAGTCCTTCTGGAAAATAGATATGAAATCAGTTTTGGTTTGGGTTTGGTTTGATTTCAGTTGTGATACAGAACGTAAATTCTAATAAACAGGTCTGCAGTAGCCCATGTACACATGGATTGTACACAGATTTGTTTTTCTTAATTCAGCCTTCTTTTTTTTCTCTTCTCTTGGCACAAAAGGTGACTAAAATACATTTTTTTTCTCTGGTTAATGAAAGGAGTATTCCATTGACTCATCTGCTTCAAGTTAAACGTATGTATATGCATTGGCAGAATTGGGAACTAATCACCTTAGGACTGGGTTGCATGTAAAGCTTGAAATCTAACAAGAAGATTTGGTAGCTTTGGATCAGGCTGAGAAAGGGACATTTTAATTTATGTATCTTTGCTCATGTTATTCAGTTCATCAGCAGTCACCTGAAACATTATGAGCCTTACCTTTGCTGTTATCCCTTCCTTCTTTTGCATCTTTCCTTCCTTTTTTTTCTCCAAGGCAACTAGAATTTTGTCACGGTCCGTATTGCTTTGGAACTTACAAAATTCTGGCCAAAATTTAAACAGAAGAGCAAAAATACTCATCTGCGCAGGAAGAAAATAAAGTCAATCTTGACCGTATTAAGGAAACAGTTGACTGTAAAATAAAATGCAGAATGAGATAACTATTTTTTTTGAACACGCAGCCTTGTTCCTCCCACGAACTCCGTCCTGACATTTCAGCCCAGCTTTGCTCGGCACATGCTTTTCATCAGTGTGTTTATTACTGGTGAGAAATCTTCCTAAAACACAGTTAAAAGGCACTTTCTTTTTTTATATTTCCCTAAACAATTGTTTGCATTAATGAAAACATCCATCATTTTTTACAAGTATTCTTGATAAAATATACACCAGTAGAATTGCTTTTGCACCACTGTTCTGCTCAAGTATTTCAAATATTCAGTTCATTAGGGAGAGGGCTTTTTCTCCCTCCTTAAGAGAAAGGAAATACTTTTTTGCCTCTGGAAAGGCTCTTAAACCACATTACACATCTATGAGCAAATCTTGGATAATTTTTAAATGATATAATCTCTCACAGGGTCGTTTTTGAACTAGAATAAGAAAAACAATTTTAGAAAAGCAAACAGAGGGGCTCAGTGAATTCTGTTGCTGCACGTACTAAGGCTCACATTTTTCAATTTATTTAGATGTTTAATTTGCATTGAGAAACTTGGCTTCAAAGGAGCCAAGCATGCTTAGCACCTCACTGCTTCTGGCTCAATGGGCTTGAAAGTGACATGTGAGTCACTGTTGGGTTCCAGTCACATCATTTTGGCCTAGTTCTTCCTTTGGTTTTGTGCCACATTTCTGGAGTTCACTGGGTTTTACACAGGCTGAAATGAGACTTCTCTTTCTCTTAGGACCTATATGAACCCCTTTCTCTGACAAATCATTCATCTTTTGTCATCCGAACACTTTATGGACTCACAGTTGATGTCTAAAGGTGTCGGTGGCAATTTTATAGGAAAAGAAGAACAATTACTTTTCTTGGACTTAGAAGATAAGGCAGTACCGAGGGATAAGAAAATAGTAAGTCTGTAGTAAAGGTTCAAAAACTGCTATTCAACCTGATTAATAGAAAGATCAGAGAGAAAATTGTCTACAGCCACTTAATGCACACTTTCTGTATAAAGAAGGGAAAGGCATTCGGCAAGTTAAGTTGTCTTTATGGTTTACTCACATCTGTATTTTTCATAAAACACAAAACCCACAAACTTTCTAACTACAAATTACTTCTCTGACATTAACCAAGTGGTAAAGAACGAGTAATTAAGAACATAGACAGAATTAATTTCTAACGCCAGAATTCCTAACACAGACCTGGATAACACCTTTCAAGGATCAGCTAGCTGTCAGAGATTTTCTTTACCGAGCAGTATATATCCGAAGCCTCTCTTTCATCTCCACCAGTCTCATTGAAATATATGACTATAGTTTTCTCCTTTAAGCCCAGGCTTATGTGTGGAGTCCTAACTGTCACATAAGCAATGAAAACTGTTCTTAAAATCAGGCACACAGTCTCTAGCCAGACCTATTACACAGGTCGAGATTCGCCCGGCTTCTTACCTGTGCCTCTCTAAAAATGTAAGGTCCCAGTTCTTTCCTGCGCTCCACAATCTTCTTTGCTTGTTCAGGTGGGATATCAATCTGCAAAGCTGGGGGTATGGCAGAATTAATAAAGCAGTCAATAATAGCTGTGATCTTTTTCTGAACTATGGCATCAGCACAATGAGAATGGCACAAGTCCTGAAAGATGAAAAATAGCCTTTTCAGTCAATGGAGAGAGACGCATGCAAGAACCTTTACAGGGGGCCAGTGATCAAAGAGTAATAGTCATACAAAAATAATTATACAATAAATTCCTTCAGTATGCAGGGCAAAATTATTTTGGTAAATGTGCATGGTCAAAACCATGCTTAAGACATGAATGGGGCTTCTGGTTTGCAAATGCAGATGCATAGAAACCATTGCTTTTAGGTGATAATCTCTGTCTGCATGTTCTGATGGAACAGCTTAGATTTTAAGTACATTACTGGCAAATAGGAGACATTTCTGAAAAGAGAAACCCATCTACAAGTGTGAAATGCACTGATTTTCACAATGAGCCTGCTATGACTTGTATATCCATGGTAACTAAAAGATAAAGAAATGTTTTAAGTGCTCCAGCAAAAGAGGGGAAATATTTAGAGGGTACAAGATATTCTAACCAGGAATGTTGTCACAAGAGGGGACAATTTCAGCTACCACTAGAATCTTCTATTTATTGAAATCTTCTACTTTCACCATTCATTAAGATTTTTTAGTTTCCCAAAACCTCGGGGTTTGAAATAACTCTGTGCACTATAGAATAAAAAACAAACCTGAACTTACAGGAGTGAGATGTCAGAGGAACACTGGGCTTTTCTACTTTTTAATGTGATCCTATTGTTCTTGTAAAACCTGTTATTACTGCATTTTGACACCCTGAGAATGCCAGCATTAGACTTTGACATGAAGGAAAAATAATTCAAAGAGTGTCCTTCCAACACTTTGAAACATGAACTTTCCCTCTGTCCATCTATATCAAGAAATTTATATAACACAAGGAGACTATCACATATATATTAAGAGACACAATGATCACTCTAGAGTTTTCAGGAAGAGAGCTCTTTAAATGAAGAATCTGAATTTAGTTTTGTTATAGAAGGCCATATATTTACTGTGCAAAGAAATTAAAACCATGGCTTTTAACCAGAAATGTGGTATGTGAAAGAGTTGGCTTGCTTTATTATGAATACTTTTAGTTTTGGAAACAAAAAAAAAAAGAATGATAACAACTATAATAAAGAAAGTAAGGCAATGCAAAAACATATTCAATATATCCTAAGAATATCTATTACGGCTTTCTTCGCTCATCTAGCATAGAAGGCAGAGAGCTGTAGTAAGAGGGAAGACAAACAAGCCATATGATATGAGGAGAGATGAGACCAAGCATAGATGAACAGATGGAAATGATCCACAGAGTTATGTTTCTTCATATTTGTTTAAAAAAAAAATCTTGGTTTTGGATTGTCCCAAGATGTGCCGCCAGCCTGATGGGTTATGGGGAGCGATGCAGTCATTGACTCCTAAAGGGAGTTCTGTCTAAACTGATGGCATGATAGGGCTCAGACAATACAAATATGCACTGTGCAAAGTGCTGCCCACGCCTTTGGCAATATTCCTGCAGTTCAGCCTGACCCACAACACTCCTACTACTCCAGCCCTTTGCTTCTACAAAGAGCATCAACTGCCAACCATGACAAATTGCATGCATGGAGAAATATGGTCAGATTGTACTTTTTCTTGATAACAAGACAAATAAAATTAACATAAATGCAGGAAAAGGGGTGGGACAAGAAACAATAAAGGCTTTCTTCAGAGAGCAGTTCTACAAAGAAAAGAGTTTAACCTACACTCTACATTAATTTGCAGAAAGTTTCCATGTCCTCCATAATGTAGCAATGAAGAGTCACAAGTCTCAAAAAAACTTCAAATATCTAGAAAAGGATTTATGTTGTGGAACACCAGATGCCTTCATACCAGAGTTTTAATCTAAGCTAGTCACTCTGTAACCACGAGAGAGACAGCAGCAACCCCAGAGAGCATTTCAGACTGTGATTCCTTGCCTGGGGATCAGAGCCTTTGTGAGGAAGAGAGACTGTCCCCTGGAAACAGAGGAGCTTCACCTTCTAAAGCAGACACCAAATTCAAATTCATAAAATTAAACAGTGAAAATACACCCCCACGCCTGCGGAGGCTCTCCAAGTGCTACTGCAACATCAGCTGTGCTTACAGCCCAGTTTCTGACCATGTTAGCTAATCTCATGCTCCCTGCCTGCCCTGTCCACATGGGCTATGTTCAGGAGCCCAGGAGAGGTTCTGCACTCTGGTAGCACTTTTGCTATCCCAGAGGCAAAAGGAAAGAGGAACACATGAAACATCTGTGGCGTCCCTGCATTCAATCCAGGGTGTTCCTAGGAGGTTGCAGTCTGATTTAAAGTTTCACTCCAGAGGTTTTCCATTGGGTTTCAACGCACATAGCAGCAATTTCACAAAACTACATATATTTGGGAGAGAGGTAATCCTGCTGACCTTTCCCATCACATTTCACTTTGGTTCCAAGCTTAGCTCAAGTCAAATTTGATTCTACAAAATTCAAGGGAGCTGGGGTCTGCATTGTACATACAGGTTTTTTGGGGTGGATACCATCTTTACATCTGTAGATTTGATTGAATTTAAAAGTTATCTCTCATTTTTGAGAAATTACAAATTCAGATAGCAGCTATAAAGACAGAATGAACATTTTAATGCTTGCATATTTCTACTGCTCAACAGATGTATACCAAACTCTGGGCATTAGTGAGTTAGCAGTGTTTCTTTAGAGACTCTGAAGAATGTTACAGTTTGAAGAAGCATAAAGAAATACAGGGATAATGCATTTGAGTCAAAAATAGCTACCTTTAAGATGTGAGGATTTTCATTGAAGAAAAAACCAGTTTAAACAGTGAAAGAGGCTTTACTATGAACAACAGAATGCTCATAAATATTTTTGTTAAAATTCTCCTAATATGCAAGAATGGATGCATCTGCTTGCAAATTGAATACTTTTCCCTTTGCTCCGTTTTACCACCATACCTTATACTTTTGCACCTCTTGCCAAAAGAGCACTCCATTCCCCAGTAGGTCTCCTTTCAGTGACACAAAACGTTGAAACAGATTTCCTGTCACTGGATCCAACAGTGCTTTGCGGAAAGCAATTATTTCACTAGATGAAGAAACGCTCTTATTGTCCACATGCTGTCAAAAGAAGAAATAGATGCACCAAATAAACTTTGTTTCAAAAAGCAGTAACAAAGGCATTAGTTAGTGTAAACTGTCTGATTCTTATCTTTGCACTGACCCTAACTTTCAGTAGTTTATGAATTTATGACATGGATACAATAAAATGTGGCAAGGTTTCATTTCTTCCTTTCCTTTTTTTTTTTCCCAGTTTGGTTTGGGGAACATTTTTTGGAAGATGTGATGGGAGAGGAAATGACTGACAATGATTTAGACCATATGACTACAAAGTATAGAAACAGCTATTGTTATTGATTATGAAAATGGGCTACTTTTCTAGAGAACAGTTTGAGTTTTATGCAAACAAACAACAAAGAAAAAGGAACACACAAACCACATAGCTTGAAGTTGTAAAATGCTTCTGACAGGGATCTCACCACCAAAATGAGGTTTGAAATGTGTTGCCATGATCGCCAACAGAAGCCAGAGAGTTTGCTCTCTGTGAAATAAAGCTACCAATAGCAAAATAGAATTTAAAATCCTTGAGACATTTTGGAAATCCTCATGCTGCCAAGCACAGAACAGTAGGCAGCCAGGAAAGGGTGGAGAAAGAAAGATGGCTTATGCAGGGACAGTTTGTTTGAACTGAAGTTCATGCTGGCCTGCCTTCCTGAACAAACAGTTCTTGTGCTGTTGCTGAGGAGCAAGCCAAAAAAACCCCTTTTGTTATCAGATGGATGAATGAAAACCATCTTCTAAAAGTGGTTTAAAACTCTTGAAGTCCTGGAGGGGTGGAGTGCTGTTCAATGGTGAGCATGGGTCAGAAACATTTTTAGTTGTTACCAACAGTCCTGGAAATCTAACCTGATCCTAAGCTGAAAGGGTTTCTGCAGCTTATCTTAAAAACAGGGGTTATGCTCAGTGTCCTGTTGCAGAGCCTGCCGGGGTGAGAGCGTACCCTGGCAAGAAGGAGGGTGGTGGCTGTCCAGAGGGTCCTTTGGTTAAAATAAAGTCAGCTCAATTTAGGCAGTAACACTGGATCTTCTCAGCCCTTCTCCAATTCTCCAAACATGATCTATTCCCTGTGACCAGGATTTAGGGAACTTTGGGGAAAAATTATTTCTAGGGCATATTCATGAAGGGAAGAACAAAATGTTGCTTCCATCCCTACACCAGTATATAAACACTGCTTATTTTATGGGTCAACAACCTTGAAGCAGAACACGGAAAACAACCATCTTCCTGACAAACAGATGAAGGGAAAACTCAGTTAACAGAACCCACATGCACTTTGGATCCCTTTTGTGCTGATGGTTTGCATGGATAATTGGTGACCGGGTCTCTAGTTTGATTTCAACAGACAATAAAAGTTCAACTGAACAAATGTACACAACTTGTATGTTGGCAATCACAAAAAGTTCACTGTTCTTCAAGAGGAAAAAACTGGCAAACATCTGATGAAATGTATTATTACAAAGGTTTAAAAGGTTTAAATTTGATATTATCTCAGTGGTGTGAGATTAAAATACAATTCTAAACGAAACAGATACTGTGAGATATGATTAAACCTGCCCACTCTGCTGCATACTTCACATTCCCTTTTGTGTCTGCACGTAATCCACTTGCAATAATAAATAAACTACCAGATGCTGGAATGAACAGCTTGTCCAAATAAGTCCACTGCATGCAAAATACAGATAAATATGAATTAGAGGTACAATATGAGTTTGAAGAGTGTTAATAGTGCTCCAAAGCTGAGGACAAGAGACCTTTATTTTCAAGTATGACCTCTCCAGACAGAAAGGGAGAGAAATTTACCATGAACATCCAGCAGGGAGCTAATCAGGAGTAATGTAAGTAATCAGTCCACTATAACCAGAACAATCATGATTGCTTTCAACATTACATTTGGGCCTCAGACTGTCAACAGGGAAATTGTGAAAAATGTGCAAGGTCCACATGAAAAAGACTGTGAAACTGCAGACACAAGAGACTCAGTGAATTTTATTTGCCTTCCACATCCCGGTTGTCTTTTGCTGGTCTTTGCGTGAAAGATCTTCAGTTATGTCCCTTATCTATAATTGAACAGAAGATTATTATTTTATTTTTTAAATATTCTTCTTTCTTGTTCAGCCTTCTAATGATTAAGACCCCAGTGGTAGAATAGTTCATATGTCTTCTTATGGATTTTATGTCTGAAACTTGTCGTGGACCTGCGCAGAATGCCATCCCTTCTTCAGCTATAAATGAGCACCTGCTCATTAAGACTGGGGAATTAGAGAAGACAAGAGGCAATAGCAGTCAAGCTGTGCACTCAGTAAATTGGTTTACTTTACCCATAATGTTCTGAGGGACCACTTACGTGAGGAATAAATGTTGGGTTTGATTTTTTTAGTATGTTTTTAGTTCCTTTGTACAGCTGTATCAGAAATACAGACTTGATCCTGCAACTTCTTTGTAGCAAAATTACACCTCAAACAAAGGGCAGGTTTCCTGAATAAGGACTACATAGCATGCCCACACTGTTTTGTCACTGTGAAATATGAAGCCAGTGGAGAATGTCATCTGGTTTCACTTCTTCTAAAATACTTTCTTCAAAGAACCTTTTCATCCTCTGACTTTTCAATAAGAAAGAGAAAATAGCAATCGGACATAAATGGAGTTAGGAAAAGACTAAAAGCTCATTAGAAGTATGTATTTCCTGTAAACTGTTTGAGTTGAATACAGCATTTTCTAAACTACTTGGGCTAATCTCCCAGCCAACACAGTGCAGCAGGTGCAAAAAGAGGCATGAGTTAGCTTCCAGACCTGGAAGCAGCTTTAGCGTTATTGCTTGGTCTTGTGCCAGGGCTTGTAAAGGAGGCAGAGTTCAGCTAAAAATGGCAGAGGGTTAGGATTTTTTTACAGAATTAACATAATCATTATTAAAATTACAATTTCTCTTATTCGAATGTGTATCTTTCAGATTCCTTAGTGTTCTGAATCAATAGATTCCGTTTATATGCACTTCTGACAACACTTCTGACAACCTTCTTGATGTTATAAAGATGACAGAAAATGAGTTTTATGAATCAATGCAGTTGCATATGTGTCTGCTTGGTGGAACTGTGAAGTTTCCTTCTGCTATGACATTCACATGTCAGAGCTGTTGTGGAAGTGGAAACCCCAAGTCTTTGCATCTGTCACCAGCAGGATGATCCCCTTACAAGGATCACAGCCACACAGGCACTCATAAAAGGCAGATGTTAGCTCTGCCCATTCCTCAGTCTTTCTAATGAACCAGCAGGAGTGAAAGGCTCCTCACTCCCAGCTTTTTGGCAACTTTCTGAAATAACCAATTGGAACAAGGCTTGTAGCAGTTAAGCTCCCCACTCAGCAGAATTTCACAAGTCCTGAAGTCATTTCTACAAGCACTGCAGCTCCAGATGGGAGAATGTGGACAGCGTAAGAGAAAGAATTTTGGCATGGGAAGCCCACTCATCTGCTTGTGTTCTGGTCCCCTTGGGCAAATCCTTTACACAAAGCAGTATTTCTTCAGTGTGCAACTGTATGGCCAAGGCAAAATGGCACAGGGAGAGTGTAGCACTACAGCAAAGATTAGTTCACTCTCCTGGCAGTCTGGATGGCAGCAGAGCTAACACCAGCTCCTTCAGATTTAGGATCTAACAGTAATGCTGTCAGCTAAATTAAGCCTTCAGATGAACCTACCAAGATAAATGCTTCAACCTGCTTTCAATGTAAACTGAAAGTAAGATGTGGTCTGCTTTTCCTCTAAACCTTTTTATCCCAATGGTAAATTATGAGCCAAACAAAAAACAATGCCTGTATGTGTTGCCGTTGTCAAAAAATTACCTTTGCTTGTCCTTCTGCCCCATGGTGTTCATCTGCCAGGAACAATGGCAGCCATTGTTTTTCTAATCTCTTCTGGACACATTGCTGAACTTCTAGCAGAACGGCTGCCGAAAGTTGATCATGAAGGCTTTGTCTCCTTCCTCCACCTGAATGCATTAGCTAAGCAATCCAAATACAATAACACATGACATAAACTTTTGTGTATACCAAAAGTCCTTTATCTCTCTATATCCTTGATTTAGCAAAGCATGAGCTTAACTGTAAGCAAAGCCCTTAATGCATGCTTACCCAAGGCTCACATGTACTTTTCATAAAAGGGAACAGATTACATTTGTCCCTACCTATAATAGGATACAGACTCTGGCAAATAATACCCCAGCTTGACCAAGAAAATTGCCTAAGTATCAAGATATATCAGAGTACCACAGCTCAGACTTGCTGTCTGTGGCTTTACTGACATACTAAAATAGAAAGCTGGAACAAGTCACTGTGCCTGAGAGTAATTTTTACACTTTTTCTGAGCTGTCTTGTGCATGCTCTGGCCATGGCCACAGATCACAGTTTAAGAAAGATGTTCTGTAAGTGGTAGGGAAGAAAAGCCTGAACAGGAAGGAAGGGACCTATACAACCAGAACAGAACCAGATTTCTGGCCAAAAATACAGGTTAAGATTTGAAGAGATAGCTTGGGGAAAAGCTGGAGCAAACCCACTTATGGGTTTTTATCTCAGTCACATTCACACTGATTGTTCTTTATGAATAGTTCTGTAACTGCTACCTTTTCTTGTTGTTCTCTGGTAGCTGGGCTGTTGGGTCCAAAGAAGTACCTGTTGTTTAAGTACTTGTTTTTAATGTCCTTAGATTTTTCATTACTTTTTTCTTTATCCTTGTGCAGCATCTTTTTAAACTCTTCAATATCTAGCCAGCACATGAGATCCATGCTACAGACAAATTTAAACAGCATGTTATTTCAATATTGAGTTAATTTCATCAACATTCTAGGGAGTTATTAGTTTAACCACAACCCACCAAAGTATTCAAAACCTAAATACCAGGTCAAATTTTATGTCATTTTTTCTCTGCTAGTACCATCTGCTGAGACCATGGCACTTGCTGAACAGGCAGAGCAAATACACATCTTAGAGATTTCACTTAGGATGCCATCTGGAGTACCCTGAAAGGAGTAACTCCTCAATATGCCACTGCTAAAACCAGCAGGGACTGTGAACCAGAACCACAGTGCAGAGCTCACAGAGAGAATGAAAAATGAAACAGATGAGAATTTGAATCAGTACTGAGGCTGTGAGCCACTGAGAGACAAGTCGATGCCTCCCGCTCTGTCTCCTTGTTAGATCGCCTGAGAAAGGAGCAGGGATGACAGCTGGGAACATCAGCCCAAGAAATCACTCCCTTCCTGCCCCTTGTGAAGTTCTAGAGTTTAAGTCAGTCTGTACTTAAGCAGATAAAAACAATTAATGGTAAAATTTGTTTCTACGGCTTTTTGTGGGCTGCTTTCTCATAAATTACCAATTCTACTACTTACCTAATTAGTCATAGTCAGTGACAAATCATTCCAATGATGCAATTCACAATCTATATTTTGTTCATAATATCTGAGTATACATTGTAAATTTAAGTTTGTTTTCACAGAATCATCGAATGGTTTTGTTCTCTAAACCAGGCAACAGAATAAATGACATATCTACAATTTTCAGTTTTTAATTTATATGACTGTTTTCCGACAGTATCTTATTAGCTGAAGTTCTGTGAGCATTTTAGTGAGTACATTCACTGTATTTGCAGCAGGAAATATGAAACATTGAATTCAGACAAATCTGCTTCAGTTTTCCATTCAGTTAATAACCGGCTTTTTCAAAACATTAATCTATGAGTAAAACGTTCAAAAGCATCTGACTGATTTAAGAACAGATGTTCTCCTTTCAAAAGTCTTTTGAGACCATTACAGACCTAAATTCTATTGAGACTAAAATTCTTTCATTTGCTAGTTCATCACAAAATGACTAAGTTCACCCAAATGCAAGTGATCCAAGTTACTGTGGTTTATGGAGTAACTCCTTGGCATCTACCTAAGACAACCGACCAAATATGTACACCTAATTTAAAAAGCAAAATATATAATCTTCAAGTGTGTTAGATAAACCTTTTAGTGGTGACTTATCCTGGCATACTGGATCAGGAGCACATCCACAGTCAATTAGCCTGGCGAGACTAATAAGTGTAATTCACTAACCCAAAGTAACACAAATTGTCCTGCAATTGTGTGAATATATCCCATATATTTAACAGAGCATTAATTAATGGAGCTTTGTTTAGTTTCTTCATTTTGTGTGCAGGTACTCAGCAGCCTTTCCTTCCTGAAACTTGGATCACTTACGATTGGACGTTACCAGAACCATAAGTTTTGATGAAAAGGCAAATTACATGTCTGTTTTTTTCTGAAATTTTCCAGACTGCATTAGTTCTAGGATCCCTTCAGATTATAGTACCATTAAGCACCTTTATTGTAGCATGCCCGCTGGACTCCGGAGTAACTAGTCTGAACCCAGCCCTAAAACACTTCAGTGAGACTTTTTCAAATATTTTTCTTCATTATGAATTTTTACAAAAAAGGAAAAAAAAGTCCAGAAGTTAAACATTTCTCTGCCTGGCTCTACCAGTTAAGATGGGACTTGTCTGTGACTAACAAAGAAGCAGGAAATACCAGACACAGTTCAGCATACCTGTCCAGGACCTGTTATCTGCTGATTCCTACCATTTCCCCAGTTAGAGAGAAACTCAAGACTAGTGGTCTCCCAACTGCGATGTGTGAAGAGGGTGTGCAAGACCATTTGTAGATGGGCAGGAGGAAAATATTAAAACTTTAGTAGCACATGTATATAATCTATAAAAAATTAAATATACACATATATATGTATATATATACTAGGGTTCCACGCTCAAAAAGTTTTTACTGATGAGATGCGCAAGCAAAAATGTTTGGAGACCACTGCTCTAGACAACTAACTCAGAAGTTACCTGACTATAAGCACCTACAGCATAAGAATATCCATCTGAACTCATTATCTGCAGCCCTTTTGTAGTCACTAAGAAGAAATAACCATTTTAGGAATGATTCAGCCAAATAGGTTTTAGATGTTACCTTCAGAATTAGGTGTATTGTGTCCAGAAGTGTGTATTTCTCTCTCTGACTACAAAGGGAACAATGTGACAATAAGCAGAAGTGATGACATTGAGTCTTGGCCAGAGGAGTTCTGTGCCAGATGCCCCTTTCTGGGCACTTTTGAAAAAGCTGACCAGTATCCAATGGAAAGCTATAGCACTGCCTGACTAGAATTAATAGCCAATATGCAAAGCATCAACTCACGGGAACCCATTAAAAGAAGGAAGTGACAGTTTAAAGACAAAAAAAAAAAGTGTCAGCTTCTGTTTAGATCTTACTTTTAAAAACAACAGGCTCACTTTTTCAAAGACCCTGTCTAAGACTGTATCTGCTACAAGCTAGTATTTAAATCTGTTCAGCAAACACAAAACTGTGGTTGCTGTCACACTATGAGAATAACATGCCTGTTTTCTATTTGTACATTTTTATAATAACCAGCTTTAATTTTTTAAATGTACTAAGTTGAATCTGTACTAAAAAAGAGAAAATTTTACTCATTATAGGCTAATTGTTCTACTCAGGGGTTTGCCACTAATCAAAGCAGAAACTGAAAGCAAAACTGTAATACAAATATGTTTTGACAGGAGAATTTTTACCCCAAGAAAAATTCAGTTGTCTGAACAATGTGCGTGTGTATTTCATAAATATGCAAACACATTTTTAAAAAGACTAAAATCTGTCAACATTTAGATAGCCAAGATCCTCAGAAAAGATTTCTTCTGAACTTAGGTAAAATAATAATAATGAAGAAACGTACCTAGCAGAATGCTCATTAAGAAAAGCCCAGAACTGTTCTAACTTCTCTTTGTTGTGGATCAGGTCAGATAGATTAGGACCTGCCAATTCTTTGGGAACTTGATGCAAGTGCTGATCTTCTTTGAGAGCCCCAATGTCAGCAACAGTACTCTGAGGGGAGAAATTATTTTGCTTGCATAACTGTTTTTTTCACCTCTGTATTTTGCTCTAATAATTATTGCATTAGATAACCTATCTCTGTAAAATAGCTTTTTGATTGCTGAGAAAATAAATTGAGTTAAGGCTCCAGCTCCTAGTAAGCTTTACTTTTTTATTTGCTTTAAACGTATCAGTGTGTGAAGGTTCCATAATCAAATAATCCAATATATATCTGTAATTCACTTGAAATTGAGGTATTTACTCAAGAGCAGGGGCCCAAAATACATCCCACAGACTTTAGGTCTGATGTTGATGGAACTGACAGAAGACCTGTATATCTAATTAACACAGTGGCTGTCAATCAGTCCCCAAAATGAATGGTAGAAATCAGACTATTTGCTTTTCCAAACTAGCATCTGGTTAGTCTTTCATTGCTGATACTCAAAGTGTGAGCCCTCTCTGATAGAGAAAGGGTTTGTTTTTGTTAGTAGGTACTTGTCTTACCTCATCCTTCTTGGAACTACTCACTTGATGCAAAGCCTGGAACTTTCTAAAGTACACGGAGTCCAGCTGTTGAGTTTCCTCCACCAACTCCACCTAATAAAAATAATATCTTATATCACCGCTACAGTACACATTATAGGAAGATGGAGAACTACATGGGCACTTTGCCAGTGACAGCGGATAGAAAATAATACATTTGCCAGTAATGAGACCAATGTTTAGAAAAGACAAGAAGTCACATTCTTGTGACAAACAGTTCTATCAAAAGCCCTGGTAGAACAAACTTTTCCCATCTTGTAGGATCAGATGCAGATTTCTACAGAATACCACTAAATAACCTAACTATATCTTTAAGCAAATAACTTTGAATTCAAAAAATTGCTAAATTCTATTGTGTACATAATATATCGTGTATGTATTATATTGTGTATATTGGGTCAGACGTACCTGATTGCCTATACCAGCAAATTGTATGTCAAAGTGTCACTGAGAAGCAGAAAAACAGTTCTTAAAACTAGGACTCTCAATAGGAAATGTCAAAAAGACAGAGTGCCACAGATTTGGAGAAACAGAAATTTAAGATGAGAAAGATGTTAAAATATCTAAAAAATAAAGGTGAAAGCTTTCCGACTTTCAGTCTTGTCCCCTTCCTTAAATAATTAACTGTGTGTGATTTGAATTCAAAAAGTATTGACACTTTTTAACTTAATTAGAAGCTGTATGTATGTAACTAGCGCAGTTCTTCATGTTATGTACAAACAATCAGTAACTGCAAGAGATATTTGGTGACCCTCCTGGCTGACTAAACCATTTGAATGCAGATTTTAGGATATTTAGCAAAATCAAGCCAATGCCTTATACTGATCTGCATGCCCATTACAAAGATTAGAAAGCTGTGATTATCTTATACAAGTGTTTATGTGCAGAGAGAGAAGAGAATGTTTAATAGTCATGATACTTTCATCTAAATGTGAATACCACACTAATCACTGTGTTATCTGAATGTCTTCTTTATTCCATTGTTATAAAGTACTTTGGGCTATTCTTTCCCTTAAAAGAAAACATAGTTTAAAAGCAAATTGTAAAATAATTCAGAACATTTTTCATAAAGTTTAAAGAGAAAGCAGATAGAGGCAGGATGAGAGTCAACAGTAAAAAGAAACTCTCTTAATTTCATATTTCACTTAAAGAAAAAACGTAGGTATATATACTGAACATGTCCCAAATAAACAATTTTGGACTCACCTAATTCTTGATAAAATATCTTGTTTCATTATGGGCCAAATACGTCCTGCTATAGAGTAGAACAAAGGGGAAGAGTAGAGCCAGGGACTGAACAAAATACAAAGCAGACTTTGTCTTTGTGCTTGGGAAGAAGTGTGCCTAAGTATCAGCCTGCACCTAGCACAAAGAGACTCTAGTGCCTCCTAGAACAGGTCGTTTTATGTCTCTGTATTATAACTCTTCGCAAACACACGTATTGTGCAGTCAAAAGGATTTAGCTGGTTTTTTCGTGCTCTGATTAAGATGCTTGTGTTATTAGAGCACTGAGAAGTCTGCACGTAACTACACGTGCAAAGCAACGCATCCTCTAAACTGAAAGGGCAATAGATTATCCTGTGGTTAACTCAAGGAGATGTAAACTGCCACACATATTAAGTGAAAGGAGAAGTCTATCTCTTCAATTCTTACTTTGGAGGAATCTTTCCATCACTAGAAGCAGTGAAAACACAGTATTCAGAAAGCTCAAAAGCAGACTCCTTTTTATGCAAAAGCAATGTAAAAAACCCTCAGCTGTGCTGGTGACTTGACTCAGTGAGGACCAGCAATAGACCCTAGACAACTCTTATAGTATGCACAGAAAATACACAGTTACAAGAGTCTAAAACTAGTCTGATAGGAAGTAAATAAAATTTCAGGTTCATGAAAAGTAGCAATTCCAAGGTGCACTGAAGGTCATAAAGAATTATAGCTGAAATAATTTAGAAAAAGTAATTTATCTGAAAGGTTAGAAAAGATGTTGAAAAGCAAAGAAAATATTTTACAGATGTGTTTGGATTAGTATATTTCATTTTACTAAGCTTTTCAAACTTTCAAAGTTTCTAAAGGATACTATGTTATCACAGGATGAGAGGGAAAGTCCCCTTGTGAATTAATTAGAAGGTAGAAAATCAAAACCAAAGAAATAAATAACTTTCATTATGGGGTGGGGTTCCTATTGGAGTCTCACAGGGATCTGCACTGAGGTTGTTTTTTAAACATTCAGAAACTATCTGGAAAAGGAGGTGAGTGAGAAGACAACAAAGTTTGCAAAATTATTCCACAGAGCAAAAAATTAAATTGACTGTGAAAAGCTGCAGGATATCAGGACACTTCAGCATCTGCATGATAAAAGGCCAGCTGAATTCAACGATAATAAACATTAAGTCATTCCAGTGAGCTCCAAATTAGGGCTTTCCATTAGTAGTTATTACTTGGGAAGGAAATCTTGGAATCATTGCAGATGGCTATTAGCTTACATTTTGCACATCCACTCAAAGTTCACCAGGAGTCAAAAGGCAATTAGAATGAACAACTAGGAACGGAACAAAGAGCACAACAGAAAACACGGTTCTGCCACTGGATAATCCTTAGTGCATCCAGACCTTGAGTACTGCTTGCATCTCATCAAAAGAATGTAAAATAACACATACAGATGGGGGGAGTAGTGCAACAAAGGTATGGAACTCCTCTGTAGGAGGAGAGGTCAAAGTGTCTAGGATTCTTGAGTTTCAAGGAGATCTAATTGAAGTAGGATACAATAGAAACTTGTAAAAACATAACAACATTGAGAATAGGACATTGAGATAGGATAACAATTGTTCACTTGTTCCTTATGACTTACAAAACTAGGGCACCAGGTGAAATTATCAAGGAGGGGTTTGCAAACAAATCAAGATACGCATTTTTTTCTCCTATTGCATGACTAAACCATGAAACCCACTTCTACAGTGAGGCTGAAGATGTATCACTCAAGATACAGTTTACAGAAACCCGTGGGGGAAAAAAACCTCATCAAAGACTATTGAAATCAAAAATGTGGGTAAGATCTCTGATCCTTGAACTTCCCTGGTTGCAAAGCGCTGAATATGGCTATATGTTTCTTTTCTGTTCTTATACTCCATTCTTAAATGTTTAATACTGGCTACCACCTAACAGGCTTAGAAGACCATTCTCAACTTTGCTTTTAGGTATCTATTTATCCAGTTGTTCTTACATGCATGCATGATATAGAACAAAAAATATACTGTACTACAAAACTTCTGCAAAAGGATTTCAAAATATTTTGCAGGGGGAAATGGGGGCATGTTATTACAAGCTGACAGAAGTATCAGCAGTAAGTGAAGATATTTCCTATAAATTGGAGATGTTTCATCTAATTAGGGTCATAGCAAAGAAAAACAGGAAAAAGAACTAACTTCCTGCCTGCTAACTCCTGATTCCCCACTGTAAGTTTGTCCTTCCATATCCGAGAGAGATGTTAAAGACTTGAAATTAGAATCATAGAATCACAGAGTATCCTGAGTTAGACGGGACCTACAAGGATCATTGAGTCCAACTCCTGGCACAGCATCATCCGCAAGAGTCACACCATGTGCCCGAGAGCATTGTCCAAGCACTTCTTGAACTCTGTCAGGCTTGGCACTTGGCCTGGGGAGCTGTTCCAGTGCACAGACACCCTCTGGGTGAATAAACTTCTCCTAATATCCAACCTACACCTCCCCTAACACAACTTCAGGACATTCCTTTGGGTCCTGCCACTGAGCACCACAGAGAAGAGATTGGTGCCTGTAGACCACTTTGTCTCCCCTCAGTCTCTTCCTTTCCAGGCTGAACAAGTGACCTTAGGCCTTGTAGGCTTCTCCACAAAACCCTTCATCCTCTTCACAGCCCTCCTCAGGACATCTTCCAATAGCTTTACATCTTTCTCGTATTATGGCACCCAGAAGGAGTTTGACCTACAGATAGCAACTTGTAGGTAAGTTTGCAAAGAACAGAGAGCCACAGCATCCACCACTGTCATCACCATTTCTTGTTCTTATTTGTCAAAGGTACAGTCAGGATTGCAGCCATCTCCTCTGACCTCCATGAGAATGCTCAATTCAAGCTTTCAGAGCATTCTGGGATTAGAACTGAGTACACTTCTGAGCCACTTATTTAGAGCAGCATTCTAAAAAGTGTTTGGGGCAAATACATGGATCACCATATCACATTTCCTCTATGCTAAGCAGTAACTGCACTTAAATTCTAAACACCAGAAATGCCTACTATCACTGCACTGACACTCTAGAAAACCACCTTACTATGTGCTTATCATTAAAAATATATAGTGTTTGTGGGCAACCCATCATAAAAAATTACTTCTGATCAATGGTACAATTGCAGAAACATGAAACTTCCTGAGTGCAAAGAGAAGTTTTACCATAGCAAGATGCATTCCTCCCTAATTCACAGGCCAAGAAGTCTATGAAGCACACACCTTCCTTTCAGATGAGAAGTCTGCTCTCCACAAGAAGCTCAGCCTATTTCCACATATCAGGATAGAAAGGAGTGAGTAAGTAAAACATCTTGTAATACTTCTCCCTTCCTGAGTATAAATACAACAGGGTTGCACATGAATGCTCTTGTGATTTTCTTCCCTAAAATAAGAATTTTTCATGTTGTCATCCAGATATTACCTTTCTGTAAGTGTATTTGTCTGCTTCCACCATTTTCATCCATGGTTCCAGCAGAATAGTGAGGATATGTTCTTCTGCTGGGTCAAAAAGGTCCTCAAAAGCTGGGTCGATTTTCTGATAAATCATATTTTTCTTATTCTGATGAAGTTCAATGTCCATACTGGCAGATGGAGCAATGTAAGTTGCATAAAGGAACTACAGTAAAACAGAAGAAAACTGTTTCTTAGCCATCATCCATTTCAATGGTTACAGACCCTTGAAGGAGAGAATTAATACATATTTCTAATTTCTAATACATATATCTAATTACAGTTACCTTATTTTTACTATTATTATTACTGTGTCCAAAACTCAGTTATTGACATAATGGATCCCCCTGCCATTTTTACTCTTACTTGTTAAAATGGTTAGACCACAAAGTAATGCTTAATGCAATTTTCACTTGGATATATTTGGCTGATACTTAGATTCAGATAACCACAATTATTACAGCATCTGCGCTCTTCATGAAGTCACACTGTTGTTTTGCAGAATATGTGCTGAGCCATCTCTTACTTCTTCTAAGAGATGTAATTTGTAAATTTGAACTTAAAATTAATGGAATATTATATGATTTCATTCTGTGAGGAGGTTCTCTTGCATAGTTTTTTGACAATGGTGAGACTCATCATAGTACAGGATCTGTGTAGGAGATACAACTGCACAACTAAGGTCTAAGCCCTTACCAAAGCAACAGTTACAATATGCTTCTTATCTGAAGCACAGAGTTTTGCCATTCAACATGTACAAGGAGCAGAAAGCTAAACCTGGAGGATATTTCCTTCTCCCTAACAGCTCGTTCTTGAAGCACAGAGGAATGTTTTTATTTATTTCAATTTTTTTTCGTACAGTCCCCTACATAAAATTCTTGTCTTCTAAATGTTTCATAAGCTATGCTATGAAAATGAACATCAAAAACTCAGAGTAAAACACTTTTTTTTCCAGGAATATCTTGGAAAAGGATATTCCAGAATAGCTTTCTAAAACTTCATGATTCTGACTGCAGCTAGGAACTCAAGCAAAAAAAGATGCTGCCAAAATATATTTCATAGAAATATTTTCTCTTCTTCATATTGTTAAAGTCTAACTATATTTCAAACATACAGTCAGGGACAAGATTAGTCGCATAAATCAGAATTTCTCTCTAGGATAGCACTGACAAGTCCATTTTCAATATTTATTATCACCCAGGTTTGACAATGAAGAATTCAGGATTCTGATAATTCTCATTTCCCTATGTTGCTGAAGTCCAGCTGTAACTAACAGATATACAAAGCAACAGAAGAGAAGAAAATAATACATTTCATCTGTGTTCAAGCAGTAATAAAACACTGGTGTGCTTAGATTTCAAGCACAAGGGGAGAATGAGTACATTAAATAACTATGTTTCTGTTTGTTTTAAATTAATGTTGATTTATTAGACTCTCTCTTTCAAACAGCAACAGTAATAGAGTATATCCCCATTACTTTGGACCTTTACAATTTGAATTTAGATTCTCCTGCTATTAGGTCATGAGGAATATAGGGCTATGATGGCTGACATCCATCCCCCAGTTAGCTCGTTATGATTACTGTATTTATTGTGTATGCAGGATTCTACACTCTTTCCACTTTCTACATTTTCACTGAAAACAAAGATGGTTTGTGCCTTCTGTGGCCCACATTATCAGTGCAACAATGATCCGCAGGTGCAAGGTGTAAGAGAAAGAGGACATCCATAGGAAGAGTCCTAGCCGAAAACAAGACCACATTATCCTAAATTAAACCCTTCTCATAAAATCCCTAGGTACATTTAAATTTACCAACTTTAATTATATTTGCAGTGATTTCAAAAGTTGAAAGTTATTTTGAAGAGCCCTATCACTAGGAAAGTTTCAGTTAAATCATGTTAAATCTGATCCAAAACATTTAATGTACAAAATTAGCCAAATTAGAAGGGACAATTCCAATGATACAAAGACGTGGTATCTTTAAAAATAGCCTTTTTAAAAAGGGCTTAACCATTTCAGTTGTCATTAGGACTACATTGCTCTACCTGTTATGACTTATAACAGAAGGGATCTGTAAATTAGTAAAAAGCTTCAAAAAGAAGTCCTCAACATTTTAGCACAAATTAAAATAGTTCCTTAAATGAGTGATCATTTGAACATAGTTTTAAGAATAAAATAAAAACAAACACACCACTAGTTTCTTGGGTGGAATTCCTTTCCCCTATGATTTTGTATGAAATAGGTTAACTTGAGTATATTTGCTACTCTTCTTTAGAGCTGGCAAAAAATACCAGTCTACCAAGTCAGAAATTGCCCAGACTAAGAAGTGTTGACCAAAAGCTATTGACAATCTGCTCACACGAACAATGTTGTAATATATTGCCACATTAGGGACTGCCTTTGCAGGCTGCTCTACCTGCAGAACTCTCCCCAGTTCTGTATAATTTCACATGCAAAACCAGAACATAGTAAAGACAGGTATTTTTCTCCAGAACCAATAGTCAGGCTGGCAATACACATGAAGCAAAACTTTAGAGGTGGTTAAGCTAGCTAGAGGAACACACTTTTCCAAACTCAAAGAACCAGACCCTTGGTGGTGTAATCATTATGGCCTCTTCCTTTGAAGGATGCACATTTACAGTGTCTGAGGAATTGGCATCTTTTTACTTGAATTCTTGTAAGAATCCATTGCTATGGGACTTGACCAAGTAAGTAAATACATACACTTGCAGATAGGAGAGAAATTAGAAGTAGTTTTCATGCCTGTGTCCATTGCACAGAGTTGAGGTGCATCTGTAGATCTGCACAGATTCAATGGCAAGGACTGCAGGAAAACCAACTGAGAAGACATGCCAAAAAAGAGGAAAAGTGTCTGTTCACAGCCTTCAACACTGGGCAATGCAGTTTGCAAGACACGTTTTATAAAAAGCAATAATCATAGCCTTTTATACTCCCATGTCATGGAATTCTTGAGGTTTTCTCAATCTCAATGGAATATTGAAACTGTTATATTGGTCAATCTCCTAAGGGATCAACAGGAAAAATTACATTAAATGAACTTACAGGTTAACAAATTCATACAAAAATCTGAAGCATATGACATCAAGGGCATATTAAACTTTGTTGATTCATTGTTTTGTTCCTATTGAAAAACACAAGAATTTTTCTACCTGCCAGCTATAAATGCTCCTATAAATATGTGACGGATTGAACCCAAAACCTTATCTGCAAATTTGGTCAGTTTGCAAATTGGAATTACTTACAACAATTGGAATTACTTACAATTACAAACCTCATTATACAAAATGCTTAGAAAATTCAGATTAAGACTTTGGCCTCATTTATGACTTTCCAAATCAGGGGTTGCATAGGCCTTGGGTTCTGGTGTGAATTCATCCCCAGACGAGAAGGCTTTGATAAGCAACTTCAGAATGACTGGAGTGAAGCAAGAAATGCAAGAAAGATTTAAGTCCAAGTGCTTTGTACTGCTGCCCAAAGGAATGGATATTGCTCTGATCTAAATGAGGGGCTTGTGCAGCTGCTTGGCAAAATCATATGATGGAAGAATGCAATGCACTGGCTGGTGTTAGAGAGGCTAAACTGCCTTAACTTCCATCATCACTTCCCACTAACATAAATCTTGTATCTGACCCTACAAGTTCACAATAATGAGGACACCCTTTATCTAAATTGATTATAGCATTAAAATTTTGTATTTCCCATAACTATTTTAAACTTTCTAATTCTAAATAGCTTTTTTTAAATTAAAACCCAATATTTCTTTATTGGTTTCATTTTTAAATTTTTACACTCCTGTGCTTATGTTTACAGTGAATAACCATGTGCATTCCTGGATGATTACCAGTACTTGTCATTATTCTTATCCATCAGATTTCATTCTCACTGTACTTTCTTTCCCCAGGTGAATGTATATATACCTTGGAAAGCATTTTATTACTCTATCTATTATAAAGCTGAGATAACAATGCCTAACAAATGAAACAATGAGTAGCAGATACACAGCAATCAAGGTTTGTTCTTGTTTCTAACAGGAAGCAGGCAGCACGCATATGGAATACTCTGTCTCTGTAGGTCTCTTTCTGTAATAAATAGTAAAATATATATGACAATGTGTCGTGCGAATCTGATTCGCATTCTCTTAGGAGTATTTGGAGTGGCTGTCTTCTTATGCCAAAGGTGAGTGGAGAATTTGGGAAGGCATCCCTTCCGTAAGCAGACTCTGTAGATTGGTTGCAGCTTGACTCTTTACGGTGTTCCAATGAAAACAAGTATAATTTTTCTGCAGCCTTAAAAGGAAAGCTTGAGAATGATACCAAATGTTGCAGCACATGTGTTGATTTGTTATGTTACATTTCAGCTGTTAGTTATGCTAATGGAACAGTTTCACAAATTTTGTTTTGATGTATTTATTTTAATGGCTATGTGTATGTCCTGTCTGCAATTGCCTGGTAACACTGATTGTATGATGTTCTGCTGTCACCACCAGGCCAGCGCTGGAAATAAGATCAGTAGAAAAGACCTGGGCCTTAAATTTTCAGCCATGCAACTACTGCAAAGAAGAATGTAAACTGGTGTGAAATGAAACCAAAATGAAAACAATCAGGGACCATAAGCTAAGCTTTGGCCTGCAATAAAACACATAGGAAAATGGTGGCACAGACTAGATATGATCAGCTTGCATATCTGCTGTGAGGAGGTCCCCAGCTACACATAGGCCTGGGCAGATGCAGGAGACAGATTTAAGGAGACATTCAGTTGCCCACAGCCTCAGGCTATAAAAAGAGCTGGAGGGGAAAACAACTAAATAGGGTAGCAGTTCAGTTTATCCAGTACGAGACAGGAGAGAGGGAGGAATCCATGCCCTGGCCTCTGCTTGGAGATTCTGTACAAATAACACTGATTCAGATGAGAATTCTGGACAAATACGCAAAATTCTGTCATTTGCCCAATAAAACCTCCAAGAAGGAAAAGAAGACAAATTCAAGGATGTCCAGATGCTCAGTAACATGTCATATAAAGATATTATTCTCACCAGCTCTCTACAGATATTTGTTCCAATAACATGTGAAGTAGCTTTGCTCTGTTACAGTATATATTGAAATATGCGGATAGGATATACTCCTACACACGATTTAGAGAGGAAAATCAGACCAAAGTTTCACAAAGTGATTTTAGAAGTTCCTCAGAGTTCTTCTAATAATATCACACTGTTGCAGTTTCTTTCCCTGATGGAATCAGTCTACTCTGCCATCAGCACCACCGTGGGCTAAGTGCATGCTCAGTTATAATACTCTTTTATTGAAAATATCAGTTCCACTTAACATTAAATCAGGGTCTAAAGATCTATTTAGGGGAATGACAATCATGGTAAAGATAATAATGATGCCCTGACAATCATAAAAATTAAACAGGGCTGACAAAGATCAATTTTCATTACTGAGGGCATTATCTGAGGTCTGTACTATGAGATCTGCAATTCTAACCCCCACAAGAGATGGAAGGAAAGGTACAGGATAATTAGAGGGTTTAGAAAAAATACTATCTCTGATGTTAACACTAAGCAGACGGTTTCCAAGTATGACGCAGTGTAGCAAAGGGGAGTTTAGGTAAACTGAATATAATAGATAAAACTGGGAACAGGCTGCAGAGCCTGGAAATCAAACTATGCACGTTTAACGTTTGAATCAAGAAATTCCATGGAAACAATCCAAAGAGCTTCTTTCATTGTCCACAACACAGATTTACTTTAGTGTGGGTTGTCAAGATTTGGAAACTTTTCTATTTTCTATCTTCTTTTCAGTCTTTACACTGAACAACTGCATTTGTGAAGGGAATGAACATACGTATTTTTGAAGGAAAAACACATTATTTACAACTTACTTGAGCTTGCTTGCATATTTGAAAATGTTGAAGGGTTTCTTGGTAAAAAAGCTGATGATAAGCCTGTAGGTCGAACCAAAAGTACACACTGTTCTTCCACAACTAGAGATGAAAAATATTGTAAGTTATTGCTACCCAAATATCACAACTTTTTATAAAGCTGACTTTCCAATGCAAGTAATTATTTAGCTCCTTGGAGTCATCATAAATCAAGCTCAATTTAAGATGGATTTAATCTTCTGTTGCATACTGGCAGAAGGACAACATATTTAATAGCATTGTCACAGTGATACTCTATCTTTTATTGTATCCTTTATGCATAATTGGCCGTTAAAATCGTTAACATTATAGTTAACATTTGAAGAGTAACCACATTTCAGTGGCATAAAGCCAGGGCTAAAGAAGAGATGCTGATAATGGACATGCAAAGTTTGTGCCACAATAAAATAGCATTTTGCAGCAATAACCAAAACAATTAAATACCGTGTACTTGACATATGTTACTGGGACTATCATTACATTTTTATTACATGCATTTCTGAGACCCAGAGTCTTGGCCTCATCTCATAAATGCAAACAAACAGCAAAAGATCTTTCAGAAGAAGTCTAGATCTTTCCCCAAGTCCTCTGTTTTAATCATGTGTTTATGGGGTTCAGACCCTAAAAATACCCTGAAATCCCCATCACTAACCAATAAAGAATGCATTCTGAAAAGGTAGGGGTAAGGAACTTTGTTCCACAAACCGTAGCCTTCCGGACCTGGAACATGAGTGAAATAGGCCTCACAGCTGAAGAGAAAACTTTAAGGAAATCATTTTGAAAGGAGTCTGGCACCTGGAAAGGCTAGAGACACGTGGGTGGTTGCCTATCTCCAATGAAAAAATAAGTTTATTTAGATTTCTATCTATACACATTTAACATTTTAGCTGAAGGTATTCAGCTTTAGAAACACTGGATCTTGCCTTCTAGAAGCCAGAGGCATTTCTAGCTACTGCTGCTGGATTCTGGGTTGTACTAGTGATGAAACAGATGTCCATCTTGATTGCATTCAAATCTCCCCTAAAGACTCAATTTTTCTGCAAAGCCACTAAGCACTAACTCAATATTCATAACTTGTTCCAATCCAATCCTCAATTTACACCCAGCAATGAATGATAGACCTGCTGACTACATAGAAGAAATAGTGTTATGTTTCTCAGAAATCCAAGGAGATTCATGGAAGCATAAGAACGTTTTTAAAATACTGGAGATTTTGGACATCACTAACCCAAAAAGTAAGAAGAAATCAGATTATTATGAGTAATAGCACAGCAGATTTTCCATTTTTTTAGAAAATGGTTTTTGCGGGTTAAGACCTCATTTTTTTCTGCCAAGTTAAAGGTTAGTTTTTAAAAATTATTAGTCTTTTTTTTTTTATCCCTGATGGTACAATAAGAATTCCAATAGGTTTGAGACAGTAAGAATCTGACAGTTTGGTTAAGACCTGTCATTAGTTTGCATATATACATGAACAGTTTATTGTTGTTGAGGGATTGGAGTCTCACAAGTAATAATTCATCCAGTCATCAATCTTTCTTTCTCCATTTCTTTTTTCTTTTTCAGTCTGGCTGCTCTCTATAACTTGGCATTCAGTCAATTGTGGACTAAATTATCACAGAGTAGGAAAATATTCATACCTTATTCCCTGACTTCTCACAGAATTTTGTGAAGTAGTAGCCTGCTCTGTTCTCCAAATAAAGAGACTGCAGCATGCTTTCAATTCCTGATCCCCCAAAGACAACACTGCCAGCAGCACTTTCCCCCTGGACAAATAAAACATAGTTATACAGCAAGGAATAACAGGCTTTCATTATTTTCAAATGTCTACATTGCAATGGAAGGCCATGAAGTGTGTTCAATTAGTATCTTCATCCCAAGGAAGTAGCCTCCATTTTCTACTACGTATGCAATTGACCATTTTCCCACTAAATATTCACATCCAATGGAATAAATCTGATGACTGAAGACATGCAGAGTAGCTAAGTGATCACAGCATCCCTTAGGTGGTTCCTCAATATTAAAACAAAAAGACAAACCTGGCCTTAATTCTGTCATTAAGTCTTTAGCTCTGGGGAATTCCAGTGATACTCAACAACATCAGTTAGCTGTCAAGAGTCTCAGCTCAGGCTACTGTGTTTTGAATTAAGAGAAGTTAAGAGGTGGTTATTTGGTCAAGATTCAAAGCATTTAACTATCATGGAACAAAAGATACATCTTCTGGAGTTACACCACTGACATGAGCAACAAAATCATGAGCAATTCAGGGAGCCAGAAATCCATGCTTGTTACCATGGCTAGCTCCTAAAGCATGTGAGGAAGAATACACCCATTTTGTCAATGCTCACAGAGAAGCCAGAAGAGGCTTCTGTAAGTAGTAAATTAACTTCTGGTGATCACAAGAGAGAAATTATGGCTGACTTGCTGTCTCTGATAGTAGAAGTGGAAGCAGATGAGTGTGATGGCTGGCGATCGGCTTCTTTCCAAATAGTAACAGGGATGGAGAAAGGCCGGAGGAAGCCCTTTTTGAAGCAGAGTAGGAAGATCTCCCTCCCCAGTATGAAGTTAAACTATGAATCCCTGCATTCCTCTTTGCATCATATTTGTAATGGCAAATTGTGGGGTCTTTACTGTAGGTACCAGTCTAACCACTGTAAATTTATGGTATTTTCCTCCATCAGTAAGAGGAAAACTGCGTATGATGATGTATAAAAACTAATACTTCATAGTGTGAAGTTCTGCTGAATATACATTCCCAACTGCAAATGTCCCCTAATTGCAAAGACTAACATTTTTTTCTGTCAAAAATAACAAAGTGAAATGATTGCAGTGAAGTAATAAACAAAGCGTGATTTTGAAGAACAAAACAAACAAGCATGTACTCAACTGCTCAGCAAACCCTGTGCACGTGAGTGGGCTCAGATTCTTTAACTTTTTTTCTTTTAGCTGTAAGCCTGTGGGTATCAATACCTCCATGAAACAGCAGGCTGTTTTGAGACCATTCCACAAATGAGAAAGGTTTTGGATAAATTTTAGATTGCCAGATGTTGACATCTCAGATGTTTGATTTGTCAGCATTTTAGCAGTTGTTGAGAAAAGGCTCATCTGTGAAGCCTGTCTCTCCTGAGGTCTGCTCCGCTGAAGACCTGCTTAGCAGGCAATAATTCAATAAAGAAAAAAATGAAGTACACAAGCAATAAAGAGGGATTGTACAAATGAAACATTTTCCTCTTATGAATGTTATGATTTTAATGACTTTCTAAGGCAGATTCAGTTTTCACTGTAAGTCTAGTATAATTCCCTAGGCAATGACTCCACTGAAGCATTTATCCAGAGAGTTTTCCCTAATAGCCTACTGAACACATGGTCACTATGGAGAAGATCAACACTTTCTAGTGAAAATAAACATCTGTGTGTGCCATGATTTCCTGTCAAATAGGTGACAGATACAACAGAGAAAATGCAGACATTCTAATTATACCTCTGCATAAAGATTTGACATTGATAAAATGAAACCAATTTCCCCATATTATTGACTACTTCATACTGCAGAATAAAATGTTTTAACCCACAATTCAAGACAACTAGTATTTTCAAGCAGTACTTACATGGAGCAGCTCAGCATAGGTGTACTTTCTATGACCCTGGTATTTTGAGTCTTTGGTCCCATCCAGAGCTAAGCTATGAATCATGTCTGTGCCCACTGATGTTGGCCTGGATCACAAACAAAAAAATTTTAATACATATTTAAGAAAAATCTAGGGCTGCTTATAGAATGAAAAAATAAGAAGGGGCAGAAAAGTGGTGTAATGACATAGTGAATAGTAGAGGAAAAAGTACATGGAGCTCAAACTTATAATGAAAAAAAAATGTAGAGGAATACCTTTTACATACAGCCCTGTGGAAATCACTGGCATAGCAAGACTTTGAGGGTTAGCATTTCAGACAGGTTTAAAGAATATGAATGTATAGAATATCGACTATTATATAAGACAAAACACTTGTATTTGGGGAAATAAACCCCTTTGTGTTGTGGCATAAACAAGGGAGAAACGAATCAGCTAGGAAGGAATTCTCCATGCAAACAATCTGTACCATAACTGTGCTTCACTAAGCAGATAATTGTATTAAAGAAAAGTATTCATGAAAACAGTAGAATCAAAAATACTTTCATAAATATTTGAGGTATATTGGTGTGCAGAAAGATACACAAGGGACTTAGTACTTACCACATTCTATTGCTAGAAATATCATCCCTTTGGAGAATCTGAGTTCCTGTGAGAGTAGGTGGTAATCTTGATGAACTCTTCAAAGAGAAATTTGGTTTAGCTAGTTTTAATAGTTGTTGGTGAGTTAGTTCTACTTTTCTAAAAGACATTACAGAAAAATAAGGCAATTCTGATTATTTTTCCACCTTTTTGTTTTCTTAATGTGCTCTCATTAACTGCTCAAAAACAGTCAAGGGTTTTCAGGACTATTCTTCCTTGACAATCACAATATGTAAAATGGCAAGCTGCAAAAATCTCTGAATATTTTTCAAGATTTTTCAGCATATCTTAATAACCACTACATCTTAAAAAATACATTTTTAACAGGTGGAAATATGTTACAAGTACATTGTACAGAACTACAGAGGATGTCAGGTGAAGAGGATGTGAATGTTTTGTGAAACTTTAGGAAGATTATTTTACATCAGCTCACTGTAAGATAGATACAATCACTCAGACTGGGAGAGAAAGGGGTCATTCTGCCACACCATCACTGATTATTTTGACAAAATCATGCTATGACTTTTTGGAGATGCCAATTGCATTAAGAGTGCCCTCAGAAATTCACCCAGAGCTGCTGCCCTTTCTAAGCTCTTGCAAGCACAGTGTAGCTGGAAGATTCAAAAGTGCAAATTTCTTCTGGGGAAAAAAAATAAGAGCAAGAAATGGGCCATCAGCTGACTCTGTGATGTTCATGGTACCAGGTCATAATTTTTGTCAAATTCAACAGGGGCTGGAAAACCTGCATGTTTCTGTCTGCCTGATTTACAGCTAGTCCTGGGTCATTAGCACACCTTGTGAACTGGTCACTGTAAGACACAGGCGCTTCTTGCTCCCATTCCTGCCATGATCAACAGGAACCTGGCTTCTGAACCCAGCTTCTTCTAAACAGGAAATCTCTCCCACTGTTTTCTTCCATTGCCTCCATGAATTAGATTTCAAAGGAAGTAACTGTAGCCCCAAACTATCCAACTTAAAGTAACAGAAGTGTGTGCTGACAAATCTGTGGCATAGCCTATACAGTTCTTGATAAGGAAACCACAGTTTTAATCCACATTCTCCAAGTACCATGTTTCCTGAGGCTGAACACTGTATTGCTGAAAACCTATAGCTTTTATTGCAGTTACCGCTCACATTCAGGCTTTCAAGAAGGAAAAGAGCCAAAACTGAACTGGCCACCTGCAACCTACAAACTGTGAAAAGGTCTGTTGAGTGTCTCATGGTCCTCTGCAGAAAGCCAACACCATGGGTAGCTGATTGAAGGACTGTAGTGATAGAAAATGAGCAGAATTCTGCTTTTTTTACAGACATGAAGAATAGATCTAGGTTAACTGCAGTGAAGTTGTAAGAATTACTCTGGATTAAAACAAGGCTGAGTGGCAGAAGCCGCATTGCTAGGGACTTAATTTTGCAGTTCTGAGAACTTCCAGCTAAAATATCTATCCAAAGGACTTAGCTAATAGCCAGGGTGTAACTAAGATAATTTGACTCAATTTATAGCAACTTGTTGCATGAAGTAGAATGAAATTTTATTGCATTTTTATACATAACCATCTTCAATATACCAGCTGGCTAAATCTTGATTTCCTAAAAAACCAAGTACCTTATTCTTGTTCCATTGAATTCAAGGAGTTTTGTCATTATTTTTGATGGGACAAAGCTTTGTTTTCAATGTTGTGATACTACTTACCTGAAGAAGGGAAGGTGGTGTGCCAGACTTTTGGGTCAGTGGTAGCAATGATACTATTTGTGGGAAAGGATCAATGTCCACTCTTGGTCTCTCTTGACATGTGTGCCAGAACTTCAGTTTTGCACTGGCAGCATCTACTGCTGTTGAATGAGTGACACAAAATCTGGGACCCCTAGGGAGAAAAACCTAGTAAGTAGAACTTTCCAAAATAATGAAACACTGGGCTATTTGGCTTCTTTTTTTTTTTTTTCCCAGCGATGTTGTTTACTGTACCAAGATATGGTGCTATATGCACCTAGAATTAAAAATCAGTTCACATCAAAGATATGTTTAGATATTGTGTGCTTCCAAATCTAAAACTAAACTACATGTTAAGCAAACTTAGGTTGCAAATTCTGCACCATTACACAGTTGCCTTTCTATCAGTCTGCAGGAAGGTATGCCACATCCATCCTGCAGCAAAGCATAGGAAAGGATTGCAGGCCACAGGCCAGAGACCCCAAGTCATGTGAGAATCCACAGCAAAGTTCACAACTGCAGGTATTTGTTTATGCCTGCAATTTGTTGAACCTCCTTGAGGAGGAGAGGACACCTTCAAAATTTAACCCATATTTTGGAAATAGGTTAGATTTTATATCCTCACTTAAGCTGTTAATACGTAAAAGTCATTTTATATGGCAGGCATTGAACAGTACAGTCTCAGGGTCAAATCCCACAAAGACATACACACAGAGCATCCTCAGAACTTGGGAAGAGCAGTATGGGGAACAGGTTAGGACAGAATTAATCTCCTGTGCCTGGAGGGGTTTTCCTATCCTGAAGACTAAAGTTTAGTTAAATACTATCCAAGGCAGAGAATCACAAAGCAGCTCAGGTGCTCTGGTAGAAAAACAACAAGGGCTCATTAAGGCAGATCTATCCGGCTTCTCAGCAGATTGCAGTGTAGTTTAGGCTCAACTAAAAATTCATGTACCAGTACTTAAAATGACATTGCTTTTAATAATTGCAATGGGATAAGTGACATGAAATAATAGGCTTATCAAAGAAAATGGGGATTTATTAAACAATAGAATTTTATTTTACATCCATTTTTTCATACCAGTAAAGAAGTAGCGGTTTCACTACTTCAGGCTGAATCCGTCTTAAATGCATTATATTCCACTGATCTCCATGCAGTAGTTCAAGTCTGAGTAACACTTCTGAACTGAGGAAATAGTCTCCACTGCTCAGCAGGTACAGTTTTTTCATCTTACTGAGTTGCCTGCAGTCAACAAAAATAGTTACATAAGCATGCATCAAATGCTGTACAGAACCAACTACAGTTCATCCTACTGCTTAAACTGTTGCCATGCAACATGTTTTTAGTTGCAAGTGGCAGAAACCAAAATAACTTTTCCACAAACTAGAGACAGGTTGTGTATAAGACAAAATGTACAGTGCTGTAGAACAGACTGTCTGAATCCAGCAGGATCTTTCATTAAAGCAGTTTGCCATACTGATGTCCTACTTGTGAATTTAATTTTTTTTATTCTTTATTTTCTTTCTGTTGCCATCTGTTTTCCAAATCTCTTTCTAACACAGCCTTAATAATATGATGACACTGATTTCATGTAAGCTTTGCAAACATGACTCTGCAAAAAGAGTTTTATCAGCTTCAGCAGAGTCATCCCAAACCTTGTCAGGACACACATTTAATTGTGTCTGTTTATTCAGACATTACAATTTATTCTGAAATCTCAAAACCTACATTGATCTATCCAGGTTACAAGTATTAAAGCAATGGGAGTAACTGTTAAATAACGGGAAGTACCTTTGTTGCCTTGTAGCATTCTTAAGAGCCTTTAGTCTTTCAATATCCATCCAGAGCCACCAGTATTTCTCCCCAAGTGTTCCTTTAATGAACTTCTTGAATCTTTCAAACTCATGTCTGTTGCCAGTGTCATAAGTCCCGTGACTAATACACCAGGCAGCCCTGCTGTCTGGCCCACCACTTTCAGAACTTGAACTTAAGCTTACTTGTTCAGGATCTTGTTTTCTTACGTCTTCCTTGGAGTCCAAAGCTGTAAGTGGAGAAGAACTCTGGTTAAAGAATGACTCTGCAGTACCATGAGAAAATTCATTATTTGCTAACTTGTGTGTAAACACTTCAGGCTGTTCTGTGGAACTTTACGTTACTTTCAATGTCAGCAGCTGGCTGGTGGGTCAGTTCTGAAATGGGTTCCTTCATGGCAATTTGAGCAGATGCTGGTATGAATTTTTCTGGTGCCTGAAAAGTTGTGCTTCCCTGTTCATTTTCTTCTTTTGCTGCACTGCCCCACTTCGGGTTTAGATAAACTCTTAACTGTGTGTGGGAAGCAGGTTCAGCAATGGCCACAGAATAGCCCTCCTCAGCCTCTCTGGATCTCTCACAGGTAACATCGGCTTTTGCAGATGCTGTCCCTGAAGGGGAAAGGAAACTCTTGTTTGTGGCATTTCTTAGACAGGTAACCTGCTTCTTTGTCTAATTACTTAGACATTCATTTCAACTTCCTCTGAAAATAAGACATGTCTAACTAGTGCTGGCCACTGTCACAGACACTCAGATTAGGAACATGGCCTAGAGATCCCCTGCTCTGCACTTACATAATTTCCTAATTACATATGGCAAAATGTGTTGATATTAACATAAAAATCAGTGTGATTTAAAATATCTTTTATTAATTTTAACCTACTTCAAATGTTTTCACTTGACAAAGAAAAATTATAGCTTCTCAACACAGGTCTGTGAAATGGAAACATGGAGAATCATTTCACAAAACCTGAGACAATTAGGGAGGGAGATATATCTCTGAGAATGGAGAGAGAGAAAGCTACTAACATATGAGCTGAGGGTTGTCTTCACCTTGCTACTGCGTAAAAAGCAGAAGCAAGGCTGTGCAATCAGGTATATGTCCATATGTGCATCTGTATTTTCTCTCCCAGACCTTTGAAACCTGATGAACAATTTCAAATACATTTGAAGATAGATAGGATTCCAAATGATTACATTTTACAAGACTCATACAAATTGGCAAGCAAAAGACCTTTAAGTGCCCAACACAAATATCCTAAGAAGATGGCTGAAACACGTCATACACTATCAGATACCCAAAGAATCCAGACAAGAAAGTCTTTCAAAACATATGAATGCCTCTCCTCCCAAAAAACCCAGAACATCTCAACTGAAACTTACTGATTTCTATGAGACAGAAATGTGTAAGAGAAGAAGCTACTACTATCATGAAATTACTTGGCAACTAGCTCAAACTTTCACTTAATGTTGTAGCTATGGCCTGTTTGAAGCCTCAGATACCATGTGATACTCAGAAGGTAACAAGTGGAGTTAGCAACAATTCCTTAGAAAGCCGTTTCTTTCCACCTAGTCTGAGCTGCGTCATAAACCACAGGGTTGAACCCTTGTTACTTACCCAGATGGGTACCTTTTTCAGGTAATGATTCGTCTCTTTTATGCTGCCCAGGCAAATGCTGAGTATCTTGAATTGTACTGGAAGCTACAGGATGCATAGATGAATCTGTAGTTTTCATAGAATCATCTTGTTTTGCTAATGTAAACCAATCCTTTACCTGAGAAACTGTAGCCTATGAAAAGAAGTTTCATAGAACAACTAAAATTTTTCTGTTTATTGCAGTATTTCTGAGAGCTACAGCTTACTGTCCATAGGAATTTTGTGCAGTCTGTTTGTGTAGATTTCTGTAAGGATTGTTCCCAGTGCAGAGAGCTGTATGACAGTAGCTGAGCATGCTTGTATCAGCTGAGCTTCTGTTTAGGTTACATACAACTCATCGACCTTCTTCTATAGCACAAAAAACTTTGAATATAAAAGCTATTTAGAGAATCGGAAAATGGTTTCGGTTGAATGGGACCTTGAAGATCATCTATTTCCAACCCCCCTGCACTAGACTAGGTTATTCAAGAGTCAGTTGTCCCATTAGGTCGTGACCTCAGTTACAAAAATTCTACACAATTCATTCAATCTATCTTGATGTTACACCCGCTAAACATGTTTATTTTACCTCGCCAAGTGATACATAGAACTTCTTCATAGTCAATGAAGTGTCATCCTCCTCAGGAGGGGGAGAAATTGGGCGTTGCTTCCATATCCAGGGAGAGTAGTCACTATCTATAACGAAATTAATGCCACTCTTGCTCCATTCTACCTGTGATATCAATTTAGCTAGTCTAAAAATAAATGTTGAGACAAGAAAATAATTAATTTTAGCTTTTAATCAGAGAAAACAGTTGATTTGTCCACAGAATTGGCAATTTAAAAAAATTGTCTATCTAAAAAAAATTGCTACAGAGAACTTCATAATCTGCTTTTTTCATAGAATAATGGAATTATAGAATATCCTGATTTGGAAGGGACCCACAAGGTTCACTGAGTCCAGCTATGTATTATTTCGGCCTTCACCTGCTGTCACATATGTAAATGCCAGTACTGCCACTGCACAGCTCACCAGCTTTACAGATAGTGCCCTACTTTGCATTACCAAGCTTTACCAGTAAAAATTACTTCTTTCAGGATGATTTTGCATATATCTCTGCAGTCCCAAGCCCTGCCAAGAATCCCTTGAACATTTTGTTCACTAAAATTGAACTATTCTCCCAGACTGCAGAAACCCTGTATCACTACCAGATACTACAGCTCTGGTACCCGACGTAAGCAATCTTCAGCAGTAATGCCACAGCACTGATCACACTGATCGAACTTGCAGATGGTAACAAGACAGCTGGCACTCTCATGTCCAGCAGGCTGCTCTGTGAGGATTTCATAGTACTGAACAGTTCTCCAATGCTACTTTGTGTTAGTGTGAACCTCACAAAGTTCAGGAAAGGAAATCTTAGAACCACATGACGACAGTGAGGATGTTCTGGCCTCAAGAACTGGTCAGAACTTAGTTAAGTTAGAAAGAAGTACAAGCCAACCAAGTCACATGTGAAGGGAAGATGAAGCCTACACTTGAGCCTACAACCAAGCGAGTGCTCAGTTTTATTTGTGCCCACTATTGGACATAAATAGGATTTAATTCTAGAGCTAGGCTGTCTTGGTCTTGAAACACAAGTTTCCCTTTTAGCATCTGAATTTATCTTGATTCTGATTCAGGAAAGCATCTTGAACTCCTGAAGTCAACTGAAATTAGGTACATGCTTGAAGTTGGTTTTATGCAATTGTCAAACTCTGCTTGATCAAATCGTTTGTTACAGCAGACAATCAAAGTTATTGTTTCATGAGGCCCAGATATGTTAAAGCAGGCCGTTAATAAAGGTATAATTCAGCACTCTCACAGTTTGCACACTTTTCCCCCTTGAACTTAAGTGCAGTCTCCAGGTTATTGAAAATAAAAAAACATTTTTAATTTTTTAACTGTAGAAGTCTATATGCCAGTAACCACTCTGCCATTACAATCAGTAAACATGAGTTTTGTGAACCATACTGCCAGGCTGCCTCTCTTTTTGGGCCCCTAAAACATGCTACAATCATCTGCATCTAGACACAGCCTTTAGGGATGGAGAGGTAGGTCCTTCCAACAAAGCACACTAGATCTCCTGAACATCTGCTGAAAGGACATCTGGAAAAACACTGCAAGTTTGTAACAGTAAGTCATCCAGCTATGCCATGGCATCCCACAGAGAACTTTGCTAAAGGAACTCTGACAGTGGGCCCAATGACACAAAATCAATAATTGAAATAAAAAAGACTTGCTGGTTTTTTCCAAATTTATTTCATGGATTTGGAAAACTTCTACTTATATGGCTTACATACTGACTAGCAAAAGATGCATTGCTACCATGATATCTCTGAGGAACAGAGATTTAGAAAACAGTAAATCCCATTCTTGCTCTCTGTAATGGTGTAGTATAGGATGTTATTCATGGTCAAGGAATGATGAGTGAAAAAAGTCACTGGCTTTATGCAGGCCACTAAAATTTTACAATAAAGAAAACAGAACAAAAGATGGTCAAAACCACTTTAAGAATACTACCAAGGTGAATTAAACAAAAGAGGAAAACATACACATTTAAAACTGAAAGAAAACATAAAAGATGGCAATACCTGTATTCAAAGTAACAGTCACTTTCTAGAAATGCTGGAAGCCTTTCTTTCTTAATCCACTGAATTGCTTGCTCTTGATTGAGTTGCTATTAAAAAAGAAATGCCAAAGATTTGCAGTATTCTTGAGTTTCTTGGCTTATTTGCCTCGTAACAGATTCTCTACATCCCCCTTCTACAGAAACATCGTCTCAGGAAAACAAATGTAGAGTGAACATCACCTTTGTGCTGGAACAATTACTTTCCTATTAAAAGCTAAAAAGGTATAAATCTGATTTCACCTATTAGAGTACAACTTTTGTAACAAATCATGAGTGTTTTTTCTTCAGAAATAATGTGTGTAAGAATCATTCTTTTACTGTACAATTTCAAATGCACATTAGATGCACAAAAATTTTCTGCAATAGAAAACTGCTAGTTTTTCTGACTTTTAACACATTTTATAAATATCAGCTACTGTATTTTTCCTCAAGAATTTAAAGATTAAGGAACCCTTAGATTAAGTTATACTTTCAGAATGAAGAAGCTGTGGATATTAAAACCAAAATCAAACAAATAGAAATCCAATTAGTTATCACCTCTCATGCTTTTATGTTGGATCATTGCATAACTGCATCGCACACAGTCATTTTCATAGTGGAAACCTACGTGTATTGTGACCTGGAGCCACAATAAATTTCTGCTCAGGCAGTCAAAGCCTCCATGCCTCGTTGAAGCAGAAAGAGACATGTCTCCAAAGAGTGTTTTGGGGATGAAATGGAAATGTTGAGCAGCAAACTACACAGAGACAGCTAACAAAGAAGTTACACTTAGATTCTTACACAGGGAGTGAGATCTCTGACTATGGGCCATAACAACCCATAGTTGTTTCCCTTAGAAATTACATACAGCACTTTCTAGGGGTTTTTTTAATAGTGTGCTTTTCCCACTCTTAGGGGATGATCTATTTTATTCATCTGAGGTGCATTTTTCCTTTTAGTGAAGGTGAGACTAATTATTTTGAAGAATGCAGTAACTACCCTTGTCCATAAAAACAGGTGAAGTTTGGGCAAGGACGGATACTACTTGTTATATCAAGTAATTAATTTATGTAGATCACAGCTTGGATTTTCTTTCCATGAGCTAATATTCCATTTGGGGCAAGGGTTATTTCTGCCTCATATGTATCTGTAGGGGATTAAAAAAATCTGAATTACTCAGAAAGTGGGTGGTTTCATTTAGAGAGAAGAAAATATTTCAAAATATGGAAAGCTTATGTTGGCAGTGGCTCATACAATGTAATTTGTGGAGATGGAGACTAATTACTCCCAACCACACAGTGTATGCTTCTTTTTGGCAATTGACAAGTTTTTTTGAAATACAGAAGATAGTCTCTTTATTTTGGCATTTAATATTTATGCATTTACTGACTTACAGCCCAGTTTTTTATCTGAATGATTCATAACATGCTCACGTCTGTATATGGCTGGTACGCAAAACTATATGTCATATCAGAAGGAAAGAATCTCTATTCTTTCCCCATCCCCAGAGAAAGATGCTACATTTAATTTGATGGGGTTTGTTACCTTGGTTAGCTTCCTGACCCAACCAGCCTTAGGCCTTGCTAGGACCTGATCCAGCAAAGCTTTTAGCACATGTTTAAGTTTAAGCATGTGTTTAACTTCCTTTGATTAAAGTGAAAAACATACTTAAGTGCTTTGCTGAACTGGGGTTTCTCTGAAGTAAGGTATGTGGGATGCCAGCCAGTTTCTTTCCATAGTTGTGATCAATTCTACACAAGTCCACAGATTTCTTTTCTCAACATATTTTACACCATTGATATTGACTATCGATGAGAAGACACCTATTTCCACATCAATGATTTGCAAATCTGCAAACACGCATGCAGAGAACTTTTGCTTATCTGTAAATCTGTAACAATCTGAGAAGGAAGTAAAATACAGAGAAAAATACCACTGAGTGTATTTCTTAGTCAAGATGTGTTTAAATTCAGGCCATAGCCTGAAAGGCCTACTAGGATTTTCCAGTCATAACTCCTTTCCATAAGTAACCTGCCAGTGATGACCACTCAAGGTGACTTTTTGTAAGCAATGTAACATTCAAAACAACTGTCAATTTCTTCAGTCGGTGTGAAGGCAGCCAAAGCAAAGCAAACAGCATCACCTGACGACTGAAAGATCAAATCCTATTTGATTTGAACAGAACTACTTGATAAGAGTTGATCTGGGGTGGCTTCTCTTGGTTAGGTCATTGTAGTACAATGAATGGAGCTGACTTCTTTCACCTTGTGTAGTTTCAGTAACCATTGGGGGCAAGCTGTTTCACAGGCCATTTTTTTCCTGCTCAGACTTGAGATGCCAAGCTGAACTGGATGAGGCATCTGTGTTGCCCATCCAGTAAAGGAGGAATCAAAAATAAGAAGAAATACCACCCTTTCCACCCAAAAGGAGAAGAAAGGGTACTGAGGCATATTGCTCCTCAAAAGGCTATAATGCTTCCCATTTATGGAAAATATCCCAGGGAAAGAAATGGAATCTTAAATAATACAGAAGCCCTGTTTCTCCAGACCACATGAAAGAAGAAAGTAATAGTGAAATGGCTTTGAATTTCTCAAGAAAGGCCATCCACTGTGGTAAGGATGGGAGGTTAGCCCAGAGAGCCACACTTGCACAAACACACAGCATTTCCTCAGTTTAATACTGAGAGGAAATAAGAAATCAAGAGTAGCCTCTTCTGCTTTTGTGCTCTCAAGCAAAGTATTTGTGAAAATCATTAATTAACTTGGTAGGCATGTCTGTGGGCCTTGTCCTTTTGTATCATTTGTCCAGTTTAAATGCAGATAAGTGCAATATCACATTCGTATAATTTTGTTAAACATCATTGCCTTTTGACCTCTCTCAACACTGTTTTCTTTTCTGAAAATCATTAATCTTATATGGAGAAAAGCAGCAGTCTGTTATAACTCCCTGCTTTTCTCTCAGTTTTCCAGATATGACATAATTTTGAGCAGCCACTGCAAAAAATGTAGCAAGAGCTTAGACTGGCCTTGAATAAAATGAAGTCATGTCAGTCACATCCATGCAAAATAAGCAAGAAAGGAACAAACCAAGCAACCCAGTGAAATACTTTTTGTCCTCAAAACATTTTCTTTAAAGTCCCACATCCAATTATACCAACTTGTATTCTCTCAGGTGCATAAGATGCTTCAACTCCTGATTTTAACCTTCCTAGTTTGTGATGAAGATGGCCCGGGAAGTAGGCAGGTAAGAATACCAAAACTGATACTGTCTAAGCAAGCCTGAAACCGGATTTTTTTTTTCTGAATTCCAACCCATTTTTCCATTAATTTAGCTCTCTTCTTGCCAAAGATTATTTTTTCTGGCCATTTCAATTGATGCTAACCATGTAAATCCTTTAGGAATTAATGGAAGAGAGACTTATGTGTTGCCAGACCACAGATGAGCTCATAGCCACACAAGGAAATTAATTAATAAGGAAAGACTGAGCTGCATTAGTTTCAGTCAATTTGCACATTCCAGGGATCACTAGTAAAGTAACTGTTGTCATAATATTTTTTCTTTTAATATTAAAAAGTATTCAGACCACACAGTTGAACCCTGCCCTACAGAATCTTCAAAATTCTGTGCTACAGGATGTGCATCTGTAATTCCATTCACTTGTCTGCTAGACACATGTGCATTACAGGGCATAATTTGGCCCATCATTATGTTTTCCTAACATAAATTAACATTTTTCCCAAGCTACCAAGCCAAACACAACAATAAGTATTGCCAGTATTTCTACAGTAAGATCTAAATATAAACTCAGGGGCTATAAGATGCTTACCATAGTGTTGTAATTTGGATCAATACCGAAGGTTGGAGAAGCACTGTGCATTTTGGAGAGCTGCCCATCATTCTCTGCTTTCCTTAGAACATCATAAATGGGGCTTGGAGGTTTCTGATCATGTAGAATCTTTTTCGGCTGGCGTTCCAGGCATCGTGGGGGATAATTAACTACTTCAAAAGCCCCAACGTCAGAGTTAAACTTCACCGGCTGGGCAAAAGTCTGCAAAAGAAGTTTGGAAAGCTTATGGTACTGTAATAAGGCAACTGTCATTTAACAAATTACTTTTTATCATATAGAGGCATCCTACAGAATACAAAACTGTATTATGAGGTTTCTTTCTCTTGGGGCCTGAAATAGTAATTTTTCTGCATTCTTGTTTTTGCTGTATAGCTTTCCAAAGCATTCCTACTTTTTTATCTCAGCAATGCTTAATTGTCAAGAATTTAATTCATTCTAGATCACAGACCATTATTTTTCACATGTAAATAAGAGATCCAGCACATTGATATCTAGAATATATAATTAACTGTGACTTTAGTAACTGTCCCAAAGAGAAGTACTCACCTACAGTATCAGATCTCCAGTATTATTCTCCCATTCATTATTATCAACAATCAAGGCTTGAAAATATTAACAATGAAACTGACCTCTTAAATGTGAGATGCATTTGAGGAAGATGAATCTGAAGATTTTCATGTGTAGGAAAGGTTTGGCACCATATTGTTACTTGTAGGTTGAACAAGTACCAAAACCCATGCCCTGTAGTAAATTTTATTATACATCACTAGTTCAGGCAGATACTGTATAATAGATGAGGTAGACTAAAATTCAATTTTGGCCATGCAATTGTGACTTTTGTCAAGGCACAAAACTCCACTGCATGTGTACACACTAAAACAGAGATATCTTTCATCTTTTAAGCTCTAATATTAGGTATTTCCCTAAAAGACTTTCGAATTATCTTACTTGAAATGAAGAGGAAAAATATGGATGAATTTTACAGAAGTCATAGAGGATACCCATGACTGTTATGAATAGGAGATTATATAGAATTTATGTCCATTATGTACTCTATATTATATAGAGTATATAAGCATCTCTGCAGTCAGCTGGACAACAAGGCATGTTGTATTTAAGCACTCAGGAAACTATGGCCACACCTAGACCCAGTGCCAAAATTCATTTTGGCTTCATTCCAGACAGGATCCCACCTGGTGTTTGTACAGTTGTCATTCCCCTGCATGTAATAAGAATATTTTATTTGTTCAAGTACTATATTTTTAATTTCCTTGAACTTTTTCATATATCACATATATGCACACAGACATAATTAATATACATTCTAAATATGCTAAATACATGCTACATATAGCATAGAAATATATTACAGAACAATTTGATTCTTCTTCACACCTGTATAAGCCCAAAGTAATGATATTACTGTCACCTATTTTGTTGCTTCTGTTTGAAGCCCCCTTGTTGATCAATGTCTTGTAGAGCAATGACCATAATTGAACCATGTGGCTGCAACATGTGGTTTCAACATTCCCTACTTATCCCATAATGTCTCACTGTGGAGGCTCAGCCTGGCAAAGCACACAGCATGTGAGAGCTTTAAGTGTATGATTAGTGCCTATGACATCACACCACCACTGCTCAGGGCCATGCATTGAATTGCACGAGTCTGTTCAGTTACCAAACTTCAGCTGAAATCATGGATTGGTTTTTGTTCTCTGACACCTTGTGCCTCTTTTGGCATTCATTTTCTCCAGGGCACTCTGCAGGTTTTAGTGGTTTTTTTTCCAGATGTACTGAACAGCATCTAAAAAACCTTTTATGTGCAGTAGATTTCCCTACATTCAGACCTCCTCCCAGTTTGCTATGTGTACATTTCATTTACTTTCAAACCTAATTTGGGCTGCTACCAGCTTTTAAGTGACTAACTGTGCAACCTTAATAGCCTTTAAATGTACTCTTCCTTATATATTCCTTCATGTTTTAAAAAAGAAACAGAAGAAAGTACACCAAGAAACAAAGTACTTCCGTTTCTTAGGATGTGAAATGCTCTCACAAGCGGAAAAAAAAGCAAGCAAAATACAAATTTTGTAATAAAGGGCTATGTGACTAGACATGATGAGATTATTTTGGTTCCATGTTTTTCAAATTGAAAACTAAGCAAATACAATATTAGTTTATCACATGTATCTACTTCTATTGAATCATTTGTAACTTACTCTAGATCTAGGGTTTTTTTGATATATATATTCTGTTTAGCTGAACAGAAAACTATGGCAACTTTAATATAGTGAAACAGATGCTAGTGACAATTTTTAAAATGTAAAGTGTATTGCTGTTTTGGGAGTATGATTACCAATCATTTATAAGACAAATATATTAATGGAGCAAAAGAACATGCAGTGATGGGATAGGAAGATTTAGACTTTGTACACTACAAACTTTGCTGAAAAAGGGGGCTCTAGTCCAGACTTTTGGGGTTTGGATGTAGTTACACATCCCCAGGGACATCAAAAGGCATGCATACTTCTATCAAGTCAGAGAGCAGCCAGTAGACTTGAGACTAGTAAGGATGCATCTGGAATACTGCATCCAGTTTTGGGTCCCCTGTACAAGAAGGATATTCACATATTTGATCAAGTCCATCAGACGACTACCAAGATGGTCAGAGGCTGGAGCACTCACTCTTAAGGAACAAGCTCTGGGAAGACTAGCAGCAGCCTTAGAGTATTTACAAGGAGATTGTTGAACAGATAAAGTCAGGCTTTTTAAGGCGGTGTACGGTGGGACCACTTAGCATACACTGAAACAACAGAAGTCTCAACTAGATTATAAGAAAAAACGTAATTGTGGGATGATTAGCATTGGGACAGGCTGTCCAGAGAGGAATCAGCTGTTGGAGGTTTTCAAGACCAATTGCAGAAAGTGCCAAGCAACCTGGTGTCAGTACTAAAGCACTGACCCTGTTTTGAGCAGGAAGCCACACTACAGACCTCCTCAAAGTCCCTTCCAGACTTTGTACAAGTCCCAGATTCCCAAGAGAGAATCTCTCTATCTCTCAAACTATCATATAAAAGCATTTTAGAATAGTTCAAGCTTTCTGGAGAAGCTTGCTTTAAAAAAACTAGAATGATAAATCAGAATGTTTTTATAAGCACAACAAAAGAAGAGATAATTCCTAATCTTCTTAACTCATCATCACCACAAAAATGATAATGTTATGAGAAAAATCAAGTGGAAACACACAAAAACACACCCCCAGAACCTGATTTCTTGCAGGAAACATTTTCGCAGTTACCATACAGGAGTGAGGATCAGTCAATCTGTTTTCTTTTCGGTATGTGAAGAACTTTGGGGCAAAACACACAATCTAACCATTCTCACACATTACAAGCCACAAAAAAAAATGCACCAAGAAACTGTTCAATACCCTGTAGCAAACCTAAAACCTTTGCAGTGGAAGTCAAGTACTGTAAAATGAGAGAGGTTTATGGCACCACCAATATTCCGGCATTGCAATAATGAGGAATCTCTTTGGTGAAGATGCCTATGTTAAAGAGTGGATGATAGTCTGCACTATAAAGGAAAGGGAAGAAGTTATCCATGCCAATCTAATATACTAAGAAATTTCTTTCTTACCCCACATTTGGCAAGTGCTTTGGCTTTTAACAGACAAGTAAAATACACTAACCACAGACTAAGTGTATCATTCTCTTTAGTTTGAGCCAATTTTTGATGCTTTGAAGATAGAAAGGGAAATCTCTGGAGAAATGATACCTCAAGATGTTAAGAAAAAATAAATCGAGTTTGGCAGGAGCCTTGAAGCTTGGGGTTCATACATTATCAATGTAGAACAATAAATAAGATCAAGGACTTGAGAATACCAACAAATAAGAAGTCTACAGACTTCGCAAACTTTCACTCACAGGGAAGTCTCCCCCCAAAGCCAGTATGATCAATGTCACTCAGTGTAGTAATCTCAGCTTCAGAAAAAATCTCTGAGCAAATAACAAAAAGCTGTTTTCAGACTGTGGTACAGCAATACTATTAAATAAATAAACAATTGCATATACTTTTTTGACAGCAAAGAAATTTCTTAGCTGTGAAATGCACATTGAATACGGTTTTCAGCTGAAAAATAAACAGAATACATAATTCTGAAACCTGAAGTTATACACTTAACTGAAGGGAAGACAAATTTCTCTCAGTCCTCCCATAACAGAAACCAAAACAGCATCCATCACCATGTTGCCAGGATATCAGACATATAAATCTCACTGTTCTCTGTCTTAACAGTTTTCAGATACACTCAACTTCGGATACAATTAACAAATGTGTAAATATGCTCGCATCCCAGACCCAAATAACGTAGTTTGATCCCAAGAGAAACAGAATGACCACAGTTTGGCTGCTTCTTAGGTTAAGGGCGGGAGTGAATAGAGATCTCATCCAGGAGCATTGCCAAAACTTCCTTAAGAAGGGTATATGTATATCATAAATAAATGTCAGTGAGAGTCCACACCAGAGGAGAATTTGAGCAGCTCTATGAAGTGTCTGGAAAAATTCACACTACACATGGTCAACGCAAAATCTCCCATTGACTTTAGCGAGTCCAGGATTTCCCTTCTGTTGTTGAGTAAGACAAAAGTCGTAATCACGTATCACAATCTAATTAAGAGAGAAGAACATTTAGAGTAAGCACACTATCAATGAGGAATGTAGTCAGGAATGTTTTGTTTGCTTCCTTCAATGTCAAAGACATGATGCCAATTTTAGTCCTGGGTAAGTCTCAACATAACATGCATGTAGGGCCTTCTGTCAAAGCCTTTTAAAGGGAGGTTATATTGGCAACTGCAGCCTCCGTCCTCACACCTGGAAAAGACAAGAGGAAACTAATGAGCGTGCACTGATGCCTTGAATAGATTATTTGATGTATGGAATTATTCAAAGTCATCTTCAAAGCCGTGAAGAGCCGGAACTGTGCAGCAGAGTGGATTGCTTTTTTGCTTTCTGCCCTTTCTGTAATCTGCTACTCAGATCAAGCAAGATTTTATTCTTGACAGCACTAGGTTTGCAGGACCATTCTGTCTTCAGAAAGACCGACTGGCCCAAGCTTTGCTACTTGGGCTTTAATTGTTTTCAGAATCATCACCTGCATCAAATGCTGGACCCCAGACTACTTGGAGGAGAGCTTTTACAGTGAAAACAATGTTCAAAAGAAATATTCTTCAAATCTAAAGTTGATAAAATTATGGTCACTTAGTAGATTTCTGCTGCAAGGGAAACCAACAACCAGGGACTTGCCACCAAAATGTCATCTCCTGAATGTGCTTCAATTGAGGCACTTTTGTCTCTAGTGCAACTCCTTGAGGCTGCAAAGAGGAGGAGTGTGCCTTCCTCAGGATCACTGGTAACTGGAAAATGACAGGTAAGACCCAGCACAGACTTGGGATGGAATGAGTAGCAAGCAGCTTGTAGAGTGCAGGAGAAACAAGCTGACATTACTGTGATCGCCTTCAACACTGAGCTGGATGGCAATTTCTGACTTCTGAATTTTCATTCCTGACTAAACATATCCTTGGATGTTTTTAATACATGAATCAGAGATTCAAATTCTAGCCTGAACTCCTAGAAATGGAAATATAGCCAGGCCAATGTTTCTCTTAAATCTTTCATTTTACATTAGTTACTAAGGAAGGTGTAACTCATTTGCGTGCCATGTAATTGGTTTCTGCTACTGTGAAAGCACTGTACTACTGGCAACAAGTACCCTCCTGAGGTTTTTTGTATTATGTATTTCAGAAATACTTTCTGTAAATTACACTTTATTACAGTATATAGCTCTTTGGAGTACCTAGATATTTATGTCAGATTACATTGAATGCCATTATAACAAGAGGATCACATAAGGGATACACTGTAAATCAAAGCAAAAAAAAAAACCCACATGAAAAACCTGTTGCTGCTATAGCAAGTCCCCAGTGATACAATTTTCCATCTACTAATGGTGCATTATAAATCAATGCAGAGGCAGTCCCTTAAAATAAGCATATGCTCCCCCTGATTTCTTGTATCAAGTCTCACAATATTTTCAGTTTAACTTGTTGCCTAACTACTAGCACACCTGGGTAATACTGTTCCCAGGCAACAGTGTGTAAGCACAACAAGAATAAAGCAATGGAAATTTCAATGCGCTGTTTTAGTAGAAGCCTTCTGAGAAGGAGAGGGAAATCAGGAATGCAAGGTATTCAAACCACAGAACTCAAGGCATTAACAGAACTTAATCCTGAAGAGGATAAATCCTTAGGAAAAGATCAAAGAGAAAATAAAACCAATTATGAGAACATTACAGTTAAAAATAGCTAATAGATCATCTGTTTTCATGAAGATATGTAAATATGTAGAAGAGAGACCATGCATCATCTTAGAAACCTATCAAGATTACCAGCATAAAACAGTGTTTACTAGGAGTGACTGTGAACTCTTTTCTGTGGACTTCCAGAGCTGTCAGGAGTGCCTGGACAATTGCTGCAGTTCAGAGCTGCTGAGCTGCACCAGGACTGTAGGCTGAGGAGATCTCTGAGCCCAAGAATTTTGGCATCCAACAGATGTCCTGAAATTTGCGTATGTCCAAGGAGATCAAGAGACCAAAAAGGCTGAACTTCTTAACCACTCCATCCTCTGCAATTTGGGCAAAACTTGAAGCATAGTTTCCAAACAAGCAGCAAATGCATGGAAGATGGTACTCCTGTGCTAAGAACAATCTGGCACATGGAGGAAGGCCTGGGTTTAAAACCTGAGTAGTCAGGCTTGGATTTAGGCAGACATCCTAAGGCAGCTGCAGGGAGAGGGGGGCAGCGGGGGCCTGAGGGAGTGGAGATGTTGGAGGAACAAAAAATCCAGCCCTCCCACCACACATTTTGTTCCATCTGTGTCTCTCTAGCTTTGCATACTCTTTGGAATCTTGCAGTGTGGTGAAAGCATATAAAGACCGAGCTCCTGAAAGAAGTCAGTATCAACGCTGTGCACAAAACTCACACTCTGACATAGAGTTAATACCTCCAGATTCTATTTTAGGATTAAATTTGGCAGGAGGAGCCCATTCTACCATCCTTAGTAGCGCAATTTCCATGCTGTGTACATTTACACAAATCTGTGATGTGGCTTAGAGAGACAGCTATGTCCGGTTCAATTTAGTAAGCCAAATCAGTCAGTTATGAATCACAACTGAACTTATTTCATTAGTGGCTTCACCAAAGTCTGAGGTCCAAGGAGCATCAAGAAATATTCTACCCTCTCCTAATGCTGGCAGTGGCTCCTACCAAGCAAGCTGTAGAATGGATATATGTTCTTGTAATGTAGCCTGTTGGACTGCAGTGCCCTAGGAAGGGAATGGACTGCGGGGCAGTTCTGTGGCACATCAGGTGGGAGCCACAAGTGACACTGTGGAAAGGCCTGTGCCACCTGGCAAGGGACTTTGTAAGGTGTCAGGGCCAAGACTTCTAAGATGAAGCTGGATGAGGTTGCCACATTGAGGGAGCAGGATTGTACATGTGACTCTCAATTGAGTATGGGGAGGCAGGCTAGTTGATAGGGAAAAGGAGCAAAATATAGGAGAACTGGTTAAATACAGGGTACTGGGTGTGATGGTTTAACCATAACTGGATCAGCACACAGAATACAGGATAAGGCTGCATCCTTCTAGCTGAAAATGGGAGAGAAACAGGAGGGAAGTGCCAACTTTGAAACCTTCTGAGCCATGAAGAGAAAGAGTTTGTTCTTTGTTGGAGTGAGAGCTCCTCTGAACCCAGGCCCAGAGGAAAGCCAAAGCAAAGGGGTTGAATAAAACCTTTGGATAAGCTGAGATACATGAAGTCACACCAAAGTGAAATAGAAATATAGATTTTTAACTTTTAGTAGAAATATATGCCAAGTGCTTTAAACATTGAAAAGCTGCAGCAGAGACCTTAAACGCAGTTCCTACTGCAGCAGTGTAACCTTCACAGAATTTCTTTACTTTATACAAACATAGATGGAACTATACTGTTCACATTTTTTAGACAGAGTGTTCACATAAACAAAAAGAGCTGATAGAAACTATATATGCAAATCTGTGTAATACCTATGTAACATTTGTGTAAGACTTACAACTACTAGAATTAGACCAGGATAGGTTAAGAAAAGAAAAACTAGAATTGTGTGTTAATTTTATTGGTCAATTAACAAATATAATCCACATTTCTGTAAGTTTAGAGAAGAAGAAGAAGCTGTTTTCTACTTGCTGTTTGCCTGCTGGTGCTGCTGTTGCTGCTTGGCCTTATCATGTAACCCCTTCGAACTCTACCTTCAGAAAACTATGAGACTATGAAATAAAGAACTTTAGCAGGACAGCAGCCTCCTCTGCTCTTTCACCCTCATCCAAAAAGGGAGGATATCCCATCAAAAGCTCAACCATTCTTGAGCTCAAATGTTAATTAATCACTGAATGCATTGCCAGAAAACTGTAAAAGGACAAACATTCATTATGCCGTCATGCTGTGACACTGTAATAGGGCAGACACCTTTTAAATAAGTATTTATGTGTTTTTCTCATTTCCTATTCATTTTATTTTAGTGCACTGTGATTTAAATACATAAATTATTAATTACATAAGTTTAAATACATAAACCAAGAAGGTCTGGTGTACATTCGGAAGAGCATTGCCAGCAGGTCAAAGGCTCATCAGTACATCAGAGACATGGAGCTTCTGAAGCAGGTCCAGTGGAGGGCTATGAAGATGATTAAGGGACTGAAGCAACTCTGTTATGAGGAAAGATTGAGGGAGCCAGGCACATTCAGGCTCAAGAAAAGACAAATAAGAGGGGACCTCATCAATGTCTATCAGTATCTGAAGGGAGGATGATGCCAGGCTCTGCTCAGCAGTGCCAAGCAATAGAACAAGAGGCAACGGGCAGAAACTGGTGCACTTGAAGTTCCACCTGAACACGAGGAAGAACTTCTTTACTGTGTGGGTGACTGAGCACTGGAACAGGCTGCCCAGAGAGGTGGTGGAGTCCCCCTCACTGGAGATATTCAAGAACCATCTGGATACAAATCAGTGTCATGTGCTCTGGGATGACCCTGCTTGAGCAGGGAGGCTGGACCAGATGACCGATCCACTGTGCTCCCTTCCAACATGACTCATTCTGTGATTCTGTAAATTAGCAAGATAACATCTGTCTCCAGAAGTCCAGATGCTGGGCTGTTCTTACTGATAATAACACTGAGCACTGAGAGTTGCTACCATTAAAATACAGATATATTGTAAAAGTCATTTAAGTAGCAAGCGGCAAAATATAAAATTTTCCAAGATGGATTAAGTTACTCTTAATCTTAGTAAGGCATTTCTTGTATTTTTCAATGGATTTCTGTAAGGTACTTACCGGAAGACTCAAAAATTCATTAAAGTAATCCACAAGCACATCATCTGTGGCTAAGCATTCTTCCTATAGAGACAAAACCACAAAGCATGGCTTGTAATAACTTGCACTAACATGGTTTGAATGCACTATTGCCTCAAATTGTATTTTTTCCATGAGATATGACATAGAAGCTTTTGCAAAATATTATTTCCCATTTTTGAGAATATAGTCATTGCATCACTGTTATATTCTAGCCATTGCACACTGCCAAGGTCCTTAGCAATTTAAAACACACACATGAAGGTAAATCCTTTGCCAATAAATGTATAGATAAAGCTTTCATAAACCCAACAGCTTCTAGATGCTGAAAGTCTGCATGTTTACTTTTGAAAAAATGTGCATAAGCTAACAGTCTAGAAATTCCCCACGTTGTACCTTTCTCTCTTGCACTTGGGAAGAAGGAGAGTATAGTATTTCACCAGGGCCACCTTCTGCTCTCATGCTGCCACTTGGCGATGTTTGAGGGAAAAAAGGGAGTTCACTAACCTATAATTTGGCTCAGCAAGCAAGCAGTGTACGCCATACTTTGAATCTGACAGAACTGGGAGGCTTCCTGTTCACCTCACCCAAAGTAAAGACTGCATCTGCAGGTGTTTTTGTATCCTTTTTGACCCCTGCATTTTAAATCCTGCTAACTTGACTCAAAAACTGTGGACTAGAAGTTGACTTTTTTTTGCTGTTGACAAATACAAAAGTATGGCTCCAAATCTTACTTTTACTGTACTCAGTATCTCCACCATCCCCATTTCAATTCAACAGAGGGGAAAACTGGAACATCATTCCTCTGGTCTTCAGATATGTGTCTTCAGTATAATGAAGACACTTAAATAATTTTTAATAGTTTCATTTTTCTGAATATTCTATAATTTCAGCCTTGCAAAGCAAGGAGAATGCATTTAAACCTAATGTATTTGCCAATAGCAGCAAAGGTGTTGCAACACAAATCTTTTTTCTCTTTCTTAAGTTCATAGCATTGAACTGTGCTAGTGAGGAATAGCATTAAAGAGAGGTTATGCACAGAGTACAGGCAGGCAGTATCTTGATCCAAACCCCAGTGGTCTAACATAAATACAGATAGCTTGTGCTCAGATAAGGAAGAAATCTGAGATAACATGCATGACAAGTCGGGACTAGACCTAGATGGCGTTTGTCTGGCCCTAGTCTGCCAGCATTTATTCCTTAGCACTTGTGGTTGCTGTTATGACTGATACAGGACAGGCAAGCTAGCTCACACTCACTAGAAAATGCTGCCAGTGCTGAAAGCAAGGCTTTCGTGCTTTATTTGCATCACAGGCCTGTGGCCCAAGGCAATTGCAGTGCCACGGACTTAGAGATGTTTGGGCGCTGATTAAATAGAAATTACCAGAGTGCCTAACCCATTTTGAAATCAACAGAAGATCCTCTCACTAATGTCGATAGGCAATCAGATCCAGAAATATCAATTCTGCAAGTGTTAACACAATCAAGAAAAGAAACTAATTAGAAACAAGCTATAGTCAGCCTCATATTTGGTTTGACACTGACAAGGATGAATCTTGAGATAGGACTAGATATGGTAATACATCGTGAAAATATTTTATTTTTTCAAAGGACTTATTCAAAACAATTAATTTATTATTGGCTGAAGTCTAAGCTCTTTAGGAATATGCAGGTAATATGTTTTTAATTTCCCAAAGATATAATTCTCTGTAGTCCCATATAACACCAAGAAATGTAAACACAATGGTTGATTAATAGATAAAATGTTTATGATCTTCTTAATGTGAGCTTTATTACTTACTGCATCTATACACAATATAGTTTCCCCTGGTTTTTGGAGGTTTTTTGTAGACAGTCTTATTTTCATTTGAAATCATAGTTGCACTTTTGTATGTGCACATTATAGGTTATGGAGTTGCATGTACAATACTATAGCTTAGATTTTTGTGTCAGAAAGCATTTGGTTTCATTTCTTCCCATACCATCTCTCCTGCTGCACAGTCCAAATTATGACTAAAAAAAGCTGCCTTAGAATTGCAGCTGGAGGTTAAGGTGTGCTAAAAATTGGTCCAAAACTTATGTTGGTTCTGTTTATGGTAATAAACACTATAAATAAAAGAGTATCTAGAGGTTCCCAAAAGCAGTATCAACAAATTTATACATTAAAATACACAGTGACAAAGGCATCCAAAACAGGGAATAGGCAAACATTACCTGAGCTGCAACATTAAAGGTGTCATTTCTTATGAGGTAACAGACAAACATATATACCTTTCAAACAAGAAGGTAAACATCAGGGAAATCCTACAATGAGTTATGAGCAAAGGGCAGAAAAAGTAAAGTACGGAGATTGCTAAACCTGTCAGGTTGAATCTTCTAGTTATTTGTTTCCTTCCTTCATCTTAATTCACTTTCATTTCCATCTTTATTCTCCATAGTCTTCTGTTATTTTTTCACTAATTATTTTCAAACAAAGTATTTTGTCTGACAAAATTTTAAGAAATTGCTCAGTAATCCATACTTACAGAAAAGAAATGAGAAAACAGACAACAGTTACCAAAATGTTCTTTTGCTTTTTTTGCTCCATAGCTGCAGGATGAAAATAATGACCAAGCCTTATAAGCATACTTACTAACATTTCTTCTGTTATACATGGAGGTTCTGTAAAAAAGATATTAAATATGTTATCCAAGTAATACAGTCAAGCTGGTTCAACTACAATACAGAAACAAAAAGTAGTGAGGCATGACAACCGTCCTGGGTATTCTGAAATAAAATAACTTAGTCTGAAGAAATAAAATAAACTAAGAATATGCAGTAATGTTGACCCGTGCACAAGAATTATTTAAATATAATTCAAGTATTATTTAACTATATTATTTCTCATACATATCAGTTAACTTCATGTCAGCTTTCCTCTGCAAAATTGACAACTAGAAGCTTGGTGGTTTAATGAAAATACAGATTTGTAAGAGACTTGCAAAGCTTTGAACAGCAATTACAAATCATATGACAAAATTAAAAAGATGCAATTGTGTTCCCGAATAATCAAATCTCATTCATTCTAGGAGAATATCCTGTCTTTAATGATGCCGTTTGAAGGGAGTAAAGTTCTCTCTTCGGACTGATGAATTCTGCCGGGCAAATGCCCCTGTTTTGTGTCACCGTCTCTGTACCTGAGGCCGCCACCGTGGGGCCCGAGCCCCCGTGCGCCCCGGAGGCAGCCCAGCCCTGCGGGGACGTACCGGTGGTGAGCCTCTTGGACCGCATCCTGGGTCCCGCAGCCGCCAGCTGCAAAGGGGAGATCCCGGAGAGCGGCGGGAGCAGCGCCAGGGTCGCCGGGCCCGGCAGCGGCCTGAGGCCGCCGCGCCGTTGCCGTGGCGCTGCAAACAGGGCTCGGGCAGCGCCCAGCCCGCACCGCGCTCCCTGAGGGAGGACAGTCCCAAAGGAAATGCCTGAGAAGTAGAAATCTGAGGATACTTGTAGCCAGAAATGAAACTAAACACTCCGAGAATGTTAGTTTCTGCCTTGGCTCCAAGATGTAAGGAAAAGTCACGTTTCTGGTGGGGTCAGCAAAAGCTGTGTGCAAAGAAGGAATTCAGGCTCCTGTGTGAGGATTTCAGTGGGATTTAGGTATTTCACAACTGGAATCTGAAAACCATCCTGCCTAGCAAGTACCTTATCCTAGAACTGCATAAATCCCTCAGGATTTTTTGGCATGAAAGTTCACTAAAGATTACTGCTGCTTATTTCCAGACCAGCACTACTTTTAGCAGCTTGGCAAAAATCCCACTGGGATCAGTTGTACAAGATGTCATGTATGCAAGGCACATGAAGGGCTCCTCTGAGAAGCCTAATCCATCTTGGGACTTGGGAAGTGCCCAAATTGCACCAAGACCTTGCCATTCCCAGATAATTATCATTTGCGTCCCCTTTCACAGAGTAGTATATTCAGTTGTACTGCTCAGTTGTGAAAAAAAGTTTTATTTTAACTTGTACATGACTTTGGTGGAAACCATGGTTAAGTAAAAGCAGAACAAATGCACATGCTCAGGGACTGCAGCTTAAAGTCCCGGAATTGATGAGTGTTAATAACGAACAAGCAGCAAATCTGTTACCATAGAGGCAGGGGAAATGGCTTCATCTAGAAACACATGATATTTTGCACCCTCTACTCCAGATACGCATTCTCACTCCTGAGGATGCCTGTCCAAATACAATCACTGATCTAATTGCTAAATGCCAGAATAATGCTTCTTCAAATTGTCTCAATGGAGTATTGTTAGCTGTCTGATTAGCTTTTTAGGGTGGTTTGGTTCAGGGTGGGGGGCAGGGGTGTCCCTTAAGGGGACTATAGTATTTCCAAAGACCTAAGAGATATGCTGAATAATAGTTATTCAAGATACACATTTCAGCCAAAAGTTTCATAGCGAGCATACTCAACAAAAGTAAAGAATAAAATATAAAGATTCAGACAAGTTAGCTATTGACAATTTAAATATCAGTATTCTGATGAAGTATTAACTATTCTTACATCCTCTATATGCAGATTCTATTCAATAAGACATGACAAACAGTAAGCTAACATCAAATTTCCTAGTGCTATGTATCAGGACGTATTCTATTGTCACTATGAAATATTTCAAAGAGGTATACTTAATGCATATGTAAGAGAAATATGCATAACAGCCCATAAAATGCAAAGTTAAACTTTTTCAACAGGTAGAAGAATGGCACTCCATTGTATTATGCGCCTGGATTGTCTCATAACCAAACTACTTAATATGATTTTAAATGTTTAAGCTAATGTTCATTCCGCTCATTTTCCCCCGCCCCTCCTTCTTTCTGATGTAGGTATAAACATAGTCTGCAGCGTATAACTTTCTCCTAAACTTCCCTAATTGCTTGCAATTTTTGAAGAAAATACAACAGGAACATGATGAATGAGCTTTTTTTTTTTTTTTTTATTAGAAGTGGAAGCTACAAGGCAGCTCAGAAACAACTGAAATCTGGGAATGAGTCAATTAAGAAAAATAATACTTTAAAAGGTCCTTTTTCTATCCTTCTATCATCAGGTATATTTTGACATAAAATTCTTAGGTCTTTGTGCTGTTTCAATGTGCTTCAAAGATTACATTTAGGATTAAGCTCATCAAAAAATACACACTGTACTCTCTCATGGAGAATCTATTAGCGGTCATCATCACTTTTTCATTATCCTAGTTAACAACACACATTTAGGTCAAATACTTTGTGTGTGTGCATTTCAGTCCTGATTTTATATTGTCAGTTAAAAGTACACTAGCTAGTGAAGCTGAGATATAAAGATAAATCTCATTTTCCTCCTTTTTCACATTTCTGTTTCCATGCTCTTATTTTATTTTAATTTTTATTATTATTTAGCTTAGCAGATCTGCAGGCCTACAGGGTGTTTCACAACTATAGTCAAAGCCATGATCTATCCCAAAAAGCATCTTATCCTGTAGTAAAGATGAATGGCTAGACAGGATGGGGAAAAAGTTCTAAAAAAGGTGATACCTGTAAAATATTAGGCAAAAGAAAGCAAAAATACTAAAAGTAGGTTTAAAAGTGTTAGAAATTTTAGAAAATGGTAATCTATCAGGAGGCCATCACAGGCAGAGACTGCACTGGAAGGCAAGTGGAAGGAAAACATCAGTTGGTCCACTTCATACCTACTGGCATTTCCCTCATCTGTATTAATGAAGAACCATTTGGAGAGGTGAACTTTCAGTCAAGCCTTTAATCTGTCCTCCACAAATCTCTGACATTTTTGCTTTCTGCCATTTATCAGGGTAAGGATTTCTAAGTATTCCCCAGGCAAAGCAGATCAAAACTGCTGAGACAACTTTGCCCTCAAAGAACCACATGTATAAGCTATGCCAGCTTGCTGGATGAACAAGCCTCCTTGGGACTTGCTCAGGTAAAGGCAAAATGTAAACTGGATTGCTTTATTAAATCCAAATGCACAGTTGTGTTTGTAGGTGCTAACCTGTGCTTGATTCCTGGCAGTGGTCATAGTGAAGTCATGAATTTTCATGTAATTTTCAAAAGGTAGCAAATACTAATAACAAAAATGCAGATACACCTCTAGAGAGATACTCAAGGGCAGCTATTGATTTTCCATAGAAACACTGCATCTCAGATATAAGGGGGCATTTCCTGCTATGACACCTTTAATACCTAAATATTTTTACAGAAATCTGACTTTAGTTGGATATAACTACTGTTTCTTTTTCAGATGATTACCACAGAGATTTTAGTTTTGCATCTGAAAGCTGCAGTCACATACACTGAAAACAGGTGCTAGGAAACCTATTTAAACATTGACTGCAGAAGTGCCAAAGTGGGAGTCAGATCATGAGAGGGAAGTACAAACCCAGTGTCAGATAGCTGGCCCTTAAATTATTCTGTTGGCAAAAGCACAGAGGCTGCCTGTGGTGATGGTAAGGCCTCTGAGTTGAATCTGATAGTCCCAGTTTACAGGCATGGTTTAATGCAATTCTATGGCTGTCAGAAAAAATTAGTGCAAACACCTGAGGAAACTGTTATTGGGAATATGAACAGTCAAAAGAATTTGAAAAGGAGAGAGAAAATATTCCTGAAGATAGTCTAGGTGAAGAGCAAAAAAGCAAGTGCTTAAAAATAAAATAGGATGGGTCAATAGCATCCTGGCCTGTATCAGGAATGGTGTGGCCAGCAGGACCAGGGCAGTGATTGTCCCTCTGTACTCGGCACTGCTGAGGGCACACCTCAAGTTCTGTGTCCAGTTCTGGGCCACTCACTACAAGAAGGACATTGAGGTGCTGGAGCTTGTCCAGAGAAGGGCACTGGAGCTGGGGAATGGTTTAGAGCACAAGTCCTGTGAGGGAGGAGCAGCTGAGGGAGCTGGGGGTGTTTAGCCTGGAGCAAAGGAGGCTCAGGGGAAACCTTATCACTCTCTATCTACAGCTACCTGAAAGGAGGTTGTAGTGAGTGGGGGTCCGTCTCTTTTCCCAGGTATCAGGTGATAGAACAAGAAGAAATGGCCTCAAGTTATGACAGAGGAGTTTTAGATTGGCTATTAGGAAAAAATTCTTCACCAAAAGGATTGTCCAGCACTGGAACAAGCTACACAGGGAAGTGGTTGAGTCACTATCCCTGAATGTGTTTACGGAACTTGTGACACTTAGAGACATGGTTTGGTGGTGGACTTCGCAGTGCCAGGTTAATGGTTGGACTCAATGATCTTAGTGGGCTTTTTCAACCTAAACCATTCTATGATTCCAGAAACAGTAAAGGAAGAAATGTAACCTAGCTTTGGGCTATCAACATTAAAAACCTTTAACTACTGGAGGAGAATCTCAGAGGGAAGTCCAAAGAGCTTTACCTCTACAGAAGTCTTTATTCGGATAGTCACTGGAGAATACTTCTGGGCTTGTCCATGTTGCCAATGGCCCAAGGATTCCTATAAAAATCTTATTCTATCAGGACAATGTAGGAGTGTCTTACCAGATTTATGTAGCATATCTTTCAGCTGAAACATAGATATAGATCAGAAGAAACTGTGACAGTTATTTCTCACAGAGATTTCACTGTCAGAGGATGTATCCAAAGTTTTGGCACTATGTACAAAAGATTGTATTGTTACTGTCTATTATCTGTTTTCCATGTAGATAAACTGGAGTCATGTTTGTAATACATTTTGGCTGTGCTAATTTAAGCTTTTCAAATTTATTACCACTTCCTACTTCTAGTTGCGCAAGTAAATTTCATTACTTCTTTTTTTTTTTGCAGTCACTCACAGCTTGGTTTATGTCAGGTCAGTTTCTTGATCATGGCTTAACAGGAATTCCAGTCCACCAAAGGTCCAATGCAAGAGGCATAATGAAGAAGCTTCAGCAGACAGGAATAGCATATGCCAATAACATCAGACACGTCCTTTAGCAGATCATCTCCTGGCAGTAGGTGTCAAATACCAACAAGAAACACTAAACGCATGCATGTCCTCCCTTCCTTGCTATCAAGCAGGTGTCGACAGCAGTCCCCAAAGCCAGGATTCCCCAGCTGAGTTATCCAAGTGAAATATTACTGATGCACCAAGTCTGGATAGCAGTAGAGCTGTTTGAGACAAAACATCTCACTGACCACCAGTTCCCACGTTTTTGTTACACTGCTGTGGTTGCTGTGGAGTTCTATAATGAAATAGATTGGGAGACTCATTGAGCAGAAAAAAAGAATCAGGAGGAAAAAAAGAAAAATATTTCATGTTCCTCCACTTCAAGAACACAGCAGTGTCTACTCAACAGGTGCTGAGAATTGTATGAGAATCCATAACTAATAGGTGCTCCTTAAGATTTCAATAATGCTTCAGAAAAGCATCTAAAAATTACAGCCGTCTTCTTTTGTAGATATTTGACTTTCCTAACTACCTATTGCTCTGCTAGACTCCAGGAGTACCTAGCTAAAAAAATAAAGAACACTTTAAGTTACCAAATTCCCACCCCATCTTCATTTCACAGACAAACAAAACCAGAACAAAACAAAACAAAACAAAACAAAACAAAAAAAAAAAAAAAAAGAAAAAGAAAAAGCTGTCATTCTGACATTGTTTAAAATATGTTACATGGGAATACTTAGTCTTTTCCAATTTGAGTTTAAAAAAGTTAATGTTTTCCCTTTCTTGTTTACTAAAGCCTTCAGAGCATCAATTAAGTATGAATAAAATCCATACGATGTTTTTCCTGTAATCATTTAAAAACCATGATAGAGGAGGCACTTTTACAGTATTCATACTTCATAAAACCATATTGGATTTTATTATCAAATATATTTTCTGTACTTGGGGAATAAAGTCCAGAGCTTGCAACTCCTGAAACTACCAATTCTCAAACGCTTCAACTGCAACACTTCCATGAAAGAGTTAGGTTTTGTACTCTAGACTGGCATGGAGACTGCTGGATAATCCAAGTCTCTGGCTGAGAGAGGAACTGAGCCAGGAGGCACTGTTCAGGCCAGTCTATAATTCCATGATCTTGCCTGGTTGCTGTAGGACCTGGCTGCGGGCCCAGCACAGCTTCACTTTGTAAAGGAGGCCCTGGAGAAATAATACCATCCGAACTGCTTCCCAGGATGCTCTCTCCTCTTGTAGATTTTGGTATGCAGCTCCCGGGGGCAAGAATTATAGCCACCAGTGCTTTAAGCCATGCAAAATATTTTGCATTTGTAACGTTGAGTCGGTGTGTATGGGTTAAAGAGAGAAGGAAAACTAGAGTTCTGTTCTGTAAGAAAAACCTTTGGTGCCCCCTTGTGATATTTCATCATCAGCATTTGAAGTTTAGGGCTATTTTCAGTGAGGAAAGCTGTTCAACATTAAGATGGTTTCACATTTAAGTAAGTTAATTGAGCAAGCTTTTCAAGAATTAGTTTGTTTTATTGGTATCTACTCCGCGTTATATGACATTCTCCCAGGACTACTTTATGCCAATTATTTAAGCCAAGGAAAAAGTCCGGAACAAGAACTTAAATAGTGTCCCAGTGAGCATTTCTGTTTGAAGCAGAAAACAGGATCCATCATACTTTCTCATATTATGCCTGTTTGGGATACAGAGTCTTGAACAACTTCAGAAACACTTCCAGCAGAAATGCTGAAAGGTAACTGCATCCCAGTAATAGTTTTTGTACATCACAATACAGTACACAAGGGAAAAAGGAAAATGAAGACTAAAATTGCAGTATTCACGGAGTGCTGCTTTTGTACAAATCTTTTCAAAAGAGGAAAGAATGTTTGCAACACAATCAGAACTCATTTTTAAAAGCCAAAAAGGTTGCTATGGCCACAATCTCCATAGCATCTAATCTATCAAAATGTGCACCAGGAAAATGTGATGTATTCATACCAGAGGTAAATTTCATTTTGTGTCCCAGTGGTCTACATATAGGCTGGGTACTGTGGTACTGAGTCCTGGCAGAACTTGTAGGAGATGTGTTCTTTAGACCCCTAATAATGTATTACACTCAATTCAGGACTTCAGGAACTTTAGTGTCTGCTCAGTGAACATGAGATAGGAGTCCTCCATTTAGGCACCAGCAGTACTTCAGGATGATAACATTTTTGCTGAAGTGGAAGACTGCTGCACAACTGCTGAGTAATTCAGCAATAACCTTGCAGCTCCAAACAGTAACTTTTACCAAGCTTTACTATGTTTTCTAGGGTACTACTGCTTCCCAACTAGCTGTCCCTCTTTTTCCAAAGCTACTGTCCTTCTACCACTTCAGCTGGTTCTAGTCATGACACAATAGCTAAGTTTAAGTAGTTTATGGAAATAGGTTTTTTACTATAAGTCCAGAGTGAAAAGCAAAGCTGAAATACATGCACAGTTTCCACATCCCATTTGCCTACAGAGAGATTGAAGTACCTACAGAATTAAGACACAAGCACTGTGGCAGAATTGCTTTCAGAATGAGTATTAAAGCACAGAGTAGAAAAATTAGAGGGGCTTTTAACACTTGAACTCCAGTCTTCAAGTCAGAAATCTACTTTTATATGAAACTTTGAGTGTTCAACAGTGCTTATAAGTTCATTAAAAACGTCATGCCATCAATATTTTCAGCTGAAGAGTTGATTTCATTACTACTCATCCATTAGCACCCAGCTCAATAAGGTCGTACTAGCATTTAGGCTTCTGACAAACTTGGGTAGGTTCTAACACTCTTCAGAAGCTTGTCAAAGAGAAAAAATGTGTTAAGTCTTTTTGTAATGGGTATTTCAACTAATCAGAGCTCAGAAAGTAAGAAAATGAAAACAAGCTTTGTTTTGTTTAACTAAAAATAAACACATCATTCCCAGAAAGCAGTCAGGTTCTGCTGTGGCATCTGACAAGTGATAACAGAACCTGCTAGATATTTTGCATTGAAAAATTCCTGTAAGATTCAGTACAGACAAAAAATTTGCACCTGTAAAAATATAATCACATCAAATACTACATCATCACAAGACTCAAAAAGAGAAAGGAAAAAGCTTGAAGCTTAAAAGAACAAAGTACAAGGTTACACATTTAAGGTTCAGTAGAAATTAATGGCAAAAAATAAGGATCTTTTCAAAATTTGTGAGAAGAATGTGGGAGTACTACACCAAGCGACTGAACTGTGAACGTGCAGAAGACCTATAAAAAATATTCATCTTAGTATGCATTGGTCAAAGTATTTCTTATAGAGAAAAAAAAGCCATATTATTCAAGGTCTTGAGGAGGTTTCACTTGGAATACTGGTTGAATTGACTCAAATAATAGATTCCAGTGGAAACAGTGAGGAGTTGTTAGACACATCTGTTGTGTCTCTGTGATTGTCTTAAAAGATGAGTCTGAATTCAGAGGATTTTTGTCAGTGAAAGAACAATCATAATATTGGGGAATAAAAGTCTAAGAGAAGGATCAGATATACAGAATAGCTATTTTAATAGCAATGCTAAAAAAAAGGCAACAGGTTAAGTGACTAGTAGAGCAATCTGAAATAGGTCAGCAACATGGTAATGGAACAGTATTCTAACCAGTTTTAAGACGGAACTTGAGGAGCTGACTTAAGAGCTTGGCACTAGCGTCCAGGAGTCCCCTTCTAATCTAACTCTGCTGTATTTCTTCATGTGCCTATGAAAACAGAAGTAAAAGAAATTACTTCTTGTATTAAAATTAACCAGCATGGCCTCAATTGCCTAAGGTGTTCCAAAGAATAACCAATATAAGGAACAGGAAAATGATCTGACGTATGTTGTTGAGCTCCTTAGTTTAATGAACAAATTTTTTTATCATTTTTGGCTAGTTACTGATAAAATGTACTAACATTCCCTAGCCTATAAACAATTCCAAAGATTTATAACCATTTTTTGCCTAAGCTCTTCCATACTTGTCACCAAGGAAAGAATGATCAGAGACTTAAGTAATTTCAATTTCCTTCTCACAAACCACTTGAGGTTTATGGTTGCTGCTCCAAAAAAAAGATTTATGAAGTAAAATTCTTGCAGCAACATCTGTCAGCAGCAAAAGGTTACTTCCAATAATTCTATTTTAGAATTTAAGCCCACAGTTCTGGCTTAAACCATCATGGTCAGAAAACTGAATTCATTCCCTGGGCATTTGTAGGCAATGTCACTCCTCCCACTATAGATCATGTCTGTCTGAAGGGAAATCAGGACTGCAAAAATAAAGTTTTCAGCAGTCCTATACTAACACAAATATTATCTTGAACATTATCCCCATGTTCCAGAATGAAAGACAATTCACTCCTCCCTTTCCAAAAAACCTGTTGTCAGTTGTAAGAAGAAATCTTGAGCTGGAGAATAACCATGGGCAAGATATTTTAGAATACTCTTGATCATTGTAACTTCTACTCCAGGAGTACTTTTTCATTCTTCTTATCTGTGCTAGCACATGACCTCAGGTCTCCAAGAATTAATTCAGCCCAGTAGAAAAAGAAAGATAGTAGATGTGAATCCCTAGAGTCCCTGATACTTGAAAGCTGTTTTCTGATTGGTTTTTTTGTTGGAAGAGAGGTGGGGTGGGGGTCATTGTGGGGGTTTAGGAGTGGTGTTTGTGTGCTGGGGTAGTGTGTTGGCTGTTTGTTTTCTTATGAAAAACTTATGTCCTCCTTTGCTGTTTCATTTAAGTCCAGACTCATGCTTCGTGATGTGTGATGGAGACTAATTGAGAGATATGGTATAGAGAAAAAAGCATACTAACAGGGACTCTTTATTTCCACTCTCCTACCACAAATACTAATTTCTGTCAATAAAGCAATCATAAAATGAAAGAATTTTTATTCCTTTCACCCAAACTATTAGAGACTATTAGATAGCTATCATATACCTTGTGTTCTATTAGATATACTTAGTGTGTAGGTAAAGAATAACATCACTATTTTATTTCTCCCTTGGATCAGGGCATAAAGCTAATTTTATTTTAAAAGAAATCTTTAAAAAAAAAAAAAAAAATCACTGTCATGGAGTATATTTACCCAGAGATGAGAAGTCTAGCTTTCTCACTTCCCTCACCTCTGGTAGAGCAGTAACAACCACAAAGAACACATTTCACCCAGACACCAGAGCATAGATTACATTTGTAATCACTAGATTACATTTGTGATAGACCCAATTGAGCAAGAGACAGGTGATTCAAGAAGATATTTTTGTGAGAGAGATTGAGAAGGAAAAAAAAAACCAAGAAACTTCTAAATATGCCAAAAGAAGAGAAAAATGTTTAAAATTGTGAAATAGGATCTAAGTATTTTTTTACTTTCAAGCTACTCCTTGTTGAATGGATACTGTAGACATCAAAGATACTACCTTTAAAAACAAACAATGCCTGTACCAGAACCAATTTACTCTATCCTCCCTGAATTGTTCTGATATTAGCAAAAGATAACACAGCTCTTTACCAAATTTTCTCAAATGGAAAAGATACTTAACTGATTCTTGAACTGAGTTTTCCACTCAAAGGTGCACCTATTTCAGTAACACTTTCAGAGCTATTGAATCCCATGTATTTCTGGATTGGGCTGCAACATTCCACATCAGAAGGCAAGCTAGATACTCTCACTGCCTATCATAACTTGCCCATAAATTTCAAGAATGCATTTAAAGCTTTTTTTTAATTGAGACATTTTAGAGATACTGGCATTTAGGTAATATGCAGGGATGACAATGGCAGTCTGAAATGTTATGACATGTAGTACTTAATCTGCATTGCATTTACTACCATCCCCTACTTTATTTGGTAATTCAACAGTAAGAAACAAAACTAGTCCAAATTATTATGAAGATAAATGACATATATTCAGATTCTTGTGTAATATAACTTCCTGTCTAGAAAGCTCTTCATTTTAACCTTTAATAGAAAGTATTAAACATTTCTAAAATTGTATACTTACTTATTATATACTTAAGGAATAAAGAACAAATCCAATGGTTCTTTGGACCTAACTAACTTTTAAGTAGACCTTGAACACCTAAAGTTCTAAACAATTAGAGAAATGCAAATATTAAACAAATCAAGTCATTTAACCATTGTCCCACTTGCAGTCTCCTCCTCTGTAATGAATTCCATTCTTCCTAATCCAGACCTATATGCACATATACTCTATATTCCCTAGCTTGCCCCCAAACCCTTCGCCTCAATTGTTCCCTTAGAACAGACAGAGCAGTCTTCAAGTTGCTACCAGTCTAACCTAAGAACAAGGCAAAGGCTCAGCAAACACAGATAAGTATGGAATTAAAGTGTTGATACTTATATTCATGCAATAAACATGGCATCTTCTGGCAGATATACTGGGTTGACTCCTTCTTTAATGATAAGGTTTGGTTAATAGAGTTAGTGTTAAAACTTCTATACCATTTTGTTAACCATGTTGTCTCTCCTCCTTCCAAATACTATGTAAAACTACTATGCCAAAAATCAAGAATGGTAAAAGTACTAAACAAATTACAGATCACAACAGTTATAGACGAGAAATAAGAAGTGATGTCTCTAGAACATCCTGAAGTGTATTATCCTGGTCCACTGGGCTTAAACATCCACACATTGCGTAAAAAGAAATAAAGAAGAAAAAAAAAATCTTAGATGCTACTTAAAATTTTTAGACACTAAAAATAAAGGGATGTGTGAATAAATATTAAAAGAGGCAAATACAAAGCTTATGGTTTACTTGAAAGCTCGTTTTTGGTTGTTTTTTTTTTTTTAATCAGATTTTTTAAAATAGCTCAGTGTTGAGGCTTACCTACAAATACACAGTAAAATAACAACATCAAAAATATAACACAAAAGACAACATCAGAGGGAAAGTGGGGAATAAACACCAGCTGACAAGTGTTCTGCAAGATGCTTGTGACAAATGAACTTTTTGAAAGGACAAGTAGAACAGTATCAATTGTAGAAGTCAATTGATATTATATCTTCATAGAAGTACTGTGTCCATTTCTGTCACCTGTATTTCAAGCTGTTTGTAATTGCTAGGATACAAACCAAAACCACAAAAATTGTTTGAGGTCCAAGAGACAGACTGAGTTAGTTTTCTATAACAGATCAGCATATTTAGTTCAAGAGCAAAATACGTGAATTCCCTTAATAAAGCTAGAGATAGCGAAAGAGGGATTTCCAGCTGTAGATAATCCTTTAGCTCAAGTAGAAGTGTGAAGGTGATCTGGTATCTGTGAGCTGAAGTCAAGTTAAGCATAAAGGTAAATTCACAACAGCAAAGGTGATGCCACAGCATTTTTAGATATGTGAATATATACAGTATTACCTGACATTTTCAAAATGAAAACTTTGTAAAACTCAGTACAACAGAATATCCACAAAGCATCAGTTTAGTTTATAAATTACTATTCTATTGAATTCTGTTACAGAGGCTAAGAGAACAACAGATTAATTATTCCAGTAAAAAATTCAAACAACTAATATATTGGTTTTGACATATCAACATTCATATAAATTGATGTATTTTTTGCAAATGTACATACTGCCTCACTTTGAGACATTTTAAAAACAGTTATTCTAATTTAAAGTGAATAAATAAATCCGATTTCAAAGACTTTTTTAGAAATAATTTTAATTTGTCTTTAAGACGAATCACATTTTTAAACATCTATGAGGTACTGTAAGCTAAATACTGAAGACTACATTTAAGACACTTTATTTAAAAATTAAGATGTTAGTAAGTTCCTACCTACTACACAACAGGTAAAACAAGACATAAAATATTTTTAAATGTTCATTTTTTAAAAAACAAAAATATACTATGTTAATTAAGATATATACATGAGAGGTTATCTTGGTAAGTCAGCAAGAACAAATGGGATGATACTTTCAAAATGTATACCTTTAGGAAGAATAGGAACAAGATGAGGAATTTAGGGGGAGGGGACAAGGAACTAAGTGTAAGGAGTTACATGCCTTACAAATTTAGAGTCTTTTTAAATTTCTTTTGCTTTGGGCACTTCCTGGTGGAGCATCTTTTTTATTCTTCCGTTTTGCAGATAAACTATTGCACTCTTTTGACCCATGGAATGCATGCAGACATAAAATACAGAACTCAAATGCACATGCTTCTCTGCTACATAGCCCCCTTTTCTTTACCAGTTGATATTTAGCAGGATATTGACATCTTGGACAGGGTTTTAGAGCTTCATCTGTGAACAGAGTTTTAGCAACCTGTAGCAAGAGGAGAGAGAGAAGAGCTATTAAGTCTTGTAAATGAAAACTTTCTAAAAACTGAAATGAAGCATTTCTTAGATACTTACTTTCATGTATTCTTCCTGCCTACTAGCTGAGTGGGGAACAGAACTGCATCTCCTAGGTGTAAGTGCAGTGTATGAAGGCGGTGTCTGTAAAATAGGAGTTCTGGCTTGAGCTTGAACAGGCCTTAGAGCAGATCTATTGAGAATATTAAGTCTTGTAGCAGCATCTTCAGCCTTCAATAAATATTCCTGTTAATTTATAATTATAAAAAAAAAAAGGGGGAGCAAATGAGTATTTTATTTCATTTGGGATTTGCAGCTGGATTTTACTTGATTGGGTTTTTCCCTCTGCAACAACACATAAGAAAGGAAAATTATATATACTGCAAGTATTTACTATTAAATGATTATCTTTAGCAAGGGTTCAAGAGAGAAATCATTAAAAACCAAGTCCCATGAGCAGGATAAAAAGCCAACTGTCTTTTAGCACACTCTACTGGTGCTCATGTTTCTAAACTAGGACATCTCAATAGCAAGTGGGCATGTATCATGTGGAAGACCTGAAAAAAATATACTGCTACTAATATGCTTGATTTTCAAGATGCCCCTTAAAAAACCTTCTATATATCCTTCTGATGTTCACCAATACACTGTGACACAAGCAGACCTGAAAACAATCAGGAAGTAGTCTAGAGCAGGCCCTACAGCACTGCAGACTAGAGTAAAATGGACGATGAGGAACAGCATGGCACAATGGCATGAGCAGAACTTAAAATCTAAAGCTAGAATTAGTCAAGGAAGAGATCCTACAGGATTCTCAAGACAGGGCAGGAGGGTAAATAAGAGTCTTACATGGTTGAAAGACTAGTAGTCCAACTGCAGACAACTGAAAAGCAGTAAGAGCCATTACATTCTCCTGTTAGAATCTGTCACCTACTCATTTTGGAACTGTCTCAGTCAAGTCACCCTTCTGTAGCTTTACAAGATATTTCATCTTCTTTCACACTTGAAAAAAAACCCACCTTTGAGAACCACCTTACCCGAGCTGCTTCTTTCAGCTGTTTTGTGTACAACTTTCTCCTCTTATTTGCACTTCTGTCTTGTACAATGATTTCACGCCAGCTTTTGCTTACTTTCCAAATGCTGGAACAAATAAAAAATTTATCCACTCTCAAAATTTCCCAGGTAGTGCAGAAGTCATTATAGCAAGACTACCTGGTAAAGATTTTTGCATGGTTTCATATACTCTTGGTCATTTTACAGACTGCTGCTATAGACTATTGCATAATTTTGCTATGAAACACAGATCTCGTACTTTACGTATCACTGTATAAGAATAACAGAAGAGTCTAGAGAACAACAGCAACCTAAATAGCACAGCATATCTTTGACTTAAAAAATAGTTTCTTCCTCCATGTAAGCCACTTACCAAGATTGTTTCTAGTCACATTAGTGTTAAGAGTTCTGAAAACATCTGTGCCCTTATACTTTCATCTATTCGCCCATTCCCTTTGTAACTAACAACAAATAAATCAAGAGCGTTGTGTGAAATGTAACAGTTCCTATTGATTAGGAATTAATCTAGAATACTGCCCATGAATCAAAATTCTTTGAGCATCTTTGTGCTTAGAAATAACTGAGGAAATAAAATACACAAGAAAAATAATAAAAAACTTGTTTTGAGTGCTATGCATTACTGGGAACTTGTAATGAGAATAAATTACTTTCTAGGCTTAAAGGAATTTTTAATATACTTTAAAATTTACAAGTACTGTGATTTAGTTTTGAGTTTACTAATTTTCTGTGTTTCTTTAGCTTTTTAATTCCCCTATTTATTTTTAGATCTACACAGAAGGACCTACTTAATTAACAGGGAGAAAACTTTTCAATTTTCTCAGAAACAAACAAATTTTATTGATAACACCTAGTATTCCAGAAGTTATTCTAACTCATTTGCAGAAGCACGTCTTTTTCCCTTTTGTGTGAAGCAATAGTACTTACCTGCATAGACTTTCCACTGTCAAAGCATCTAAAACTATAGCAAGAACATGTTTTAAATTTCTATCTTTTAATTCTGTTAAAATATCTAATTTTTCAAGGCCCATTTTCTTGCCAATAAGTCCAGGAAGAACATGATCTAATGCAAATATTTCTGTTCCATCAATATTCTCTGAGATTTGCTGTTGGTACAATCTTTGTCTTTGCAAGCAAATTTCATGAACTATTTTCAGAGCTGGAGTTCTTGAGAGATCACCATGACTTACAACCAGGTCTCCACTAGGGTGTTCTTTTAGAACTAACTCATGATCTTCACTGACAAAGGTTCTTTCTTTTGTTAATATATGCATTGAAGTAGGACTGCCATGATTATCTTCTGTCTCTGACTGAGAGCCTAGTTCCCGAAGAGTGGATAACCTTCTGACTCGTTCAAGTTTTCTTGTCTTTCTTTTACTGTCTAAAGTTTTGGATTCTTCTTTGTGCTTTTGGAAGAGCTCTTGGAAAGATCCCTCATAATCAGACAATGAGTCTCCTGATTTGTCCAAAGGAAGTGAATTATATCCACTATCCTCAGGTGTAGAAAGATCTGGGTAATTTGCTGCCTTAACAGGGGGAGAGTTTATGTCACATAGTCCAAAGTTCAAGTTCTCTACAGGACTGGTGATACAAGTCATGAATTTACCCTCACTGGCCTCAGGTAACACATTGTAAGTAGGAGTCCTAAGCATCCCATCATTAACACTCATAAGAACATTTTCATTTAATTTGTTAGTATTACTAACAGTGACACCCTTACATGGAATTGGAGATAAATGTTCTGATTCTAACAATATGGGGTCCTTACACTGGGACTCATCTAACGTAGAAGTCCTTTGTTGTGAGAAGGAAAGCCTCCGTTTTGGAGAATCAGGATTAGAGTCCTCAGGTTCTGAAGTGCTAGTTGTCAGAGGTTTGTAACTTTTATCTTTTGGAGAATTTGCAGCAGTTTGTGAAAGCTTTTCTTCAGAGCTCAAAACACAAGAGAATATTTTTTTCCTGATGCTTCCTGAAGAATTAGGTTGTCTTTGACAGGATCCTACAGTTGTGCCAGCTTCAACAGTCTTGGGTAGAAGCAGCCTCCTGCGTAGTGAGGAGCCTTTTCTACTTGATTTAGGAGTTTCAAAGAAATCTGCACTTCTATTTGCTTCTCTTTCTTCTGATAAGGACATAGAATTCAATTCTTTTTCAATAGATGGTGACCTGGGAAAGAAGGCATTTGGATGAATGTGTTCAGAATGCTCTTGTAGCAATGATACACTTCTTACACTTGGTGCTTCTTCACATTCTGCATCAGGATCTTTTACTGACTTGTTGCTTCTGCTGTCCAGAAATGCTGAAGTGCAACATGTTTCTTTAAAATTTGAGTATTTAAAATTGCTGCTGGAAGGTGTTAATCTATTTCTTCTAAGAATATTGAACCTCGCTGGCTTACTGTCTGACATCTTCTGCTTGACACTTTGACTTTGTAAATGAAGATCCCACCGTTGTTTCTGAAACAGACAAAAGCAGTCACCAAAAACCCCTCAGATTAGTGAGGAAACCTTGTGTAAGTCTATCAAGATAGCAGTCATGACAAAAGTATTTTCATTAGCCTCAGTAGAAACAGTGCTTATACACAAACACAGAAGTAGATGGTTAGAATGAGTGATTAAAATGCATATTATACTGTTAAGCAAATCAAATATACATCCATTTAGCTAATTGACCTGGCAGTCCTCATCTGTGGAAAAACACTTCAAATAAGCAACACAGCAACTAGAGGCTCATTGGTGCTGAAATTGGCAACAAAACTCCCCATCATTCCAGTAGGGGCAAGATTTTTATTAGCACTGTGTAGAAATGCAGAAGCTCTGGTAAGTGAGCGAGTTTAGACAAAATGCATTTTCTCCTTAAGTAAAATGGGAGGATTAATCATGAAGTCACAAGTCTACAAGTCTCCCTATTATTTAGATCCCTAGACTCCCCAGAGGGAATTAATTTGACCTCTAGTTACAAAATGAAAAGTGCTCTTTTATCTGCCTTAACATTTAAATGCTATTTTGTAAAGAAGCTCTCTGCTTTTGCTCATCTCTGTGGGTAAACCGAGTGTTCTGAAGGCTTACATTTTAAAGAAAATGACTTACTATAAACACACTTACCAGGTCCATAGCATTTAAGAGCTACAGTGTATTTTCCTAGAAAAGTTAGAAGTGGCTGATGCACATTCTTAAATAAAAGATGTGTGGAACCAGGCTTACTTTTGCCATTCGTACACTGCAGAGTTACTCCACCCTAACCATAGTGACATTGGGTCACTGCTTTCTATGCACAATAACTGTACAAAAGATGTTACGAGTAATGCAGCAAGAGGGCTGTTCTCACAGCCCTCTACCAGGTAGCCCTCACTACCAAAGTAGTTCACATCAAGGTTGCAAGTCTCAACAGTTTGTATCAGCACCTTTTACTGGGGTATGTTACTGGCCTCTAAAACTGATATTCTAGAACATAAAGCCTAGAAATAGCAACTGAACTTTCAAAACAGACAGAAGTAGGAATCTTTAAAGGAGGCTTAAACACCAAATACTAAGACATTGCTAATATCCCAAAAGTCCTGTCTTAATCTAGCCCTAAGCCACTAAATACAAGCAGTGGGAACCCAAACTGCCTGAGGTGAGGCAGAACAATTCTTTGATGATCTTGGGTCATTAATTAGCATTTTTTGACCCATACAGAAGGCACTTTTTAAGATTATTGCAATATAAAAAAAATATTTTGTTTTCTACTGTAAGAAGACAGCAACACAAGAAGTTCAAAAGGAAAAGGATATTAAACAGCAGAATGACACCTTGGCTTAAAGGCATACACAATCTTGCTAATATCAGTATGAAATGAAACAGACTTAAACAGATAAAATCCATACATATAACTGAGAAAAGCTCTTCCAGGAAAGACAGGTACATGAAAATTATTGCAAGACAACAACAAACTCTGAAGTCTGGCATGCTTCCTTTCCTTCTCCCCTTTACCTCCACAAGTACCTAACTTTCCCATTTGTTTTCTGTCTCTGCTTTTTTCCTTATTCCCTGTTTTAAACAATGAAATAAGTGACAGCACAAATAGGAAACACAAGGGCATAGCTTTAAGCTAGTGTTTAATGAATAGAGATTACTTCTTTGCTATTGCAGTACCAACTCCAAATAGCATTTAAGGTTTCATCTGCATCACTTCTCCATGTTTTAGTAGATCTGTAAGTACTGGTATCCCCCCGCGGTTGATCCTGGGCCCACTACGGTTCAACTTATCCATCAGTGACTTGGATGAAGGGATAGATGCCTCCTTAGCAAGTTCACTGATGGCACAAAGCCGGGAGGAGCAGCCAATATCCCAGAGACCTGTGCAGCCCTTCAGAAGGGCCTAGACCGGTTGGAGAGATGGGCAAAGAAGAACCATCTGAAACTCAACAAAAGCAAACGCAGATCCTGCACCTGGGGAGGAATAACCCCAGACACCAGTACAGGATGCGGGCCAACCTGCTGGGAAGCAGCTCTGCAGAGAAGGATCTGGGGGTCCTGGTAGACAATGAAGTGTCCACGAGCCAGCAGTGTGCCCTTGTGGCCAAGGGTATCCTGTGGTTCATTAGGAAGAGCATTGCCAGCAGGTCAAGGGAGGTGATCCTGACCCCCTACTCAGCCCTGGAGTGCTGTGTCCAGTTGAGAGCTTTCCAATTCAAGAAATACAAGGAAATACTGGAGAGAGTCCCATAGAACTATGGAGATGATTAGGGGACTGGAACACCTCAGTTATGAGGAAAGGCTGAGGAAGCTGGGCCTGCTTAGCCTGGAGAAGGGGAGACTGAGAGAGGACCTTATCAATATCTATCAGTATCTGAAAGAAGAGTGTCAAGAGGATGGAGCCAGGCTCTTCCCGGTGGTGCCAAGTGATAGGACAAGAGGCAATGGACAGAAATTGGTGCAAAGTTCCATCTGAACATGAGAAAAAAGTTCTTCACTGTGAGGGTGACAAAACACTGAAACAGGCTCCCCAGAGAGTTCATGGGGTCTTCTTCTCTGGAGATATTCAAAAGCCACTTGAACACAGCACTGAGTAATGTGCTCTGAGAACCCTGCTCAAGCAGGAAAGTTGGACTCCAGTGGTCCCTTCCAATCTTACACATTCTGTGATTCCATGGTTTTAGGCAATAGGCTGAAAAGGCTTTATCATGAACCAGAAAATAACTTTTTCCTATATTTTTAAATCTCTATGCAGCACAATTATTCATGCTATAAGCAAAGGACCACGTGACTGTAGCTTTTCTTTCTGTAAGAAGAGGAAGACCTATAAGAAACCGGTCATAAAAAGAGGGCATTATCTTCATGTACTCTACAAGAAGAATAGAAGCTTCATTTTTATGCTGAATTTTGGAGAACTGCAGTTAGTTAGCAAATGTTGCCAGTAAATATTACTTCCAAAAATGTTGATAGACAGATTTAAACTGAATGCTAGAGACACCTGTTCAAAATCTCAACCCCCCCAAAAAAACCAAACCCACATACCCACACTTGCCTTTAAAAGTATTAACCTTTCTCCTAAACACAGTCAAACTAACCACACACTTAATAAAAGCCCAAAGGCTTCCAGGCTTAGGAAATTAATAATCAGGGAGCGTGCTGAAGAAACAACAAAAGGAAAACCTCATGCTTGGAGTTTCATTCTCAGGCATTCTATGGGACAACAGAGAACTGAAAATAAAAAAATTAAATATTTCGGTATAAAATAAGCAAACCTGTGTTTCCAGTAACATAAAAATCACGGTGAAACAAGATTTTGCAGCTACAAGGGAGGTCAGAATAGCAGAGTTAAAGAAATGTTGGTAACTCAAGTAAAAGCCAAACATAATGCTGTACAGAGGCCAGCGTCCGGCAGGGGGAGCGTGTGAGCTCACTGCATTGATTTGGATATTAGAAAATATGACAGGATAAATAAAATTGCCATTGACACTAAGTGAACAATGTCCATCCATTAAGCTTCATTTCACTTCTTTTCTATACCTCTCCATTAATTCATACTTTTTAATACTTATTTTTACTTCTTTACCCTCTACACTTGTGAGATCCCTCTGGGAGTATTGCCTTCAGCCCTGAGGCCCCCAAAATAAGAAAGGCATGGACATGTTGGAGCAAGTCCAGAAGAGGAACATGAAAATAATCAGAGGGCTGGAGCATCTCTGTTCTGAAGACAGTCTGAGACAGAGGGGGTTGCTCAGCCTGGAGAAGAGGAGGCTTCAGGGAACATAATTGTAGCCTTTCAGTACCCAGTGGGGGCCATCAAGAAAGCTAGAGAGGAACTTTTTACAGGAGCATTTAGTGATAAGACCAGGCATAAGGGCTTTAAAGTGAAAGAAGGTAAGTTAGGTTAGATGTTAGGAAGAAATTCTTCACTATGAGGGCAATGAGACACTGAAACAGGTTACTCAGAAAAGTTGTGGAAACTCCATCACTGGCAGTGTTCAAGGTCACCTTGCATGTGGCTCAGAACAACCTGGTCTAGTAGAACATGCCCCTGCCCATGGGAGGGGCTTGGAACTAGATGATCTTTAATATGCCTTACAACCTGAACCATTCTATGATTTACAGCAAACCCCAGAATACACCTCAAGCTTGTATATGCTTTTTTCCCCCAAAATGTACTACCTGTATGAATTAAGATTTAATTTAACACAAGGTCTCATTTTACAAATACAGAAGGAAAAGCCTTTCAGAGGTGCTGAACATCCCTCATAATAGAGCAAGATTCTACTTATATTCATAAGAGATGCCTAATAAAACCTCTTATAACAACTGCTTTTTATAAGCATTTCTTTTTTATCAAGAGAAAAGTTTCATCTACTAAATTTGATACGTAACACCACACCTTTTTCATTTGAGGATTTTTAATTAGTTTCTGAAAGTTTTTTTAACCTTGTCTTAGATGTCGGGAGGAAAAGGCTGGTCACACTACTAGTCAGTTACAGAGGAAGCAACAAAATCCATATCTACTAAGTGTAGATTTATGTGCTCTATGCATTTCACGTATCTAATATTAATTTTGCAGTTCTCAAATTAGTTTACAAATCAGCTGCAAACTTTCTGGGAGTTTACTGGACAAAATAATTCATATTCAGAGACCCAAACTAAATTTAGGACAGCTTGATAAATTTAGACAAGGAATAATTTCTAACAAGTTTAGTCTTACCAAGCACCCTAAAGAGGTAAGAATGTTGGTTATTAGAAGGCAATGTAGATGGTGCCTCCAATGTAGACATAAGTTCTAGGAAGAGTCACACCTATTCCTAGTAATTTACATTCCTCAGTAATCCACACTGAACACATACGTATTGAACAAGACGGTTTTTGCCTTTTTTTAAAATCACTGTTCACCACTGCTAACAAAACAAATAAAGACAAAGTTTTGGTGATACAGAAGTATTTTCTCTGCTATGTAAACAGATATGGCATCTGCAGAAAAACAGATTCTGCTCTTTGACCCCAAAGTAATTGATACCTTCAAAAGTAATAATACTGAATCTGACATAGCCAAGTCCTACCCACATGATGTGGTCACTTACCCTAATTTGTGAAGCAAATCAAGATCTTCCCGTGCAAAGGTGCTGTATTCAAAGTACTGCTTACCCCTAGTGATAACCTGAAGTGAGAAAGGATGTGGAGAGGAAAGAGAGAGGTTCAAGAGAAACACTACCCGTCAGAGGCAGTTCTCAGTCCACATATATGTGTTAACTGCAATGCCTAATTACCCAGCGATGGTGATAATTGAGGTGTAGCTGAGGACCAGCACCCGAGGGTCTCTCAGTCACCTGGGATGCCGGACACGAGCAAAGCAACCTCTTCACCCCCTCGTCTAGCAAATCGGTGGGCACAGGAGCGGAGCCTGGAGGCCGCCCTACAGCGGGTGCAGCTGAGGCGGCGGCGGGGCTCCCCGAGCAGGGCTGAGGGCGAGAAGCAGGAGTGAAGGCGGGCTGGAGTGACTTCAGCAGCTCTCGCCGCTCGGTCCTAGGCCCGTTGCCCTTGGCGAGGAGCCGCTTCGCCTCTCCCCACCCACACCGGCCCCTCGCGTGCGGCCGCCGCCGCTTTCCCTCGCTCGGGTTTGAACTACCCGCCCTCACCAACCGCTGCCTCCCCGCCCCCTCCGCGCTCGGCCCCGGCCGGGAGCCTGAGGATACCGGGAGTGCCCAGCCCGCTCCTCAGGGACGCCAGGGAGCACTTGGCGAGGTTCGCCCCGCTCCTCACGTTTTATACTTCAGCCCCGCGGCCCCCGCCGCACCCAGCCCACTGTTAAGCGCCCCTGAGTCGTTCCTGCCCCTGCTCTGCTTCTCCTCAGGCACCCAGCGAGGGAGAGGTTTTCCCGCCTCTGCCAGAGCCTGCTCCGCTCCCGGTGGAAGGGGAATGAGGGGCAGGGGCGCCGGCGCTAAGGGACGGCTCAGGGGTGCCTGAGGCACTCACGGATAATAAGCCTTATCTGCACCACAGCCTTTAAGCTTGGTTTATAAGGGTGCTAGTTAATTTGAGTTAATTAACACCTATTTAACCGACAGCCCAGGACCAAAACAGTCACAGAGCGTTTGTCAAGTACATTGCCTTCAAAGCAATCGTGGAGGATCCTCGACTCCAGAACTGCACAGATCGTCCTCGAGACTCCCCCGGTACTTTTTGTCAGAGATTCCAGGAAAGACCATTCTCCATGGCTATCTAGTAGAGCACATCTTTCACACCCTGTCCTGTCGTGAACGGCCTAAGGGGTACTCCTGTTAAATTTGTTTAAAACCTTGTAGTTATTGAGAACCTGGCGCCTGGGTTTTGCTGTGGTTTTAGTTTTTCCGTATACTAAAAAAACCAAACCAAAACAAAAAAACCCACCAAAAAATCGACCCAAACCAAACAAACACAAAACTGCCAAAACTACGAGTACGCGGATGCCTGTGTTTCCTGGGCTCGGCAAGGATAACGTGAGGCTACTACACACGCTCGCCTATCTGCTGGCTTCACACCGGCGAGATGGGGAATTTCAGACCTGAACGAGAGACCTAAAGCCGACTCTAAAAGCGACACCTACATTTAAATAAACAAACTCCAGGGTTAAGTAACGTTATCCCTGTACGTGGGGTCTGACAACTTCTCAGCCTTCCCTTTTGGCAACTCCGCTCCTCCAGCCTCTCGCATCCCTCCTGGCGTGAGGCAGCCTGAGTGGCGCCCGAGGAAACACGGGCTTAAAAATTCCCGACCCAGAGCCGGCGGAAATCGTCATTTTTAGGGAAAGAATATCGGTTTATTTGACTACAAGGTAACATGGCTAAAAAGAGAAAGACTCTTGGGGTATCTTCCCCATCCTTTTTAAAAGGCGAAAACACTAGAAACTTTCTGTAATGTAATAGAACTTTTCTGAAAGTGCTTTCTGTAGTACCGTCTGTTTTGAACAAAATTGTTTTTCAAATATTTATATTTATTTATAAGATACCTTCTCAGTAAAATTGGAAGCTTACTAGGGGGACACAACAGCTGCAAGCTCTGTCTCCGTCACTCAAACCTGGATGGACTTATGCGAGTTGGATTAAAAATATCCAAGAAATGTAACATGTCGTAATGTGATATTTTATGCAATACACAGAAGTGTCACATTAGAAAGTGTGATTTAACAAAAAAAGTCCCTCTCCCAAAAACCCACCCCAACAAAAACCAAGCAAACAAAGAAAAAATCCCCAACCAAAACCTGAGAACGCTACTTCTAACAAGTAAAAAGAGGTAAAACATTCTGCAACAGTCGCACTGCGCTCCGTTACGGCTTCCCATGTCAAAAGTACCTCTGCCCCTGTGCCCTCCCCATCTCGACGCCCAAGCCTTTCCTCTCACTTGCCTACCAACTCCCCAAGACCTGTTTCACTTTACAGAGCAGTGGGAGTCTCCCACACAGTTTCAACACTTTCTGCTACTCTAAATACAAAGGAGCATCTTTAGGGCTAGAATTTACCAGCCCGTGGGAATGGGAGTTACTAAAGCACTCCTCTCGTAAGGGGCAGGTTTTATCGGAAACGGCTGAAGTAACCGAAGCTTCAAGATCTGGTAAAGCATCTTATTTTTCCAAGGGAATGGTTAAAGGAAGCCAATAATAAAGCAATTACATTATTTCTTTCTTAATAATTGAGACATTATTTTCACAGGATTAACTAAATTTTTCATGGAGGTATTCTTAGTAAGTCCTCTTAAATTTATCGGTTTGACAAACGCATTTTTTAAATACTAGCGAGCCTAGAGAAATAATACCAGGGTTTTTTTTTCTTTGCTTATTTAGGAGTTGGTAATTTCTTAGCATGCGTTTACCAGGAAAGATAGAGTTCAGGCTGTTTTTCTCCTGTTTCAACCTCTTGGTACGCACCCACACCCGCGGCTCCGTGGAGGAGAAGAGGATGCAAGTAGTAACCTATAACCTAATACCTCTGCCTTTTACAAACTCTTTTTCTTGCCCGTGCTTTATTCTGACACTCCAAAAGTTATGCTTAGCTTTATTCTTACACAGCAGTGTGAAGAAGCAAGTCTAAAGTTATTACTGTGATTTCATTACGTTTAATTCAAACACAAAATTAGGAAAACTAAAACTATTTATTATTACCCGAGTTAGTTTTAGGTAAGCTACAAGTCATATATGAAGGTGGTTTGCTGGTAGGAGAACATCAATGAATTACAACTGATAAAACCTCATCCGTATTAATTTGAGTGCTTAGGAAACAATTTTTATTCAGTATTCAGGAACAGAAGGAGACCTTTCCTTACACTAGAGAACCTTTGAATGATCTAGTAGTTTAAATTGGAATATTCGCAAAACATAGTATTCGTTAAACATTGGGGGGGGGGGGGGGGGGGGGCGGAGAATAAAGCAAAGATACCTGATTCCACAAAATGCCAATCGAAGATTCAAAATTCCTACCGCCAGCGGCGCGGAGCCAGTGATAAAGCAACCGGTGTCATTTCAAACCTTGCCTGCACTATTTTAGTTCAGCACATCGGGAAATGCCAACATACGAATTTCTTTCATGATAGGACCTTGCACTTAAAATGTGTAATATGTATGTTTGGCTTCATGTGGGTACATATGATACCGACCACGACATCAAAATACCAAGATGCCGGGTTCATCCACGAATTTTAGGTAAACTTGCTCTGAAAACAGAGAGGACCTTGACGTAAAACACCTCGGTGGTTTAAAACTCCGGAGCCATATGACCAGACGTGGCGCGGGGCATTCTGCATCCCGAGTATGTTGGGTACAGCCAAATAAAAGAATGAAAACACCGGCTACCTTGGGGCTGATTTTACCTAACCGTGCAGCTGCCTACTTTCTTCATTGGAAACTGACACTGCTATTCATATGGAAGCTTGTACCTTAAAATAGGCTGTGTGCCTTTTTTTTTTTTTTTTCTTTTTTCCCCCCCAGGTGGTTAACATCCATAGTTGAATATTTATTACTTTCTCCACCTAATTACTATTCATGCTGCGGAGGCCGGACCTGATGGCGGGGTGACGCACGGTCCGCCTCCGCCGGCGCCGGGCGCTCGTCATCATCGGGCGCCGGCGAGGCGGCGAGGCCGGCGGAGCTGCGGCAGCAGGCGAGCGGCGCGGGGCTGCTCCGGGTGTTTGTGTGTTCCCTTCGCTGCTGGGCCGTGGTGGCGTGGCTGTGGTGGGTAGGGAAAGGCCGGGACCAGCCTCGTGGGCTTCGCTCCTGCGTGCCAGACCCGCGGGACGGTGGGGGAGGTCGGAATTGGGGCGGGATGGGGAGCCTGGGACCCGTGGGCTGTGAGAAGGGCTGTCTGCCTTTCTTCGTGGGCTCTGCGGGACGTGAAGGAGCGGGTTGGCCTCTCTTACGGGTGCATAAGAGATGCTCTGAGAGGGGACCTCATTAATGTGTAAAAATATCTGAAGTGGAGGGTGCCAAGAAGATGAAGTCAGGCTCCTCTTGGTGGTGCCAAGCACTAGGACAATAGGCAGCAGGCAGAAACTGAGGCACAGGAACTTCCACCTGAGTAGGAGGAAGACCTTCTTTACCGTGTGGGTGACTGTGTACAGGAACAGATTGTTCAGAGAGGTTGCGGACTCCCCCTCACTGGAGATACTCAAGAACCATCTGGGTGCACTCTTGTGTCATGTGTTCTAGAATGATCCCGCTTAAGCAGAGGTTGGACCGGATGACCCGCACACATTGGTGCATCGCTGTGCCTGTTGGCTCTGTCAGCTTGGTGGCACTTAGGGTTGCAGGGTATGTGAAGGCCAGCTAAATTATACCACCTCCCTGCAAAACACATAACTGTAGTTCACTGCTGCCCTTAACAGCAGTATAATTTTGCAGCACAAGCAGCACTAATCCAAGTTATGTAGCTACAGCTGTGATCCACCTTAGTTTAGCTCTGTGTTTTAGAAGAGTCTGCTGTTTTCCAGTGCCAGTGGGTGACTGCTCATATCTTACTGTAATGTGCTGACACAAAAAAACTGTAGCGCATGCAAGTTAAGGTGCCACTATGGTTATGGTGTAGCATAATTGAAAGCTGTAGAGTTTAATGGATTCTTTCCAGTTCTCTTAAATGGAGTGATAATGTGGGAGTTTTAACAAGATGTGTTTATAAGTGTTGATCAGACTCTTAAAGTATGAGCTGTCCCTGTCCTGTTTTCAGTATCGTAATTTTCCCAGCTGAATTTATGCTGAAACAAACTTTGAAGATCAGGGAAATAATCTTTGCTGTCATATTAAGCAAAAGCATCTGAGAGCCATTCTCATAAGGAAGCATCAAAAAGGCTATTTACTGGCATAAGGGTTAGGAATTCTTGTCTTCTGTGTCAGACAGAACGGGAATACAGAAAACAGCAGCCTCAAAAAACCTACAAGGAAATATTAATGTTCTTTTCTAGACTTGCATTGGGTGGAAAAAAAAGTGTTTATCTGTGTACAGTAATCACCTTAAAATTCATGGCTGCAAGTACATTTACATGTTAGGACAGGATTACTTAAAGCTTGGTAGAGTGTTTGTGGAATATATGTAACTATTCAGTCTGATGCTATGAAGAAACACTTGTCTTCAAATAAGTCTGAACAATCAAAACTGTTATAGGGCATTAAGAGATGTTTGAAGAGTAGCCTTGAATTATCACTCTTGATTTGGTAGAATTCGAAGGCTGGAATTTCATCTCTCTGGCCCCTCATTGTTTGGGGTTTTGTTTTACTTTTTAATTCCTATTACTCTTCTACCCACAGTCTGTTCCCAGGATTTCTGTAACTTAGAACAATGAAAAGTACATTGGGTTAGCTAGTGTGTCAGAGGGAGAGGAAAGATGACAAGGCTCATCTTCTTTGTTAGCACCATTGTTACATGAGTGATATTAAAGAAATTACTGAATTTTACACTTCCAGCAAGGAAATTCTTAACATTGGCAGGAAGGAGGAAAGAAAATGTTACTCATTGGGCTTTAATGTTTAAAATACTGTTTAATAGAAAATATCATGCTGTCTTCATCTTTGGAGGTTTTCTATACCAGATTGGTAAAGCTCTATGAAACCTGATGTTACTTAGCTTTTAAGAAGTTGAACTAGATCACTTTCTGAAGTCTCTTTCAAGGTGAATTAACCCATGTCCTGTGTATCAAATATAGATGGAATTTGTTTGTATTTACTTTTAAGGCAGTGATTTCATCTTCTGTTAGCTTTAGATTGAGATATTAAAATGATGGTGTATACCTTGGGAAAAAAAAAAAAAAAACAAACCAAAAGACCCCAAACCCAAGCTAATGTGCATGTTGTGTGTTTTTTGTTGAGAACATGGATTCACAGAAGGACGTTCAGCCTCCAAAGCAGCAGCCAATGATTTACATTTGTGGAGGTAAAGAAAAGACATTAGTGATTTTTTTATTATTTGTTATTGGAGATTTGGTGTTTTAATAATGAATGATGCTTAGTTATTATACTGAAGGGTACATAGGTACAAATAGTATCCTGCAGTGTGTATCCTGATGATCTTTAAAGCATTGATGATAACACATATATGGGGTACATATGCAGTGGTGGAAGTAATTCCCTACAGCTTTTATTGCTGTGTGGAGCTCCTCCATCTCTGCATGTTTTATTGATAGTGCTGTAAGGGCACTCAGCTTTCACTGACATACTGTAGTCAAATTCTACCTATTACCTATAGATAGGTAACAAAAATAGGTGATTTTCAGGAATCCCTGAAATATTTTGTATTTTAAGAAAACAGACTCTGGGCTTTGGAGGGCTGAGCTGAAATTTTCATTAGTAAACAGTCCAGTATCAAGTGTGGAATGTGTTATGTGCAGTAATATTTGGGTGATTTTTAGCAAGATTCTCTTTTATCTTAATGTAAGTGAAGTTTGCTTTTTATTTTCTCTTTTTCTTCTTTTCATGGTATCTTGTTATCATTCAGCTCTTGATACAGATTCACTACACTTGCTCTGTGTGTTTGCCACAAATAGAAATTTGACTGTCACAACTTTTCAAAGTTACTTGTGCATTAACAATGCTGGTTTTTTTTGCCCATTTCGTTTGTCTTCCTCCATAACATCAGAATGTCATACGGAAAATGAAATAAAGGCAAGAGATCCTATCAGGTGCAGAGAATGTGGCTACAGAATAATGTACAAGAAAAGGACAAAAAGATGTATCCTTTTACAAGTGCACTTGAATGCATTTGGGAAGCTGTGGATGGAGACAAGGGGAAACAGAATGGAAGATTCAAATAATTACGTAACAATTCTTCAGAGTCAAAAATCAATACAGTAGAGCAAACTACTGTAGCACAATCTCTGCAGTGTGATTTGGCACCTTGATTTCTTTCCTGGCACTTTCTCTTTTTTTTTTCCATTTTCTATGCATGATATATTAAGTTATGATAATCTGCTGGGTGACGTACTGTGAATTGTTGATATTATTCAGTCTCTTATTAAAGATGGCTTTTGAAATACTTTATGTAGATAGTTGTGACTTCAGATTTAGACAGTCTCTCTCTTTTCCTCTCCCCCATCTTTTTTTCAACCACAATGTATTTTTTTCTTTAACTGCATTATTCCAGTGGTAGTTTTTGATGCCCGATGATCTCTGCTGAAGACAGTGACTTCATGAAGTAATCTTTCTGGTCACTTTGTTCTGTAAAACTGTGTGTAAATGCACACTCTTATTTGTGTTTTAAGAGATTGAAATATTAAAGTTTACTGTAATACTAAATTTTGTCTATATTAACTTCCAGCAATAGATTTCTAAAGCTGTTGTTTAAATTGTAGTCAGAGTATGCGGTTTTTTAAGTTCAGTGATAATTGTATTCTTTTTGAGTTGTCTTTGTTTTCATTACTCTTATCTAAACTTTATTTGCATTTTAACTTTGCTAAATGTTCTTTGGACTCCTGTGAGCTGCATAAAATAACTGTGATTTGAATTAAATTCCACTGAAAAGAAATAAAAGGCTACAGAAGGCTAGGTCTGAAACAGATCTGGATCTCGAAAGAGAAAATTTTGAAGGACTTCAAAGCACCCAATTCTGGCACCCAATATTGGATGTGTCAAAAGTATGGATGTCTGGAAGTGTGGAAATAATCCTTTCTCTCGAAAGAAGAGGTGGGGGGGAGGCAAGGTAAACATTAAGAAGCAATGTGGAAACAAATTTCCAAAGTGCTGGTTGACGGGTTTGTATTCAAGTAAAGAATTAGATCTGTGTTACCAAGATAATTTGGGTAGCATCCCAAAAATAGGACCTTGTTTTGCTTTTCAGATGACTTCTGAAATCTGTAATAAGTGATGGGTTTGTGAGGATGAGCCAAAACTTTTTGCATCTGTCCATTTGGAATGTGTGTTACATAATACCACTGAAGTGTACTACGACATACTGCTGGATTGTATGTGCCTGATCTCTGTTTTGATGGTGCTAATGGTGCTGTTGAGATAATGTGCTGAACTCATCACTGTAATAATGTCTTTTTTAAGGTCTGCATGACTGTATGATGGCTTATAAATGAACTACAGTGGCTTGTTATAGGGATAAAAGAAGCATTCTGAGATGCTGTTTTGAAGCTGTTGGTTAAGATTTTCTTAGATATCTGATTTATGCTATTAAGACTAGATTTTTTTCCTGGAAACCAGATACACTCGGGTATAAACGATAACCTTTTTTACTACACAGTTGCTATCAGTTCACCAGCCTGGCCTGCACAGCGTGCACCTTGTGCCTGCATGGCAGAACGAAGGGGTCGGCTACTGACAGGTCTGCTCAGAAGGGTGGGAAGGTCTCCAGCAAACGGAGGCGGGTGTGGCCCCTCTGTGGGCACGCCGGGTGCCTCTGGCTGCCAAAGGCGCTGCTCTCGGGAAAGCACACGGACCTGCTTTGGAGAGCAGCGCCGGGGGAGTGCAGGGCTGACGGGCAGCAGTGGTGTGGGCGCCTGGGGACACCGGCGTTGGGAGAGGGACCACCTGCTCTCCGCTGAGTAAAATACTACGCTGAAAAACACAAGGATGATGCGTATTAGAGCTGCACCGCCCGGTGCGGTATTTCTGCCGGCCCTCGGCAGGCGCTTCTCTCAGCCCTGACCCCAGCCGCGCCTGCGCGGCCTGAGCGAGGGACGGGCGGCCCGCCGCTGCGGCGAGGGACGGGCCGCGTCCGTGTCCCGGAGACAGCGCGGCACCGGGCAGGTGGGTGCCGGAAAACGACAGGCGGCGCCGGTGTCGCTGCTGGAGCCCGGCGGGGCTCTGCGGGAGCCTCGCCAGGCCGTCCCTGGGGAAGGCAGAGCCGTGTCCCTGCCGCCATGTTGTACATAGCAACAGTTGCTAGACACGGGCCGGCCGCGCTGCCTCGGCTCCGGCGGTGCGTGAGGGGAGCCTTGGGTGCCGGCTCGAGGTAAATCCCTGACTCCGGGGTGGGGGATGTGTGTGGAAGCTGCATTGGAGAGGGGCGCGCCGGGCTGTGCCGGGGCTGTGCCCCCGAGCAGCCGCGGAGTCCTGGTCACCGCGGTGCCCGAGAGCTACGCTGGGCAGCTGCCTCACGGCCATGGGAATAAACGGGAAGAACCGCCGGTGGTGACGAGTTCTTTATTATTCTTTAATTATTTCCTGCATTTGTCCCGCTTCCCGTGTGTGTTATTCCTTTTCCAGTACTGAAAGTGTAAAGTCTTGGGGCAGAATCTCTATGCAACACCTAATTATGACCAGTTATTATTTAAGTGATAGTGTATTGTAAACATTTTTGTGTAACTACAAATTAGTATGTGTAATTATGCAAGACATTAGAACACAATTGTTTTAATTTGGTTTATAACTACACATAGTTATTATCACATACTAGCTAGTTGCCCTTACTGTATTTCTTAAAAATAACTGATCGCTTCATACACTATATAAAAGGGGAAAAAAAGAATTTCAGCTCCATAGAGCTTGTGATCAAAATAGAAAAACATGCAGATGAGCAGATCAAAGGTACATGGAGACAGAAATGTCCCATTTGAGTCCCTCACTTCATCAGTTACAGACTTACTGGAAAAGATTCAGATTAGTGCTGTGATATAATCAGAGACCCAGAAAATGCAGTTAGTGAGGAAAGAAAATTTGATTTATTTTGACTACAGAGAAGCCAAAAGTTTTAGTTCCTTTAGATACCCTGCACTGGTTAATGTCTTCCCTCTGAAAAAAGGAGTGTCCTCCACTATCTTCTCCTTTATGCTTATCCCACTTGCTTAAAACAGGTGTTTAATAAAACAGAGAATGAGGTAGGCAAAAATTGACGATTTTTCTTTATGTGGTCTTTATGAATTGTTGTGCCTTGCAGAAGTAGTAGACTTGCATACTCTTACAAAGCGTATCTCATACTTCTGTCAGTAAACCTCTGTTCGGGACAGTCCATGTGATCAGACCTTCAAATCTGGTATTTTTTCTTTTATAGGTCTGCTTGCGTGAGAGGGTGGAGTGTGAGCAAGTTTATTCCTTAAACTGGCATTACTTCAAAATATAACTAAACGTTTACAGAATCAATACTTTTTTTTTTTCTTTTAGTATTTAGTTATGGGTGATGAGTCAGTACCATTTTTGCTGGGTGAAGGAACCACTAAAACATATCAAATACCTATTAGTCATCTGGACTACAAATTCATTGAAAAATGCACAGATGTTAAGCACCTGGAAAAGATTCTCAGGGTATTAAGGTAAATGTATTTCTTTACCTTCATTAATAATTATATTCCTGCTCAATAAAATTTGAGGGAACCCTTTTCTATATACTCTTACTTGTCTGAACCTGTTTGTAACTTTCTAATTTAAAAATTAAAGTACAAGGTTAAAGTAATTATGCTAAAAGTGTCCCAATGATAACACTAGAAATCCAAGTCCTTACTTAGCCATCCAAAAGGTTTTAGTAACTCAATGTCAGGGTTTTGTCAAGTGCTGCCACTCTGTTTTGGTTCTCTCATAATCAATGTTGTCTGACTGGTAATTTCAGAGGCCACGCCTGTTTAACTTCTGCTGTAAATGACACAAGCTTCTTTTTTATGAGCACTGTGGTGATAACTTTGAACTGTGTATGTGGAAAAAATGGAAAAAAGTTTGAAGGGTAACTGGAATTTTCTAATAAAAATGTTGTTAGATGATAGTAAAATTGGGTTTTAACAAGAAAATAGTGTGACTGTTTAGTCACTGTAGTGACTGCACATGGAGGGAAATACTGAGGATGTGGTGCAGTTTAGTTCTTTTTCGTTAACGTTTATATCTGTGCATTTTAAAGGTCTGGTGAAGAGGGATGTTACCCTGAACTTACACTGGTTTGTGAAAAGCGTATTGAGCATTTAGATCCCAGGAGCAGAGTTCTGAGGAAAGATAAGCCTGCAGCCACAGCTTCTGATTTCACAGCTGAAGAATGGGAAGCAATTAATAGTGAACTGATGGTACAGTGTCTAATTTATAATGGTCATAATATAATCATGGTGATGTATCAATCTTCTTCTTGTGCCTAAGTAGAATGTAATTATTTGATTAAAAGGGGAAAGGATCAAAGGATTATGTTGAGTTTTAAAAATTATTTTCTTTCTTAATGTCACTGAACCTAAACTGCTCATTTTAGCTCTACAGATTTTTTGTAGACCACTTTTTATTCAAAACAGCACTATTGCTTTTTGTCTTAATTGCTTTTCCCCATTAAGAGTAGTGCTTTTTAAGGATAATTTCTCTACTGCTTTAAGGTGAGAATATATTATTTATTTATTTTCAGAGCTGGCTGACAGAAATGAATGAAGATGATAAGAAATCACAGCTCCTGAGAACAGACACACCAAATGAAAGACAAGATAACTTGCCTCCCATTCGTTGTTCCAGCAGCTGCCTTCCCACTAATCAGGTATCTCCATTTTTTTGTGTTAATTTTAAGTGTTACCTACAGGTTTTTGTAAAACTGGGGGATTTTATATGTATGAGCTTCTTACCATTTTGCCTTTCTTACTAGATTTATTTTGTTAACCAGAAAATAAAAACCTTTAGGTTCCCTTTCAAGAGACCAATTCTTAAACAAAAATGCTTTCATAGTACTGGCATGTGTATTGTAATAATATTTTAATTCTGATCAGTAATTCACTGCCAAAGTAGATCTCCTTAAACACTCTTATTATGTTCTTAGATTCATATTTCAAAGTACTGTTTAAGCATGTAAACTAGACTCCTTCTGGATGAAATTATTGCAGGAGATTTTCTCCAGCTGCCAGTAGGCTTTTGTTCCATGGGGCCTGTCAGGAGCTAGTCCAAAATAAACACCCGGGAACACATACATGGATGTTAGACTCTGTGCAGCAACTGTTTTACTCTATAGCCATTTCTGTATTGGGTAATGCCAATGTATATGTAGCCTTTGATTCCACTTATTTTATACCTTGTGTTGGTATTCCCACTGCAGTCATAGAGCATATTTCCTAATTTAGCCCTTAAGCAGACTTAACAAATCTTCGTAACTACAGAACAAATATTTACATTTTTTCCTAGGTTCTAATTTCCTTATGTTTTGGAGTTTCTTTATGTTTTGGGATCGGTTTTTTTTCATTTATTTATCTACCTGAAATCAGTTTTTTCTGGCCAGCTTTTCTTGCTAATACTAAATACAGTGCTGCTGAAGGGATTGGTAGACAAGTAGGCGTGGATGGGATTTTTTTGAATTGTCATGGATCGCTTCCGTCTGATTCTCAAAATTTTCTCTGAAATTCTGGGACACTGCTGTAAGAAATTCATTAAGCATTGTTATTTTTGGAGGTTTGTGAGTCAGAGATATTACAAAGGAATCCTTACAGGTCATGATATTTCTTACTAATTTCTGTTTTTCTTGAATAAATATGTATTAGTAAATGCCTGATGTGTGTTCCTGTGTTGTCAGAAACTACTTCTTACTGTCAGCTTGGTACATAGATGTTGGACCAAGACATTTGGGATAGCTAGGCAGTCTCTGTTACATGGTATACAAAGAGGCTGGGGATTCCAGTGAATGTGTTGTAAGCGGTTAGGGTTGAAGTGTGCTTTTGTTTGGTTTAATTTGTGTTTGGTTTTTTTTAAATTAATGTACTCTCATATTTTGCGATGTATGTTCCTCTTGACTATGCTATTTCGCTGAGAGGGAGTGTGCCACTCTAGCTTTATCTTTGATTCATGTCCTGTATTACTACTAGAACAGAAAATGGTATACTACCATTTCAACTCAGTAAATCCAGTTTAGAATGTAAGCATAAAATGATGGAGAGAGTCTTGAAATCTAGGATACACCATGTTACTATAGAGGATGTGTTCTCCATTCAAAGACAAAAATTTATTCACTTTTTTTTCTTCCTCCTTTAAACCATGCATCAGTCTTCAGGTCAAATTTTCTTCTGTTGTTCTTCAGCTTTTTTCTCCATACAAGGTTTAGGGGTTAGCATTATTACCCAGGAAACCTAGATAGAGCTTTATGCTTTACCTGTGGTAGGTGATTTCCGTTCCCTTTGTCTAAGCAGATGGCCTCTGAAGGAATTGTAACCTGTTCTGGAAGAGTGAAGGGAAGCCTGAAACATTTTATGCAGCAGTACAATTAAATCACTACTAAATCCCTACTGAAAAAAAAAGCTGTTTGTATAGCATACACTAAATTTATACCTGTAACATGAAATCTCAAAAAAAAAAAGAATAATATACCTAATCAGCTTTTCTTTTTTTTTCTTTTTTTCTGATAAAGCTGTGTGTCATCCTACAATTTTTAAACATGTTTGGCTAATCAGTTATGACTATAATTATTTTTTAGACTGGCATAATATAATTTATAAGGGAGATCAAGTTTAAAGTCATCGTGATAAATTTATCCTCTCTGCTAGAATGAAATGCACAAAGCCTTCCACAATTTTATGTTGTTACTTGGTTGGAGACTGTTCATCTGATCTGATGCATAAAAAGTTCAGCATTTTCAATGAATCCAATTCTGGAAATCATTGACCCTAAACCAGTGGATTTGCACTAATGGGTACAAGTTTGGTAATGGAAGCATCTTGTTTTGTCTGCAGTCTGATTTTCTTGCTGATACCTTATGTAGGTATAGTTTCAATTCACTACTGATAGTTTATACCTCTGTATAGTGTTTTCTTTTAAACGGTGTGAATCCATGGGGGGGATTTTCCAAAAATGGACTGAAAAAGAGTTAAGTTTATGCAATATCTCCCTTTATAACACAATGTGGAAGTTTGTCTTACACCCTTGTTTTCCTGTCATACTGCCCAGAACAGTCTTAACTGTCCACACTGCATAACTATTAATTTTGCTGCCTCATTTTGTCCAGGAGAGAATTAAAGCATGTGTTTAAAGATATTTATATTCAAAAGAGTGTGATTGCAGCTTAGGTGCCTTGGCCAAACATGGTTTCCTAATACTATTCCAGGAAGATTTCTGTCCTCAAATACCTCCTCATGCTACAGCTCAGGGCATGCAAAATGCATTCCAAGTTTTATGTTCTAAAATCCACTGTGATAGGATCTAATAGCCTATAGGAGAAAGTTTCACAAAGGATGTCTGGACTTCAGGCGGCTCTCTTGAAAGCTGTTTATTGCGTAGGCGAAGTTAGAGCAGTTCAGGGAGTGGGTATGCAGAGCCAGCCCTACAGCTGCCAGCTCCAGCTGTAGGGACACCTGAAGCCGCTTTCTGTTCAAGTTACAAAGCATTATATATTCTTTGCAGAGTATCTTGACACGTAACAACCACTAAGCACCATACACAATACCTTTACATTTGCCTATAGCCTATCATAACTACTACCATCACCATATTATAGTCATTATTATCCAATCACAAGAGTAAGTAAGTTACAATTTAAGCTTACAGTGGAAAATTCCCAGACCTTTCTTCTTCTTGCTACATCAACACTTCTTGTTTGCCTGCCATATCTCTCTTTTTGGTAAGGACATGTTTTCTATTTACTTATTCTCTTCTTGAGACTTATTTACTTGGTGAAAAACATGTCTTTGTAGTCACATACCTTTGTCCTACTCCTAAAAATCTCCTTCCAACTCATCTCCAACCTTTGCCTTCTCAGTTACTCAGCGATCACTGTTTCAGCAAAACATCTTTTATTCTATATCAAAACTTGCTTTCATTTCTATCTCATACCCAGTTTCTACATTCAGAGATCTTTCTGCCAAGCCTACATACCTGTGAAACTTTCTTACCAAACTTTCATCCTCCCCAACAATAGCCTTCATGTTGTTTTGGATATTCTGAACTGAAAACGAGCACTGGTTAGCTGACATACAATAGTAGTGTCTTAGGCCAGCACACGGGGCCCACAGGAGAACCAAGGCCAAGTTGTGTCACCTGTACTGAAGCCAATTTGTGTGTTCATCTTTGGTCCAGAAGGTGTTCACTGGGCTTCCAACCCAGTGGGATTCATGCTTTATGAATTATGGCAGGAAACATGACAAGCACAGAGATTTTTTGTTTTCAAGTTCCACAGCATGCAAGCGTACGTTTTTCATCAAAGCCTCTTGGATGAGATGCTCTGAAATACTACTGATCGAGAAATTCCTGACTCTGTTGGAACCACAACTTGATTACAATTATTTCAAAAATATGAGACGTGGAGTTTTTAAAATTGTGGATTTTTGAGTCCGTGTTTCTGCCTTATTCCTTAAATGTACATGCTATAGTTCTCTCCCTAAGCTGGAGTTGCATTAGTATAAGTACCTTATGAGACTTTCTTCTGAGAGTTTCAATATTTTTGCTTATTTAAATTAAGGACTTCTGGTTTGGAAAAAACTACTTGATATTTATTAAATTTGTACATTTATAATATAAACCTGGATGGATATATAATGATAACTCATGTTTCAGGAAGGCATATTTAGGAGCTCTCTCCTCTAAACATGTGCTGATCACTAAACATATTTGTCATTTTGTCTAGCTTCCTGAAAGACATAACATTAATTCTGGAGTTATATACTACAAAAGTTCGTGTAACCTAACATTATAGATAGTCAGAAGTGTTTACAGGAAGGGTCACATTTGCATTATGTAAATTGAGGCGTTTACATCCAGCTGCAGAAGTATGTCCTTCTTACAGTGTCTGTCACCACTGGTAAAGCAGGTTTATGGAGCTTCTGGTCATTTCTTTGGTCCAGTTTATCACATGCTGAATGGAACTGGTACAAATATTTGGGGGTGGTACTGTAATCTCTATCAGATTGTTTGTTTAAACCCAGAAAATTTTAAATCTGCAACTCTACAAAGAATTACACTGGTCTAACTCAGTGAATGCTGGATTGCAAGGTAAGAGGAGGAATGAATGGCCAGGATAGGGTAGATAGGAATATTTTGAACTGGCTGTTCCACTGTGAAATACCTGTTTGGAACCACACCTTGCTATTAAGTATTTTGAAGTCAACAAGCAGGGAGGGACATAGCAGTAGGTAGGAGAGGTAGAAGAGATGCCAAAGGTGACAGCTATGGAAATAGACTCCATTAGCGTAGGAGATGGGTTGAGATACAAGGCAGTCAAATCTGATTGTCAGAACTGGTTGTTGCAGGAAGGTCCTCAAGATAAATTTTAGGTAAGGCAAGCCTCAATGATGGATCTTGTCTAAAATCGAGAATGAATGTAAATAATCTTGGAATTGGCTTCAGTGAAGTGATAAATGGTCAAAAGAAGTCCAGACACTACTTTGAAGTCATTTACTTGCAAATTTGTTGTGAGTGTTCCAGGGACTACCAAAATCTGTGCATTGAATTCTCTTGGGAAAGGGAAGCCTAAAACCGGGTTACTGATTCAATCTCAGTGTCAAAGATCTCATCACAAGGCTGGGTTTCCCCAAGACTGAGTTCTCCCTTCCTGTGTGGAAGATGGTTGGGAAGATGGCATCACAAGATACTAATTAGAAGGTTTTACTCAGTGCCACTGTGATGTATAACCGGACAGTGGACAAAACAAGTGAGACTGAAGAGGTCCTCAAATTACAATGATACCTGAAATGCATCAAGATTTTCTTTGAACCAAGATGAATTACATTTTCAAGACTGATCTGAGATTAGTGACAAATAGTGTTGGTTACTAGGAAAATATGTACTGCAGAAACAAAAAAACCCACTGTGAATTCCACTGCAACAAATTGTTTTACAGGCTGGCTGTTTGTTTCTCTTTTAGAACAAAAAATTGAAAAACAAACAAAGAAGCAAGAAAAACTTACCACGGGATTACAGTGAATGGGACAAGTATGTTAAATCCCTTATATTTCAGTTTTTAATAAATCTTACTTATTTGTTTAACTAGGGAACACAGTTGATGCATTTTGCAGAAATGCAAAATATCAGGCAAGTGTAACACTGATGAAACTTTGGTTTTTCTTAATAAATATTCTGTTAAAATGCAAATAACATATGTTGCTAACAGCTGAGAACAAATTAGTCTATGCTTTTGTACAAGCTGTGTGAAATATAGTAAGTCAGCAGAAAAATAAATAAAAACTGATTAATTAATTGATGACCTTTTTGAAAGCAGTTCTTGGGTTATTTAACATGGACTTATAAATTTGGACTTCTCTATATCTAAAGACATGGTTCTAAATTGAAAACAAAACTGGTGAATACTTACTCCTGCACTGAACCTCACTAACCTCAAAGAATGAGCTTCAGGCAGGTGCATCAGTTTACTCAGATGCAATTACACATAACAGAGGTTTAGCCAGTAACTATTTTTAGAATGGATGAAGCTCTGTTACCAAGACGCTGCGCATCATGTAATGGTGGCATATTACCCTCCCACGTTACGTGGCAGGTTGATGCCCATATTGTTGAAAAGCACACACTTGTGTTTTACATGGTAGAAGCTTTACTGTAGTTCCTGAAATTTGGAATATGATGCTGTAGAATCAGAGTGAGGAGGCAGAAGTTTCTAGTGCAGTAGATGGGGAGCTAAATCTAGATACTGTGGGGTTTGGGTAATGAAACTGTACCCCAAAGCCCCTATAAAAGCCCTGTTCTGCATAAGTTTTGCATATCAGTTATTTTCATGCATGTATCTTTCACAAATTGTTGTCTTCCTGCTCAAATGTGAACGAAGAAAATAGGTTATAAAAATAATTTCTGCAACAATTTATTCTTTCGTTGTTTATTCTTTAACCTTGCTACTGTATCTTTCCAAAGTAATCTTGTGCAGATTTTGTTTACACTTTTATGTACAAAGTCTTTAAGTGCTTTAGCATGCTGATAATAATACAGTTTGTGAATTTTCCATAGAGTGTATTTATTTTGAATTATGAGTATACTGAAGCAGAGTTGTTTGAAAGACATTTTCCAATTTAAAGCATATCATGTTTTTAAAATGTTTCGACGATAACTTCAAAACTTTCAAATAATTGTTTAGGCAATTTCTGAACAAAATGTTTGGGTTCTTTTTTTTTTTTTTTCAAATATTACTTTTTCAAATATTTATTTGAAATGTGGTTAATTTATAATAATTAGGTAAAAGTAAGCTAGCAAAAGATCAGATTCAAAATGGAGAACAATTAGCCTTATGTGAAAAGGTTTTGAATTGGATAAATTTTCAAAATATTATCTCGATTTCCAAAATAAATTATTCATATTGTCAAGGTTATTGTGAAAGGAAAGGCTATTTTTCATTACGCCCTACACAGAAAAGCAGTAAGAATAATGTTTCTAGTGTAAGAATTTATTATTTTTATATTTGTTTTACAGTACTAGGGCAGCAATATTTCTTCGCTCTACATTCCTAAATACTGTTTTCAGAAGCTGCTTCAGAGTAGCTTTGCAAGTGCCTGAGACTACTTATCTCAGGTTTACTGTATAAACTGCTTTGAAGCTGTCTCTTAGTTATTTTGGCAAAGGCTGATAGAGATGTTTGATAGGACTAGGATTGAGCCTGATGATACTGTTTCTTAAATTTTACCATTGTCTTTTTTGGGGGAAGATGTCCTTTTTTTTGAGGAGGTGAGGCAGAGAGTTTTGTTAGTCACAGATAAGTGAACACAGCCTGTATATCTTTTCCTTGGGTTTATAATGGAAATACTGTATGCCTTTCTATCAGCTGAGGAGTCTTGCTATGAAGCACTATTGAATTTGTCATTTTATTAATTAAAGGTTTGATGTGGAAAAGGAATGTTCTAAAATTGATGAAGACTATGAAGAAGGTAACTCAAAAGCAAGATTCTTCAGTAGGCCAAGTCCACCTGTAATTGAAAAGAAAATTGACACAACTGGTAATACCTTAGAAACATAATTTTTCTTTAGTTGTAATAGTGTTGTAGAGTATCAATACGTGTATCAGAGTTAAAGTGCCTTCATTTTTTAGCCCGTAAAGATGCTTAAAGTTGTTAGATCATCAAGTGAGCTTGAAGCCATGTTTGAAAAAAATTTAGTCTTGTTTAATAAACAGTAAGAATGTTTATGTTGTGTTTAGTTGAGAGCACTAGGTAAAGAAGTAAAGCATATATCTGGTATTATCAATGAATGGTAGAGGTAAGTCAACTGCTTTTTTCTTGCACTCTGAATTGTATCAGAGTGCCTGTCAGAAGAATTTAATGTTTTATTACAGAAAACGAAATTCAAATTTGTCTTTTAGTTAGCCATGTGCTTTTTTAAAAAATGCAGACTATGAGATTCAAAGTATTTTATCTGAGTGTTTTGATTACATCTGTGCAAGTTGTTAGTTCTTGTTGTGTAGAAGTATTTTTTGCTAGGACTGACAAAGAGAGAGAAAATTTTTATTGCTACTCGTGAAAAAGAAAAGGGCAATGAAGCCTTTGCCATTGGTGATTATATGGAAGCAGTGACATATTACACTCGGTGAGTAAATGCTATTGTGTTCTTTTATTTTAATGACTCTTACTTGTGAATGTTGTTTTTAGACCAATGTAATTGAACCAACTTGTTATTGAAGCAACTAGTGAAAATTAAATTATTTTCACAAGGACAAAAGGATTTGACAGAAGAATATTTAAAGCACTGATGCATCGTTATACTAATTTTTATTTATTGGGAAGAGAAGGGGCTAGATAGTGATGGAATACAATCTGCAGGTGTCACAAACTTCTTCAGATTTTTCACTGAAATTCAAGGGCATGTTTACAAAAATAAAAGGATAAGTAGAGTGTTGAGAAACTAAATAAATTACAAATGTAGTTTAACTCTGTGCTTTGAAATGGTAAGGACTTAAAAAAACCCAGAAATCAGAAGTGTCAAAGTTGTCATTTAGAAATTTAGCATCTATGGGAATCTTGGGGTATTAATTACCGGTGTAAACGGAGGGTAATGCTATGACACTACTGTGAGATGAAACGTGAAGATAATTCATGGGCTGTGAAAAAAGTATGAGAATGTTAAGGCATTTGTGGTCAGTGCAGGTAAGTATGGAGAAAATAATGAATAGAAGTAGTGTGGAGCAGCAATAAAATAAATATTTAACAGATTTATGTTTAGGAAGAATCATTCATATTGTCACTGAAAGAGGCAGGGTTATGAAAATTTACCTGGCGATTGCTGAGATAGATGTGTGTGTGTGTGTGTGTGTGTGCATGCTTGTAATGATATTCATAGAGCACAAGCTGCTTAACTGAGGCATTTCATGTGTGATGGGGGTTTTTTTGTTCTTGACTTGCAGCCTTAAGATCTTTCTTGTTTTGTTTGGTTTTTTTACACAAACATAAAAAAAGTCTATAGCTGTATTTCATATACAATAAATAAAACACAAATACATAATATAAAAATAAGTCAAAATGTCTGCTTTTGGAACATAAATAAGTTACTAATTACTAAGATAGGCAGAATCCTTTCTAATGGAGAGTTTTTCCATTTTTGATCCCCATGGGCCACTCTATGCCTTCTGAAATGTATGATATTGACAGCATGCTGTTCTAACTGGTCACTTTTCTAATCCTATCTGAAATCTGTTTCCTTAGAGTTACGACTATTTAAGTAAAATATTTTGGAGTGAATTGTTAATAATCTGAAGGGATTATCTGTATATGGCTAAAATGGAAAACATAGAGTCTGACCTCTTATTCTTACCCATTGGCTCTCTTGACTGGCTTGTCAGTCTCTTGCTTGTTCCAAAACAAACCTTCACGCATTTAATCACTGCTTAGGCTAGAATGTATCTTTACTTCTTCCTCACCCTCCTAGCCTTTCTAAAGAGCATGCACAGATTATCCCACCATATCCGTTTTCCCACTGGGATCATAGCTGCAGAGACCTTTTATTCTTTTTTTGTTTCCCATGTGTTGCTCATTTGTGGACAAGCATTTGAGATTGTTCTCAATCATGTTTTTCTCACAAGGAAAGTGTGAGTATGTTGCAGTGTGCTGTCTCCCTGGCACTTCCATTGCTAATCTTCCCAGTGAACACATCTTAGGGTCCTTGCAACATTAGCAATGTTGTTGGCAAAAATTCCCTTACACCATTTTGTTGTGTGCATCCTAGCTGTCCTTATTCCTCAGAGATGATCGTGTTGTAACAGAAGCTAAAGCCCTACCTACAGTACCAGCCCTGCAGCCAGACATTGACCTGGACAGTTCATCCACTGCTACCTGAGTCTTTCCATTTTACAAGCAAGATCAAGGAGAATCCCATGTGTTCCCACCTCCCATGCTCTTCATCATAACCCCCAGAGCTGTGTAGTTGCTGTTTTATACTCTCAAAGGTTTCATTTGTTGGAGTCTACGTGGATGGCAGGAAGAGGTAGTAGTCTAAGTGACAGATGAGCCACAGCATCTTCTCTGCAACATCTCAGGTCTAAGCCCTGGCAAGCAACAGGCCTCTGAAGACAGTAAATCTAGTTGGTGGATAGGTTACCTGTGGTCTCACAGCAGGGAGTCTCTAACCACTGCTGGGGTTAGAATACCAGTATTAATATTGTTATAGTACCTTTATCAGCTTCCAGTAGCGATGTGTTTCTAGATTCAGGTTTTCTGACTGTGAGTCTAATATGGTCAATATTCCCTTTGTTTAGGAGTATATCAGTAATACCAACTGCAGCTGTGTATAATAACAAAGCTCAAGCAGAAATCAAACTGCAGGACTGGGACAGTGCTTTGCAGGATTGTGAGATGGTACTAGATATGGAACCTGGCAACATAAAAGGTAAAGTAGAAAATAAAATTGCTCATCAATGTATTATTTTATCTCTAGCAAATAAAATGGTACATGTTGTTAGTTGACTTAACTGAGCTTTAGGTCTAAGTACAAATGAGGAAACAGCGTAGCTCCCCAAAGCAATTTTAATGGTTCTTTTTTGAGGGTTAGTGAAGTTTTATGCAGTTCATCCTGTTGATCTGTAATGGGAATTCTTACGTGGCAACATGTTTTTCATATGATAACTACAAGCCCTCTTGTATATGTACAGTGCAGTGTTTCCATATTACCCACAATGAATTACAAATTAATTTAAAAGTGATGTGAAAGCAATCAAAGTTGCTGATTTATTCCTTTCTGAATGTAGCTAACTGTATTTGCATGGGTGGAGGGGGGAAAATTTAAAAACTATGAAAAGGTGCTTCACAATTCATGACTGCTACCTCAAAAGACATCATGTGAAATTGCATCATTAAAAATTATCAAGGGAACAGTTATTACTAATATAGAAGTGAAGAATTTTTAAAACTTCATAACTACACTTAATATGTCTAGAAAAAATAGCGTACTTTTATTCACTTTATACTTTAAATACATAAATAATACACTTCGTTCTTTTGTAGCTTTAATGCGCCGTGCCACTGTACACAGTCATCTGCAGAATTACCAGACAGCTATAGAGGATCTGAATAAAGTGTTGTCTGTTGAACCAGAAAGCTCTATAGCTAAGGTAAAGATCAGTGACTTGAATATGGCTAGAAAGAGATGGTATGCAGTTGTGGCATAAAGTGAGTACAGTTTATGTTGTTTGATAGAACTATGAGTTTTGAGGACACACTCGATCTGCTGTGCCATTGACCAGTTTCCCAAGACCACATGTGGTGGAAATAAGTTACTTGAATGTGGCCAGATCTTCTGTTCAGGAGACTGTGAGGAAAAGTCTTCTCTATTAATGTAACTTAGGTGCCTAAAACATTTTCTGCTGAACACGCTTACAGTATTAGTGTCTTAGCTGATCAAAGATATATGGAAATTTCTCTTGAAAAGATCCATTGAGACAGGTGCTTTTAAGTTTGAATACATAATGAAAAGAAAAATTCAATAGAGATTCCAGGCTTTTTTTTTGTTGTAGTGGTAAAGTTAACCCAGAAGGCGAGGAGCTGGTTTCTGTCCTCGTTTCAGTATGGTGTTATAAATCCTCATTTCTCATCTCCAGGGTAGAATGAAAAACCTTCCATGCCTTCTGATAAATCTGGACCCTTCATAACCAATTTTGGATCAAAGAAAGCCAGATGCTTTCTTTGAAAATTAAGGTCAGGATGTGGTCCTTGTACTACTTCAGCGGTTTAGGAGAGGACTGGTTTATATCCTTTCATTGGTATCTTAGGGGTGTTTTGCAGGTTAGAACAGTCCTTGCATTTGGACTCTGCATGTCCTGAGAATCTTCAGTACTGGGCAGTTTCGGTACTAAATTGCTCTTTTTGTTAATTATGAATCCATCATACTACTACCCTCCCAATTTTTTTACATATGGCTTCTGGATGCTGTGCAATTGTCTCACCCTCTGAAATCTGTCCAGCTCTTGTTGGTGGCATATTGTAAGCTGCTAGCAGTTTGCTCATTGCTGCTTCTTCCCATGGAGTTACTTGATCACTGCTATTGCTTGAACCAGTGAAAGTGGTACAAGTCTCTTGTGTCAAATTCACCGTATACAGCATTTATCCCTTTTAGGGTGTTCCTGGAGCTAAGTTCCTGAGTTTCACATCAGCCAAGGACTTACATGTCTCAAGATTTGAGTTCTAAAAGAGATTTTGGTCTATTTTTTTTTTTTTCTGTTTATAAGACTGAATCACTAAATAGCTTGTCAGTCTGTGATGGCAAACTCCACAACAGTCTTTGTGAAAAGATGTATCAAATAGGCTGTGCTGAGACTTCTTAAAATACCAGACATAGACAGTCACTCATTTTGAGTAGACCGTTCCATTAATTCCTTTGCTGAGCAGTGCTTTTGTAGCTGAAAGCAGATGTCTGTACTTTGTCCTTATCCATGCCAGCTATTATGCCTTAGCTGGCACATCTAGAAATGACAAGTGCTTGGCAGGGCATTTTTTCAAGTTTCTCATTGCTTGGAGGATCCTCAAAACCCTCTTGAGCTAAATACGAATGTATGGAACATACACAGAGTGCATGTTTATATCCAGAATCACTAATATAAAAGTGAATTGGTTGTCAGTAACTGGAATTCTTCAAGGTGCTTTGTCCATGTGAATCTTTGCTTGATCCTGTTCTTACCTGCTTCTTGAGACAGGAAGTACTGAGATAGCACTTCCTTGCACAGCATGGAATTACATTCAGAATAGCACATAATGTTGGGTGTGTCTTACTCTAACAGTGTAAAGTGGTTTAGTGGTTTATGAGTTACAGTGATAGTGCTGGGTTAACAGTTGGACTTGATCTTAAAGGTCTCTTCCAACCTTGACAATTCTAAGTGCAGTTAAAGAGTGTTTTTTGAGTAATGGAAAAATGTAATGGAATGAGAAACTGTTTGATCATCGAATTGCAGCTCTTACAAGAGGAGCAAACCTTATCATTATTCAACCGTGTCCTGCTGCTGCACTGTTAAGAGACTGTTCTGGTTAAGAGACTGTAACTGGTTCTCTCAGTTATATTTCTCCATCAGATGTCCGTTTGACATCAGATTCTCTGTAGCATAAATTTTGATTCTGATTTTAGGCTTTTTTGGAGATTCTCTAGAGAGCCCATTTTCCACATCTCTTCTTAGTAGACCATGCCAGATCTCACAATCATAAATCTACTTTTTTTCCTTTCTTTTTTTTTTTTTTTTTGCTTAAGTAGTGCATTCAAGAAAGTATTTTATTTATTTGTTTATGTGATATCTTCACACAAAGATGTGAAGATATCTTATATCTATCTTTGTAAGAGATAGAAATTGACCATTAATCTTGGTTTGATGCTGACTCTTGGAAAATTCACATTTATTTACCCTCTTTTTATATCGGCAACATTTATCTTGATAGTTCTTCAGGATCTTACATGGATTATTTAACAATGTATTTGCTGTACATAAATTGTAATTTATATACATAACAAATATTGCTGTTTTTTTCCTCTATTATAGAAAAGTCTGCTAGAGATTGAAAAGAAACTGAGAGGTTTAGAGCCTGTATCTGAGCCTCAAGGCAAAGGAAAAAGAATACTCATTCAAGAGCTGGATGATTCAGAAAATGGCGAAGAAAGAAGGGAAAATACAGAAGAATGTGAAAGACGTGGTGGAGATAAAAGTAATGTCATATTATTTCCTATTTTATGTCCTGATGAAAAAATTGTTGTCTTTGAGATTGCAATATTTATTCACAAAATTCATCCATATTTTCTTGCAAAGAATTTTGTCTGTTTGAAGACTAAAATTACACTGACTACTTAAAGTAGATCTGAGTGTGAAATCTAGAATCCAGTTTTATTACACATCTTTGTAATTCTTTCTAGAATGGGCATAACAGAGGCAAATGGAAAATGCTGCTATAAATCAGCTACATTCCTGTGCTCTGTGTAATTTTATACCTGTCCTTTGATGTGAACCCGGTTAAAATTTTCTTCTGGTGTTAGTGAACATTTTCTGTTCCTGAGATCTTTCTCACACACAGCTTTCCTGCCTTCCTACTAGCATATTTTTCTTCTGCATTTTTCTTCCCGTGCTTGCATCAAAGGGTGTAAAAATGGTCAAGTGTAATTTGTCAACATCTGTAATTTTTGTTGTTGTTTGTTTTGGAAACTCTCATTCTTTTTTTTTTTTTTTTTTAATTGTAAGAGGTCATCTCTGTGCTCTGAAAGTTTCTATTAGAGGTAAACAACATGTAATTCTTGTACTGTATGTAGTTTACAAGCAGTTGAAGTGTATCTCCCATTCCTGGATTAGTGTGTGACTAAATGCAAGGCTGCTGAGATGAAGCCACTGGCATAATCAGAATCCATGGCTTGCAGGAGGAAGTCGGCAGCAGGGGCTATGAAGGCTTGCATTGGCAGGTTGCTTTTAGATTGAGCTGCGTGGCTGGCCTCCAGCCTGCAACAGAATAACATCCTGAGGCTGATTTCACCCTTCTCTTTTCTGTTGGTTATGTTGGTTCTTTAAGGTGTCATGGCATGACAGCTGTGATTTTTATGTTTTGTGTGTTTTATCTTGAAACTAAATCAGTCTGTGGGTTCTGCAGCTTAATTGTGAATGTTGGACTGTACATGTGTGATACAATAATGCATTATTGGCACAAAATTAGGGAAAACAACATTTTTCCAAATCAGTTGGTGTGTACCAAATCTCCTTACCTAAAACCTTGGAAGAAAAGGTGTATCATGTCCCTGGCCTTAAATGTCAGGTAATTTGGGGTTGTTTTCTATTGTGAGCATTCAGATGACTATGTGCCTTCTAGCTCCATAGGAAGACATCCATTCTGTTGATGAAAGGTTAGGCTTTTAAACATAAGGAAGATTGTCAACTGATGCCAATGGCAAATGTGTTCCTGTGATATACATAAATATTTCTGAGATTTAAGTGGCAAGCAGTTTCACAGATTACTCTGTGTTTTCTTGTACAACTGGAAACAAATATGAATTCAGTTCAGTAAATGAATGAAAACATACTGTCAACCTAACAGCAATAAGTAGACTAAATGTCTAGTCCTGTAGTCATAGACAGTCCAGTAGTCCATGTAGTCCTGTCATGTAGTCACGTTTTTTTCACATTCTAGTTGGTAAGCCTAATGCATTCCTACTAAATTTACAATTTAGAGATTGGAAAAAAAAATAAAAATATTGTTTGTTTTCTTTAGCTCTGAAGAGTTGATTTTTGAACTTTGAGCAAAACAGTCTAAATAGAGTGTAGTCTCTCTTCATCTTCTATTTAACTGAAAGCAAAAGTAGATAGAACCCTTTATGTACCCATAGAAATGGAAAATTGCTTGCATCCTAGAGACTCTAAAAAGCAGTATTCAGATACTGTAAAACCTAAAAATCATGTATGTACTTGAAAAAGCACCTGGTATTTTGACATGTTTCTAGTAGTTATAACCTCAAGTGATAAATACAGTGTAAAGATAAATTGATATATTTTAAATATCCCCTTTTAATCAAGAAAAATTTGTTGAGTTGTCTGGTATTTACTTGGTCTATTGCAATATTAAAGAATATTATATATGATATTAAACAATCCCCAAACTTCAAATATTCCTGTTATTCAGTGGTTTTTTTTTTTTTTTTAGCTTTATGATGGTCCTTCAATTTTAAGTTTGTTATTTTAGTAATAACATAAATTAAAATTCTTTCTAGTGTGTATTTGTTGTCATTCTGGTCAAAATTATGTCCATACTTTTCAGTACCTTTCTTTAAGTTCTCCTTGGAATTTATAATGTGTCTTGCATTTTTTTTTTTCCCCTTAAGAAAAGTTCAGAAGTGTTGGTATTTTTTTTTAGCCCAGAATACTGCTTTCGTGAATACATTTCTTCGTAGATACAGGAACATTGTTTATAAACACTGAAACTAAAAGACAGTGAGAATTATATTTGAGAAGTATAGCTGTACAATTTTTTGCATGCTGTTTACTCAGACATGAAATATTTAACTAATTAGCATTACCCAGCAGCTAAGCAAGGTAACTATCAGTATTCTTATTGTCGGGGGGGACTCCAGACTCCAAATGCTATAAATGTTTCCTGTTTAGTCTGGGGCTGGTTCTGTGCACCTCATCTTTAGGAAATTTCCTCCTGTATTCAGGAAGTAATATGCACATTCACATCACATGTGCCTGCCTTGCTTTTTCTTTGTGTCTAGAAGATGCTCTTTGAGAGTGTTTTGCTGTGTTTTCTAAAAGCTCGTCCTATCACCTGTTCATCTGTGACATTTAAATTTTTTTTTCTGTTTTGGTGTATGTACAATGAAAGCATTTTAGCATGTATTTTAACCAAGTTGTTAATATACTGCTGTCTTCATTCATCTGCCCAGCATGCCTTTTACCACCGTTCTCCCTAGCAAATAGACTTTAAACCTTCTTGGCATATTTGGCACCACCAATTGGATGGGTGGATGGATGTCTCAAATATAAATAATTTAAGTTTTACAAAAATGTCTGTGTGGGTAGATTTAGCCTATTGTTGTTCCCACTGTGGAGTAAGAACTTACTATTAAACATGGTATTTCAAAACAGGGACTACAGCTAGGTAGGAGGCACTAGAGCATCAATTGTTTCTACAAGTCTTACGCTTTCCCATCCTGTTCAGTTTAATTTCAGTAACATTTTGTGTGTTTAAAAAAAATTATTTCTTTCATTTGGAACCATCTGGAGTTCATCCGTATTGAGTCAGCTTCAGATGTTTAGTTAAAGTCAATTGAAAGTATCACTCCAATATATGAAAAAATTCTATTGGACAGATAAATACATCAAGTGAAGGGAAGAGGAAGAGAGCATTTTAGTAGTACCAAAAGACAAGTTGTCCTTCTGTGGCTAGTAGTATCGAGAGTCAGGCTCTGCAGAAATCTGTATTTGAATACTGTGGTGCTAATCTGGTAGGAATTCAGCAGAATAAGGAAGACAGAGCTGTTATTATCTAATATCCTTATTCTGTGATTTTTCCTAAATAAATTTGTAATAAATAAACATGAAAGTTGAATGATCACAAGTATGCATAAAAGGATTTTTGACATGTCTAAATGAAATCTTCTTGAGAAGGATTTATAAGCTTTTGTCCTGCCTATTCTATGTTGTATTTGAGGAGAGTTTTGTATAACATTCCTGGTTTTTTCGCTTGTGATCTTATTTTAACATGCAAGCATTTTGATTTGGTCATGGAAAATCAAAGTGTCCGTGTTGTAATAGGTTGTATTTAAAGAGTTAATTTCAAGGTGAGCCCTGTACCATTCTGACACCGCAGGACAGGGGTTCCCATGTGCCCAGCAAGGAGAAATGAGGCTTCACAGTAACCCCTTCTCAATAACAATTGAAAGTTACTTGTAAGTAGGAATTCTTCTGTGTCCTTAGCAGTGTTTTCTGAGGCAGATAAGCCCCCCTAGCGTTAGGATGCTGCAGGCTTTGGTCGGTGTCTCTCTGCAGCACCCCCCTGTCGCAGCAGGCCGATAGTTCGCTCTGATGATGCGTCTCTAACCCCGCTCATTAACGCCCTTGCAGCCTCCGCCGCGGCAGCGGCAGCGCGGGCGGCAGCCGGGGAGCCCGCGATGGGCAACGCGCACAGAAAGTCCCACGGCAAAGGCGGCAGCAAGGCGCAGGACAGAGAGACGCACAGGCAGAAGGACTCCGATGAGAGCAGATCAAAAAAAGGCGCATCAGAGAAGAAATCAGGAAAGCATTTGTCAGACCGTGAAGGTGAAGTTAATGGCTATTTACGCAGTGATGAGAAGAGTGAAAGCCCCGAAGCTGAGGAGATCTCCAAACCGCATAGAGAAGGGTCTCAGTCGGCTGGTGGTGGCAGTTCCACTTCACTTCCTCTTACTGCAGCAAAACTAAAAAGTGAAGGAAATGAGTTATTTAAGAGTGGACAGTTTGGAGAAGCTGTGCTCAAATACTCGGAAGCAATTGAATATGTCATTGGTCTAGGTGAGTGTAATACCTTATACTTAAATCTAGAACTGTTTAGATGATTTAAAGGAGCTACAAGTGAACAAATTTAACCTGCCCCTGGATTTTTGACAGGAGTTACTGTGCAGTAAATCTTTCATCATTTCAGTAGACAGCAATTCATGTGACAGAAAACATTGGACGATGAGTGAAATAATGTTTCAATTTTCTTGCGGTAGAGCTGTCAGCATTTATTTATGTTTGAATACGTAGATACTCTAGACACGATAAAAGAAAACTCTTAACTGCTTTGCAGTGTTGCAAACTGCATCACTGCAGAGCAACTTGGAGCATGCGAGTCTTTAATTCTTGAGCCTAATTTCAGTAATACAATTTGATTTTAATTGTGACTTCTTTTAGGAGAACAAAGTCCAGACGATTTAAGTATCCTGTACTCAAACAGAGCAGCATGTTACCTCAAAGAAGGGAACTGCAGTGACTGCATTCAGGATTGTAACAGGTAAATTGGAACCTCCCATGTGGAACAACAACATTCCTGGTGATGATTAAACATTTTAACTGATACAATGCTAGTGCTGTTTGACTCAGAACAGTATCAATAAAGTCTGATTCCCTGTCTAAATGACAGATACCTTTGTTACATAAACAGTCACATGGAAACTAGGAAAGGAACAACTTTTAAGTTACTGTCTTACTGTGTAAGGGCAGTTTTTAAGCTTATTGTGTACACAGAAATGCATAGCAGGATTAAAATCGTTAATATAAAAGCAGATTGACAGTGGTGTTCTGCAGTAACTTATATGTAAAAGCTTTGTTAAGCCAGATGCTTATCACAGTATTGGAAATTGCTTTTGAGCACATGTATGGTGTGTGTGTGTGTTCTCTGTGTTTGGTTTGTTGTTTTGGTTTGGGTTTTTTTTAATATATACTTGACACAGTTATAAACGGTAATTACAGCTGTTAAGGAATTGAACTAAAATCCTTCCTGTTTATTGTGGCTTTTAAGGATGCAGGAGTTAGAGAAGATCAGACACCGTCAATAACTTCCAAACACTGTGTCCCACTAAATGATTACTGTATTTTTGATGTTTTGGGGTTTTTTAATATTTCCATAGATTGAGTTTGTAATGCTGAGGCTTAAGGTGCAAAAAAGTATTTTAAAATAATTAGAAATCATATTAATTAATCAGTTGAGATTTTTATACAGCAAGACTCAACAATTAAAAAAGCCCTCCAAAACTAAAAATAAAATATGGATGTACCTTTGTAATACAAAGGTACAAAACATTTAACTTGCTGTATGTATTCTACCTGACAGAGTAAGTTTCCTAAAAAAATTACTTATTAGCAGTATTTTGTTAAAATAGATGAAGGATCACAGACATGTTAAAATAGATGAAGGATCACAGACAGCTGGCTGAGATGGCATATTTAAGAGCCATCACGTTTTTCTATTCAGGAAGTGCGAAGATCGTAAGATTTCAGCTGAAATCAGTGATACAAAGGTTTTAGGTTTTGTATTCTTACCAATTAGAAGCTTTTTTTCTTACTACTTAATGATGCTGTCCTTAATGTCATGCATATTTCCTGGATGCACAAGGACCCATGATGCTTAGCAGTAGAAATAATACAGAGGTAGAAATAATATAGAGACTGGGAAGCAGAACTGCAAATATGCAAACACACATAAATTAGGCAATGTCAAATAAATCTTCAGTAGGCAACACAATATAATAGATGATCTACAAATAGGTTACTTGATTTCAAAGTAAAAAATTATGTAGGGTTATATTAGGAGAAACCTTCTCCCCATGAACAGTGCTTGGCATTGCAAGAGCTTGCCCAGAGATGCTGGGCAGAGATTCCCTTGGAGGTTTTCAAGGCCCAGCTGTATCAAGCCCCAAGCAACCTTGTCTGATCTTGGAGCTGACCATCCATACCTGTAGCAGAAAGTTGAGACATCTCGGTCTGGATTGCTTTATGACTTCATGAAATCAAATTGTCTAGACTAACCTTAATTTCACTCTTTCAAAAGTTTATCTCTCTTTAGCAAGAATCATTAAAAAAAGGTAGTTGTTGAGAAATAAAGCCTTTGTGAACTGCTTCGTATTGCTGGAAAAGTGCATGGTGTTTGGAAGGAGTTCTAATTGCACAAGGTTGATCTTGGTATTGACCAGGCAGACAATCAGAAGTGTAAACAGACAAAAGGCAGGCAAAAACCTAAAGTCCAAAGAAAGACAGGTGTATATTCATGTCCTACTCAATGGGGTTTTTAAGTGCATACTTTCATTTAAGGAAGAAGAGCTGAAAGTCACGTAAGCAAAAGCAGCATATACTTGAAATCCTTGTAGATCTAGGCATGACTTAAGAAAAATAGCTTTTGCTCTTAAGCAGGTGCCATTACCTTAATCATATCTTGGCAATGAGAGCAGTTTTCCAGATGGAAGATAGGGTTTTGAGTAGAGTAAGCTGTAGTGAAAACACTAACGATTTCAAAACTGGGTATAATGTAGGGTGTTAATATGAACCACTTAGACCCATTTTCCTTAGTTACTTTACTAGTGCCATCTGAAATCACAGAGTTACATATAGTTGTGTATATTATAAAATAGTTTTATTATTCTTATTTCAGTTCCTCTTTTTCAATCCTGCATTTTTCTTTTTGTTTTCTTCAGAGCTCTGGAGCTTCAGCCATTTTCCCTTAAGCCTCTTCTACGCCGAGCAATGGCAAATGAGTCAATGGAGCGGTATCGACAGGCATACATTGATTATAAAACAGTCCTACAAATAGACAGCAGCATCCAGGCAGCAAATGATAGTGCTAACAGGTAACTCCACACAGAAATTTTCTGATAAAAAATAGAAATAGAAAATAGAAAAGTAGAATTCAAATTTGTTTGTTTTATATGCTCCCTCTATTCTGTACCCTCAGAGTTGTTGCACAACTAGTACATTATAGCTAGAGGATTGGCTGTTCATTTAGTTGTGTTCCCATAATTTCAGTTTTTGTCTCCTGGCAGTGAGTCCCTTTGCTGTTTTTTTTCAAAAAGGTAATATTGCAAATGTTTTAAGGTTGGGTTTTTTTTTACTAGTGCTTCTACTTGTTCTCTTTCCTAACTTCTATTTTATACTATATAAAGTACTAGTTTAAGGTCCATGCCTTTTCTCTGACATCCCGTTTCCTTTTCATATTAACAATCTTTCTGTGGCAGTTGGAGATTTATGTTAAGTGTGGATCCTTCTGCATGCTGCAGTTGTGGAAATACTGAAGTAGCTTAATACAGTGGTTGGCTGCAAAGCTTGGACATGTAAAAAATATAATTGAATATTATTTTCAAGTATTAATACTTAAAACATTAATTTTTGCTGCCAAGAGAAGATGTTTGAATTTCTCTAATCATATTTTAATACTATAAAGTTGAAAACAGAACAGCCATTAATCACTGAGAAGGAATCCACATGTGTAACTCTTACAGTGGAATCTAGTATGGTTTTTTTCTTCCTAAGGGAAGGCCATGAGCACTTGCATTATTCATTAAAAAGTCCATAATATCTTTCTTTAAATTCTGCTTATTTGACCAGAGGAAATTGTGACACTTCATCATCTCTTAGAAGTCCTGTTTTTTTGATAACACAACAAATCATTAGTGATCTTCTGTATCTGTGGTGATAATAGAGCACTTGGATTGGTGGAAAAGCTGCTTTTTCTGGTACCTGTGTAATTATTACACTTTTTAAAAATCTTGTTGGCTTATTTTATCTGCAGATAATTCTTTTCGTATTTCTCCTTGACTTGGAACTTGCTTAGTAATAAGCTTATTTCCCTTTTCCCCTTAACACTCTTCCTTTTCTCCTCTCTAGGCCTTCCTTATGTTTTTAGCTTCACTGCTCATTACTCTTTCCTCCCTGGCAACCCATCACCTTATTTCAGCTGCTTCTTCCTTCTTCTCTTCTGCTGGTAATTCATTTTTGCTTGCAAATTACTAGTTTCTAAACCATAGACCTCCTGCATAATTGAACTTCAACTATATTCTTTAAAAAATATTTTATCTTTGTAAATTCAACTGAAATTGTTTACTAAAGCATTAATTTTCATTTCCAAAGTAAGAGACCTTTCCAAAAACAAATTTTAAGAAAACATTACTGCCTTTTAACTTAAAGGAACAACCCCAAATGTAATTTTTTTTTTTAATATTAGGAAGATCAGGTCTTAACAACCTTCTTTTATTGGAGAATTTTTTTGTTTTTAATTTTCTGTGCGAAGTTGGATGGCGATGCTACAGGATGCTGACAGGAAAAACTCATCATCCTGCTTGTGTCTGAGGGTGGGTTTGATAAACCATGTTGAAGCTTGTCTCTGTGTTTACATAGCTAAGCAGACATTCCAAAAACCTTATAATCAGTTGCATATTTTAATACCAAGCTTTTACCTGATCATTATGCAATCAAAAGGAAATAATTGAGTTTATGTACATAAGCCAAACAAGTATATGCAGTTATTTGACTGTTCTTTATTGGTTCCTGAGGTGATTTTTTTAGATAAACTGGAAGAATTGTCTCTTTTAATGGTATATGCCAAATAACTGGAAATTGCATTTCAAGTGTGCTTTTAATTAGTGGCATTTTCCTAGCTTTGTGAACATCCACAGATTTCCTGCTTTGTGTATTTTAATTTCCTCTGGTGTGTTTAGTTTTTTGCTTTTCTCTGTTAGAAATACAGAAGCTCTAATGTGTGGAAATATATTTATGCGCTTTGTCTTACTAAATTAAAGTTTCATTCCAGTTGTCTCAATTCCTTTAGTATCATTGAGCAAATTGCATCAAATGGCTTGGGAGCTATTTTTACAAGGTCCTGTATGAGCACTGTGCTGCAGAAAGAAATTTGTGATCAACTCCAGAACTGCAGGATTATTGGGTTGAGTTGGGTGTTGGTGGTGGGAAATGAATGTGTTTGTCCCAGCTTTTTCATGAGACACCTGTGCTTTTTAAACTAATCATGGCACACAGGTATGCATTTTTGCAAAAGACTCTGCTTACATTATGATATTACAAGAAGTCAGTTATCATCAGATACTGCAGGATTCTTTCAGTGGATTTTGATGAATTAGAGTTTCTTCCTCCAACTTTTTAAGCCCATTCTGATAAATGAAAAAATAAATAAAATAGGAAGTCAATATGACTCTGGTTTCCTGTAGAATTGCTCCATTACTTTCTATGGGAAATATCTAAATGTAATTAATTGACGTGTTAATATGAAGTGTACTGTTTTGTTGCCTAATAAAACAACCTGAGTAAATCTTTGGGTTGTTCAATTTATGATGATGTGCCACATTTTTTCTTAGCAGTTGAGTTCACAGGCTATCATTAAAATCCTAAAGTTTTAGTAAAATTAGAGCAAAGCAGTACTTGGACAAGCCACCTTCTTGGTATGTCCTTTAAAATACTTGGGAATAGCGCAGGCAGTGGAGAGCCCCTGCAAGGGCATATGTGGTTAACACACATTAAAATAGTCTTTTTGGTCACTTAGAAAACAAACAAAGCAACTACATTATACTATGGAATAAGATATTCTGTGAATGAAAAAATTTACTTTCAAGTTAAAACCACGTTTTTTATGCAGCATTGTGTAAGACGTAAACTCACTCATTATACAGCTCTACAAACAGACTTTTTAGTCTCTATGATTCTTTAAAATATTTTGGTAATTTCTATTTTACATAAAGGCAATTAGAACTGGTGTTGTTTCTTGTATCAGTGTTTTGATCAGACCGTAATGGGAAAAGAATATGTCTTGAGTGCTCTGACTCTGTTGCCAAAGTATTATACTGATGATTCTTTTTTTTTAATTGCTGTTATTAAAATACTTTAAAAGAACAAAAGTAAGTAAGAAAACTCCATTGGGTCATTTATGTTCATTCTGTATTGTTCTTCATGTCACTTTCAAGGTTCTTAATTTTTTTTTTTTGGATGTGTATTCATGTAGTATGTTTTTCACACCTGTGTTAGATGGAAGTGCACCTGATATAAAAATTTCAGTTTTATTTGCTGTACTATCAATGTGACTTGCTTTGCTACTCAGTTCAGAATTTTCCTTTGTTAAAGTACGAATTAGACTTATTACCAGTTGAACTTGATTCTTAAGCCCATTTTGAGATTAGGAGATGTGTATCTCACTCTTACTCTCATAATTGGTGGTGGTTTTTTTTAAACACTACAAAATTTCAAAGGGAACCATGAAATCTTAAATGGCTTCACTTTCTATGTCTACTTACGTCTTTCTCCAAAAGAGAAGAAGGTAATGGGAAACTCCCACTTAAATGGATTTTGGATTGAACAACTCATATATGGAAATAGTTGACATATATATGTGTGTTGGTTTAAGAAAGACTAAACAGTCTGTGCTGGTTTGGCCAAAGTTAGAAATATATCCTCTGATAGAAGGCAGGTTACAATCACCCCTCCCCCACCAGGTTTGGGAAAAATTGAATTTTCCTCAAAGGAAAGTGAAAGAGATAAAAACTATTTATTTAACAAACACACAGGAAAAGAATAATAATGCTAAATAATATAACCTCTTGCTGTGGAGAGTTTCAGAGTCCTTCCATAGATCTCTCTCTCACCCCCTCCTTGGAGATGGGATGGGGTGGTGGGCCCACCTCCAGGGCCAAGGCCTCTGTGGAAATTCCTCCCGATGTATTCTGATGTTGAAACAGTCCAGCAGAGAAAAAAGGAAAAAAACCGAAGTCCCAGGAAAACAAAAATTCAACTCTCCGGAGGAAAAGGAGCTGAAAAACTTGGCCAAAAGCTGGCTGGAAAGCAAGCAGGCTGCTTCCCCACCCTTGCTCTGCAGAAGCAGACAGGTTTTATCTCTGTGACCTCAGAACATGAAAACAAACTGCTTTGAAAAAGTACGCTTTTCTCTCTCCTCTCTCAGGCTCAGTTTAATACTAATTTCTGGGCATAGTGCAGCAATAGGAAATGCAACATCAAGTCACCCCAAGACACAGTCTTTATAGATAATTAAAATATTTTTAAATGGGGATTGGTTGATACATTTCTGACTATATAACTATAAAATGCAACTTAATGCAGACTACTTTGTGACCTGCATTGCTTTTTTTAGACAGTTGTTGTAGAAGAGATTTCATTTGACATTTGCAAATTTAAGTATCACATTTTGCCTGAGAATGTTGTAATATACACTTACTACAAGTAACACCTATGAACGGCTGAGAAGAATAAAATAAATACATGGATTTTTTTTCGTATTTCTTTACTGGATGTGGTAGGCAGCATTTAGAGCTTAGTTGCAGCATCAGTTATTGGCTTAAATATTTACAGATTGTGCAGAAATCAGCTTGTCTTTTGAAGAGCAGCATAATACTCTAAAATAAGTGGAAAAAGTCTGAATTTTAAATGGATGCAATACTGTTGACTGCTGTGACAATTTTTTTTTTTGTTAAGGATGATTGTTCAGGTTTGGTTTTATTTTAAATTAGAATGTTGCATTATTTAATTTGGTTTTAAGTTTAATTAAAGTGCGAGTTAAATGTATGAAAAGTCATGTTGGTGGGGCTGTTCTTTTTCAGAATAACAAAGACTTTAATCGATCAGGATGGTCCCAGTTGGAGGGAGAAGCTGCCACCAATTCCAGTTGTTCCAGTTGCTGCTCAGCTACACAGGTGGGATGGAGGAAGCCTCACTTCAGAAAATAAGCCAAGTACTATAGACATCAACAGAGAAGAACAATTGCAGATGAATCGTATGTATAGCTAATGCAAATACACATTCAGGGAAAAAACCTAATTAGAAAATGGAATACATTTTAACAATGTCAAAGAAACTGCTTTAGAAAATACTTTTTAGAGACCTATGTGAAAAGCCAAAGTAGATGACTGTAATTTACGTGATTGAATTTAATGTGCTTTGTGGATTACAGTTATGGTAATGTTTTTAAACCAAGTGATGTAGTCTGCAGCATGTAATTTCTGAAGTTATCTAAAATCAGCAGATAGTCATCGGCAAAATTAGCACGATCACCAAACCCCAACTCCTGGCCCTCCCTGCATGGGATACCCCAAGAGTCACACTGTGTGCCTGAAAGCATTGTCCATGTCCAAACCCTTCTTGAACTCTGTCAGCCCTGGTGCTGTGACCACTTCCCTGGGGACTGTTCCAGTGCCCAGCCACCCCCTGGGTGAGGAACCTTTCTGTGATACCCAGCCTAAACATCCCCTCACTCTGCTTCCTTGAGTCCTGTCACTGGTCACAAGAGTGAAGGTATCAGTTCCCGCCCCTCTGCTTCCCCTCCTGAAGATGTTGAAGACCTCAGTGAGGTCTCCCCTCAGTTTCCTCCAAGCTGAAAAGATGAAGTGACCTCAGCCGCTCCTCATACAGCTTCCCCTCCAGACCCTTGACCATGCTCGTGGCCCTCCTTTGGTTGCTCTCTAATGGCTTCATATCTTTCTTACATTGTGGTGCCCAAAACTGCCCTCAGCACTCGATGTGAGGCCACACCAGTGCAGAGCAGAGCAGGACAATCCCCTCCGTTGCCTGGCTGGCGATGCTGTGCCTGATGCCCCTCAGGACGAGCATCGGTGGTTTCCCTGACACATAATACAGTTACAACACAGTTTTCCCCCAGAAAAACCACCACCCAAACAAACATCCAGAAGACAGAAGACATTTGGCAGAAGACATTCAGGAGACATGTTTCAGAGATGTTCTGAACTTGTCTATGCATAATCACTGAGTGCTGAACACTAGGAAACTTCCTTTTTTTTCCCTTCATTGCAGTTTTCATTTTTCTTCTTCAGTAAATAAGGTGAAGGAAGCCCTTTGATTCAGTTGTTACTGACATCAAACACTCTTTTTGCAAAGGCTTTAACCCTGTGATTCCTTATTCAAGTATTGGTTTCCCTTTGAGTTTATTTCAGTATAATGTAGTACTGAAGATAATCTCCCCTTGATTTAATACAGGGGTGACTGCAGTTTGTGACTGGGCTGTTGGCCAAATATGTCACAGTGGTGGGGTTATCTGTCTATAATGCATTACTGCAGTACCAAATGTCCTCCAAATGCTTGGGCAGCATTTTGATGCAAAACATGTCTCAGACTATTTCAAATAGACCAGGCTTTGTTTAGGCTGTGTTTATTAAACAATTGTTGTGTAACTGTTTTCTTCACAGAAGGCTGACTCTAAGGTTCTGGTTGCCTTCTCAGGCCTGTGCTGCATCAGTGAGACCTGACAGCGATAGCTGGTATTGAAAGGCTGCCAGCAATAACGTTCAGTCAGTAGTTAAGCCTCACTGTTGGCTGACTCTTTTCTGCAACAATTGTGTGTTTCTCTTTGTGTCTTACAACTTGAGTTATAATTTAGTTGTGTGTTTCATGTAGTTTATTTTTTCCCCAAGTCCACATGTAGTTTTCTGGCATAGGAAACTGCCATGTTCCTAGAACTCAGTGAGCTTAATTATTGGTTAAAATTGTTGGTTATATACAGTGTTGAAAACCTGAAGCTTGGCAAGGGGCTCATATTCTTCAGTAGGGTGCAAAAAGTAGATTATTTCATTATGGTTTACTTAGAGCTGTGTTGCTCATTATTGTCTGCTCACAACAGGGGCATGAAGCTGCAGTCGGGATCAGTTTTTCACTCCAAACACAGCTAAAAACTGTAGCCTAAGCGAAAATATCTGCAGCAAATGATGTGGAATTAAGAAGGAAAGTCAATTATGGAGTAACACAGTATTACTAATAAAAAAAAAAGTGTAGTTAGGTATTTTTAGGTTCCTCACTGCATCTTTTATAAATAGTTGTTAACAGAATATTACTGATGTATCCCTAACTCCAACTGATGTGACGATTTGTTTGTCATTGTCAGTTTAGCATAGTAATTGTGGTAGTTGATTGCAAAGAGAATATTAGATCAAACTGTGGCTGCCTTGGTGTGATGATGGAGGTCTGGAAGGCCTTCAGTCCTGCTTATTAAATCTCCACCATTGTAAAACCAGGATCTCAGTGGAGACAGGTAGGTCTTCTCTACCACACAGAAACTGAAAACTTAAAGCTGACTGTTGCATTCCTGTTACTTTCAGCAGAGTATTTACGCTGGTGGATGGGGAAGATTTGTTGAGCCAAATGTATCTGGTGGTTTATGCCTTTGTTAGAGCAGCAGGGGAGGCTGGGGACAGGAATGGCTGCGTGCAGATTGACAGAGAGACTCCATTGCCAGGCATTAATCCTTAGTCTGCACAGATCATGCAGCTACCCCTAATGAACTGACCTTACGTAACACTGTGATCCTTTTGTGGTGTAGGTGAGGAAGCTATGGAGAAGTTCAACAAGTTGAAAAATGAAGGGAATGATTTTGTAAAAATGGGGGAATATGAAGAAGCTGCAAATAAATACAGTGAGTGCATGAAGTTAAATACTGAGGAATGTACTGTCTACACTAACAGGTAAAGATCCAAAATCTAATGCTGCTTTGTGGGATAACAGTAGTTACGTTTTCTCACTGCAGATAGGGATTTTGCGTACTTCACTCACTGTTGTGAAAAAGGGATTTTTTTCCTGCTTGGTAAGTGTTCATAATAACAAAATGGATTTATTGTTAAACAACATTTTTCAAGGGGAGCAGGTATTAATGTCACTGATACATATCTTAAAATCGTCTATATAAATATAGTAGGCAATAGTAGGTGTTTTAATTGGCATAGCATTTTGCAACATCTTTTGAGAATACTGGTATGATTTGAGTTAAAAACTTAACATGCAGTAGCAGTATCTCAGATACAAAGAGTAATAATTCAGAGAAAATGTACATTCTGAGAAAATAAAAGTAAGAACACAGTCATACATCAGCTTCATTTTAAAGGTTGACCTAATTCAGCAGTATAATTCTTTATGCTGTAATCTTATCAGCTTTTACAAACTAAGAAGGATTTGATTAGACCAGTATTTGAAGAGGAGAGTTCCAAGTAATAATTAGGTACAGAGAGCAGTGTTGTTTATTTAATCCAGAGCACTTTTTTACCCAGAATGGCTGTATGAAATCCATATTACGTTAACCACTATACTATCATATTATACTAACATAGGCTCTGCTTTTAAAATACTTGCATATCTGCTTAACTTTAAGCATTAGGGATACTTGAATTTTGACTTTTATTGCAGGAATTGGCCTTTTCCAGTGATGTTCTTGATAGTTAATAGTTTTATGTACTTTAAAAAAAAAATCCATTGAGACTGAATTGTGTGAGGTATTGTAATTAACATTTGCGAGTCAGATAATGTTGGCACTACAGCAGTGTAGAATTTACTTACATTGCAGTATATTCTTTTTTTCTGTGTTAGAGCTCTCTGTTACTTGAAACTGTATAAATATGAAGAGGCTAAGCAGGATTGTGATCATGTTCTTCAGATAGAAGATTCTAATATTAAAGCATTTTATAGAAGAGCACTAGCATACAAAGGATTACAGGTGAGGAAAATAACATGGCAGGTATGCTTCAGCACTTCTAAACTTGCTTATCGTCTTCAAAGGCAATGAGGTAGTTGCTGTCAATGGGTGAATACAAAGTACTTGGTGTGATGATTTATTACTTTGTAGAGCATTAGGCATACATAAAACATTATATAAATACTTTTGCTACATAAAAACCTGCATGTTGATGTAATAATTTGAGAAAATACAAGAATATTGTAATAAGTAAGGATTGACTGGAGATTATTTAAGCAAGTTTCAAATCTGTTCTAATGTTCCTAATATTCTCCTTCTGGGTATCCTGGTCTGCTTTATCTGTCAAGGAGTTTACTATAACTTTTCTGATGACAAATGGATTCTCTCCAAGTCTGTCTTCATCTGTCCAAACTAAAATCTCAAGCTGTCTTGGCATTTGCTCAAGTTAAGTGCCTAACATACTAAACCAGGGTTTTAATTATTGTTTTCTCTCTCCCCCAAATGCATTACAACCCTTTGCCTGTACTGTACTTTGTCACTCTGTGGCAATGTCAGTACTCTCAGCCTTTTCCACCTGCACGGTGGTTGTGTCTCTACAGTGCTCATCTTACATACAGTTTTTAGAGTACCCTTTTATCTCATCACCATAAGTGCAGACACATTGTTCATATCCATCCTGAATGTGACTTCAAATCTCATGTTCCATCATTTGAACATGTCGTTCAGTTTGTCCCTCCCTCTGGTGGTTCCCCATCTTGAGTGATGTTAAATTAGTCTTTACCCTCCATAATTCTCTCATGGCAATCCTTGCTTTACCCATCAGCTCTTACTTGGTGTTGAATTATCAGCTTCTTGCTTCTGTAGGCTCACGATGGCAGCTCTCGTCACCTGCTTTGTATTAAATTTACAAGTGTCTTTAAACAAGCATCTGAAGTGCTTTCTTCCATGTTGCAGGAGTGGACTGGAGGTCCACCAAGTTTCATCTTCATCCTTCAAATGGACACTAACCTCAGACCTCCATTATGTTTGATGCCTTAACAAAAAACTAGCTGATGGTGTCTCAGCTTACAAATCACCTGAGACCCTGTTTCTGCTTAGCAGCATACCAGCCTATTCTCGACCCATGTTGTAATTCCAAATGCAAGTCCTAGGAATGTGATACATTTGTTCCTCTGTTGCAGTAGCTATGAAATTTTGAAAGCGTGAAAAGTCCTAATTTTGTGTAATGTTTTTTCTGTAACTGTGCTAAGCTCTACCTGGTATTAATCATCTCTAACCTTATGTTGTTGAACGTGATAAAAAGTCAGTATAAATATAAGTACATAGTGATTCTACCAGACAGAAAAAAAGGGTATTACCCATTCACACTCACGAAGAAGGTCGAGAATTGGAGAAATAACTTCTGCTTTTTTTGCATATCCTAGAAAAAAATTGCTATTTTTCTATTACTGAAGACAACCTGAAACATAGTGTTCGTGAACTCCTTCAGAACAGTCTGAGCTGAGGACTCTGAAAATGTTTTGTTGTGGTTGGATTTAATGCCTTCATTATTGCTCATTTCAGGGATACAAGTGATAGGTAAAGCCAGAGAGAATAACAAAAGTAATCTGAAGTTGACAAATGACTCTCTAATGAAAAATTATATAAGCTAAAGGCATGTAGTTTGGCAAAGACCTAGCTAAGGTGGGAAGTATTATTTGTGTACAAATAGCCAGACATTTAACCACAAAAGCTGCAGTGGAATTTAATGTAGTAAATGAGGTGGTTTTTTTACAGATTTACCGAGATGTAGTTAAGGGAAGATCAGGACAAAGTGTTAGTGAGATGCATTAGGCCTGTGACATAGGACACAGGACCCCACACAGCATCTCCTACAGGTGGTAGTCCACTCTCTTGCTTTGGGTACAGTCATCATCTATGATTTTTGTTGGGCAGTCTGGGAGGCTGCAGTTCTAAATTCAGTAGAGTTGGTTGCTGACCCTTGTTACTGTTTTCAGAAGTCTGTTCCAGAATCTCATTTCTCTATAATCGTGAATCCTCACAGCTGTAATTCAAATTATTTAACTTAATTAGTAGTGGCTTTCTGATGAAAGCCCCCTGGCCCCTTTGTGCATTCCTTTGTTAGGGACACATAATTCTCATTCTCTCCCTCTTCCTTCATGACCTGGCAGGCTTCAGTTCACCTGCTGACATCCTGCAGCCTCTCTGCACCTTGAATACTGGCCACCAGTGTGGAACAGAATATTCTCTGTGGGAAAGAGTGTGAGTGACTTGGACACTGGCTCCTCTGTTACAGTTGAGGTGCTGAGGAAGTACCTCAGGTGGTACACAAGGATTTACTTTTTTCCATGATACACAAATGATTTAATATTAACCTTATAATACTGCTGGGGAAAAGAAGAAATACTAGACCACCCACACAAGAAATTATGTTGGTCTTTTACTGTCTGCATGGTCTTTTACTGTTTACTGCTATATTTCATCTTTATTTTTGATACTCCAGCCCTTGAGATGTCTTGGTTTTTATATGTGATAATTCCAGTCTTCCTCAATTGATGCTATTAACTTCATCTCTCCAGAAAATTTAGTCTAAAAAATAGTAATTTATATGGAAAAAAATCCAAAATAAAAGCATTAAACAAATTACAAGACTGGTTATTGAGGAACTGTGTCCTAATACCACTCTCAGTGTGTTTGTCCTAATCTTGTTTAGCCCAGAGTTCATAACATAATCCCAGTCTCCTCAAGTATTAGCAAAATTTCGCTGTAGGAGATGGTCCATTGGATTGGAGCCCAGGAAGATACATCTTTAATCACAGCTCAGTTTAGCTCTCTTATTTGCAAAGCAAGTACGCAGACTTGCTGGACTCACATTGTATTCATTGTGAAGCAGTGTTACACTATAAGCAATTATGCTTAAAAGCAGAAAACTTCAATAATTTGCTCTCTGATACAGGGAATAGGTTTTCATATTACATATTTACATATTACATTAAATTAAATTAAATATTACATATTTAATATTACATATTTAATTGGAAGTATTTAGTTAGAGTATTAACTCAAACTCATTCTCATTTCCTTCTTCCCCTCTAATGAAATTACAGTATCAATATTTAGATTATTTTTGTCTACTTAGTGTCCCGATCCCAGTGTTTTTACCTTTCTTACTTGTTTATGACAGTATGGTAGTTCAGATTTATTTTTCTAGTGATGTGCTTATGAGAAAAATATTTTCTTCTATTTACAGAATTATGAAGCCAGTGTTGATGATTTCAACAAGGTACTTCTAATAGATCCAAGTGTTGTTGAAGCACAAAAGGAATTAGAGGATGTAACCCGACTGCTTGACCTTGACAGCAGTGCTGGAGCTGGCAGTCGACAAAAGCAAGGGAAGAAAATAACCATACAAGAGGTGGTATACTTGTTCATTGTTTAAAAGCAAACACAACAGAAGCCACACATATGAAGAGATAAAGTTAAAGCTTTTGTTTGCCCATCTTGAATCTGTATCTTTGGGGGGATGGTGTTATTTTGAGGGCATATTGGAGGATTTTTACATGTGATAAAGCTTGGACTGCTCACAAGTGTATTTAGAACTACAGCAGAAAGGGAAATAGTCCATTTAGATGGCACTAAACTTGAGGATATGTTCCTTGTAAACAAAAGCTGCTTAAACTTTGAAATACATGTTTTACAGAATGCAGCTGTGAAGTAGCAGTTTTGCTTTTGAAGTCTGTACTTCTTGGGCAGCCTCTGGGGCTGTGCTGGCAGAGGTCTGTCATCAGCAGATGTGCTGGCTGCTCCTGTGCTGGTCCTAAAGTTATGGGTGTGAAAAATGAAATCCTGCCTTAAAGAGCAAGAGTAAAACATATGTAGGATCTTACAAAAGAAACACAGGATGTAATGTTACGTACAGGATCAAAATGTTAGCTTTGCACAGTTCTGGATAGAATTAGGTGATGAAAGGATTTTCTCAGTCATCTGATTTTTTGGATTGTAGCTTTTCTGGTTGTTTAAGAATTCTTTTTCCCCTTTTCATTTAAAAATGTCTAGTTAAAATACACAGTTACAGTCTGTACAGTGATACTGTAATTCAATAATGTAATTTCAGAATGTGGTATAATGGAGGCTGCAGTTACTAATACAGGAAAAGAAATATGTTCTTGAAGTACTTCAGATTGTCACGAGCTCATGGATTTTATGTAACGGGCATAAGCTGATATAGTGTTTGTTAAGCTCTGAGTTGCAACAAACAAAGGGACCTGGCAAGTGTTTAGAGAAGGTTTGGGAAGTGACCGCATTGTTCAGAGACCAGCTAACTACATTGCTGGCACTGGTAATTTTTCTATGTGTGATGCAGGAAGCATTTACGTTTGCTGTCACAGTTACAAACTGCCCCTGTGGAGAGGCTCTCCTCTTTTACCTGCTGTAGTCCAAGGTGGTTCCATGAAAACAGACTGCAAAGAAAAATAAAGTTAGAAAAATAATTTATCATCATTATTCCGTGTTAATTAAGCTATAATTATATAAAAGACAGTCACATTTTCTCCCTCAATTCTAAGGATTGTTGAAAAACAGAACATAATGTCTGTAAGCCAAATGCAGTATTTTCCAAAAATTACTAATCCCCTGTTCTATGCAATACAATATCTTCAGACTTTTCAAAATACTTGGCATTGAGAGATCCTGTTCAATAAGTTTTAGTCAGGTTATACTAATTTCACAACTCTTGATGGTTTGAAATAGATTTTAGCAAATGTAGTTGGCCCCATAGTTAATTTTCTAGTGACTAATTCATGAAACTTGATGATAGAGGCTGCAATCTCAGGAGAAGTTAAGTGGACAGTGAGGCAGTTTATTCATGCTGAGCTTTCTCCTTCCACAGTAAGACTCCAAACAACAACCTGATCCAGCTGCCATGTGCCTATACTGCCCTGGAGGCACAGCAGAGAAATGAAACATGTTTGTTTTCTACCTTGACTCCAGTTCTCCTTATCTTCTGGAACTTCACATTTAATGCATGTGTAGAGTCCTCCTTTCTCCAGTGCTCACCAGGTGTAATTCCTGGTGCAGTGCCAAGCAGTGAAAGGCAGTGTAAATACACACTTGTGACTATGAGCCTTTAGAAGAATTAGAGAGCTGCTTTTCTGGGGGGCAGTAGGACATGAAATTTCGAACAGGGGTGCCTTTCTTTATGAAGAGCAGGATGCCAGCTTTAATCCATTGATATGATGGATATATGCAGTTTATGAAGTTTGAGGTTATCTCTATGTCCACATTAAGTGATCTGTTGCCACTTTCTTTGTGAAGGTGACTGAACCTGATGAACAGGAAGAGAGACAGTTTGCTACATCAGAAGATGCTGAGACTCATCACGTTCTTGCTGAGGAAGCTGTTCCAAAGCTTGTGCCACAAAAATCCTCTGAGAAACTCTGTGTTTCAGAACCATCCAATGCTTATGACTTTGGTCAGATTATAAATGCAGTGAATGCCAATAAGGATAAAGCTGCTTGTGCAGATCTTTTAACAATTACTGATCCAAAAAAGTTGCCAGTGCTGCTAAGTAACAAACTTGAAGGAAAAATCCTTTTGATTTTTATCCAGTCATTGGAACATTACGTAGCTGGAAAAGATCCTGGCCTTGCATATCAGCACCTTTTCTACTTAAGCAAAGCAGAAAGATTTAAGGTAAGAACCTAGACTGAATGTGTATTAAATTGCACAGAAATCTAAAGGAAATTTTCATATCTTAAAAGGAAACAATGCACATATTTTTGTATCTCTGTCAGATACCATGATTTTCAGTCAACCTGTGCTGATTATAAAATAATTTGTTGGGGGTTTTTTTCAGGTGGTGCTGGCCCTTCTTAGCAAAAGTGAAAAAGAAGAGGTGCAGCAACTGTTCGACTTACTTTCAGAAAGCCAGAGTGATCAGTACTCGCTGGAAGATCTTGAGAGACTTAAAAAGGTTTATGAACTTTGAGAAGTTTATTGGCTGCATGCATATAGTGCATGTGTAGAAGATGAATGAATGAACTCTGCAGACTTGCCTGGATTCAAGTGGGTCTTCACCTGGACAGATGGAATTCTATTTTGTTTTGACAGCATATGCACATTTAAAACTTGCTGCTCTTTTCTTCTTGTAGTTGTATACATCTCTAGAATTTAATGCCCATCTGTGTTCAGTAAGAGAGTTCATTTCATTTGGCATACTGATTTTATTTAGATGGTTATTTATATACAGAAAAATACATTTTACATTATATGTGCATTGTGAAGTACCTTGATGGTACAGTAGGTAAATACACTTTCAGTCATCCCTTGTTAATCATTTTGTGAGTTCTATGTTCTTGTGATAAAGAAGTGTCTTCAAGATAAACGGGTCAGTTAGAAGTAACTTCGCTAAAATGAGTTTACAAAAAGTACTAACATTTTTCAGAAAACTACTATAGGCCATCTGTTTGTTCAGTATTCCTGGTCTGTACAAAACAGATTTAAATATTTTGGCTCAATACATCTCAACAACAAAGGTGAATGAATAATATATTAGCTTGTCATGGAAACAGTTATTAAATGGATGGGTATGTTTTTAACAAGTGAGTAATTTTTAGTGCAGAGAATTACTTTTCTTCCTGTGTGTGCCAGAGGATGGCTGGTTTTCTGACTTTGTTTGGGCAGTGACAGAAGAACAAGTGGTTGCACTTCACAATAGAAGTATTTAGCTCTGAGGTTTGTAATGAGATTATTTAAAATACTAGCTATTTCTGTTTACAGATACAGTTATAAAACTAAAACAATTTTTTTGGACCAGTATGGTTTGGGTTTTTTTTTTTATTTCAGGCATTACTTATGTTTTATATTTGATTCTGACAAAGTTCCCTCAAAGGTGAAGCTTTTAAATTTTTAAATACCCGAATGCCTTCTTTGCACAGGTGATATAAATGTATATCAGACTCACTTAGCACTTCAGAGATAGCATTAAGTATATTGTTCTAGTAAAAATTTTTCTCAGGTATATATTAATTAATAAAGTTTTTTCTTGAAAAGTAAAATTATGGATTCTTTTCTCGTTCAGTACTCTTTAGGCTTATAATTCTGACCTGTATTATGACTTTCATCTTGGAGTGCCACGAATGAGTCTTTTAATTCCTAAAGCATCATCAGTACAACTGATATTTAGCAATTAACAGGTTTTCACTTTCTGTGTGTGTGATTGCCTCAGATTAAGGTAGACCCTGAACTTTGGCTGGTTGAAGATACAAAGCACTAGCATTTGCCTTCTGTCATTTTGGTCCTGCCTCATTCAGGTTTCATTGAGATTGGCTACTTTTTTAGACAGCATTTGGGAGGGCCTGACGGAGAAGCAGAACAATTTCTAAAGGCACAGAACTTAGAAAAAAAATTGAATCAAACACCTGTAAGGGACTGTACTGCTGATTTGGCCTGAGCAGCTCAAGCCAAGGGCGCCAGTCTTCAAAACTGAAGGGGCAGCATTAGACCAGTGGAAGGCATTTTGGAGGCATGGGGTGCAGAATGGAATATGTAGGTGTGGATTTCACCATTTGTTTGACAGGTAAGCCCTGCCTAAGTCTGTTCCTCTTGCCTTCGTCTGGGAGACTGCCTCAGGGCCAGTGGGAGAAATCTCTGCAGCTCCCAACAGTTGCAGCTGAACAGCAAACGTGGGCTCACTTGTCAAAGACAATGTCCTTGGCCAGCTGAGGCCAAGTGGCCTCTGCAGAGGCAGCCACAGCATCCCTGATGCCTTGAGAGGCCACCTAAAAACACAGACTAGACAAGAATAAGGGAATGAAGGTAGGTATTTATTTGGAAGGCCTTCAAAGATACACCCTGGGGAGTCCAGATGCTACTGCCAAGATGGACCCCAAGATGGATGACAGGTCACGAGTTCTTCACACTTTTGTAAGTTTGGTTCATTTGCGTATCAGGGTTAATTCTCCAATTAAAGCTTCAGTTAATGAGGTAATTTCCCCAAGCTTGCCCCCCCTTTAGAGGCTTTGGTTTACACATTTTTGGCCTAGGACAGTCTGAGTGTCCTTGGAGAGCAGGCCCGGAGAGGCTTTGTTACGTCTACCTAGCTTGAGAGAGCAGAAGTGAACAGGCTACAGGAAACTTCAGAGTTACACACTAGGCAGTACAGGATTTGAAAAATATGGAAGTTAAAACCTAAGGCATCATCCCAGGTGTGGCACTGGAGCAGCTGCTGACCACAAGTAGCTCCTTGCTCACTGTGGGACTTGCTGCAAAACACGTTTTGTGTCCCATCTGTGTAATGGTCAGCAAGAGAAGCCACAGAGCTGCTCAATTCCTGCTTTCCTCGCTGCTGGGCCAGGAGCTTATCTCCCCCTGGGCAGTCCCCCATTCCTGACACTCTGGTCTATATTGCCCCTCTGACTTTTCAACACTCCCGTATTTTAGATCTTGTTTCTACTCTCTGCTCGGCCTTTATTTATGCTGTTTTGTTTCCCTCTGCCCTCCATAATCTCTGCTGCAGCTTTGGCTGCTCTGCCAGGCAAAAGTAAGAAAGACCATAGCTGCCACCTCAGCACTGCAGTGCACGGGCTCAGTATGGACACAGCGCCCAAAAACAACAGAGTGGGCAAAGGGGGGGGGGAAGAGCACCCCAAATGTCTTACCTGGCTTTGTGGCAGGGAGACCCAAATCCCAGGATGGTGTGACACGCTTGGCTTGTCACTCATCCCCTCAGTGTTAACATCCACCTCTATAAAAACAAACCAACCCAGCCCACCAGCGGGACAAAAGCAGGAGGAGAGCACTGGTTCTGCAGGTGATGGGAGCAGGGGAGTGAATGTGACCCTATGGTGGCAACAATGCAGCCAGTCACACACACAGGACCTGTCCTGTCCAGCCGAGCTAACCAGGCCTGCAGAGACCCAGCTGCTCGTGGAGCACATCTGTGCTTTTCACACAAGAGAGCAAGATTATTTCTGGAGCCACTAAAAATGCAGTCTGGGGCTAGGGAATAGCACGGGAACAGAAGGTCACACAGTTGTTATTTTTGGTCCTTCAAATGAAATTTTTCATTGAAAATTTTTGACATTTTTTGAGAAGCCAGCTAGCTCCAGGCTGAACAGCTGCTGTCACCCAAAGGGTACAGGTGCTACCAGGGCTGAGTGTCAGTGTGGCTGGGTTGCTTCCCTGGCCAAAAAGTCAATGTAGCACAGGGCTACCACTCTTTTCACTCTCCCTGTGTAGGGGTGCAGGCAGTGGTGAGAGCCCAGGTGCTGGCAAACCACAGTCCATGCCCTTATGTGGGATGTATTTCCACTCATCAGAACCTGCTCTGCTTTACGTAATCCGGTTGCACACAAACACTCCTGTGGCTGCCAGACCTTGCAGAAGACTTAGACTTATTCATTACAATAAACAACATCGTTTTGAACAGCAGGGAACAAAGCTTCTTCCCTGCTCTACATCAGGATTTATGACCCAAGTCAGTGGAACTCTGCTCAGCGCCTGTGAGCTGCAGCTACCCCAAGGGACAAAGGGCTGGCAACTTGGAGCAGGGGCTCCCCCCGGCTGGCTGAACGGGGATGAAATATCACCTCCCCCCCAGTCCTCGCTCGTTCCCTGGGTGCCTGCCTGCGTCCACCCCTTGGGATGTAACATTTCAGTGGAGGCACAGCCTCCAGCTGTGGCAGTGCCCTTTCCTTGCAACCCTGTGCCACTTCTCGGTTGCCCCTTGCTAAATGCCACCCTTGTAAATACAGTCAGTGACGTAAGAGTGGTTTCCCTTGTAAGCAGGGGGGGATTATAAGGGGATGAAGTGCCCATCACACAGAATGCTTTGCTCAGAAATGTCTTGAGCATGCAACCTGCGAGGAAAGGGAAGCTCAAGCCCACGCAACCCCATCAGCACTGCTCTGGTGCCTAAACACAGCCACTCCAACTTAGGCTGTTGGGAATTTTAATGTCCTTATTGCTGAGATGGAAGCAAAAATAGTCCTTTTGTCAAGCCAGCTCAGCAGGATCTGGTGCAAGGAGAGCTGTGCCTTGCAGCTTACTGGGTACCTGTGTGCAAGCAGGTGCTGAGACAGTCACATCTCAAGGACACTCAGTTACCTGGCCTGGCACACAAGTGAGGTGCGACAGCAGATTCAGCTCCAGAGTCATCTTCCAAGACTTGGGGGTGTGTTCAGCACAAAACTTCAGTGCCACCCATGAGGCTGTGGATCAAACTCCTCCTTTTCCTCCACACCAGTTTCTTGATTACCAAGTACCTCATAGCCACTCCTACCCTTTGAGACTGAAGGTAACAAGGACATTGTCACCAGTCTGGGATTGTGCTGCTCACCCAGATCGGGCCTGGGGGTTCTTCAGTCCTCACAGGGAGACCATTTTACTCCCACAGCAACACCAGATTATTCCATCTGAGAAGACCAGCATGTCACCTCTAGGACTGGCAGGAGCAGTCAATGTGCTCTTCAGATCTTTGTTGTTTCAGAAAGTCATTCTAAATAAATCTCAATGTCATTCTAAAATTTCCACTCAAGACTGCTACAGTTTCACCTGAATTAGATAGAATATTAATGGATTTTAAGTTCATTAATTCTAGTATTTTTCAACCTTCTGCTTGATTATCCTTATAATGCATTATTATCCATGAGAGTGGTGGCATTACTAAGTAGGCAACTATTTAAAAATCAATCTGAATGACTGGAAGAGATGCAAGTCAGTCAAAAAATCTTTATGCAACAGTAAAAAGTAATTAGCTCATAAATGCAAAACTTTGTGACACTGATTGAACGAAAGGATGGATGTACAAGCCTAAATGCTTTGCTACAAAAGACATGCAAACATCATGAGGAAAGCTTTTATGATAGCTTTTATCTATTTAATGTTGTAACTATCTCAAATAGTCTCGGATACAGCTGATATTAAAATAAATTTCCTCAAGATCCACAATCTGACATGAATTAGTCAAATTGGCCATGAATCATGAAAAATACTTCTGAAAAAGAACCACCGTGTTAGGAGACCAGATGTAAACTTGATCTTTCCTGAGATTTATTTCAGTGAAAAAAAAAAAGCTTTGCTTTATTGAATTCTTACAATAGATCCGTAAATAACAGAAGCATCTTCTGCATTAGTGTATTAATGGAAGTGTATATTTTACTTTTTTTATAGACTCAAAATTCGGTGCTGCATTAAATTTATTGGTGCTATTAAGACTTTCTCACATATGAAATATTACCTCTGAATTAAAAAATGTTACAAAATTAATCAGCAAAACAGTTTTCTGCTAAAAACTTATCTCCAGAAAAAACTTACCCGTCTGTCAACGTTACCTCTTAAAGTGATGCATAAAATTATCAGATGATTTCAGAGTGACTGAAAATAATGGTACTATATGATAAAACTTACTTACAAGAGTAATTTTCAATTACCTGCACAGCAAAATTGAGGTCCTGAGAAATTAAGAGGTAGGTTTAAGCTTGCTGAAATAGCTCTTCCATCTGACAGAAGCATAACTTACATATGGGTGTGGGATGAGGCAATCCAGCTTGGGCTTCTGCAATACCTCCGCATCGGTTTTAGTTTCTCACTTCCCCAGCCTCTCATGATGCAGGTGAGAAAATGAGCCTAAGGAACAGGCAGTTCTGCTGAGCAAAAATCAACAGGTGTTACCCAGAAACTCTGGCCAATCTGTGGTGTTTCTGTGCAGGCCATGTGAACTGAGAAGAGCATCACTTTAGATGAAGAAAGTGGAGTTTTGAGTTTAGTCAGCAATCTTTGTGCCAAGACGGTGCAGTTTTGTTTAGAGAGCTCATGCCAGAACCACATCCCTCTCACAAAACCTTTTACTGTCCTGCCTGCCAGAGACGCAGCTCAGATTTCTTTTCATCTTAGAGAAGGCTGAAGTCTTATACAAAATGCAAGTGACTTTAGATCTTACATTTCCAAGAATCAGAGCATTCAACTTTCAAAGCACACCTAATCAAATGAAAATATTTAAAGGCAGCAAGAGGTAAGAGCAGCCAGCACCTTACCGGGAAAACGGCTCCCTGGGAACATACCCGTTTTTAAAGGCTGATCAGCACATTACACAACAGACCACCAGGAGTCAGTATTTAGACATTTATTTCAGATATGCAGTTTACACGCATATTATTGAGCAAAACCAAATTGCAAATATACAAATACTGTAACAAGCATTACCAAATAACATAACTGGCACTAGTGTTATAAGCTATTACTGAAACTGGTGAGGGTAAGTCATGGAAGAGGACTGTAGCTCATGGCATTCTTTTCATCCAACTAAACTTCCAGTAGCACCATAATGGCATGGCAATACATGAAACACAAGACAGAACATTGTTAACTGTTATTCTGAGATTCACAACTTTTTTTTCCATTTTAGTGAATTACTTAGCAAAAAAATGTTAACAGTGCAGGCGCTTTGGCCAACTTCAGCTTGTGTTCAGCTGTACATCTTCCATATGCAAAAGAAAAAGAAAAAAGCATATTTGGAGCCCATCTTTGCACTTGGGCAGTCATTGCACTGCACTTAAGATTCCGGGACTGAAGACAGGCATGTCTTGCAAAGAGATGTCAAGTCCACTAAAGCCTGAGTGAGTCTTTGGTAGGCCAATACCTCATTATTATATCTATGACAGTCATTTTATTCACTAGGATTTTCTTTTGTGATCCAAGGTGGCCAAAGAGGACATTCTGGAAAACATTACAGTAAAATCCTCAAACGACCAGGCACTTCAAACCCAGTCTTTTCTAAAGGCACCAAGAATGGATGGGGCACCAATTTTCCCCCTAATGAAAGGTGACTGCATCTGCTTGTCTACAATGCTTATAAATCACTGGATTGTTATTTTACAGTTTTTACACACTATATAGTAGCCTTATCTGCTGCATGATTGGTTGCATGAATTAATAGGTAACCCCACTGTTCTACACAGGTGATGTCTCCACTCCTATTAAGTACCAATTTCTTATGTTTTACAATTACGTAAAAGCCATAACCCTGCTCAAAGTGTACACACACACAAACACTTCTGACACAGGCTACATCCATCTCAAGATATGCAGTTCATTCTACATGCATTCTAAATACAGTGTGTCCAGTTATGAAACAAAATTATCATTCTGAATATTCACTGTTGAAGTATGTTTGTATAGGTCTCTGCAGGTCTTCGCTTCCCTTAAATTTAAGGGTTCACACAAGAATGGTTTTAAGTCACTAATGCTCAGCTAACACCCTTTACCCCAAACCTCATATTTTCCAAGTGAACAGTGCAGGACATATTATTCATTTCAGCATTTAACATATTAAGAATTTACCAATTTTTATCTAAATACACCAAGTATACGCTTTCAAGCAAAGTTGTGGCAAAAATACAAAACATGGACATATTTGTACTGCTGTAATGCACTTGGTTAAAGCCTTCATGTCTCTTCACACAGGTTGAAGATGCATATGAAGTATTTTGCCTTATCAGACAAGTATATAGAAAACGAAGTTATATCAAAACCTTGCTTCTGCTGGTCACCTGAAACTTACAGAAGTCGCTTATGATTCAACCAGCTTTCAGACAGGGTTCTTTAGTGGCAAAGATATTTTTGCAGCACTTACAGATTTAAATTTCAGTCTGAATAGCAGTGCTTAATTCCACAGCATGTTGTGAGTGGTTGTTGTTTGTTTCTTTCAATGTTTCACCAACACCTAAATCTACGTCTGTCGAAGATCCATTATTAATGCTTTCCTCAGCAATGTAACTCAGCTGTGGAACGTCAGTGCTTGGAGCTGTTGGAACAGGCACAGGGATTCCACTTGGCTGTGGAGAGTTTTCCAAGCGATCGTTTTCCACCTCTGGGAGAACACTGACTGTGGTAAAGCGAGTGTGATAGTCGCTGGAACCATGGCTACAGGAAGTTTTCATACTTTCCATATCTGAGCAACTGAACTCAGAGAAATGGCTGGAGTGCGAATCTGCTACCGATGGAATACTATCGCTCAGAGAGGGAGAGTCAAATTCACTGGAGTTTGTGCTTTGCTGTTCCAACAGCTGAGCATCCATGTCCTCTCTCGTCTCATTAATCTTCATGCTACTCTTCTTTCTCAGCTTACCTTTGCACTTCTTCCCCGCCGTGCTGTCCTTGGACCACTTGGTGGCGCCGGCTTTGCCTTCGGGCGGGCCGGAGCAGCCGGCGGAGCCGCGCCCGGCAGCGCTGCCGTCCTCCACGCTGCTGCTCCCGCTGTGGTGCCGGAACTTGGCTGGCTTGGATTCGATATCCACCTGCACTTCCAGGCTGTTGCCTTCCCTACAACAGGGGAGAATCCGTGAGTGTTAAGTGGCCATCGGAGGGCAGAACAAACTCTTGCTGCTTTCCAATATACCACAGTGAAAGCGAGAGGAATGTATCTTGTAAAGAGAAATATTTAACCACATAAACAGCCCAAAGGAAAACACAAAGTCTGAAAGACCAAACGCTTTACTGAGCTATAGCAATGGCATTCCTCTTTGGAAATAACCCTGGCAAAATGTAAGCAGTCACATGTAATTCCATTTGTAACAAAATCTGCTGTTTCAAAGTGTGATCTTGAATGTAGAACAGCTGAGGCATGCTTAGAATATCCTTTAGTAAGCAAGGCTTATAAATATTCCATTTTCACCACATTTCTCTTACCTGTCCAAAGGGATGTAGGAGTTCAGGATGGATCCTGCCATTGCTTTGGTACTGGCATTGTCACTAACTGTTCCCAAGCTAACTGTGCCAGATTCTCCGCTCAGACTGTATCGTTCTTTCTGCACATCTGCTTGTACTTCCAGTCTTTGAGAGAAAGAGAGAGAGTTACACATACTACAACAGTTAAAGCACACTAGCTGAAAATTAGTGTCACCTTGTAGATGGCAGTAAGTGAGTCAGTAATAAATAGAGTTCCTGAGTCACTCCAGTACTGATGTGCTTAATTACTCTACTGACACATGTTCTCCATTCCCACTATCAAAAATGACTACTTTTTGATTAAAACCAAGCAAACAGAAACACCTCAAAGCAAAACCAGATTAATTTCCTAAAGGCATTAACCAAAAGTTCTGGATTCTCTCCCTCCTGAGATTCACAAGGACAACTTCCAGGTTCAGCTACAGTTCTTTTGCAGATAGTACACTATACTCTAAAAACAGTAGAAACAATCAGAAGGGTACATAAATTCATGACATGATAGTTCCCATGTTTCCCCTGCTGCAAATTACTACTAATCAAATAAGAGGCAGAGAACTGTGTTCTGTATTCTGCTTTATATTGTATTGCTATCAACTGCAACAGGAATAATAGAAACATGAGCAATCTTAAGTTGGGCTCAGCAGATAAGCCAGAAATCAAATTACAAGCTTTTTTCCATATGTTTTGTTTATCTGTGTTCTGACAGTGAAATTGAAGTGTTTTTTTTTGTTTTTCACTCTCAGCTCTTTAAAGAAGAGGGTATGCATACCTCACTCAGCAGTCACAGCCTGAAACATCTGTCCCAGCATAGGGGAACTCTTGATACTATCCCACTGTCTTTATTCTCTATGGCCTGGACTGCGAAATTACTCAAACTGAGCAGTGTTGGCAGCTAATTTAAGGAGCAAATTCCATCCTGAATTCTACATGCTAACAATCCTTTGTACACACTCCCTTTCTCTTCAGGGTGCAGAAGAGCCAAGTACCAGAAAGGTCCAAATTCACAGAAGGCACTGAGCACGCGACAAGAAGCTGCCACCTTGGCAAGGCCAGGTGCTCATCTGCCTCCCCTCCTGCCTGAAGTCCATGTGGAATGCACACTCCACACAGGTGTTCTGAAGGCACAGCTTGGATGACAGAATGAGTCAGCAGTTCTGACTTTTGGGTGAGGTGCACCAGAGAACAAAACTGCATTAGACATGAGCTGCCTCCCTCTGGCTCCTGCCTACAGGCAGCTCTCCTGGGGAAGCAGGAGAACACGATCTCACATCCCACTTACCCTAAACAAAGTCTTGAGGATTGTGGTCAGGCAGGATCTCTTGAAAATCAGTAAGTTTGTCAGGGATGAACTGTTTATCTCCCAGAGACAGTTCCTTTTAATAGGAACCAGTATCACAAACCAAAAATGGGAAAACCGAGGAGGTGCACTTCCTGTGCCCAGGAGCAGAGCAGGACAGAGCAGGGTGGGAGCGCGCCCCTCACCTGTTGAAGCAGTTCACCATGGCGCTCCCCGAGAGGCTCCCCGTTATGCTGGCCCCAGCCAGGGCCATGGTGCTCGCTGTCTCGCTCAGGTTGTCCCGGATGGCTCCTATTCTGTCCATGTGGCTGCCGCTGGCGCTCAGGCTGCCCGTCAGCCCCCCGACACTCCCTTCCCCTATGCTGGGGTTGTGACGCGCCTCTGCCACCGAGGTGGTATCTGGGCAGAAACAAAGAAGGCTCGTCAGGTACAGAAGCTGCACTCAGCTGTTTCTAGAATGTGATCAGAGAAGCTGTTTCTGAAATTATGCTGAGAAGGATTTACAAAACATACTGTCACAAAAAGAGAACTTTGTCAAAAAAAACCCCAAAAAACCATAAACAACCCGAAATAATTTAAAAAGACACCTTTCTTGGAGCTGCTATAATGGTTATGCCTGACATCACATACTTAAGATAGCAAAAAATTAACCATGGATAGGATCGGAAACATGGAATCAAAGAATACAGAGAAACCCTATCACACAGGATAGTGCCATGTAATCAAAAAATTGGAGCATCAGACCCGTCTTTAGTTTGCCCTATTGAAAATAAAAAATGTAACCAGCTTCCATGAACCAGGATTCTGAAAGAGCAACAGTAATGCTACGTTAAAGCTTTTACCTATGGAGAAGACTTCAGTCTGGCTTTGATTAAAGTGGGCAAGAAAAGCTTTAATACTTATATTATAGCCCAACACAAAGTGACACAGAGGAGCTATTATCATCTGAGAAGTTCAATTTCAGCAATGAGCAGAAGCAGCCTCAAATGCAAATAACTACTCTAGTATCTAAGATAGAAAATACAACTCACAAAGCCCGTATTTATAGAAAATGGAACACTGAATTTTCTTACCTACAGCTGCATTTGTTCCACCAACATTTATATCATTTTCATCATCAAATTCTATCCTGACACCTTTTCCATTGCCAGCTGACACACCACAGCCTCCACTTCGGCAGAGGGAAATTGGAACAACTCCATACACATAAGCCAGCATAATAGGAACACCAATACCTACAGAGGGAAGTAGTCTTTCATTAAAAGTGACTTTTATTGTAGAGCCTTTCATAAAGGCAATTTCATTTTCCAAGATTACTTAATATTTGATTAATATCACACTTGAAACAGATAAGGAAGGAGCAAAATTAAGAAGTATTGGTAAATCACTACGGCGAAATGACAGGAAAGTACTTTCAGCAGGCAGAATGTCCTCTGTCAGCACTGGCAGGAAGAGAAGCTTAATGACTGATGAATTAATACTTTCAGTATGTCCATAACATACTTTACAAACAAAATTAAAGTACTTTCAATATTCACAAAAGCTCCACTGGGGGCTGTAATAATGTTCCACCTGAGAGGCAGAAATAGCAGAGATCTATTTCAAATGTTATTCAACTAAAAATATTAGTACCTCTACTGCTTTAATAAGGGGCTTCAATTTACATCCACTGAAGGCAGACATGGCTTTGCTATCAATTTAATAGGCCTTAACATTATTATTACTCTGGGATTTTTCAATATAAGATTTCCTTAAAAGTAAACAATTCTGCAGAGCAGGGTGGCAGAAATTAAGGGAAACCAGTTAAAGGTTCTGCAGACTAAAGCACACACAGATATACACACATCCAATCCCACCACTTCAAGTGGAATGTGAAAGTTAGTCCTTTGGCATACGAATTAAATCATCCTAGGGCTTTGCTGATGGAAGTATATAGAAAGTGCAAAAATGAGCAGACTGAAAAATGTCAAGTTGGCACATTCTGAAAAAGTCAGGAGAGAAGCAGACCTAATAGAAAGGCTCCTCAGTCTAATCTAAAAGAAGGGTTACAATTACATGAAGTCTTCACTAGAAATTTCTCCCATTCAAGGAGGAATTCCATATTCTTATGGTCATTATTCTGGAAACTACACAATGCCCTGAGACTGGAGGCCATGTGTTAATGGCAATGGGGCAAGAGCGAAACTCCACAAAATAAAACCTAACTGCTTTCCCTGAAAAGCCACATTTCATCTCTGTTCAGGAATAAGAAAACAGCTTGAGAGAAATGAAGTAAGACAGACCTATAAATACAACTATGAGACTTTGTGTCCCACCACCTGTTTAGCAGGGATCTGACACCACAGCCACATGAGAAAAATGCAATGCAGACTGACACCAGTTTCATGGCTGGCATATCCTTGTTTGCACAGTGGTCCACCATTGATAACAGGCAGTTTAAAGCCACAGCCTCCTGGTCAGTTTGAACCATCACTTGCTAAAAGTGGCCCTGTCTTCCGGAGGTTACTCATTACTCTTTGAGCATTGATTCTGGCACAAGGGGGAACACTGCAGACAACACTGTGTGTACATGGGGATGATCCAGCTTAAAATGCAATGGTAGGTCTTAGTGTGAGTCAGATATCCTCAGCAGCTTACTGTGCAACTGTGAAGATGCCTGTGCTGCAACAAAGAAGCAAGGCAGTGTCAGACAAGTCCCCTCCTTTCAAAAAAAATCTGGGTTTACAGTGATCTTGAAATTACCTGGGAAGATGAGACAACTATTTTGTAACGAACAGCAAGATTTTCCTTAAATGCTATCCTCAACAATCACCATGAGAAAGAGTGTAATGCAATTCAAACTGACTCCTGGAGCAAAGCAAGTGTCAACTACTGCAATGCTAAGAGTAAGAGACTGTTTTTGTTCTGCATTGAGAAAAGTTTGATATGAAGTTATTAAAATATGAATAGACTCTGTGGCAACAGTTTTTTTCTTGGTCATTTAAAAAACCTTTAAATACTTCCATCTTAAAAGCCAGATGTGACAATGTGGAAACTTCAATTTTCAAGATAAAAATTACTTTTACTTCTTCAGGAAATGCTACATTAAAATCAAGTACTGTATTCTTCATTCTGCCACAATAAATGTATAACCTCAGACTCCTCCTTGTCTTGGTTCCCTCACCTATAAAAGGAAACTACAGCACCTATCTCACCTGTGTTATTCATGAGTGTTTATAGAGTTCTGGTTGCAAGGTGCTACCAAGACACAAAATAATAGTATTTGCTTACCTACAGTTACTGCAGCTACAACTGGAGAAACAATTACAGATAAGGTTACACCACCTGCTATAGCCAAGTTTCGCTTGTGCTTTGAAATGTCTTTGCCTTCGTATCGATTGTGAATCTTGAAAGAAGAAAAGAAAGGGGTTTTAGAGTATTATCAACATCAAGAATACATTGCTGCACAGATGAAAGAAGTGACATTATTATATTATATTATATTATATATATTAGTTTGGAGCTGTATCCTGCTCTCTTCCAGAGAGACCACATTCTATGTCATGATTTCTTATCTCAAAGAAAATAAAATTTATACATATCCTAATTTTAGGCAACCTCTTACAAGTAAGAAGTCCTCCCATCCAGCAATTAAGCATTTATTCTCAGCCTCAAGTTTGAAGAGCTAAGTAATTGAATGGCTTTGTTTAACCATTACTCCAGCTTACATGGCTGGGAAAAGTAGACAAAATTTCAGGATAAAAGAACTGCCACATGTGATCAAATTGACACTTCTTATTCCCAGTCATCTTTTCCCTGAACAGTATGGAGTTAAAACTTTCACGAATTACTAGATCTATGGAAACAGGTTGACATAACAGAGCTATCAGAGAGCCTTCACCAAACATAGCCTGGAAGGAGGGGAAAGCAAGAACTGTTGCTCCAGCACCCCCTCATGACAAGCTACTGAGATAGAAAATGTTTTTGCAAACCTGAGTCTGTTTACTGAGGAATCTGCTACCCAAACCTCTTACTGATGGTTTAAGTCTGCAATAACTCTGAAATGTGACTGAATTAAACTTCCCTGCCACAAACCCCACATGAAGCTAAAAGGCCTTTAAAGAACATTGCTCTACAGAGATTTCCCACATTTTTGTGTTTCATTTACTCTCTTTAGGAACATGGTTTCTCAGAGGTATGCACTACATCTGTCATCATGCTTGGCTAAGATAGAATTACAAAGGAACAACAGGTATCTTAATGGCTGTCGCAAAGCCAAGTTAATCCTCACTCCATCTAAGGAAGAACACAAGAGATGAGTACCCAAAGAAGATAATGACAAAAAATGAGCTGGATGTCATGCTCTCTAAATTACCACGTTATTGAATGCTGTGCTTCCTAAAATATAATTTCAATTAGAGATTTGGAAGGGTTGTTCTCATTTTGGAATAAGTCTTTGTACTTGTTCAGGCAAGACAGGCAAGGAAAGGGCAGAGAAGGCACTGTGCAAAGAGAATCCATTTACTTGCTCTGAGGTACATTATACAGAGAGAAACATGGAGTGAGGGAGCACATGAATATTGAATATGCGTATGGATTAAAAAGGAAAAATTGAACGTGAACGCTCTCACAGTGTGAGTGTGTAAGAATTACAAACCCAGAAAGATTAGGTTTCATGGGGCTCTGAGCAATTAGCAGGATCACCTCAGGTGCTGAATTTTACTGTTATGGACAATTATAACTCCCAAAACAAAAGGCATAATACAACAAACAGATATCCATAAAGGTTACTGGATTCCTTAAACACAAAGCAAAAAATAAAGAAATGGAAGGAAGAGGTTACAGAGCAGAAACTGATTTAAAACATCAAGATAAAAGGTTACACTGGTAGAAACTACTATGAAATAAGAGACTTCCAAATATTGACTAAATAATAAAGAAAAACCAAACAAAAATACTAGGCCAGAAGAGAGATTTATATAAACACAGAAACCTATTAGGTTACAAGACTTGTATGTATAAAACCAGAGCACTAGCACTTCCTCAAGGAAACTCTATCAAAGCACAAGCACAAACTCTTCCAATGCAAAGGACAGACAGAATGTTGAAAAAGAACAATGAAGCTTCCTTTACCAAAGCAGCAGCAGCATTAAGAAAATAGAAAGTAGGTCAGATTACTATGAATGGGTATAGAAGAACAGCATGAGGGTGTTAGGCCAAAATCAGAAAGGTTAAAATAGAAGAGACAAAAAGCAAGAGATATCAAAGTCAAGGAGAAATTATTCTTCAAGTACAGTGCTAGTAAGAGGAAGACCAAATTGGATCAATTTGCTGTTCAACAAAAATGAAAGACAGCCCGCAAATGAAACTGGAGACCTGTTCCTATTTCCTTTTCCCTTCAGTTGTCATTGAAGATCAATGGTGAGCCAGACAACTGGTGACAAAGAAGTAAGATCAGTACAAATGCAGCAGATTGGCGCGTACTTACATGAGCTGATCTGAAAAATATCTCAGCAGGCCCAATTTCAGAGTCACTAATAGTAATTTTTGAAAATTATTAGTAGTAGATGTCTGAAAAAAAAATCCAGGAAAACTGGAAATGGTTAAATGGCAATTATAATCTTAAAAAGGGTACAATACAAACCAATAAGCTGAGGAAGTAAAAGACCACTGAACTGAACTTTGATTTTCTGAAAATTGGGAACTTGTAGACATCAAAGCAAATGAAGGAAACAAAAAGGTCACACTGATTTTTTTTTTTTCCCCGAGTAGAAATCATGCCAATTTAATTTTCTCCTGTAACAAGATAACTTAGCCTTGAGGATGGGGAGAAACAGATGTCACACACTGACTAATGAAATTCTTACATTCTTGTATGACAAACTCAAGCAGGTTATAATGGTCCAGACTGAAAAAATGGATGAGAGAAATCTACGAAGCTTCATGTGAAACTACAGAAAACATGTGAATAGTCATTAGGTTTTATAACTACCCAAATTGAGACTCTTCACTCCATACTTTTTCCAAGAGGTATGCCTTGGATCCGAGTATTGAACATTTTCATTAAAGTGGAAGATGGAAGGAGAAGAATATATGTGTTGAAATTCAGGCCAATACAATCTAGCATGGTTGCAAGAATGCCAGAATTCACTCCAATCATGAGAAGCTGAAAAAATGGTCTGAAATGACCAGACGCAGCTGAAATGGCAATGAGTTCAAGAACACCCTCAGGAGGAAGCCAATTGCTTGAATTACCAGTACAGTGGGAAAGGGTTTGCGTTTCAGTGTACACAAAATGCAAATAGCACGCTGTTGAAGAAGAGGTAACTGCTAGTTACTGGCACAGAATCACCCTCTCATTTAACTCAGCAGTAGTAATGCTGCAGCTTCACTGCTGTATTCAAACTGGACAAAAACAAAGGTGGCATGAACAACTACAAGGAAATCCAGAAGAAGAGAATGAGAAACCTAAATTAGTGTGTTTTCTTGACAGTTTGTCAAGAAAAGCTGGAAGCGCTAAGTTTGTTAAGAATGGACTTAAAAGTACCATTAAACATGTAACAGCATATTGCAGAATAGAAGGATTCTCTACATCAGCTGAAGAATAGGGTAGTAGGAATTTAATGTAAATTCTCGTCCTATACCAATGTTAAAACCAATAAACTTTTCTATGAAAACCAAGCTTAAGGGCCCTGTGAGATCTCCATCATCAGATGTTTTGAACAGCAAACGCGTAACAGGGGTCACAGAGAAATGACCACTAAGCAGTGGGGTACAACAGAAATTCTCATAAGGCTGCCCTCACAGACTAATGCTCTGAGACTTTCATATATGAAAGGTGCTCTGTGATGGGGTCCTATCCCAAAATAAAACGAGAAAAGCTAATCATGCAGATGTAATTTGAAACAGATTAACTGCTGCCTTCTTCCTCTTCTCACTTAGACGGTTCCAATGACTATATGGGACTAAACCATAACAGAATAAAAGGGTCAAAAACCAACTGTAGCAGAAAGCAGGGTACTTGCTTGAAAGAAAAAGATTAAATAAATACAGTGGAAAAGCTGCACCCCTGAACTTTTTGTCTAGCTGACACTTGCCCCCTTCCCTCTTCCCCCTTCCCCCAATAAATGCAGAATTATGAGTCTGTGCCAGTCACTGTGAGAATCCATGCTGATAAAAGCAGAAAAACAAACCTTCCAAGCCATCATTTCAAAAAGCCCATTTCCAAAAGATCTAGATAACTTATGACTATATCCTAAATTACATATAAGAGTTTGTTGATTACTTTATAGTAAAAGCTATTATATTTTTTAAGAGGAAATACATCAACTGCCTTCTGATTAACATGATCATTTCTAGCTCCTTCACAAAAGAAGTAAAATGAAGACAGGCTAGCTAGCACCAAACACACATTGGTGGACCGACCCAAGGCAATTACCAAGCTGCTGAGTATAAATGCTTAAATATGTGCATGCACAAACCTGAACTAGCATAATTTTATACTAAAATTCTGGTAACTATCTGCTTTTAAGAAAAAAAAAAAAAATTTCTTCCTTGTCCTCTAAAGATTGTTTAATTCTAGGGGACACAAGGGGAACCAGAGATTAAAACCAGAGCAATTTTGAAAAAGCATGCAGGAGCTTTCATGGCAAGATGCAGAAACTGGAAATTGTTCAGTGTTTTGCTCTGCATGTTTTAAGAGAAACTAGATCCTTAAAAACACTGCTTTTTGTTCCCGTACAACTGACACAAATATCCTTAAACAAAGTAGGGATTGGTTGGTTTGGTTTTTTGGAGATTGACTGGGTTTTTGTTTTGGGCTTGTTTGGGATTTTTTTAGCAGCAGTTAAGATACCCAACTGAACATAGCATCACCCAAGCCATACAACAGAAGGTAAAACCTGAAGCATACTGGGAGTTGAAGCACTTTTTACCTTACGTCCCACATATACAGGAATTCCAATAATCATAGCAGGAATAGCAATGCCAGCAATTAAGGCAATTCCTACAGGCGCTCCAACAAGTGTCCCCAGCTGCCAAAGGATTTTCTTCTTACGGCTCCATGGTTTCTTCCCCCAAAATGTGCAACCTGATGGGCTAATAAAAAGAAATAAGAAAACTGTAAAGAAACTGTAAATAAATCAACATAGCTATACCCTACTGAACATTTCCCTAGTTACAAAATTATTGTCCTTAGGTTCAAGTTACAGACATTATGGATACCAAATCATCAGTTATTTCTTCAGATTGTTTTTTGCCTTGACAGCATATTTTGCAATGTAACAAGAAGCATATTGCCACACACCAATCTATGGCTCACAGTAACACAATCAGAACTTTTGGATTGCCTAATAGAAAGACAATACAGCAGTATTAAGACATTAGTAAAAAGAGGGTGTGTTAATCTAAAATACTTGATTTGTACTAAGAACATGTTGCATGCATAAAACTTACAAAATACTTTAAAATAAAAAACAATAAAGAACTAATTTAAATACATGTATTAAAACTGACTTAATTCTCCAATATGGGTATTTCAACTGTGATTCTCTACTCTGAGAGGAAGAAAGCCAGACTTACAGCACTTGGGAACCTCCTTCTAAATACCTTAGAAAACAAATTACCAACCACATAGAATTTTTTTTATTAAATGTACCTTAAATAATGTAAATCTGAGATCTCTTTCATACATAGCCAACAGAATTCACAGCCACAGACAGCACAAGTCATATGATTGCAGCTTCCATCATTCATTTTTATTATATAAGCAGCACAGCGTGGGCATGGCTTTATGTCATCAGCTGTTTAAAAATGAATATTAAAATTGTATCAGTTTCTTAGACAAGCAAATATAATCACAATACAGACATACATTTGGGAAAACTGATTGAACCATTATCTGAAAAACTGAAGAAGTTTTTTATAAGGTTGCTTTACAAATCTTCATTTGGCAGTGACTTGTTATCAAATTTTTTTTTACAAACCTTGGACTGAGTAAAATTAATGAAAACAAGGTGTATTAGACCACATTCAAGTAATTGAATAGTTAATGCATACTCTCTGTTCAAGGATTTTCTAAGCTTAATGAAACAGAGTCTGACATTAAATATGTATGCTAACACAGGACTGATAATATGGTCTCTTCAAATATAATCTCCTTTTACATTTCATGCTGTTATGAATCCTATACTTGAATATTCAGTCTCCACTCTGTTCACGTATCTCAAATCCATCTCTCCGTTCACATTAATGTACTTCTTTGCCAACCTCTGCTTGAGTCCTTTTCACAGCCCTACTTTTTAGTTACTTAGTTCCTAGTAAAATATACAGAAGAAAACTCTGGAGAATCTCTATGTTCCCAAGTCAAATGTGGAAAAATGAGGTTAAGTGACCTGCTCTGTCAAACGAGGGGTCATTGAGCAACAGTGAAATACACGCACACCACAGTTATGATCTTCATTCCTGGTTAGCACCGGCACTTTGGGACAAGCTGTTTATTCACAGCAGCAGAAATACCTTGCAGCTCCTAGTGCAGAACTCCAAGTCTATTGCCTCAGTGCTATGATGTAAGATAAAGGGAGAGTTCATATTTGATAGAAAGAATACCTAAAGAGGTGCAGAACCAGCAGAAAAAAGTACCTCTACCAACTCCAGTGCACAAGGAATAAGCAGCTGGAAGGATTCATTAGCTACTCCCATATGGGAGCACATGCACAACCTACAGGGCGGTAAGTAAACTGAGCAAGTTCTCCAGCACAGGAAAGGCAGAGATACTGCTCTTCAGGCTGAGACAAATTGAAAGGGTAAGGAAAGGAGCTGGTGTGCTAACTTATTTAGCTTATTTTTAAATTTATTTGAAAGCTAGAGCAAGATGCCAATTTTTAGGGAAAGATGGGATGGATGCATTGTTAAAATAAGCCAGTGCAAACTACAAATTAGAGACTCTCAAGTCTGGGGCTGGATTGGAGAAAAACAGCTCTAACTGCAACGTGCAAGTGAGACTCTTTACCCCAAATATCTACCTTGCTTTACAGGCAGACACAAAAGCTGCCAAATAAATCAGAGTTTGATTTAATTCAGAGCCAGTTCCTATCAACAGCAAACCGGAATCGATGTGCTAAATACTACTCTGAATAGTTTATCCTCTTTTTTGGGGAATTACAAATAAGCTCAGCTTTGAGAGATGGTATTGTTTGCTTTGTGGCAGACAAGACAGATGAGCATTTCCTAGAAAACTAGAAATCAGTACTAAAAAAGATGTCAAACATCAGAGCTGGCATCAGAGTAATAGTCTTTTTGAAAACAGAAAATCAGTGGTTACGAGTTTTAATTTTAACAGCTGGGAAATTTCACCTACAGTGGAGAAAACAAGTGTACCAGTGTGGAAGTGATACAACTAAAGAAGTCAACATGCTAAACATGTGAGATGCCTTGCAGCAAGTTCATTTGATTTCACATTTTTCAACTACGAAGTAAGCACTTAAAATGCTGATGAGCTTTTAAGACTTAAGTCAGATGTTCTGGCCACAGAGTACTTCCAAGTATAGCATTTAAAATTTTAATCCAAATTTAGAATTGTAATTTTTTGTTTCTGAAAGACAAAGCACCTAGTATCTATCTACCATGTCACTATTCCATCCTTTCATTTTCTAGGGTTAATTGTGCAAATGTACAAAAGAGATGTTTTACAGACACAGCACCCTAATAATAAATACCTGCTGCTCCAGATTCCTGGCTGTAACTAATAGATGAAGAACGAATTGTTCTCAGGCGCAGACTCTGAGCTCTCTCCTGGCGAGCAGCATCACAGGTCTGGTTGGGATGCCAAATTTGCTTACAGTGGTAGCAAAACTCAGTTCCACAGCCTTCTCGTCCACATGTCAGTTTGGGGCAGCTGGCACATCCAAATGCGATTACAGCGTATCTTGAACGATCAAGAGGGGCAAGAGAGAATTTTGGTAATAAAACCAGTTCTAAGTATAGAGCAAAGCTGACAAGACAGCTGTCAGAGTAGCTGAAGCAGGTACAAAGGCAGTGGATATCAGGAGCTGACTACCTCCTTCAGGAGGTGGCCAGCACTGGTTCCTGAACACCTCTTTCCACAACTCTATTGCCATTGCATTAGATTAAGATTGTACAGAAATACCATAATCACTGCAACACTCACTTACCTTACTCCATGCAGTATTCAAATATACTGTATTTAAAGCTGAATGCAATACTGTAATGTTTACAGTCACAATGAAACCACAGTTTAGAAGAGTGGGACAATAAACCCAAAAAAGGTGTTTTAGCAATGAGGAAAAATTATCGTTTCAGAGGTGTCCCAGTCACTATGGGTATATCTAAGTCTGACCCTGTCTATAGTGAGGGAGGATCCCTGCTAAGTGATCTGCAGTGTAACCTATAGCTGTTACGACATCTGATTTGGCACTGCAAGATTTTAGGATTTTACTAGTTGCCTTTTATCATGAATACCACTATTTACTTTAAATAGGTATTTGTTAAGTATTTTATTAATAGGATTTTGGTTTCTCAATAATTAGTGCATTTTTAAAAATATGTTTCAAACTGGAACTGCAAAGATTGGTAAAGAGTTCAGGGCCTCGAAGCCACCTTTACTCTGACAATACTACACAGCTCAAAACCTCCAAGAACGTTGAGACTTACAAAACTGTGTTACACTACTTTGTAATCAGACACAACATGAACAGCTGTAGAGACAAATCTATTCCTTCATTAGACCTGCATTTCAAAGTCCACATAATAAAAACACAATGTGTTCATATTAACAGAAAATACAAACTTATGTATATATGTTTCTTAATTCCTACCCATTGTAGCTTTTTTCAATGATTTTATGCAATGGTTTTCTTTTAAATATATAATACTAAATTCACTGGTATGAACATTTAAAATAGATGTATGGTTTTATTCACATGAACAGGGTCCCTGAGTAGACTTCAACAGATTTATAAATGCAGCAAGACTGAAGTTTCTGTCTGTTCAGATAAGGGTAATTTTATTTTAAAAGACTCTTTATTTTTACCCCGTCTGTTTTAGAGCAGTTGCATAAATTAACTCGAAATATTCTTTATTAGTAATGATACTTTAAAAATTATTCCCACTCACAAGCCTATCTTAAAATTTAGCTACTTTTATTTAAGAGTAGCTTAAAAAACTCTGAAAAGTTGCTGAAACTCTGCAAAGTTAAGGCAAATCCTACCCCTTCCATTATTGTTTTACAACAGCATATTTGAGGTTCCCAAGAAACTCTGCAAACAAATAGAGGACTTTCAACCTTTAACTTAGAGATGATGCAGCTACAAATTATACACATGCTTGTCTGTTTGCAAATACTTCTTGCTTTCCAAGTAGAAATTTATTTCAATAATTGCTAGACTCTTCTATATTGCTGCCAAGTTAATCAGCTTCATTTTCCCCACTTTTTGCAAACTGAAGAGATAATTGCTTTGCATGTACACAAAGAGCCTCCAACCCAAACACTTCTTCAACATACAGGGATACATTCAAGGCTTGCTAACGTTGGACCAAAAAAACTCAAGTGCAAGACACAATGAAGTATCAATTTATATCCTGCCTCCTTCCTACCACTAATAAAGCATAGGCACATCCCTGAAAGCATTACCTATTTGGGAATGATGTACTAGGCACACCTTTAGAAAGTAACTTTTTAGACCAGAGCAAATCTCAGTTCAAACTGTACAGGATTACAGGTTTTTAACATTTGCATTCTTTTTAAAGGAGAAGGAAAGCCAGAAGTCATTGTTTAGGTTGAGAGAAGGGAGTAATACCCAGTAAAACCCAGTAAAACAAAAACCAGAGGCAGTGAGCAATTAATTGAAGGCTGCACAGTGAAAGGACGGATGAAGAATTTGTATTCTTTTGCATGATCTGCTTTTTGCATGATAAAGGTATGAAAATTTAGGAATCGCTTCTCTCTTCTAATGATGTCAGCAATACAATCTCAGAGCAAAACCATTAAATAATTCAAACAGAAGAAAAGACAACACATTTTGAATACTGATTCAGTAATGCTTGTTAAAATGACACTACAGAACTGGTATGAAAACAGAATATAAAAATATTGGTCCAGGAGAAGGCTCATGAGGTTTCCTTATCAGTGCTCCTTCTCCAGGGAAGGATCACCTATGTGACAGTGTCTCCTATCAAACCACTGCCGGTAGGTTACAGCTGGTCCAGGCTTTTACAGTGTTTCAGGTAACAAAAACGATCAGGATGCATCTGAGCTTGCAACAAAAACTGAGGATTAAGCACCCTAGGGTCAGACAGTCTGTGGTGCCAGTGGTATGGACCATTCCGGCACTGGATTGCTGTAGTGCAGGAGACCCCTCAGCTCCAAGGCAGCCCATCCAGGACAGAGCTGCTGCAGCAGAGGTTCTCCTCCAAACTGATTTGCAGTTCTCCTGTTGGGAGGATAAGTTCCCCACTGGGACAGAAGTAATAGCAATATACTTGGTACTGCAGATAACTTTGCTTCAAAATCTGTTTGGGTCATGTTTTCCTGTCCCCAGGACTTGTTTTTATCCAAACAGTTGAAACAGAGAGGAAAAAGCTATTTACTTCTTAACTATTAACTGTTGTTTCCTTAGAACCCAGGAGACCAAAGATATAAAAAAACCCCCAAAGTTTTAACAGACTGATCTAGCTTCTCTCCATTTTTTCATTTCAGGGATCAAAGTTTTTATAATTATTTGCTCTTTATCTGGTCCAGATTTTTGACTTAGTGTGATGCCCAAACCCTGAAACAGTATTACATGGGATGCTGGATCAATGCTGAGAAGAGCTGAAGCACTCTTGTGCACCATCCATTTTTTACCTATTTGTGCAGTAAGTTTTTCCTACCAAAATGCTCCACTTTTCACCTATTTCCTATTTCCTACAGTACTTGTTCCTAGATGCTACCCTATGAAGTTATTGCACCTCTCCTACTTCAGGATTAATTGCAAATTTGTAAATGCATTCCATCCAGCTCCTTCATGAAATATTTGATCCATGCTAAAAGGTCATAAACCTAATGCATTTCGCTAGTACTACATTTCAAGAACTGTTCAGAAAAAGAAAAAACGCCTCAGCTTTAACTGCATATTGTACAACTTGATTAGCTGCCAAAGCAATTAGAAACTGAGACTACTGTTGCACCACATAATTATTAAAGCAAACGCCTGCTGATCTGAAGTTGGTGTGTACTGTATGTCATGCATAATCTCTGAACAGTGTTTGTTAGCAAAGACTCCTCTGTGGAAGTCTGAGTAGTGTTTGCTTCCCTAAACCTTACACCTGTACAGTTCCTTCCTTCACCTTCCTTCTATGCTCCACCACAACATTAAATCTCTGTTATTATTTTCTATACCACTCCCACTTCTCCTTCCTGTGTCCCTCTGTGTGCTTTCCCTCAGTTAGGCACATACAGACTTGTCAGACAGTGCTGTGGTGCTGCCTGAAAGCCAAATTTAAATTTTTAACTGGAGGATTCATACACAGGTATTACTCTTGCTGGAGGCACTACTGATGGTTTTTCTTTTGTTCAAGCAGTATGCCCTTTTCCCTAAACTACTTAGATTAACTTCTGCTGAATGCTCAAACCCTGCTGCCCAACGTATCTAACTGCTCTGAAGGTTTCAAAACAATCAGAAGAAGGATGGGAAAAAGACAAAACATGATTGCAGGAGCTCTTGTTTGTTTAGGATGACCACCAGAAACAGTGATCCTCCTGAGAAGCATCCAAATAGCCAACTTTAAGCCACTTTAAACTAGTAATGAGAAGTCAGTGAGGAAGAACTGTCTGTGCATTAAAAGCAGAATTAATCTATCACTGTGAAGCATTTCCCTGCCACTTTAACCATATTAGGAAAAATCATGGTATCAGAAGTGCAACATAAGGTTGCCCATGCAGTATGAGTTTGTTCCCTTCACAGAGACATTGGCAGAGTTTATCTACCTGGCAATATACTGTATTTTCCACAGGACTCCACTCCCAGAGTATGGAGCATACAACAAGCAGTTCTGGAGCAATGATTTAAATACTTGCCACACACTAACACATTGTTGTGGCCCCACACGACTGCATGGAACTTTAACTTGGCTCTGAAGACCCACTTTTTATTTTTATAATGATGTTATCCTCAGCAATTATCATCACAGTTTCTGACCACTGAAAGATCCTTAGGAGTTTTTTTTTAAAAAACAGATAAGGAAATTGAAGCATAATAACCAAAACAGGTTAAACAAACCTGCCTTGGCCTACTTAATTAAGAACTAAAAAAGTACCTGAACCACTGAAACATGGTTTAATAGAGAATACTTTAATAGTTCCTAAATGCTTCTCCTCAGCTTGAATAACAACTGTAACACAAAAACTCAGGGCAAAGCATACTTCTGCCTATTAAGCAATACCTTCTAGTTGGTTTTTTTTTTTGCAAAAAATCAAAATATTAAGAGTAAGCTGTACTGGCTTTGTCCATATGACATCGTTACAAGCTCATGCAATCAAAACATCCCTCAAGTTATTTCTCCTTTTGTCCTCAAACTACACCACAGCAATGCCATCCACTTTGGACCAGATATGAAACTATCACATTTCCAGTCCCTGCTTTTGACTTGCATTAGCAAATTCTGTTTCTTTCAAAGTAAGAAATCAAAATTGTATTTGAAATAAGTCCTAAACATTAAGCACCTGGTTATTAGTATTGGAGTATTTAATCTACCTACCAGTATGCCCTATTTTGCTTGTTCTCTTGTAACAATCTTCCTTTTCTTCATTCTACTTATTGCTCATCTGTGTGGCTTTGAAACAGAGCTGTCATCCTGAGTTATTAGTGTGCACTGCACATCTGGATTGCAGTCATGGCTAAAGATTATAAATCTTTAAGCAGTATGATAACACAACCAATCCCTAAAAAAGCAGCTTGCTGAAGAATGGCATTATGAGACACCAGCAGAAAACCATGATGAGCTGCTGCTCAGTAGTATTCAGGCTACTTAGAATTCAGCATGGTTTCAGAACTGTTTAAAGTATTAAAGCAAAGTTAAAACATTATGCTCCCCAGGTAATAAGCAGGAACAAGCTGATTATCTTATATCAGAATCCTGCTGACGGGCAACAAGTGCTGTCTCAACCAGCCACAAGACGGAAGATATCTGAAGCAGGGAGAGGCCTTTTAATTCAAAAGAAAAGCTTAAATCATTTTTCACGAGCTAAAAAAGCCAAAATACCCACTGTGCTTTAACAAATTAAGTTAAACTACAGTCACCACGTTTTCAATTCTCTTTAGTTTGAGCTTTGCACCATTACCTTGGCAGTGCAACATCTAAATTTCTTTCGCCTGCAGTAAATAAATGGCAAGCATCTACCAATAAAAGTTTCTTGACATTGCTGAAATTCTCTCTGTGCAAAAAAAAGAAAAACCTACTTGAGAGAGCATTTTATTTTGGAAGGTGGTTGTGACTTGGGTGGTTCTTATCGTCATTTTCATTTTTATTTGTTCTGATTTCCTGTGGGTTTTTTTTTTTTTAAGAGAATTCCGCCTGCTACCTACTCGTACAACTGTGACAACACACTAAGTAAAACAGGCAACTTTTCAAAAATCATAATGCTGTGAAAATTATGTATTTACACTGTCACTTTTTTGCAAATATAGGAAAAATACATACCCACAATCTGGAGCTGGGCACCACCTACAGTCAGGATCTGCAACCAGCCATCGCCTAAGCATAAACTCTTCATATTTTTCCATCAAGATGTCATCATTTAATATCAAACGAATATCATGAGGATTAAAACGTTCTGAGCATTCTGGGCAGCTAATATTAACTCTGCTCTCAGAGATTTCTATCCGGAGATACTGACGCAAGCAATCCACACAAGATCTATGGTGACAAGTCATTATCTCTGGGAACCTGTCCTTGGAGTGCCGCAAAAGGCACAAGGGGCATTCCATGAAGTCCTCCGCTTGGTTTGCTGCTAGAGGTTGTTCCGTTATCAGAAGAGGTACACGTGGAGAAAATAGAGTTCTTGTCTGTACACATTTCTGAATGAATACTTTCAATACTTGCAATTCCATCAACACCTCCATTTAAATCCCTAGACTTGCGTTTCGTGTCTTTTTTTCTCCGAAAAAGCGAGCCCAATGAAATTCTTCTTTTCTTTGGTGCCTTTTTAACCGATGGCAAGCTCACAGAGGAAGCAGAAGACTGGAGGTCCCGATCAGAGCCCATTTGCCGATGTAAACTCATGTCTAGGTCACTCATCAGAAAGGGGTTAAATTTCATATACAATCCTAATCATTTTTAAGGATCAAACAGAGGCAGAGGACACAGGCATATTACTATGTAATCCAGTTTGAGAGCCTTCAGGCAGAAAATTCACATGTGTCTGCGTCCAGCAGATTCTTCAGAAGAATTCCCTGTGTTCGGAGGAGAGATGAAAAAAAGCAGGATTAGAATCACAACCACCACTATTGCTTCTGAAAGGTCACAGCACTCCTGTTTTAACACACCTGTTATTCCTATTACTACCATCTTTTCCTCACCATCTGACCCAATCTCTCTTTCTGTCAGCTTTTTCTACCCTTTACATCCTTCTTATCTTAACAAGCCTGAAACTTCCTTCTGGTCAAGGACTATCTTTGTTACACTTAATCAGTGCAGAGAATGGCATCTGCACTCCCCTGCTCCCTGAAGGAGTGGGTGCATGCGTCTATGCACGTGTAGAAATTACCAAAACTCAGGGTGACAACAATTTGCACAAGTAAATGTGCAAATTCTTCTGTAAAGCTTAGCAACAGGCTTACAGCGTTGGAAACTTTTCTGTTTTCTCTACCTTACATTTTCTGCACATGTGATAAGGTCAAGTACAAATCCAATACAGTTAATTAAAAGAAAGATTTCTCAGCGTGTTTTGAATCCATTTAGACTGACAGCAAAAATTAAATCACTGTGTCTAAACAGCTCATGAGCTCAAGATATTCTCAAAATCTGAGGGTTCTCAGAGAAGTATGCATATTTATAGCATAAGGCATCTGAATATTTCAGAGAGCAGAGCTGCAGAGTGAGTGACAGCCAACACTGACTGTATGGAAGTTGAAGGGCATGGCAAAGACTACAGTTAAGGTGACAACATTTGAATTTTTTATTAGATGTATTTCTGAAAAAAAAAAAAAAACCAAACCAACAAAAAACAAAACAAAACAAAAAGCCTCCAAACCAGATTCCCATCATGTATCAAACTTCAGTTATTATCTATGTACAAGATGACACCAAGGATTTCCTTCTGTTCTCTGCTGCCTAACTCACTGCAGAGTGAGAAGAGAAAGAAAGAACTCTTCCTATTTTCCTCTGACAAAGGAAAAATCGGCAGACTATCTCCAACCAAAACCACTAACTTCTCCCTAAACATTCAACTATTCCCACTTCTTGGAAGCTTCACTGTACAAGAGGAATTTTTTTACCTTTTGGTGAACTGCATCTGTAACAGAAGAATGAGAAGGCATTTCTTATGTGGCACCAGTGTTGCATATCTGCATGTAACTACTGCCAGCATCCTTTCTTACCTCAGTGCTTCCCAACCTACCCCCTAGAAAGGCGTGAATAGGTTTCTATGACTTTACCAAAAGATAAAATCAGAAACTGGATACTAAAACTAAGTCCGAAGGTAGAAACGAAGTAATGTAGAGATGAATGCCTCTGTTTACAAGAGCTAAGCAGTCTGCACACTGGTTAGAGACCGGCACAAATCCAAACACTTGCTGTAGTCTCCAGAATGGGATCACTGAGCTGCGTGGGTCAAGACTAGGAAGTTTCAGAGGATGGCTGACCAGCAGCAGAAACAGGAATCCCTCTCCAAAAAGGAAACACAGAAATAGCCCACAGGCTGTCCACGTCACCACAGCAATGCACGCAGCAGGAGCCACTGCTGGGCCCTCTTCAGACCACCACAGGTAGCTGTTATGTATGTACTAGCAGGCAGCCAAGACAACACTACTCAAATTAGACTACCCCCCAGTATAGCAGTACAGCACAAGAACACTACTTTCCTCAAGCATAAAAATTAAAAAGACAAGAGAGAAAAGGAAAAGAAAAAAACCCCAACCAAAAAACCTGTACATCTGGCTCTGATAAAAAGAGGTCTTACATTTTGAGCCCCCAAAGTTTTTTTGGAATTAAAAAGCCACTACATTCTATTTTACAAATGCTGAATTATTACTGCTTTCTTCTTTCTTCTTTTTTTTTCTAATAAAGGAAAATATTACCACTGTGAACGTATTAAAAAAATAATCTTAGTTTACTCCCAGAGTCTAAAATAAAGAGTCTAAATATTTCAAGAACATAACATACTCTTCCTTCCCTCCTAAGGGGAACATTTTTAGTCAAAAAATCTAGTCAAAAGGAATCTTGGATGCTTTACCTGCTCCTGTTCCCAAAACAAATTTAATAATTTTGCAGCCGCTGTTTCTCATTAAATGAACTAAAAGATTCCCTGACCTTAAAAAAAAAAAAAAAAAGTGAAAGTGAAAAAAACTGCTCCATAATTTTGACAGAAGACAACACCTTTCCCTCCAGGATCTTGGTATGATGCATCATAGATAGACACAACTGGTAGACAGTGTCTGAAATATACTACAGATACAGCCATGGCTGACAATAAATTATATTTGTATGTTTAGAAGTGCAAGAATAACCTTAAAATCATTTTTATAATTGGATAATTACTAACATTGGTATGTTCACACATATACTACCAGGGCAGAGGAAAGTGCCATCCTCCTAAACCAGGAGAGTTCATGAACAAAATGAACAGCAAGGAAAGCATTCATTTCAGGCAAAAAGTCCTTTGTTGTTGTTTGTTTTGGTGGGGTTTCTTTGTGTTTTTGTTTGTTTTTAAAAATAAAATAGAAAAAGGTAGGAAGTAAACACAGTAACATAGCCAAATCTATGACTACAAGCCTTCCCCTCCTCCCTTCCTCTGGAGAGGAAAGAATGCGTATTACAGCATTTCTGCCAGTTCCAACAGATGTACAAAATCAAGAAATAGCAGCTCTGGTGATGAACCAGTTGTACTTTTTTACTTTTTAAATAAACACAGATTCTCCCATGGTGTAAAAAAAGAGACCAGAATGTCCCCATAGTTCTCTCTGCATAATGGAATCTGATAAGCAGTCTCTCTAAAATAGTAGATTGCTCTTCTAAGGAAAATAGTTAAACTTTGACAGGATTTTTGAAAAGAAAAGTTTCCAGTTATTTCAGACAATCATAAATTATGCTCTTCAGATTTAAAAGCATAAAACTAGTTTTAAAAGCCATGCTCTTCTTTATATAGTAATTTTGGATTGACATTTTAGTGACGTTCAAGGATGACTCTGTCGAAGTGAAAAGATTCAGCAGATGATTTATTACAGGAAAAAATGAAGACAAATGTTACAACGCTAATAATGATCAGAGCTGTACAAAATCATAAAAGCTTTACTAGCGCAATCTGGAGCACTGGCCAGTTCTCATGTTGCCCAACCCAACACAGCATCTGCATGTTTCTGCTGACAAAAAGAAGTAAAAAATACTTGATTCTGTACAGCCAGAGAACACAATGCCTGTATTATTCCAGTCACAATGAGTCCACATGAAGGGGATACGGTGTTTGCAAACTGAAGCTCCGAAATCCAACTACTTGAAATGAGCTGAGACACACAAGCTATGGTAATAATAAATAATCTGATTTTGAGGCAACATCCTTGCAAGTTTTGCATTACTCTAACTGACCAGTATAAACTCTGTCAACACACAGAAGAAACTAATATGGGCAACAGCAAAGGGACAGAAAAACCAGAGAGTGCAAATCCTGAAAATTTAAGTTCACCACTGTTCTCAACATTTCCTCAAAAGCACTTACTGATTACCATATTTCTGGCTTCCCGCCATGCCCAAAGCCCTACCACAAATCTGAATTCCAGCCATGCTTTGCATTCTGCTCGTGCCACAGACTTACCACAAAACACTAGTTGCCACAGCACAAACTCACCTTGTCATTTGAAGATGCATAAATGACATTTACAGTTGCAACTCACCTAAAGCTCAGTATTAAGCTGCTATCTGTTCCTTCTGCAACCCTGCCTAACACTATTTGCTAGGAAAACCTAATGAGCATGCAGCTAATTTCTTTCAATAGTTCTTTTCGACCATGCTCTTTTAAGAAAATGCTATTGCTGACCATGTAATGAAAGGGGAGGGAAAGGAGATGGGAATAATCTTGCAAAGGGAGATTTCAACTCAAGAGATGACGGGGGTGACAAGTATCTTCTAATATGGCTCTCCACAGCACAATCTTTGCTTCTCTCATCAATTTCAAAACACTCTGGAAATGCCCTAAGGGCAGCTGAGAATAACCCTGCTGATTTTGCAAGGAAAGAGTGACAAAGGCCTACCTCCATAAGCCAGCTGCTGGGGGAGACTAGCTCCCGCATGCTCCTAACTGTCCTCCAAACACATCAGAGGCACAAGCTCAGCATGCTCTTCCATTACATGCTCAACCTGGTGTACAGGGGCAAAAAATCAGAGTCGGCCATCAGGACAAACAGTTTCACATATGTTTGCAAAACAAAGGCAGGCTTAAACAGCCTTGTGTAGAAAAGGAGAAAACCCACCATGAACACAGATGTAACTACATCCTCACTAAAATCCCTTAAATATTCCCTCGTGTAATTGGTGCTTAAATGGCAAATCTAGACTTCTCCTGTTCCAAACAAACTCTCTTCATCTCAGACATTTGCTCCTCCAATGATTTAACCAAGCGCCAATTCTGTTAGCACACTGAAAGCTACTTCTTGATTAAAACTGACTACTAATAGCTTCCTTTCTGACATCTGCAATTCCCAACATCTATACTCTCTAGCGGCTTTCTGAAATGCACTCACTGATCCAGTTTAAAGAGAGCTGTAAAAAAAAAAAACAAACCATTCAGAGCTTGAATTTCAACCACCATCACAGATCATTCCTGCCTCCCTCTTCCAATGAGCATCTCCTGTCAATCACACAGCATCCTAAAATTTCTAAGCTGTGATGTTCTTAACATAGAGGTATCTCTAACTATCTAAAAGAGGCATCAAAAACAAATTTTCCTTTTAATTTAATCCATGGTCTAAGAACTATAAACACAGTGGAATAAAATGTAAAACAAAAATATGCAAAAGCTGAAGTTACTAAATGAAATACCAAGGCACAGGATTTTGAAACGGCAAGCAAGTGCCTCATTTCAATGGCCATTCTTTAAATGTCAGCTCATTCCACAACCATTTTTAAAAGCAGGGGAAAAATACAAACACTTTCGCCTGAGGATTTCTAAAAGAATACACCCCTACTTGCTTTACACATGCCTCAGGTTCAAGTATACATCTGGCACTGCTTACTTTAAAGAGTGCCTGGAAAAGTTAAACATCTTGACAAGTTTAGATTTTGACATCTGTGTGCTCCTACAACACTCTGCCCCATTAAAAACATCTCACTATAGTCATGTCAATGCACATGGTGTCATGTGCATGTTAGGACTGTTACTTGGGTTTTATTACAGATGATTTAGTACAAGCAGAACAAGCATTTTGCAACTTGGAAGAAAACAGATGGAAATTATGTTGAAACAACAAAGGTTCTGGCAGAACCTTTATATACAGTAAGATGAAAAATAAAATCCTTTAATGGTAACATAATACAGCATATTGTGTTAGGCACATGCATATTGTGCAGGTGAAATGCTTAACTGCAAAAATTAGCAGAATACCTTTATGACTCCTTCAGAACATTTCCCTTCATAAACTAAAATCAAGAATAGCAACATTTTCCATGTAATTTTTCAAAGACTGTAAAGGTACAACTTAATTTGTTTGGCATTTTTGATGTCTTCTAACTGATTTCTAATAAAAGGTGAAATAAAGGGTTGATAGTATTTGGATTGAACTGAAAAGTTAATTCTACAAAAGAAACTTAACAAATTTGTATCAGGAGATTTCTCAACCCTTTAACACAAACTCAGACATACAGATACTTATCAAACATTTACAGTGATTTGTTACAGCATGACGTACAGGATGGAAAAAAAGTTGTCAAAGCCTCATAAATAATTCACTTAAATCAAACTGAACTGTGTAAAACTACTTTCAGTATATACTCATGTAAATTTTACTTCATTATTACTGTTCTCCTTCGAAAAAGGGCACCAGTATGGTAGTTTACATTTTATGAAAGTCTTACCTTTCAGGCACTTTTGCAGGAAGATATCTTTTACTTTCTATCCTGCTTTGTTCTAACAGCCACGTATGTGAATGCTTCTCTTAAAGCATGAAGAACATTTATTACAAATGTTACTGGAGTTGCTCCTACTAGTAGTAAATCCTTTCCGGAGTGAAAAGTACTTGATCATTTAGCTAATTACATCTAATTTCTTTATACTTACAATGGACTATTGATAGTTGCAGAGGCCATTATTTCAAAAACAGAATTCCCAAATCCACAACTAATCAAGTTTTTAAAAACCTTTAGAAATCTGCCATGTGAAGATTTAAACTTCACATATCATCTTTAAATGACAGAAGAACAGTTGCACTGAAATAATATCACTTCTTCAATTTATGTAAATCCAAAAGGCTGGGAGCAGAGTTCCCAGCAAGTACCATACCAAGCATTCACTCACTAATTTCATGTTGGAGCTCACAGTGGGCTCAGCAAAGGTGCTAACAAGATCTGGGACATGCCCATATCAGCACAGTAAGCAGAACAGGGTAGGGCCCTTATCCCCAATTCGAAAGGAAGTCAAACCCTCTGGAATAAGCCAGCTCGGCACACGTAGGCCATTAGACCAGTGCAAAGTGAGGGTCTTCCAGGAGCAAAAGGAATTGCTTTAACATATGAAAGATTCTACAATGCAGAGTCAGTTTATTTTAGGGAAAGTCTTCTAATAATTGGTCCCTCCTGACTTCTTATGGGGAGATTTAGATTAGATGTTAGGAAGAAGTTCTTTACTCAAGGGGATTGTGAGGCACTGGCACAGGCTGTCCAGAGGAGAAGCTGCAGATGCCCCATTCCTGGAAGTCTTCTAGGCCAGGTTGGATGGGGCCCTCTGATCAACCTCACCTAGTGGGTGGTATCCCTGCCCACGCAGGGCAGGGGGGTTGGAGCAAGATTAACATCCCTTGCAGCCCATAATTCTATGATTCAATGTTATTAAAAACCCCTGATATTCATGCATACTATTATAAAGAATTAAGAGAAAAGCATTTGTGAGACAGAGATTAAATTATCTCTACTGCACTGTTACCATGTCTCAGTTTGTTCTGACTGCACTTTATTTTTCCTTAAGGTCCTGTGTCAATTATCTGGAAACTCTATTCTCACTTACAGAACAAAGCAATATTGTTTGTAAAACAATGACACAAACAGACTGACTATGAGCCCACTTGGGCTCAAGGCCTGAGAGAGTCAGACTGATTAGGCATAAAAATCGAAAGATTGACAGTATGTAAAATACAGAGAAGCCTACAGAATTGCCAAAAGTGAACTGATATACAATGTTCTGTTTTAAAATTCTCAGTGGTATGTAGTACATGACAAAACAATCCTGACAGCTAGAAGAATCTTGAACAGCTTATTAAAAAAAAAAAGTTATGCTTCTTCCTTAGAAATTTATGAGCAATACATCCTGTATCATGTGTCCATGACAGCTGCTATTAGGAAAGGAAGTCTTGCAAGCTGCTCAACTCATTCTGAAAGTCTCTGAAGAAATGATTGGCAACTCCAGCAAAACTGTTCCTCTTGCAGATAATGCCTGTAGAGAAGAGAGTACACTCAAAGTGCCTCCCTCAGTCTGGTGGCAAAAAGGAAAGAATTCCTTAAATTCTAAAAACATTAATTTTCCAAACCAGCAGCATTAAATCTGGGTATATTGTGTGCAGTGGTTGACCAAAACTAAGAACTCAGTGGAGAGATGCTTTCTATTTGTGTATCTGCAGGCCTGCATCTGCTGCAAATAAGACTTTGCAGTTTTCCCTTATCTAACTCAGCAGAGCAATCTTAGTTCAACCACGCACTCACTTGCGTGTCAAAAGCTTCTCCTATGCACTGTGGTGCATTCTGCAAACAAATGTACACCAAACTCTGCCAAGAGGAAACCAAACTCTTGGAAACACTGAGGGGAAAAAAACCCACAACAAAACCAAACAGGAAGCAAAACAAAAATCACCAAAACGTTTAACTATTTTAATCCTTTAATCATTAAAATCCTCACACTAGGACAATGTTTTCCTTGCAAAAGTAATTGAAATATATTCTCTTAGTGCAATGAGGAGCATGTATTTTCTCTTTTGAATATAGTGGAGAGATTTATTTTTTATGTATCCATATCCACATATAGACATATAAGCAATGTTCTAAAATATTTGACTAGCTAGTGGTCTGAAAAGTGAAAGCAACACTAATGGATTTAAAAACTGCACAAGCTGCCTCTGCCTATGTACCAAAAAAAGAGGTTTAATCTAACTGTATTAATACTTTCACTCCTGCAGTTGCTTTTTATTGTACACTATACATTGCAAAATAATCAGAGTAAAGACATACACCAGTGAAATAACAGAAGACAGTTTTTGTTCCCTGCAGTGTCACCAGTCCTGCAAGTGGAAAACATTGCAACACTTCTGAATGATGAGCTAAGTTCTACAGAAAACTGTTCCAAAATGAAAATAACCAATACCAACAGATTTCCAGAACAAGCAGATTTAATTTCAGGTCTGTAATTTTGCCTGGTCAAACAGTAATGGCTACATACTGAGTTCTGACAAACTTTTGTTTTCAAGCAGGCTTACAAGTTAGCCCTACTATAAAAACAAACCAAATAAAGTGTACCAAGATACAAGGTGGGACAAACACTGTAATAGAGGGATCTGGAAGCATGAGCACGAGTTCCAGAGAGAGCACACAGAATTTGAACAGCATACCAGAGACAGCAGCTTGAGGGGACATATAAGAGGTTACAGATTGCAGTTCCTGGCTCCTAATGATTTTTAAATTCAGCAAGAGCCAGAGTTTCTGTCTTGTGCTGAGGGAAGACATTATTGACTGACTGACTGTCTGACTGGCAGTATCTTCCAGCTCTGTTTTATCTCTGGCATAACCAACCTCCATTTTCGAGGCAGGGGAGACAAAAAAATACAGGAAAACCTGCAAACACCAACATTCCACCACCTCCCCCCTCACCCCCCCGGTTGATCTTGAAATACCTTTGCCTCAAACTAAGAAATGCTGGAAGCTATTAATGGATTACTTTTTCAAACATTTGGTGCTATTTTACCATTTTAATCCTCCCCATATAGACAGATATACTTTGCATAAAACTTTTAAAGTAAACTAATTAAAAGGGACCGAGTTAGTAAAGAGTTTTGAATTCTTCAGCGACATCAAGTTAGGCTGACTAAATGAGACCTTACCATGGGGATAGATAAGAACTTGGTCACAGTTTCTGAAAGTCACTGTGACAACTCACAGTAACTTACTTTGCCAGCATCTCAGCCCTTGAGAACTGAGTAACTGCCCTGCATTGGTCTCCTTTGATATATCTCTTTACAGAGAACTAGTAATTTTGGTAAATATAATTCAATATAAAACTTTCAGAAAAGCTTGGATGACCGAGTGAATAATCCATGCCTGTCTATTCGAGCAGCAACAAGTCAAGGATACAGACAGAAACTATGACAGAGTTTTCTGAACTCTGTTATGGCTAATGCCACAACTTTTGAAACTGCCCTTAGGTCAGGTACAAAGTTGCACCAGCCTAACCAACCGCTCCTGTTCACTCAAGAGGTGAGATTAGGTCAAAACCTAGCAAAACACATTCAATTCTCCTCCAACCTGATCTACTAATTTATTCTGTCAGTATGTTAACTGAAAAATCCTGCATGGATATATTTCAAATTACCAAGTCAGTTTTTTGTAATGATAGTTCTAAATTAACTGCTGCAATATCAAATACAGTCCAAGATTTAAAAAAAAAAAAAGAAAAAAAAAAAAAAAGAACTACTGAGAGAAAAAGAGACAAAAACAAAGACAGGGAAAGGTCTAGCCAGGGAAACAAAAATACTTCATCCTGCCAGAAACACTGCCTGTAGCTTCCAGACAGGAAACTCATTGCCTCCAGAAAAACCATTGGCGTCAGGAAAGGGCAGAAGTACCATGAAACTTATCTCACAGCTGAACCTATGTAAAATGAAAGGAGAACATTAGAAAAGGAAGGTAAAGACAAACCAACTAGCCACAGATCTTTGCTTATGAATACACTAGGTGAAAATTTAAATCTTACTGATGTGTCTCTGGAGAAAGAATTAATGGAAAAGATTATTCTAGTCCTACTGAAAATAAATAAAAAAATGCCAGGTTGAAAAGAGAAGGGGAATGATCTACCAGCATTTACAGGCAGACTCTACTAGCACTGTAAATAGTGTAAACACTAGTTAAAAAGCACAAAGCAAGAAAAAGCTGAATGACAGTCATTTAAAGTACATCGCATGCTGTACTAACCTATGCTGGAAATACAATACATGCCAATAGGAGGAGTTATTCTGCCAGCACAATTATCCCACCTACAAAAACATCATACTATGCCAAAAGATATGCTATGTCAGCACATAGCAGGATTTAGCCAGATTGATGAGAGTTTTTCCAACATTTTTCACTGACATCAACACAGACTGAGGAATAAGCAGTGTTTCTCTATGTAGAACAACTGCTGCACATGACGGGTAGAAAAGTCATCACAAACACACCACCTCATGGCTTTAAAGACCTATCTTGTGAAACTTTCTTAGTCTTTATTGCCTTGCTAATGGTGTCCAAGCATGACTCAACACAGGGGAGTTTGTGAATCCCCTGCAAGCCACTACATCAGCCAGAGGCCTTGTGTCAGGTGACACAGTGGGTCACAAAGTGCTGACAAAACCCTGGCAGTGCTGCCATGTTCTGGATGGTCAGAAAGCTTCACATCAAACTTTAAAAAATAAATACTCAAAAGTTTCCTGCTATGCTTCATATTTTACCAACAGAATACAAAGTCAAAAAAACCCACAGAGGACCTACAGTGATGTTCCTCTGCCATCAGAGGATGCTGCAGCAGTTCTTAGAGCTTAGTGACACAAACGAATGTGTCAAGATGTAGCTGCACTATTCCACTTACTCTACTACTTTTAAATTGGTTAATTACACCTCCATTGCCAGGCCCCACAACACAGTTGTATTCTGAAATACAACTCCCTTGCCCGCATGCTTTTGAAGACAGATTGTAAAGCCTTCTCCCCTCCACTCACGCCCTCACATTCAAACTCACATAGTCTTTCTGTGTTGGATGTTACTTTTTCCCTCCAAAGCATCATCTTAAACAGCTCTTTCTACATAATTATGGAAACATCATTAGTTGGGGCCCTTTGTGCAACAGACTGTGACACATCATCTATTTCCAACAATTACAGGTAGAAAATACAAAGCAAGCATAATGCAATTCCTAGAAAAGCTACTGTGCTTATTTTCTCCATTATTTAGAACAGCTAAACACTTCCTAATTATAGTCTCCAAACAAACCTGTATTATTTCAGGTTCTGAGGTAAAACCATACATTGTGGTTTTTAAATAGTAACTCTGGTAATGTGCCTTCAACTGTACCCTTTTTAGTAAATATTTTTAAATCTGACTTAAGGTGTTGGGGTTTTTTAAGCTTCCCAGACCACAGAAACATCAGATTTGGTAAACTGAATTAGTACAGAAGGTGCTGCCTCCAGCCATGACTACCTGTTAGCCTAAACCTAAGATATAGCCCTCAAAGGTCGAGATTCTTTTTTCCTTTAAAAAGCAGTGTAAATTTGCAAACACTACAAAAGCTTCTTGTTTATTTTTAAGATCAGCTGCAATCCTGCAGCTTGATTCTGAATCCTGTCACAGTGACATGCACAGTTCTGCTCTGATGGCCTTAAATATAGCTTTCCTAAGCTGTTTGCATCCAGATAAACCTTAAGATGAAACAAGGACCTTAAACTGAATATAACACACCGGCTTTCGTATTTATTTTCAAGTCAAAAGTATTTGTTTAATCAGCAATAACAGAAGTCAAATCTCAGTTCACCTTAAAAACAAAATACCAGTTTCTCTAGTGGATCATGAATTCACAGTGTCTTTGAGTCCTTGCTTTCTTTCTACTTGCAAGTTAACCATTAAGAATTTCAAATTGCAGTAGATGATTACTGATTTATTTTCTTTTTGCTTATCTAAACCTAGTGTTAACACTGGGGTGGAAAAAAAAAGTCCTTGAGTAATAGATTTAGTCTGCCTCTAAAAAATACCTTCACTTGCAACACCAGCAAATAACTGTTACAGTAATCACACTTTAGAGAGCTAAAAGCAATATCCTGCCAGCCAGTAGTGTCAGGAACAAGTATTTACAGAATATTCTGAAATGCCTGTAATAAATAAATGGGACAAAACATAGTTTATCAAGTACATTTTCTACCCACGAAAGATACACAGCGAGTAGCAGGCTCCAAGGACAACTCCCAGTGACATCCCCACAAACACTGTTTCCATTCCAGCATGCCATTATTCCAGACGGGAGCGACTGAATGTGCGCAAAGCAAAACCTCACCCTAACTTTGCTGACGTCAGAATTTTCTTGCCAGCAGACGCTTTAGAAATAGTTACATTAAGTCTCCATTGTGCTGTGTAACTCAGAGCTTGCATTCCTGAATCGGAAAACGAATGCAAAAGAGCAGGAAGAGGAGGAGGACAAATTCAATTTTTCAACCCGAGATTACAGCTGTATCTGGCACAGTCTGACCATGTGACTGGCTCGCTTTGCAGGCTTCAGGTAAATTCTCTCTGTCAAGCAGAGCCAGGAAGGGAACAAAGCAGTGGCAGGAGAGCCGAAGAGGTCAGCGGCGGCCGGAGAGCTGGCAAGGCAGAGGCACAGCCCTGCCCCGTGCGTCCTCCCGGCCGGGCTGGCAGCACCAGCCCCCACCTGGTACACCTTGTCCCTTCGGGCCACACCGCCTGACCCAGACAGAACGAGGGCAGACGGCAGTGCATCTGCCGCCTTTTCCACCTTCCAAAAACAAACCAGATGCCTCAAGTAAGAAACATTTGAGTTATTCTAAAAGCAGAAACCAGAGCCAAAGCTAACAGTTTGGACACACTGCAGATTGCTGAAGACTACGGGATTGCTGAAACTGCCTGCGGACACTGGTCCGTGGTGGTGGCAGAATACCTCACACTGGCTGCCTGGGGAATGAACAATAATTTTTTTAACAGCGGCCAGGGCTCACCTTTGCACCAATCCAACACCAGTAACATTCTGAATTTTAACTCAGAAATGTAGCATTCACACTCAGCAAGCAACACAAAAACATGAAGGCACATTCATAACTGTAACAGCTCATGTCATAGATCCTCACACTCGAGTCTGTAAGCCATCGGACCTTGCAACCATCTTCATGCCTTACTCTACGCACTCCATACACTTACAGTAAAAGGCTCCTCATTTCAGTTAGAGCTTCTACCTGACATCCAGCAAGTGCCAGATGAAACAGAAGAACCCTCACTGAGGACAGCATTCTGAAACAGATTTATAACATGGATTTTATAAACCTGCACTGAATACTTAAAGATAATGACATTTAGCTTCCACAGCCCTTGACATGAGTCTGTTCATTAATGAAAATCATCTTTGGGAGAAAACTGAGCATGTGACAGAGACACCAGACACACCAGAGATGATGTCGACATTTGAACAAAAACCAACACAAAGAGCTTCAAGTTTCATGTTTACAAAGGGCCACATCTGTCTCTAGATAACCTGGTGACACTGTCAAACATGACTGAGTTAACTGTAGCTTACTATCCTGTTCTAACTCAGTGCACTGTGATCTGGACAACCCCTGTATTTGTATTTGCTATCTCACAGCAAGACCAGATCAGTACAAAATACCTGGACATGATACCAGCTGTTCTTTAGAAAGTCCAGATATCACAGCTTTCTTCCCCTCAACTGTAAGGATTACTACACAGGTATAACTCCTAGGCTCTGGTCTGAACCCAAATCTTTCTTTTGGCTCTTTAAACAAATTTTTAGAACGTGGTATGTTTTCTCAGGGTGGCTGGGCCTCGAGGAAGAAACAGCCAGAATAAACAAACTCTGAAAGTATTTAAGATTTCAAGAACGGATTATTACCACCAGCTCCATTCTTCAGGCAGCACAGAAGTGCCTACAAAAAACATGAAACGCATCTGTGCAAGAGGTTATTTTTTTTCTGCAAGTCTGCTTTATAAGGCAGGGTGAAACTCTCAACAGAATGAATAAATATTCTTGATGACTGTTTCATACTCAGTCTGAAATGTACTTCTCTAGCCTTGTTACACTGCAGTATGTGTGTGGTTTCCTTGCTACAGCTAGCATGAGACAAAAATGAATCATACACTGTACCAGTGCCAGCACAGAGAATAAAACAAATGCAATCACTGTTATTGAGGAACAAAAGTCCCCTACAAAAATGTCGGTTGCACATCTGTTTCCATTGTAGGATTAACTTTTTCAGTTACTTTACCTGAGAGATAAGGCATATAAAATGTCAAAAAAGTTCTAGTAGTGTAGAAGTGAGACATTTTAATCAGACAATTTTAACATAGGTAAGTTGATAAAACAGGAGCTTTTATGATTTAATAATTATTTAGAAGCTTCAACTTTATGATTGAAAACAGTAGATAATAAATCCTATTCTGCAAAAAAATGCTGTTTCTTTAACATTTCTGATATATTGGCTATTTTCAGTAAGGGGAACTTACTCTGTTTTCTGAACAACTACTCAACACTGCACTGGAAAACAAAAAGGCTGTAACTGAAAAGTTATTCAGAAATTAATTCTGAAGTTCTTTTACTTCTTTTACTGTTCTTTCACTCACTTCTTTCATTCTCACATCTTTCAGGATCACCATTATGAAAAAAGGTATCTTTAACAATTCACTTTCTGTCCTTATTTCTGACCTTTCTGATTTGCAATCCCACTCTTCACCACTCATCCTCAAGTAATTCCAGTGACAGAAAATTATCAAATACTGTATGAAAGAACATAAATGATTCTTCACTCTTTTAAAGTTGTGTGCAACTACAGAAGTACTCTGCTGTAGTTTTAGCCAGTATTATTAAAGAGCCCTCCTCTGAAGAGCAAATCTGTTGTCACCTTGCAGCTATCACAACTATCACAGCAGTTCAACTGTGAGAGTTGTGTGATAGAACTTAAGAAAGCTGAAAGGTCAAGGCACATTTAAAAAGATTCAAACATCACAACAGGTAGGGATTATGAATGATAAATGCAAATAAACTACAAGAACAATATGCCAGGTCAACTCACATGTCCCAACACTATGTCTGAAAAGGGTTTGCTACAGCTCACAAGACTTATATTATTTACTTATACTAGCAAGCCTTAATTTAAAATTAAATGTATGCTGAGTGCAGCCTTTTTAAATACCTGCTGGTCAGGCTGACTGTTCCATACTGGGAAGGCAACAGCTACACTAAAAAACATACCATTTTGTTTAAATTTCAATTTTGATATAACTGAAATAGTTTGTATCTGCCCACACTTCCCCATTAGAGAAGTTACAGCACCTTCAGCTGCATTGCAGCAATGGAAGAACAAACCATTACTAAAACTTAACAGGTTTCCCTGTCTTGGTACAATCCCTCTCCTTTCTCTCCAAATGTCCAGTCACATAGTAACCTCAGAAGCCACAATCCTAGAAGACTGTTCTCTGAGACAGAAGGGGGGAGAAGAAAAATGAGAAAGAGAAAAGAAATCTGAAATGGGTGGAGAGAAAGTCAACCTGTGATAAAAGGCACAAGGATATATACAACTGACACATAGATGCAGTATTGTTTGTTCACTGATTTGACCTCACCAATATGGCATACAAATTACTGAGAGAAGGGAAAGAGGGGGAGGATGTGACACATTGTTCTCAGGACAGTAAGAAAAAAACCCACAAATATCTAGAAGTTTCCTCCTCCTTATTAGGTACTCACTGGTGTAGAGTAATTGTGTAAGTGATATCTATTCCTTTCTTAAGTTTGGCTAGATAACAAAGAAGGAAATTAATATAAAAGTTTGGATCACGTCTATGTTTCAGCATTCCTGACTACTCTGGTTTCTACTTTGACTTTCTACCTTAGTAAAAACACTTTTTCTAATCCTTTTATGTTTGTCTGCAGTATCACGATTCACCAAGAAAACTGAGCTACCAAGTCTTTTTCTAGCCATGATGACAATAAAACTGTTGTGTTAAATGACTTTTTCATGTAGAACCGTTTCCTAGAGTGTACTTATAGTACCTAGAAGTTCTACACTGCCATGCCATACCTGGCAAAAACAAGTGAACGCTATTGTAATCACACCGCTGCTAATGTGATTATAGACAACAAAATTCTTACCCTCCTTCTGCCCCCTAAAACGTCCTTTTCCCAGTAAATCAATCATCTTGTGACCTACAATATTATCAAACACTCTTCGGGTAACAGAGGCACACAAACCTACACTAAGAAATATAAGGACATTTAATATTGCACACTTGAGCACTCAAAAATTAAGGATTCCAGAAAGCAAGCTGTCCATAAAAACTAAATACAGCATCCCCCATATCCAGTCATTTGACAGCACAGCTGATGCACTGGAAGGCAATGCAAATGTTGGTCCAGTTTCAGCACGTATGACGTCTGGCTGTGATATCTGATCCTTGTCACCATTTCCAGGGACATCAGGACATCTCTTCCCCTGTCCCCAACAAATATCCAACTACCAGGAGAGGCAGATATAGATTAAGTGGGGCCAGTTGCTTCCCACCCAAGCAGTGCTGAGTACAGCACCAGGTAGGTGAGCTCCACTAAGAGAAGCTGGAAGACTACTGCTGGGTGCCACTTAGTGCTCTAGCAGTCATTTCCAGGCCTTTGGGAGACCCTAAAGGCTGTGTCCAGCTTCTCAACTTCCGGTAGAATCACACAGACATACTGATTTTTCTGGAGCTGGCCTCATTCCAGCAATGGCTTTTTCTCATTTCCATGCTAAATGAGGCTCCATATCTACATGTTGTATATTTTTTGCTTTATAACAACATTATACAACACTGAATTCACAAATACCACACAAATCCTTAAGACATTTTTACTAGACTAAAGGCTTCAAAACCATTAACAAATCGATCTTCAAAGCAGTCCTGCAAAATCATCATAGAAATTCTGCAATGGAAGATTATTTTTCCAAATTTGCAAAATGGGAAACAGACACCAAGGCTAATGGTGTCACTTGAAATGAGATTAAGATATTGTGGGCTGCCAAAGCTGTAAGGCTGTTTTGCATCAACATAGGACTGTATAGGTTCAAAACTTAGGTTGAGCACTGACAGCACTGACCTGCTGATCAACACCTGAATGGCTAAAGATGGGCACAGAGGAAAACACCTAACTACTCTATAAGGGCCTTGCCCAACACCACACTCTACAAATGAGGTGCCACAGACTCCTTGTTCTAGCATTCCCTATCTTAAGCTTATACCCCAGCACACATCAAATAATGTGGCTGTTGTCTAATGTTTTAAACGCCAATAGTATTTTTTCCGTCGTCAGGGCATGAGAATGTTCTCTTACACAAATTTTCTGCAATTTAATAGTTTGCAGACACCAAGTGACAAAGATTCAGCTAGCATTAACTAGAATTAGTTTCTCTTTGAAACTTCTATCCCCGTGACAGATTTGATTAACACTGGCCAATGGGTTTCTAAAGATGACGACAAACCTAGAAGAATGTCTTCTCTCAAGGACACTACAGTCTGCTACAGCATGTTTTGAACTAGGGGTTGTGGACTATATCTCAAAGGAGGAACCCTGTAAAATAAATGCCTGCTCCTGCAACAGCAGACACAGGTGGTAGCTCAGAGGGCTGTGCATGCAAAGCTTCATGTAAACCTTTCCATCCCTCCTCCCCAGATGTTGGTCAATAATTAGCAGGGGTTAAGGACCTGTGAACAGTCCCTATTTTTCTTTTATCATTTTCTTTTGCAGGTGGTCAAGTTTGAGAGCAAAAATGTGAAACAGAGAAAGCTATCATAAAAAGAGAGATCTGGTTAAAAAATAGCTGTTTCAGTCTACCTCACCCTTAGTTCCTTCATGCAACCTTTTCTTCCTGCTCTTCCTCACATATCCCTTTTCCTTCTACCTCTTTTGTTGCCTCTACCCATCACGTTTTCCTATACCTCCTTTGAACTGAAGGTAGACAGCTCCCACTTTGTCTGAAGCCTCTCATCCTGACAGAGAATCAAGAGCAGAAGGAAGCAATCCCACTTCTCACTTGGGTCTCTCATTATTATTGATGCCTGGCAGCTGTGATTCAAAATTTAAGTATCTCACCACTTGCTACAATGGCTGAAAAAGTGTGGCCGTATGTGAAATGTTTAGAATTTTGGTGCCACAGCAATCAATCAGTCTTTAAAGAAAATGCTCAAAACCACTTTCTAAAAATTTGCCATTCCTAGCCAGTTTTCACAGAGATAGAATAAAAATGGAGCAAGGTTTCTCTAAGAAAATAAAAGCAAAAGAAAATGAAAAAAACCCCCGACCTCTGATCCAAAACACAGACATTATAACATTCTCAGAGCAGTTGCACCGCACTGTATTTTTAAACATTAAGAAACATTTCCTCTGCATTCTCAGAAACAATATTTGGTGGGGTTTTTTTTTTTTTTTGTTTAATATCCAGGTTGAGCTGCAAAATATAAATGCTTCAGACCAAATACATTTTGACTTAAATATAACCAAAAACCTGAATGCCTGGTTTCATAATGTGAAGTATTAACCTTATATAAATAAGATACTGACAGTTCTAAGTATTGTATACACAGTTGTATACACAATACTTGGAGCTCCTAAAAACTCCTAAACAGAGGAATTCTTTGATGTTTACTTGATGTAGTAGCCCCAGTCCAAATTAATACCTATCAAGACCATTTCCATTGTACCATATACTTATAGCATATATGTGCAAGTGCATTTTCTCATATCCAGTATAAATTCTAAAAACAAAGCATAAAGAGAAAGGATGCATCACTCATTTTACAGATAGATGTTTGAAGCACACAGATAATGTGACTTGCCAAACTCTCAGAGACAATGCACAGAACAGCTGATGATGGACAGAGGAGAACGTGTCTTACCTCACAGCCAGAATGGGATGGCAGCAATGATCAGCCTCCTCTGTCTGAGCTGCTAAGCACTAAGCCACAGTAACTCCACAACTTGTACTCATCTGCTTGTATTCTAATATATGTAGCACACTGGTCCACTCACCATAACGGGCTGTCCTTAATAGCATTTATAAATCCCACCACCATTTGGAACAGAAATAAAGCATGCCTTTTCCTCCTTCATATGTAACTCCATGATCTGTCCCAAATATCCACAGACTGTGTCAGTACAAGCAACTGTTTCTCCCTTTTATCTCCTGCTCATTTTACAGTACAATATCCTCCACAAGACTGACATCACTGGAGAAAATCCCCTTACATTTTCCTTTGTTCGGCAAAATATATGGTCTGTAATGGTAGCCTGGGGGCATTTAATGCCATTCTACAGTACATCTTTCTCATCCTTGAAGGAAAGACATACATATCTAGAAGGAAAGACAAACACTTGATAAAAAACAGAAAAACAATTTCAAAGAACTTAATGTACTGACTTCTTAAATTATAACAGAAAAGTGTTGGTAACTTTAGAAGGAAAGGTCATGATGAAATGGTTTTAAAAGCTTGAAGGTCTTGATCCATTTCTCCAAAGTGAAGCATTCTTCCCTAACCAAGAAATAAATATGTAAAAGGCCAAACCAGCTATATTATCACTCAAATTAATTCAGAAGTATAAGTTCTAAAAGGATTTCAATAATATACTACTGTAACCCCAAGTTTAATTTTAAAAAAGCTATTTAAGCAATCACTTAATTTGATTATGTTTTGTAAAGAAATTGCAAACTTCCAACTGTCTACTAATTCATAAATTTGCAAATTACAGCATGAACTACATGAAAAAAACCCTGTTGGAAGTGGTCAGGTACTTGATTGAAAGGGAGGGGATGCAGCTTTTGTGTAAGACATTCTTTCAAAACATCCTTAAAGGCCAATCTACTCAAATGTAAATAATACAAAAAGGCATTAAAATGTTACAATTTTAATACATTTCTAGATATCACTAACCATGAGAAAACACATGCTGTTATTTAAATAAATCAACATTCCTGACTACCCTCCAAGTTCACCAGAATGTAACAAGTCACTCCTGGTTTCCTGAGTTCAGGATCCTGTCTCCAGCGTATGTAAGACTCCACGGTGCAAATGACAGGTGAAACAAATCTTCCATTGGTCCCAGGACCTAAACACGAACTTTTAACTTGTCAGAATGGTTTCAGATCCAAAAAGTACATTCATCTCCCAGCCAGTACGTTCTAGTACCTTCTATACTGCCATACATGTAAATACCAAATCTCTCTCTCAGCGCTGTGAATACCCCAAGAAGATCTATGGCAATGAGCTCAACAGCCTAATGAAACAGCTCAAAAAACAGCTCCTCCAAAAATCAGTACTTAATTTACTACTAATCCGACTGAATATATTCTTGTTCTCACAGTATAGTATGAGGACAGAAGTTCTAGCTTATCCTCATCTTTCTCATATGAGAACTGAATTTCCACCTAGAAAGATGTAAAGCCTTGGAACAGCAGTGTTAGCCAGGAAGGCAAGTGCATGACCAGAGACTGACAGAGGGAAGTACTGTATAAATCTCTGCATCACTTACAGCCACACACAGCCACCTGTAATACAGTAAATTACATACTTTCTAGATTTACAAACAAACAGTTGGAGAACACTTGTTTCTCCTTTTGTCAGTGATTAGCACAAAACCAGGAAATGAATCAGGCTGAAATATAAATCTTGAGAAGAAACACCATGAAATTTCTTCGTCTTACATAAGATTCATTATTTTTTAAAGTGACAGGAACTTCAATAGACAAATTGATCTAAAAATCATAGTTTTAACAGACAGTAGAGCAACTATGGACTGTTCAGAAAAGGAAAACAGATTTGGGTCTTCTTTTTCTTTTATTATGTCATATCACAGGTGTCTTCCACAGTCTTTCTGACGCATCATGATCCATATACAAGTTCACTGACTGATGGAACACCAGCCAAGATAAGAAAGACGGGAGGGATGCCAAACAAAAATCAGTGCCAAATTACAGTGATCCCTTCATTTTCTTTCCAGCTTTGCCATAAAACAAGCTTTATTTCCAACATCTCTGGGCCTCCATTTTACAGATACGTTGTTGATAATACATTTACATTTTACTAGGACTTCCTTCAATGAACTGTGGTAAGTAACATGCAATGACAAGTTCTGAAATCACTTTCCCATGCAAGTGCAAAATCCTGTCATCTTTGAGCATCATTTCTTCTAGTCTGTCCCATCTGTTATTTAAAAGGAGTGAAAAATAACCATGTTAAAAAAAAAAAAAAATAGAGAAGCTAGCTATTCAAGAGAATGCCTTTCCACAAAAATTTAAAATGGCAGTCAACAGCCAGATTATTTTGACTCGTGATGTCACATGACATTTTAAGACTGCTTTCTAATTGCATATACAGAAGAACAGAACCAGGCTGTAACTCCAACCAGAGACCACACTAATCTCTTGAATTTCAACTTTGCACCAAATATTCTCCCCATCCCCTAGCCTCCCCCAATCAAAACTAATCTATGGGGAAGGAAATGAACGAATGAACAAAACTGCATTCTGAGCAGGCACAGTTTTTGTCTTAATAATAAATTTTATGGCAAACTGAAAGCACATTTTTTTCTCATTTGTGAAGTATTATTAAAGGTGTGATAGAACCACCCTGGAGCATGCTGGATGTCTTTCAGCTAACACTAGTATCGGTTTTAGTGATTTAATCCCAGGCTGCAAAGTTTTCACCAGTCACCCAGAGGGGTCAGAAACAAACTTGTCTCCCCAAACCAACATATAATTTCAACAACATACTTTCCCAGTCTGGGCTGAGGAAGGAACCTGGATTCAAATTGGTTTCATTTTATAAGTGGAGGGGAAATTTGAACTCCTGTCAATCACTGTATCAGATACCGAGGAAAAAAGGAATACAGCAGGAACATTCTGATCCCCTGCACATCACTAAACTGTCTTTTTTTTCCTTTACAGCAAAGGGTGAAGTAACTCCCTCCTATTTCCATATTCCCTTCTCATTACATATAACATCTACAGTAGTCCACACATCTTATCAAATTAATTGAATTTTTAAAAAATCCAATATTGTAATACCAATCCAGTTATTAAAAAGAATTATTTTTATTCCAAATCTTATTTTTTCTCATTATTTTAAATGCCTCAGAAATTATTAATTAGCTATAGAATAGTCAGTAATCACAACTGGCAAGAAGGAGAATTTTTAAACTGATGCCTTGGATCTCAGATGTTCTAGTAACTCAAAGTCTGACTTTTAAAAAGAGTACTAGTATACAAATTTTGCTGAAGAACAAGCTAGTCAAGTGTTAAACTACACATATAACCCTGAAGTTAAAATTTTATGGCCATATAAATGTGCATTAGTATTTCAGTTTTCCAACAAATGTGTTTTGTTGGGTTTTTTTAAAATCCTTCCCAAAATACCAAATACATGATGGAAAGCAATATACTATATTATGATGTAAGGGTACTGACTTATTCTAACCAATAAACAAACCTGTGAAGAAAAGCTCCTTAAAAAAGAATTAACTTCATTCTAATGAATTAAAGTACAGTCTCATCTAGCTGTGACAGATTTCTTATGCCAAATAATTTCATGGTTTTGATGCAAACATTTAATGTTAGGCCCTGAGTAAAGGCAAGAGGAAGTCAGACTAATTACTAAGCCAGGGAAAACATTAAGTTTAAAAAACATAGTCCTTTGGTTTTTTGTAGTTCACACCTGGTCTGGCTTGTCAACAAGAATAAAATATTTCACTGATCATGGACTTGATAAATGTTTCTCCAAAGCTACCAAAAAGGGGCTGTGAAATAGAGCTGAACGGGTAAAAATCTTGGAAATTACATTATTTCCAGGAGATTGCTGAAAGTACTTTATTACAGAGCATAATATCAAAGGAGCACATTTTAATGAACAGTTTTGGTAACAGACCAAAGCAAACAAGAAGCATCATGGTTTTTAAAATGCTAACCACACATTTATAGAGACACACCAAGAATAGTAAACACATGGCATCGCAAGAGAATGCAGGGAAGCAGTCCTCACAGGTCAGATCTGCAGAAGAAGTGAACTGGCAGTGAAATCTAAACATGACAGAATTTCAGGAGCATTCAATACTGTAGCTGTAGTAAGAAAAATGAAAACAAATGGGTGTCCAACACATTTGCCTATTTGTGTGCATATATCGGCTTATTTGAAAATGAAGTACCTGCAGACATCCTAATTAAGCAACCTTTGCCAGTGAAAACTACTGTATTTTAATTATATTCCTTAAGTAATGTCCTGGTTAAGCAGAGCATGAGAGAGATGCTATCTGGTCTGTTTTTGGAATACTCCAGGTAAGGAGTCACTGAAAGAGAAAAGACTGCAGTATCACTACAAAAAAAAATTATCTGTATTGCCTCTTTCAACCAGGGAGCTCATTTCCATGGAAAACTTTTCCTTGTACACCACTATAATAAAGATATGCAAAATTAGAATAAATCCAGGAAACCTTTTCCAACACAAATTCACAGAATCAGTTACATTAGAAAAGACAACCAAAACAATTGAGTCCAAGTGTTAACCTAACACTACTAAGACCACCACTAAACCATCTCCCTAATATAATCTAATTTGAGGTGTCCTAAAGCAATAGTTCTTTTCCTATGAAAGACTCAAGATAAAAAATCCTTCAGATTTATACACATGAATAAAAAATGTAAGATAGGAAGGTATGTTTGGTTTTTATTTATTTAAGAAAGGAAAGTGAAGCTGTTTCACTTTTGAAGGAAGTACTTTGAAGTCAGGAGCTTCACTGTTTACTTGAAACCATTTACTTCCTCCTATAATTCCAAAGAAAACAGTTACACAAATACATTAGAGGAAGCAGGTGTATAATTTCATTGAAAAACTATTTAAACTTCTAAAAAACAAACTTTATGACAGCACAGATCTTTCAAGCATTTCCTTATGTTACCTGCTAGAACATATAATTTAATATTTATCTCGCTACTTTATTAAAAGAAAGCAACCACAGGGTTGCTTTCACAGTACTAGCAAGCAATACTCTATGGCCCTAAACACAAAATAAAATTATCACAGTGCCAAGAAAAGACCAATGCCACTTCAAGCTGTAAATATATGAAGAAAATCCTCAGCATCACCAAAATAATACCGTAGAATACCTAGGGACATGATCATTAAAACAAACAAACAAACAACACAACACCCCCCTCTAAGCTAGATTGCACAATTCCATGAGATACTACATCGCTTGTTTTCAATGTGCCTTCAGTTTTAGTTCAAATACACTTCTTATTTTATAAATCAGTTGTCACTGAAGTTACAGTAACATCTGGACTTGTTCAAGACTAATTAAGCTAAATATAGCTTTAAGAAATGTATTTCAGCAGGAAACAATACATTTACAAAATTATATTAATGTGCAATTAGGCAGCTTGCAGGTTTTTTGTATTTTAATATAATTTCTTCCAACAATGTACAAAGCAACTTGGTGTGGACAGAGACACGGCAGATCTACATGAATGTAGGCAGATAGATGTGAATGTATTAAAATATTTAAAGAGAATACAACTTCTCCAATGTACAGAGCAAGAGGCTCTGGTATAGAGAGACTTTATGCTCAGTAAGCTTCACTACATATTTTCAGAATCCTACAGAAGCAGCCCACACTGACTTAGCTTCAAAGGGTTAAATTAGTACAAGCAGTGGCCCATGCTGTCTCCTGTTGCAGGTTAACCCACCCCAAAGCAGAAATTCAGAACAAGACCACCTTTCACTCTTTAGACCGAGGTCACATACTTTATTTAAACTGCCGGTAATAGAGGTTTAAGCAAAATCTTTTGATCTGAATAGGAGCAAGGACACTCACTGCATTATATTGATAGCTGTGGGTTAGTAAATTCCAAGAGAAGGGCAGTAATAAACAGAAGGTATAACATTTTAAATTACTGTGGCTATTTGCTAAATTAACAATGTCCTTCTGCTAGCAGCCAAGTTTCCAAACTAGTTTGTACACTGTTCTGTGGGACTAACTCCCAAAGGCAATCATTTACCAGAATTCACTCTATAGATGCCAGATACCAGTAGCACACAAAAGAGTACAGCAGTCCTACAAAAGGCAGCAGCAGGCTTTTAAAGCAAGGATGGATATAGCACCTCATGGTTAAACAGCAGATGTTATGGGGGAGGAGATTGTAAGCGCACAGTCAGATTAAGTCATATTGGAAAAATAGAACCATGCTATTGAAAACAGAAAATAAAGTAGTAAGTTAAATGCACTGTGACTCACCTCATTTTTACAGTTTAGCAAGTAATTTACTTCAAGACAGTAATTTCTTGTTAAAAGAAAGGCTAGTTATTATTATGACTGCCTGACACTTCCCACTCTAACATCCTATTTTCCAACCAGTTTAGAACCTTCTCAAGCAAACTGGGCTGAAAGTTATATACTAAGATCTTCTTCAGAACTCTTATTTCAACCAATATACTTAAGACAATAACAAAAAAAAAAACCACCACGGCTCAAAAACCACAACAATCTAATGAAGAAGATTATCCTGGAAGAGAAAATAAATCAAAAACTTGGCAATATTTTCTCTGGAAATGTTCAGCCCTAGCACACTTTGAAGCTGGAACTTGCATTCTGGCCTGTGTAACTTGGATGTATATTTTATCACCCTTCCAGCAATGTGAATATATCCATGCTTGCAAGTTTTTGGGAATGTGAGAAAAAGATACCCAGTCTTCAGCAAAGAGCGTATATTTTATCTGCTAATATCTCTACTAAACTTGATCCAGCCTGGAACTGAATACAATCTTCCTTTCACTTCCAGGTAAACAATATACTGGATCAAAGTACCAGAAAATAAAGGTAGGAAGCTGATTTATCCTTTACAACATCCAACTATTAGGTGGCAGCAATGCAGAAGAAACTTCAACCAAGCGTGGAGGGGGGGTTGGATTTCAACCTAAACCGTGTCGCAATTCTAACAATAGTCAAAGTGGTGGCTGCCAGAAAGGTGACTGAAATCTGCACCAAAATTGGATAGCTGAACAGCAACTCCCTCAAAGCATGATAAAGAGAAAAATGTAAGAAAAAAATGGGGATTGCAGATTGAGGAAACCAACAGTTGTTGTTCGGGGAAGTAATCTGTGAACTTCAGCCCAAATAATAAGAGATTATATACAAGAGACAGAATGGACTGGCTGATCCCAAACACTAGAGGAAAACAAGTTAACAAAGGCAAGAAAGAGATTCTACAGAGTAGTTGAACAGGGAACAGAGAGGAAAAGTATCTCCATGTCACAAGAGAAAAAGCAAAGACATCAGATTAGGTACTGAAAAGGATATGATTTTAGATCAGCTAGGGTATCATCCTAACAAAAAACTTAACTGGCTAAATATGAATGGGATTTGCATAAAACACTGTTAATGATGAGGAAAGTAAAAGTTACATTGCCGGTGACAAAGAAAAAGCAGCAAAAGCAGCTCGTACTGTCAAAGCAAGTCTTCCGCTACTGCCCATCCTCTACAGTCCAAAGACATCCACAAAACACTCTACACAAGCACATGGATCATACTGTCTCGGGTCAATCCCTATAAAGCATGACAGAGTATTATTAGATACTACTACTCAAACAGCACTCTGCCTAGTGAGCAGCTTCCAAACCTCCTGATATGACTGCAATTATTATTTGTAATGGCTAGGAAACCACACACAAAGTACACTAGAAATAATTCTCTTCACTTGATGAAGTTGCATTTGGAAATGATTGCTGAAGTATGTTATGACAGTTTAACTGCATGGCTTTCATCCCTTCCCCCCCCCACCCAGTATTTTTGCCTGGCATACACTTACTAGGTCACTGGTCAGGATTTTGTTTGTTCTTACTCACTGTGTCCCCTATAAAAATAAATAAACAAACAAATAACTGCTGCATAATACTACATTGAAAGCAAAAATTGATTTCCTCGTAAGTCATTGCAGAGCACCAATATATTAGATAAATATTGCTGAAATAGTCAAAAAACATACTCATTCCACTTAAGTAGCATGGTTATTATCCCTGTTAACAGATACAGTATTAGAACGTGATTAAGGATTAATTTATTTACCATCTCAGGTGCCTGACCTGAGAAAGCCTAAATGAAACTAAGTTCTTGGGCATGTTACACAGCAAATATGTCCAAAAATACCTGCAGTATCAATTGTGTACACACACCCCCACCCCTACCAAATACAGCCAAGATTCAGATGCCTATGTCAGACAAGATAAAAATCTTTTTTTGCTCTATTTGCATTATATCTCTTATTCAATGGAAATAACTGCCCTAGAGACTAGGTTTATTTCTGCCCAAAGTAGATGGATGCCCCAGTAGACAGAGCACCTGTATTCTGAGGAATGCTTCTGCAGGGGAAGAAAAAACCAAAAAACCACAGCTGTATAATTAAGAACGGTAACTTAATAAAGGTAGGCAGAAAAGATAATCCAACTATGGTTGCTTCTTCAACTTTAATTCTGGCCTTTCTTAACATTTGAAGATTTTACCTGAAACCTTAAAATTACAAGTAATTGCATGCAGTGGCAGAATCAGTTTCACTTTTCATTTACATGTGCAATCCTTCACATTACAAAGCCTGGGCAAACAAGTCATGTAATTGCTGCAGAAGTCATACCTTATCATTTCTGGTATTTCTAGCGCACTCATGATCATGTTTAACTGGTTCCTGTGAAATACAGTTAAAACTACCAGGATCCTAAAGCTACCTTCCCTGTCTTCACAACAGACAAGAGTTCCTGCATTCTATACACTATGAAAACCTGAGCCATTCTTCACTTACAAAATGCACAGTTTTGCAGAATGCACACTAGGTAAGTTAAAGTCACTGCAAGTAGGTACTAACTTCGATAATACATACTCAAAGTCATACTCCAGTCAACTATTTTTATGACCTGACACTAGTGATAATGAAGCTAAATCTAATAAACCCCCTGTTTTTGAAGGAAATCATATCACCAAAACAAGACTTCATCACCTAATACTCCAAAAACCACCCAAATGCAGGTATTAATCTATAGTAACGCTGTACAAAGCATCTATTTCAGGGATGAACTTTAAAGGCGAATAGATCTAACTGCAGAAGGACTGTATTTTACAGAGAGCTTCACTACCCACACTGCGTTTTTGCAGATAAAAGTATCAATCTACCCAAGGCTACCCATAAAGTGTTGCATTTCTGTTCACTGTACTGCCAACTGGAAGCTCCTTCCTTTCAGGATTCTAATTTATTCTCTCACTGAATGACTTTTAGCACAATAAAACTATTCATCTACATACTTAGAGGTGCATTTTCATCATTTCATGAGGAATACTAACCATATCAAATATTCTTTATTACCAGTATTTTTTATTATTTTTATCCACCAGAGAGAAACAAAAGCAAACTTACAGATAGTTTAAGAGACTCCATCCCACAAATGCAGCATACTGTGGCTTTACATTAATTGTGCATATGCAGTTTTCCATAAAGTGGCTTTAAAAAGCATACAGTGCAAAGATCCCTACAGCTTGTGAAAGGTAATTTAAGTTGCAACTGTGACTTAAAAATTATTTCTTACCCTTAAAACAGAAAGATAATATTGTATCACCTTTGAGATAAGAAAAAGGATATGACTGTATAGCCCTAATAAAAAGCCAGCAATATCTCACACCTCAGAAACAAAACAGAAAAAAGGAACAATGAAAACAAAACCATGTCATCGTCTTCATATTTTACTCAATCAACAGTTCTTGGTCTAGATCCAGCCATGATATTATGCTGATTAGGACAGGGTGTAGGAAGTAGGAAGAAATCATTTGCACTGCGTAACTGTTTAAAAGAAAAAGCTGTAGCATTGCTGGGCAGGACTAAACAGGATGCTTCTACTTCTTAACCCATTCCCCAGTAAAAACACCTCCTGCAAAGCTTAAACTTATCTTTTGCTGTTGAATTAATCTGGCACATCATATACCTTATCTACTAACAAAGTTAGACACTGAAAACAGGGAATTTTGTTCTTCCTTTCCCAGACATGCAGGCAGCATGTAATCCTAATAATCTAAATTCTTGCAAAGCAGGATATATCTCTTTGTTTATCCTTGATCTCTTTGCATGAGTTAGTTAATCCATTACCTAATTCATCTTGGAATCATCTTTAATTGTTAATAATGGAAAGACTCAGGACTCCTGTGCTGAGTTTACAGGCTCTCTTCTATTCTTGCCCTGGCTGAATTTCTGCCTGGTGTCAGGTCACAGAAGGCGAAGTCTGCTTTTCTGTAGCTATGCACAACCATCACAGACAAAGCCCAAACAAAGCATACTGGCACATAAGGAGAAAAAAATGCAGTAGCAAATAGGAACAGGAAGGTGAAGAAAGACCAGAGATAAAACAAACAAAAAAAACTAGTCACATAGGAACTTTAACTCAATCAAAATGCAGATGGCTTAAAACCACGCTGGTGTGAAATGAAGAGTAGCGTGCACAACAGCTTTGCAGGTTTCTCCCCTGTGTTGTCCCACAGATAAAACTTACACTGACTGTAAAATCTTACACTTTAGTAAAGCAACAGCCTGGCTTCACAGACTATAAGCACTAAGGTCTCCTTTGCTTAAAAAGGAGCTAGAAGTTTGATACCTCCATCTCTGACCCTGAGTAAAAGGGCTCCTGGTTTCCCAAGATGTATTTTTAGCAGTATCATATAAAGGAAAGCTTAACTTCTTCTTTTGAAAAAAGCGAACTCAACCAAAAAGTAAGTATCGGATACAGCCTCACAGGTAGAATGAAAGTGAAAAGGTAGCTGCTCTTCTCAGTAAACTGAAGCAAGGTCTTCAACTCAGGAAAAAAAAAAGTATTTTAAAAGGCTTTATTCTGTTTATATTGGACTTAACAGTATAGTAGAGCACAAAATCAGAGCACCTCCATCAGGACACACAGTGGAGAACATGCTGATTAAAGTTACTTTTCCAGTACACAATCTAAAAATAAAGTAACCTTGAACACACACCACCTTCCAGACACATTTCTTTGCATTGATCAACATATTAGATTGCTTATTACAGAAACATGAAAGGCAGACCCAGAGCAAGATATTCCCAATGGCTGACCAGAAGAAAATGTTTCTTATCAGGCTTCGTCTTTGCCAGCAGGATCATGTCACTGCAGTCATTATTTAATCCCATCCAAATGTTCTTTCACTATCAGAAGTCTGAGGGACACCTGGAAGTTCCCTACATAATGCATTTTGATATGAAGGAGAAAAGCCAAACACTATGTTGCAACAACCACACTCTGTCAGCACCTTCACTTACATACAGTTCCTGTACAAATGTTAATTAATACTCACTAAAACATTTACTGTGAAAGTCCTGTTAGATCTTGATACAAGGAAGGGCTGCAACAATGAATATGGGCTTGGCATATGGCCCCAATTTTCAGGTCATAAAAAGCCTAAAGCACTCCTCAACTATCTAATTTACACAAAATAAAAGCCTTCTATTTCCCAAAAAAACATATAAAAATTTCCTCCTGAAATAGAGCTCTGAATGACAATACTGCAAAAGATCTGCCTAAACATCCCCTCCCCTTGTCCAGTTTCACAGAAATATACAGTAAGTTCTGAGCACCATGTACTTTTAGCGAAGAAAACAGATGAATGATACATTTAGGCACAGCAACACCAGTAGTCTTTTCCTCTGGAATGCAACTGTTATGGTGCTAAGAAAGACTCTTATTTGTCTAAGAGCAGTTAACAAGGTTATTTAATATAAATATTTAAAAATAAAAACAAGTTTGGTTGAGTTCGCACTAGTGCTGTGGTGCCATCATATCCAAGCCAGGCAGCACTGTGAAAGCCCCATGCCTCAACTAAAACCTTCAGTCCCACCAGAACCTGCACTATTCAGAAGATCCCCCGAGGTTCAAGACTACTTTGCACTCCCTAAAAAACATTTCTTGCACACACATGCAAGGTAAATTTGTCTCACCAGAAGTCGTACACAATGCACGGAACACTACATCTGGAATGGTCTGACAGATTAAGCATTTTAGGATAAAAATAGAACTTGATTACTTGATGTGGCTCACAGAGTTTGGTTTTATGTGAAAAATCTGATCATTAACCAAGAAACTTAAAAGCGATAATTTTATTTATTCAGGATATGCAGCATCAGTGAAACACAATGAGAACAAAGCAACATGATTCTTACTGCACATAATTTCCCCAGAGTTAGTCCTTTTGCTGAAGCAGTTCTTCATCCACTAAATGGAACAACAGAAGGGGACAGCCAGGGGCTCCAATTTAGAGTAAGCTCTAATCTGCCTTATGGGAGCAGCTAAAGGACCTATGGAAAAATGTTTGTTTAACAGTAATTTGTCTCAACTATAAATGGAAGCAGAACAGATCTGACATAGTCCTGCAATGATGGTTTGTGCTGAACAATAACAGGATACTTGCATTAACAGAGTTGTGCTCTATTTAGGAAGCAAAAACAAGTGACTATACCAAACTCAATTGGTACAAACATTTATTTCTGCAAGATGCCCTTCAAATGTCTTGCTGAAGACATCATTAGGGGATATGCTGGCCTCTAAAGAGAGGAAGTTTTAATGCCTGAGGAAACACCTGTATATATGAAACTTTAAGCTCATTTCATTAGGTCATTTTGCTAAGTTGCTTTAGGTTAAAATAACTCTTATATCACCTTTCCAGACTGGTGCAGTATGTCTAGATGCAAAGCGAATCTTTGGAAACTTGCCCTTAAAAAAAAAAAAAAAAAAGGACAACAACTATTTTCATTTTGTAAAAGGTAATTACAGTGTTTGGCTACCTGTCCAACAGGAGGCTACCAGTTGCCCAGTAGGTGACTGACTTCAGTCCACAGTTTAAGGGTGGAAAAGCCTACAGTAATCTTTCCATCACAAAAAAGTAACCTAAAATGAAAGTACTCCTACTTTTTCTTGTTCAACGGATAAGCCCCAAGGTATAGTTAATTCTTTTAAGAAATATGCTACAACATCAATGAAGTTAAAGCAAAACAGACACTGAAAGCCCTTTTCCCTTGCCTTAATGATGAAAGATGTAAGGGTGGTATCACAAATGACATCTCAACAGCTCACCTATGGGGCTTTTCTTCCTTGTCCAAATTCTACTTTGAAGAACTCAAAGACCATTCTAAAGCTGGCATAAGACATGCTCACAACAGCAAGAAAACTTCTTGTAGAGCCCCACACAACATTTACAGCTCTTTATAGATACCCATTGCTTTGGTTTGGATCCTTGAGTCAGTACTTGCACTAAGAGAAAAAAACCAGAAAAAACAAGCAACCCATGCCAGAGAAAGACCAGCCACCAAAACCAAGTTGTAAAACACAGTTATGAAGTGCTTGAGAACTGCCAGAAATGTACATGAAACAATCAAGATCACTGAAGAAAAGACTAAGCCACCTTATGACTCAGATGAGTGAAGTCTCTTCCACAAAGTCTCTTTTCATCAACTAAAAATAAACTTACAAGAAAATCTGCAATAATGAGGTGAACATTAGTTTACAGAAGTTTGGAAGAAATCTGTCAATCCATGAATATCAGCAATAGACTAAATACCTATTTATTATCACAATGCACCAAGAAATAAAATAAATCATAAAAAGTGCCTGAAGAAATCTGTTGAAGTAATCCTTCAAGTGAATATTTAAGAGGGAAGAGCGTAATTCTACTCTGAATTCTATTTGTAAGTTTCTTTCTGAGTTAAACTACAGCACAAAAGTATCTGAAGTGTAATCTATATATAACATACAAAGGTATATGCTTTTCTTTAAAGATTATTTCATTGATGATTTAAAATACAAACTACTTGAAATTAACTAAAATTAGAATAAAACAAGAACAAAACTTCCACTTCAGAGACTCAGAAATACAAGGAAGCCTCCTCTTGTGAAAAATAGGAACATTAAAAAAAAAACCCCTAACTGTTTAAGAGGTACTGATACAGCCTCTTCCATATTCTTCCTACTAGGGAAAAAAATGGTACATTGCAACACTAATAAAAACAATCGGTTCTCTGAGTCTCAGTGTAACTTTTTACCTTCTTGGTAGAAGTCTACCTCCAGGTGCAATTCACATGTTCTTAGCAGTAAGATCCAACACCATTCCCAGTGTCTTGAAGCTGTATTAGGCACACCAATTTATTCAGCTACGCATCTTCCATCAGTTAACACAGAAGGCACAATGGAAACAGAGCTAAGATAAACACAAGACAAAAATCTGAAATCAACTTCTTTATGGATAAGCCAGTGTTAGAATTAAGACTTTTATTAATCATTCAAAGAGCTTTCGCTGACCCTCAGAAAGAATTGGATTGACTCACATCTCAGCTACAAACCAGAAATCACACTAAGAATAGAACCCAAAACATGTATCCATCAACTCATTTAATTCAGGTATTAAAACTTATTCTGCTGGTACATTATGTTTACATACAATTCAGAAAACAAATCACAAAGCTAATATGGATGTCTGACCATGGGCCAGAGTGAACTGACCCCATAATGGAGACCACAAGCTTGGCTAAAGGCCATCAGAGGACTGTGGTCCAGAGTACTGTAGTTGTACTTCAGAGCTCAAAGATCTTTCTTAGTGCTTCCAAACCAGGATTCAGAAGTCCTATGAAAAGATTGAGGCATCCTACATTGTCATCCTGGAAGGAAGGAGGGTGGTGTGTGGGCTGGATCTTTGTAAGGAATACTTTAGTAAGACTAAGCATGGATCTAAGAGACCCAGTAAACGGGAGAAAACCCTACATACTGGACTAGTTAGGAAGAATCACCTAACCACTGAACAAATTCAGTCTGAAGTTTTTCTAGTGGGGAATAGTAGCTAAATGCTGTTAATTAGGAATATGGGAAAAAACGCATAAACCGTATCTTTTCCACCACGGAAGGCTCTACCCAACTGCCAAACGAATTCAAAGGCTTGTGTTCTTTCACAGGTTGATAATATTCACATAAAACAAGTTTTCCTAATGCATGTATTAATGCTAACTGGGAATCCCATAGCTAAGGGAGTTTTAATGATTCATTTACTAATGGAGAGACCAGAATTTGTACTCACTATAAAAGTAAACAAATACATCTGTCAAGTATCTTCTTTCCTCCTGAGCCTCAGCTAGCATGATTAATCAAAATCTGATGATTGTTTGGCATAAGGAATGTGTCATTTATCTGACAGATTTAAGTTGAAGGGGAGAGAAGAAAACCACACTTAAGCATTTCAACTCCTTTTAGAAATGGTGCTCTCATGTCCAAAACTCAAAAACAGCTGACAACATAAACATAACAGCTAGAATTCAGCATTTTATAAATGCTGAATTGTATAAAATGCAGTTGAAACCGGCATACTTCAAGAAATATGCACACAGAAGAGTTACACATATGTATGACTTTTACTGAACTTGTTTTTATGATTAGCATTATTTTCATTATGCAAAGGTGAAACTTCCATTTTCTGGACAAATAGGCCAAGTTCACATGCAATTAAAAATAAAAAAGTGCTTTCTCAGCTTTTTGAAAGCTTGAAGTACAAGCATTTAAATGTTTACAGTTAAGTAAGTACCAGATTTTGTAAACTGTTAAGTAATGTTACACAGCCATCATTTCTAAGCATTCAGGTGAATTCTGTTAGCTGGGCACTTCAGAATTTTACTTCAGTTTGACCTGGATATTAAACAAAAAACTTTCTTTTCCAATGAATTTAGTAAGAAACACTTAATTGGATACTGAAATACGGTTCTTTGACTGACAAAAAGTTTAATTATTTAAAAAAAAACACCAAGGGGGGAAATTAATTTTAAGAAATGAATTTATGTGTAGTTTTGTCTCCAGAATTAAACCCTGCAAGACACATTTCCCCCCCAAACTGCCCTTAATAAAATAATGCTATCCTTGATAATAGTTGAGCTAAAGCACTTATCAGTACCAATGCCAACTACACTATTTTAACAGAAACAAGATTTGTTGTGCTCATGGAGAAACACAGGCACATATCCAATAAGCAACCATAAGGGCATGAAGGCTTCAAATTTTGTTTTCTCTGCTCAGCAGTAACAGCATTCTAGTACTGTCCCTTTGGCATATCCCCATAATTCCATTCCATACTACCCTCTCTGGCAAAGCCCCATTTCCTTCTGTCAAGAGGCAGTACTGGAGCAGAAGAAGAAAGGCAGAAGGACGCCTTCCCTTTGCCAGCCATCACCTCTTCAGCTCACTTACATGCACGCTGGCTTTCACACAGTATGTTACCAATTCTTCCCTATCTTTCGAACGTGGTCCTGCAGTAGCTGCTGTGTATGTATAGCAAACTGCCAGGTGGAAAACTCCCAGCTTTGCAGAAGGACCTGTGCATGGAAAACACTCGGCAGGACGCGGGCTATTCCCACTGCTTGTCCCCCACCACCTTCACAGCCGAGATGCCAGTATCCCTGCCAACCCCTCCACTCCTCCGACCCACCGGATCTGGGGCGGGCAACCGACCACAGAGAGATCAGCTAGAAACTCTCAGGGGGGAGGGTGCGAACGGTGCCCCCGGAGTGCGCTGGAGCCCCGGGAGCTGCTCGCGCTCCTCTCCCTGTGCCAGGTCTGCCGGTGCCCCGCAAGTTCGAGTGCCGGAGTTCCCAGGCCCCCGGCCCGATGCCGCTGCCGGGCGGCGGGAGCGCAGCGCCGGCCGAGGGGCCCCCGCGGCCCACCCGGGCTGGCAGAGGGCGGCAGCTCCTCCCCACACACCGCGTCCGCCGCGCCGGGGCCGAGCGGGACCCACCCGGGGCTCCCCGAGCCCTGGGGCCGGCCGTGCCCCCCTCCTCCACCACGGGCCGCTCGCTCCGCCCGGGGGGAGACAATGGGCACGATGACTTCACCCTCCAGCAATGTGAGGAGCAGCGGGGGACGCCGCCGACTTCCCCCCAGCCCCCAGGACGCTCCCGGGCCCTCTCCCCCCCCCGGGCTCGGGCTCCCGCCCAGAGGCGGCTCCGGCTCGGACGTTCCGCTCCACCCCTCACTCGCCGCCACGCTCAGGGCGGCGGCCGCCGGCGGAGGCCCGAGCCGGGGGACGCCGCCACCGCCGGGCCCCTCGGCGCCCCCCGCCCCGCCGCGGACCCAGCCCCGGTACCTGCGAGTCGGCGAGAGGAAGCGGCGCCGCTCCGCCCGCCCGAGCCCGGCGCCGCGCAGGAAGCGCCTCCGTGCGTGCGTGTGTGTGTCTGTGTGTGTGTGTGCGTGTGTGTGAGTGAGGAACGGAGGGGGCGGCACCGCCCGGCCGGGGCGGGGCGGGGCGACGCGGGGCCGGGGCCGGGGCCGGGGCCGGGGCCGGGGCCGGGGCTGCCCGGGGAGGGAGGCGGCGCCCGGGCCGTCTGTTTCCGCGACGCGCTGAGCTCAACGCGCACGGCGGTGCCGCCCCTCGCCCGCCCCCGGCAGGGCGGCCCCGGCGGGCGGGAACGCTGCGGACCCCGCGGTGGGGCCGGGGGTGCGTCTCTGTACCCCCACTCGCTGCCGCTCCCGGCGCGGTGCGGGGGATGCTCGGAGCCGGCGGGGTGGGTGCGGTGTCTCTGCCCCCGTGGTGGGGGACGCCGCAGCGCTGTCAGCTGCAGCAGGAGCACAAGGTACAACGTTATATGTATGTACAATTCCGTGGGCTTCACACCCATGGAAATGGAAAAGTGCGAGGCGAAGAATGAATTATCGGGGCGTTTCAATAGGGTCGTGCTGCTGAGCGCTGATTCATTTGCCAAAATGACAAAACCCTGTTTCCGTGCTGTAAGATACAGATTTACCTTCTTTTCACTCCCCTTGCCATTTGAAACAGAAGCTGCCTCAGAATTTGCCCAGAAGCCCCCAGCTTTTCCTTCGTGGCATGGCCTGTTCTGCATTTAGCTGCGGTCAGCCTCGGGCTTCTTGGTCTCCCGCGTCCAGCAGCCGCAGCCCTGGGCTGCCTCCGGCCGACCTGTATCGCTCACCCGTCCCTGAGTTCGGGTTCTCCGTCTCATTTTGCTACCGACCTTCATGCCGTCTTCCACGGGATTCCCTCCTTCTGCAACCCTATCGTAGCTGCCGCCCTCTTTCCACAGCCTGCTCGCTGCTCCTGACCTCCACTTCTGGCCCAATTCCGAATCTCCTCTAGCATGTTGCAGAATTCTCTGCATACATTCTTATTACATTGGTCTTTTTTTTTCCTAGTTAATCATTCATACTGTCTCATGTCATCTCAGAATTCTGTGGAACTGGAGCTGATCCTGTGCTTATGGCTAGTGGTTCTTCCGTTAAGCTGGTATGAAACCTGAAAACTTACGCTGGGAAAACTTATTAATCACCCAGCCTGCATTTAACGTGTGCAAAGACAGTAAAATGAATAAAATGTACCATGCTTTTCCTGTGGGATTTGCAGTGTTCCATCAGTTAAAAGCTTGCACGTATACTTACCTTTATTTATGTGCATCATTCCATTTAAGTCAATAGGACTACTTCCAGTACATCAAATTAAAAGTAAATACAAGTCATTCCATGGTGAGATACTTAATCTGAAATGACAGAATAGACAATTACAACAAACAGGGAGGGGAAGTGGAAAGTAAGGGTAAAGGCAATGAGATTATACTGGAATTTTGGCATGTTGTATACAAACCACAGCAGTTCCCTCTTTGCTTGTAAAAGCCAGTGGCTAGGTGAGTTGTTCAGGCTCCAGTACTGCAAACACATACCTGTCGCTTAGGGCGTGTAAATGGTGCCATTGTGTTCAGCTGGATAAGATATACAGAAGTTTATTGCATACAATAACTTGTGGAGTAAAGTCTTGGACATTTTGTTATGTATGGGATTTGATACAGAAAAAGGGAATTAGAGAAAGGGAAGGAGAAAAAGATAAGAATGGAGGTGTGTGACGGAAAGACAATGAAGAGAGAAACAAGAAGGTTAGCATATAGAATAGCAAGATAGGATAGTGAACAAATTTTGGAATAGCAACAGCAAAGCATTCTACCAGCTCAAATGTGCAGCTACAAATAACACAAAAACCAGCCAGCAAAGCAATGCAGTAATGTATTAGTTTTTAAATGTCCAGAGGGATTCAGCACATCAGTACAAATGTTCTGAAATCTCTTGGCTAATGCTGGAGAATAGGAGGGGAACAGACCCCAGGTGTTTTAAAATTCTGCAGTGAGACATTGAGCAGTCACTGTGGTGGTCAGATGGTTTCTCCTTGAAGCTGATGAGGGACAAAGCAAATCTCCAGCCAGCCACCCTCCTGAGAGCTTGGCAGTAGAGAGCCTGCAGCCAAATAGATGCTTTTCATCAGAAGTATTCAAAAGAGTCAATTAACCAAATACACAAATCATAGGGAAGAAAGAAAACCTTTTCTAGACAAGCTGTAGAGCAAAACTGGCTGCTTGCTTGCTTGCTTGCTAGCTTATTATTGTAAAACAGGATGACAAAAAGGTATTAAGGAAAACTAGGGTCTACTCAAACTCTTTAGCAGAGAGGAAATACCTTATGCACACTGCATTTGGTGAGGCATACAGGATTTAAGAATGCAAACTAGCCTGTCTTTCCAAAACACTTTCTGAAGAACATCTAGGATTTAACCTTTGTGGGTATTTAATTCAGTTGCTGGCAGAAAAGTACAAAGTATTATATCACAATACAAAAATACTGCCCTCCAAGCAAAGCATCTGGTATGTTCTAAGGAGGCATAAGCACACACAACATGCTGTCAAACGTGGAAGGATAAAAATCATGTCAGCATGAAGAGAGGGGAGCACAGAGGGCTGAGGAAGGGCTTTTTCTCTCCATGGTAAGGAATGGAGAAAAGGGTATGAGATGGACAACCTCATCTCAATTTTGTATATCCTTCTCATAATCTCTGCTTGTCTGGACTTCTGGCCTCAGTGTAATTTCGATATTTACATATGAAACACTGCTATCTCATATGGTAGTGTGAAATCAGCACCTTGGGCCAGACTTGGATGTGTTGGTAGTCTTTTCTTTAAACTTATGTTTGAAGAGTATCAAATATGATGGGTAAATGTTTCCATGTCTCTGATCCCACATCTGAGTCTCCCTTTGAAATCTTTTATCTGAATATTCAACCATCATCTTCAACATAAAATTGGCAAAGCCAAACTCTATTTTTGTATAGGTAATTGCATGTTTCCTGCAGGCTCCGTCATCATCTGGTCTCCAGTCCATCATTTTTAGGGAAAAACCTGTCCTCAAACCTTCCCCTTTTGATGCACACATTTATGTCCTTGATCTTTCTTTCATCTTGTTCTGAAGAACACCCTTTGTTGGGAGATTCACCACTCTCCTACATTTTCCAGCTCAACTGTCTCGTCAATTAATTTTTTTCCTGGAGACTTTATTTTTAGCACCCCTGATTTTACTCATCTGTCTTACAGTGTTGCCCCACAGATGGCTGCATTTGCACAAAAAGCATTGCAGAAGATTGATGTGGCAGCAGGAACAAGTGGCATAGGGAAGGAAGAGAACTGTCTGGATCAATTTTGCCGCCGGAAAAAAAGTAGTATGGAAATGCATTCTTGCAAATAAAGAAGAAAGGATAAAAGCCTTTGATAAATCAAAATATCTGCAATACGCATGGATAGTGAAACAGAGATCAGGCATGCAAAAATAGGAAACATTAATAAATACCACTACATAACAAATATTATATATAAATACAGCTAAGAGACAAATTGCACAGGACAAGAATAAGTGTTGAATACCATCAGGTTTCTGTTTGCCCATTGTGAAAGATTATTTGCCATGCACTGATTGTCATCAATTATATTGAATGCAGTAGATATTAAAAAAAAAATTAATACCTGTGTACCATGAAAACATGGCTAGGATAATGAGATTAGTGACAAATAGAGCTATCTAATGTAGATGCAATCTCACTGATCCAAGTTACAAAGTGGCAAGATACCAGTAAATAATGTGCAAGCTGAGAACTTTCCAAATTTTTTGGCATGTCATAAAACATTAAAGATGAAGGCTTCCATAGCCATTTCAAACATCTCAGATATCTTAGAATTATGTCATCTGATCTAATCCATTTCTGTAGTAGTCAATAAGAAAAAGTAAAAGTAGAACATTTATAATATATAGAACTGCAGTCCCTAGAACATGCCTACTGCAAGAAGGAAAATCTGTTTAAATAAATAGGTTTATTTCCAGTCCCAATGACAGAGAATAAAAACAGGTTGAGAAATCTGGGTGCCTGAATCCAAAAAATGCTCCTAAACACATACAAGATGTGACTCAACTTGCAAGACTACAAAAGTCTGCAAACGACTACTATGTGAGCTTAACGTTTCTCAAATGCCTAAAACTCTACTTCTAGATGTACTATTTAAGCTCTGGAGGTAAGGAGTTGCAGGATGCAAAAATGATGCCTGTGTATTTTCTTGGAGTTAGCCATTTTTAAAGGCCAGCTGGCTATCACTGTCAGTATCCTTACAAAACTTCAATTTGTTTGAGAAATAAATGAAAATCAAGTAAGATTTATACTGCAAAAAGCAGCAGGCTATCATTTCTGTTGCACAACACTGTTTCCATTCTAGTCTCCTGAGCTTTCCTCCTCTGTTAGTCGGAACAGCCTGAAATTTCTGTTTTTCTGGGTTCAGAAGTTATGTGCTTATTCTCTGCCCAAAGGTGAAATTGTTTGTGGAAAGCTTGAGCAAGAATGTTTTTGCTGGTTTAAGTGTGAGAACAGTGGGATAGGGGGAAATGTTGCATAAAGGTAAAAGTGCTTTAGGGTTTTCTAAATAACTTTTTCATCACAATGAAGAGATATGAAGAGATGAAAATCATGGTGAAAATAACCCTGCTCAGGGAAGACCTATACTTTTTCTAAAGTTGTTCTCAAGTAAGTCCTTCAAGCAGCATATACAGTCCATCTTTGTCAGAGCCAGGGAGCATTTAGACTTGACCTTCACTGAAATGAAGGGCAAGTATCTGCTCAGATTGAGCTGTCCTTTGAGTCACAAACAGCTACTCCATATTTTCATGGTGACGCACTGCACCCCGAAGTCCTGCCCCATTACTGCCTAATTCTTCATGGGGTGGCTCATCCGCAGTTTATCTACAGGTTCCTTCATGAATAAACTGGGATTTGGGAGGCTGGTGAGGGAGGGGCTTGATGCCCACAAGGGCCCCACTTCAGTGTGCACTGTAGCTGCACTCTGCTATTGGTGGTGCAGGACCTCCAAATGTGTTGCAGCAGGCCTTTGTGGCCTTCTCTCTCTGCATGTCCTCATGCCACAGTTAAGTATCACAGGCATTTAAAAATATAAACCATCTGTGTGACAATGAGGGGCCTCTGTCAACTGTCTGTGGGATGTGCAGAAGCAGAGTGTTTCTCCTCAAGAGCACCTTACAGTGTTTGCTGACCTGCCTCAAGTCCATGGCCAGGAGGTCAGTGGACCTGAAGGCAGCGTGTGTTTGCAGCTGGGGTACCAGCTGCCAGCCTGGACAGCAGAAGGAAGGGATTCTGGGCAGGCATGACATGACACAACCCACAGTCACATGCTGTCATGTGCGATCATGCTAGGTGTTACATGTCCCACATGAGCACACATTGGATAAAGACAGTAAGCAAGGTGTCCTTCTTGGCTGGACAGGGAGTGTACAACGTCTGACCCTCCTGTGGCCACAAAACCATCTCGTCAGGGTGCAGCACAGGCCAGGGACTCCCCATGGTGGCAGGGCAGGACCTGGCCGCCAGGGCTTGTCCCACCATTCCAGCCCTAAGCCAGGCAGCTGGAGGCCCTGGGGCAGCCCCAGCCCTGGAAAGCCCCAGCCCTGGGTATTGGGCACCTCCCTGGAGACAGGCTGAGGCCAGGTTGGGACATGAACCCACAGGTGTGCCTAGCTCAGTAAGACCCATCGTTGGGCAGGGGCTGGTGGCTCCATGGGATCCTGGGCCATAGGCGGGCACCTCAGGGTCCCAACACATCATTATGGAGAGACTCAATATGGCTTTGCCTCTGGCTGACTTCAAGAAGTGCTCACAGAAGCAGAGCTCTGTCCAGGAGCATTGCTGTGTGCAGTTGGATTGGTGGATGAAAACTACAGAGGTGGTGAGGAGCAGTTGCCTTTAGCCCCTGCTTAGGGAACACATTTTCTCATACTATAGCTGTGAGAGCCAACAGCAGGCAGCAGTAGGACACAGGACCTCTGTGCACAGTGAGCTTTTCAGAAGTGTGTTGTCCTTCCTGGCCTCACCAGGGCAGACAAGCCATAAGAGAGAGTCGCTTGCTCTACGTGGGGAGCTGCAAACACATCTCTGCCCCATTGTCTGGCAATTCCCACTTATGGTAAAACATTCTGCAGCCCCAGCCACTGCCAAGGGCAGAGGACATGAGCAGAGCACTCTGATGCAGCCTGGTTCTCCTCAGCATCGTCAGGTGAGTCCTACAACTACAGTGCTCTCCTCTATGCACTGAGGCTGGCACTGGGGTGGCCATTTCGCCATGAGCATCGTGACTGTGCCTGCCTTCCTGCCAACATCACTGGCAAGTTTCTGTTTACTGTGATTGCTCTCAGCATGACCCTCATAAAGCAGCAATTCTGGCCTTTACCTCTTGCCCAGAAGTCTCCTCTGTTGTCTCTCCTTCCTCAGGCTAGCCAGAACCAGGCCTTCCAGAAGTGTGAAACTCTTGCTTCCTTGGATGAAGCTGACTCCGGACACAAGTTAATAACAGCAATTTCCTGTGGTCAGGAGCACCCAATTCCAATACTCTCTCCAACGGTTTCCAAGACTTCAAGCCTCTTTTGTGTCACACAAAGAGGGCAGTGACTGCAGTGCTGTGAGTTTACCCAGTAATGGTACATAATGAAATCTTTGACAGAGAGCTCTAAATACTGTTTTTGATTCACAATAGGCAGCATACCAGGACGTGCCTACATTGACCACGATGCTATGTGACTGGAAGAGAACTGCTGGTCTCAAATGTCTTTTGCTCATGCAAGAGAAGTACCTGAAGCAGCCGAAGAAGAGTCACACCATGTGCCCAAGAGCACTGTGCAAACGCTTCTTGTCAGGCTTTGTGCTATCACCCCAAGACAGCTGGGGAGTCTGCTTCAGTGCCCACCCACTCTCTGGGTGAAGAACCTTTTTCTAATATCCATCCTAAACCTCCCCTGACACAACTTCGGGCCATTCCCTTGGGTCCTGTCACTGGGTCCACAGAGAGGAGATTGGTGCCTTTCCCTCCTCTTCCCCTGATGAGGAAGTTGTAACTGCAATGAGGTCTTCCCTCAGTGTCCTCTTCTCCAGGCTGAACAGACGTGTCACCTCAGATGCTCCTCATATGGCTTCACCTCAAGGCCCTATGTGGGGGACTTTACATGCATTTGCATTGATGTCAAAGTGAGGAAAATGCTGTGATGTGTTTTCTTCTCCCTGCTGTCCAACAAGGTCCCCAGGAGCTGGTACTCCATCCAGCTTCATCTCTGCTGTGCTACAAGTTGGGTGCTACAGCTTTTGGATGATGTGCTGACTGTGCCTCTCCTTCTCAAAAAGAAAACAGAATTTATTTTAAAAATATATGTGTTTGAGGCCATGCTTGTTAATTTCTGGAACCAGAACTAGCCTTTTTATTTTCATTCTAGAATTTGCCTACTGTCCCAAAGTAATCAAGTCAGGAATCAGAGGATTTGGCTTCTCTGAGGACTGTGTCTGCCTCAAGTTCTACAGAAGGTACTGTGTGTATTGGTGTTGCTTCCTTTTTTCCCTTTTCTTTTTCCTTGGCTTGTTTTCACAGGGTTTTTTCCCTTGATTCCTTTCTATTTTTGCATTAGATCAACTTAACACATGACACCTAAGACTACACTCGCTGTGCCCCCTGCTCCACCCCCTGCACTCAGTTCTGGCCAAGATACATGGACAGAGATTTCCTCTCACCCAAGGATAATGAGTCACAAAGTCTGGATGATTAGAAGGAAGGGTTAGGGTTTCACCTGCTTTATGGGAGATCATTTTCTCCTTCAGATACCATTCCTAATCCTACACTCACTGCAGATGCATTCTACTACAAGACCTGCAGAAGTGAGTCCTCCCTGGAGACTGCAGTGCTATTCGTTGCTTTATGGAAGGTGTTTCTGCACCACATTTATCCCTAAAGGGTTAGAATTGACATTTGGCACTGAAACTTGTTTAATTTTTTGTTTGTTTGTTTGAAGTTTTGATAAAGTTTAACCACTGAGATAGTCCAGGCTTCTGCTTGAAGCAACAAAAGGGCAGCCATACTGCTCAGTAGGCAGGCTCTCTGATGTTGTTGGGGGGCTTATCTATGCATTTGAACCAGTTCTACTTGGGTTCAGCTTGCTGTGCAAGCACAGAGCTCAGTGAAGAACAACAGCTCACCAGCCTTCCAGGCTGTGAAGTGCTCTGTGTTTGTAGCATTAGTGCTGACAATGAGTTGGTCAAGATCTTGTGACCCTAGTCTTTCCACTGCTGCTTGAATTTTCCGTTTTTTTGGCCTTCACTTCCCTAGGGAATACTGAGATTATGAGATTTGGTACAAAATTATTCCCTGCAACAGTAACAGGCAACACACATCTCTGCTTATGTGGAGGTCTCTCTGCAATGCCAGGGCTGTGTGTTTTAAGCTTTAGGTCATCCCAGTTCACTATCTATTTATCTGTCAGGTCTGGGCCATAAAATATAGAAGCTGAAGTTATTGGTGACTGGAATTCATTATTATGCCCAGATAGTTAGCTGACATATACAAAAGGTTGGATAAGTTTATGATCAAAAAGAAATTCATGTACTACAGAGCTGAAGAAGACAACAAGCTAACGATGCAATCTACTAACCCCTGACCAGGGAAGAATATGCACCTCCACACATGTATTCAGTCTTCATAGGAGAGGGTTCCTCTGAAGCCTCAGATGTTGCCTGCTACTGGAGACAGGGCTCAGTGGAGTAATTACTTTAGTCATGACAACAAATACTCCAATGACATCAGTGGAAATCCTTTTCATGGTGCTGAATTACAGCTTGACAGCAGCAATCTCATGACACACTCCTTCTGATTCCGCACCTGCGTCGTGACAACTGTATTGCTTGGTTACATTAAAACAGTATCACTGCCTAAGGGGAAGACAAAATGACAATACATTTATTTTTATGAAATCTTTGGATTCTGTGCCATCTCCTATTTGCTTTCTGTATTTTTTTATTTTCCTTTTTGCAGTATTCTAGATTTATTGGGACAATCTTTTCACTGCTTGCAATTTTCCACTGCTCTGATGTGGTTGCTTTCCCACTTGCAATTTCTTTCTACGTACTGCTAGAATTTAGAAACTAGTGTCACCATTAAGATTTTTCTTGGTTGCAATGGACAGGCGTGAAACATGTTCCCATCCCAAAAATGAGTTTAATGTAGTTATCAAAGGTTTGGAGGGATGCTGCTTATTTTAGTTTTGCTGACAAAAAAGGAAAAAGTGTCACAAATTGGGTTCATATAATCTATTATAAGTATGTGTGAAGACTAATTTTTAAAATCTTTTTTACTTACCATGGTAAGTAAAACTTGGAGCCTGACCACCTGCAATTAGGACATGAAGGATGAACCATAGTGTTCTGAAGACTGGAGATACTTAAACAGTTTATATTCTGACACTGAAGACATAGGTTGGTATAAACATTTTAGGCAGGTCACTTTTTTGTGACATACTGTAGCCTCATGTGAGCTAGTCTCTGAAGAAGCTGTATGAATCACCTTCTGGCTTCATCTGCCTTTCTTCTTTCAGTGTAGAGAAAGCACAGATTATGATCTTAGGTTCAACCTTACCATTTGAATAGTTAAGGTTAGGTAAGATGAATTCTGTCCTCAAATTAGCGAAATATCAGAAAAGATATCAAATATTCATTTTTTCGTTCCTCCACAGCGTTACTAAAAATCTAGGTAGTGATCCTTGAAGAATTATTTGATATAATAAATGTTCATACTTAAAAGCAAAGTGCTATGAGTAGTCTGTGATGATAGCTTACATAGTTTAATTTGCAAATAGACTCTTATACCATTTCCACAGCTGGAGGATTCTGTCAGCCAAATCACAACAGGCAACTGGAAGCAGTGAGGGAACCTCTTTGCAAGGATTTTTTTTCTGTGCAGAGATGTCAGCTAGCTGGTTGGTGGTTTTTATTCCTCTTTATTCCATGTGAAACCTTGATTTATTGCTTCTGCAGTACCAGAGTAAGGGTCAAGCCACAGGACTTGTACAGCCAGGTCCCTCAGCCATTGAGAGTGCTCCATGTGGGCTTAAAGTATGTCAGGACTAAGGGAGGGTTAGAATAAGTAGAATGAGAAAGTACAAGATCATAGGTCTTTGTACCATACTGAACTGTCATTTTCACGCTCTTCATAGAATCACCCTCAATACTGATAGGTTAGGAAGAATCCAGAGAGGAGAGAGTTAACATCCTCTCAATGCTGTGCCCATGATGGCCTGCTTTTTGTCTAACTGCTAAGCAAAATACAAGTTGCATAAACAGAAACACTGAATATAGACTGCAGGAGATTATTTTAGCACTGTATGAAGACATGATGCCAGTGAATCTGTAATTTGGATATATATTTTTGTTGCAAGGTCTAGTGCTCTCTTTTACACATAGGCACACACACATAACAAGAGCAATGAGGCTGTCAGTTCTGGCCATCTCAATAGTGTTGCAGAATTCTGAGGAAGACGACAAAACATTGCATTCAGTTGAGAAATCAATTTAAGCAGAATGCTTAGAGAAAATAGATTGTTATCTATAGAAAAGGGAAGTTAAGGGCAAATGGAACTTCACTAAAGTATGCTCTTCACTAACCATGCTAAAGTATGTTGGAGAAAAGAGAGAAGTTCTATGCCACAAATGAAGTTGAGCTTAATCAAGTTGAGCAATTAAACTTGTTGAGCTAGTATAATTGCAAGAAAGAATATCAATTATATCTAAATATTAAGTTCCTGAAACTGAAAAGGAGACTGGCAGAATATAAGGTACTTATATACCAATGTCAGAGAAATAGTCTCAATAGTTCATATATAGAATTAAGTAGCAGGGCAACAAGAAAACCATGTGTAATGTCTTAACAGGAGTTAAGAAAATCTTTGGGTGTCCAAACTGACTAGTACTCGTGTTGCTAAAGAAAAGCACCTAGATGTATCTTCTGGGCATTTTCCATTTCAAAGTTCCTTTTGCCTCATCCCTGCTGCCTATGGATATCTTCACATTATAATGTTTCAATTGGCAATTTTTTGATCAATAAATAAAACCTGCCATTGGTATATATCTAATCCTAGTGCCATTCTCTAGAGCCAGGTAAATGAAAGACAGTTTAAAAATAGTTACACGGAAGAAAACTCTTTCTTACCCTTCTTTCATATGCACAGATAGGCTTGGAGGAAAGTGTTGATGACTTTCACTTTCCTTTGGGAAATATGGGGAGCTTTTCCAACTGGCTTGGCCAGAATTTGCTGGAGCAGAGCCCTGCCATGCACTCCTAGTTCTCTGCAGCTTGCTCACTTCCCCAACTCTTATATACCTTCCAATTTAATGAGATTTTTTTTCCCTTGGTGTTTTGCAGGTTTTTTCTGTCCCTTCTTGTTTTTCAGTGGAGTAATCATGCTTTCTAATATCTTATCCAAAAGGCCAAGATTTCAATACAGCTTTGGAAATACTGCATGCTGTGGACTTTCATTTGCCTCTTGTTTGTACCTGCCTTTAAACTATTAGTAGGAAAATGCAGAAAAAAACCGCCATAACTTTACACATATAATACTCTACTGAATATTTTTTTCCTGCGGAAACTAAAAATGATGTCTCAGTGTCAGTGCACAGAGCAATAGTGAGACCAATTCTTTTCAAACTGTCTAGAAATTTCTTACTGTGACCTATGGAGAGCTGCCTAGTGGTCCCCACAGACTTGTCTTGTGTTGCTGGCTCCTCATCTTTTCCAGCTGCTAGCTTCTAGTAAAAGCAGGGGGGAAATGGTATTCCACAGAAGTAATGAACACAGCTGCCCCAGGGGCATTATGTGAATGTGTACCAGAGAAAAGAAGATTTCCACAACCCTGGAAGCAGGGGAGACAGAATTTGCAAGACAGTCTCTCTGACCTGTGATCTACCATATGGAAAAGTTGGACATTTGAGTGGGCTTTTAAATCCTAGTTTGATTAACCTCTTTGTAGTCATTCTTTACCCTCATTTTCCTCCCTACAGTTACAATACACTATTCTAAAGTACTTCTTCTCCAAATCTAGATCTCTGGAACATACATGTAGGATGAGAAACTTAGTTCCTAAGGCTAAGGATCTTATCCCATTACTCTGCCAATGTAGGCTTTTTTAATAGTCCTACTCTTAATCTAATTTCTTCTCCAGTCCAGTTTGAAATTTTCTCAGTCAATGTAGAATTCAAACAGAACTGTAGGCTGTATGAATAAGCCTAGCCAAATGGGAATTTGTTCTGACTAAAGGTCAGGTTTGGCCTCTGAAGAACTGTGTAGTAATGAGTGTTTGGTTCCCTTGAAAATTGCAATTGTATGGAAATGTCACAAGAATACATGTATCTTTATTTAAAGAACTGGGATTTTTTTCCCTCTGGGTTGTTTAAAGCCACATGACTGAGGTATTTTACAGTGCAGCTGTTACAGATGACTCTGACAAAATCTCCTTTACAATGAAAGGAAGGCATGGAAAGTAAGAGAAAATCTATTGAAACTGTGCTTAGGGCTTGTCATTTACTTTTTTCAGAAGAAGACTTTGGTCAATCCTGCCTTAGTACCCAAGTGACTGGGTTGCAGGCTGGAGAGCTGAGAGGTTCAGCCTGCCTCCACAGACCTCTGAGGGGTGGCTCTGGCTCCTGATACCCCACTCATCTCTGAGCACTGAAGCCAGGGAGAGTCTGTTTCATACTACAACCCATTTCACGCTACTCAGTTGGTGTCCCATACCAAATTCAAGATCCTATTTAATGAAATTCTCTCCATATCTGTCTTCCTTCTCTGGAACAAATAGTGACCCCGGTATGTCCTTAGGGTTACAAGAGATTTATTTTAGCTAATATAAAAGAGAGGAGAGACTCAAGTACCTACTGCTGATAAGCAAGTAGCTTTTATTCCAAAAGAAAACATGATGTGAAAAAGTATGTGTCAGACAGAGGATTGCAGAGGCGTACCAGTGGATGTTCACACTCAGCATGGCATTTACTGTATCCTTTTGACAATTAGCACCTCTGGTGTAACCCAGGGCTGCTAAGCTGATACAGAGCTGGCTTTCCCTCCATGGAGGATACCAGTGAGGTTAAATATACCCCTGAAGGGGCTATATCCTTCTGATGCATCACTGGAGCAGAGCTGTGGGCAGCCTCAGCCTCCTCTCAGGGCTGCTCTTCCCTCTCACCCCAGCACCATTCTCCCTCCAGAGCACAAGCAACTTCCCACTGTTCCTGAGCAGCAGATGCTTATGATGCCAGTCCAAATGCTTGCTAACAGCATGAGCAGGTCCTATGAAACAGTCCTAGCTGCAGTGAAGGACACAGAGGGCACCTTACTGCAGTTACAGCTTCCCCTTTTAAATGGCTGAGTAAAGAGGAACCATTTGGAAAGGAAATGAAAGCAGCAGGCGGATTGCCAGGGAGAGATGTGGGGTCAGAAAGGGAGAGGTGGTGGTGTATTATATCCTAGACAGAATGCAATTGAAACTGCTGGGAGGGAGCATGCTTCTGGCACATCACTCTCTTCCTCCAAAGCATGGTTGTGTGGGTGCAGCAGGAGTCAGGGAACAGCTCTGCTTATTGTGTGACTATTTGTTATTTCAGCCCACGACAGACTTAGGGTAGAATTACCTAAACACTCAATATTCACATTTTGAAATATTCCTTTAATTCCAGAACCATAAAGACTAGAGATCTTATGGTTTTCAAAATGAAAGAGAACCATACAATAACTTGCAGACACACATAATAGCTTTTTACAAGAGGTTATAGTCAATTTTCTGACTACAGTTAATCTGTAATGAATGTAAAAAATCTCACACCAGCATGCAAGAAAGGGAAAAGGAAGACAAAAGAAAACCTATTTACTTTTAAAGTCCTGTTGACAACTAAGATAAAAATTTAGGTTTTGAAAAACAGTACATTTTACCAGGCAAAATCTAATGAAGCTTATTTTTCAACAACTTAGCACAATTACGTTGATTGCAAGAGCACTTTATGTAATTACTTGTGGGAATGACCATAATTAGCCAGAAGTCAGCAAGAACTTTGCAAATGTTTCCATATGCAAGGTTTTCATCTTTCTATGAGATGTTCAGTGCTCAGTACAATCTCTTTTCTTCAAGCAAATTAAAAAGTGTGGTGCCGTATGTTCATAAATGACGTGTCATAATCTGGATATCCAAACTCCCCAAACTTTGGGACAGTTCTGAATTGTTACGTGACGGGATTTTTTGGGGAAGATGGGTGTCCGTTGTTACAGTAGCACTACCCAGTGATACATGCAACTGCATTATATTATGCAAATGTGGATGGGGAGGAATCATGCCTTTTCTGTAGAAGCTCTGCCAGGCATCTTGTCAAAAAGTTAATTTCAGTATGATAAGAAGAACAAAGAACAATTTTAGGAAGGGTTTGATATTTTATTCATATTTAGATTAGGTCCAGAGAGATGATGAGAATGTTAATTGGTCTCCTTGAAGAGACAGACATTCCCACCAAGCAGAAAAATCATCTCAAGCAATTGGGTCTTTTTTCTTCATTATTCTTTTTTTGCCTTTTAATCTCCACTATGCAAAACTAAAGGGCAGTTGAAGAAAGCCAAGACAAATGGCAAGAAAATGAGCACATGAAGAAACTTCAACTGATGAAGGGATTTGTGAATAGCAGGGACAATAGTCAAAGCAGGTCCTATCCTTCTGAATACAAATTAGTTTGCTAGGACCTTTCATAATTGTTTTTGACCTATTATTGTTGTTATCATCACAGATCTCTAGTGAAAGAGGAAAGTAGCTGATGGAAATTTATGGCAACTTTAGAGATAAAACAATGACTCCGTAGAAACTTTTGCTGTTAAAAAGCAACATTGAATAGTTTTAAGAATCTTCTCTGTTTAACCAAATGGTCCTGGTGATAAAGACTTCCCAGCAGAATGTTCAAAATAAGACTCTGAAATGACTATCACCATAAAACTCAACATACTGCCGGAAGAGTTGTGTTTTTGACAAAACTCACCTCAATGTTGATCAACACAGTGAACTTTCTCTGTAAATCTCCATCCAGCTGGACAAGGTTTGTAAAACAAGTACAAAAAAATAGATTAGCTCTAAAGCTCAAATCAAGAGGTGGCAAACCCATGGGTGATTGTGCCAAAGCCCTGTTTTTCAGCTCTGACAGGCTATCTCCTAGATTGATAGCAGTTTTCCAACGTTCAGTGTTATTTCAGTTGGCTATAGTACTCTTGTTTCCTTGTGTTGTTCCATCTCTGTTAATGTTTTTATCTGTCTTTGGACTCTTTTCCCACTGAGCTCTTCTGCTTCATTAGCACTGCTGCTAAACATGACGCAGGAGCCTAACCTTTTGGAGACTGTTGACTTTGCTAGGACCTGAATCCCAGCTCTGTCCCACCATGTCTGACTTGTCCTAGTCCTAGTAGTGTGAGGAAAAAGAGTAGCTGTGTCATAACCTGATGTGAAATACACCCATCTGTTATGATACCAGAGGGCAAACCAACCCCACATGAGTAGGGTGAGTAGCAACACCACCTGCTTTTGTCATCTTGAGGTAAAGAATTTATGGACAAGGGAAGGGACCAGGCAGGGGACTTGCTGCCCTCCCTGCTCGTTGTGGAGTTGGTGCAGAAAGGCATCAGTCAAAGCAGAGCAGTTTGCAGGGGCTGAGGAGGAGGGCATCTCTGGTTAGCCTGCCCTAAGCAGTGGGGGGCAGTGGCTATCTGGCCAAATAGGCCTCCACCAAGAGACAAGTTCATGTGGGGCTGTGGAATGACTGCTTGTCTTTGGGGAGCTTTTTCTGCTCTTCAAGTCTCCTGCCCAATAAATTCCTGTTTGGTCAAGTCCATCTGTTTGACTTTCCTTTGAAGATAGGACATGCTGGGCATTTGAGTAGGAAGAGGATGGTTTCCCTCAGAGGCTGGCTGGAGGCTTGAGCTGATGTTTCCTTGATCAGTCTGGAGAGTGAGCCTGGCAGATGGGTAGCATGATGGTAGTCTCTGAGACAGAAACATTTCCAACGTAGCAGAAGACTGAGTCTGACGGCATCACAAGCTCAAGCCAGCAATGTATCCTTGTCCTGTCGCATCCTCTCCTTTCCTATCCTGCCCTGCTTCTTATGCTCTAGCTAACAGTACAGTTTCTGAAGAGGCAGAAAATGCAGCATTGTTGTTAGTGAGGAAGCAGTCAATGCCCTTGTGAATGTCTTGGGCTGTGATGATCCACAGACCAGCATAAATTTGGGCTTAATTTGGTTCTGGCTTTTGCTGTCAGAGGAGTGAGTTCAACTAAATTTTTCCACCTCGGTAGGACATGATACCAGATGAGAATTGTCTGTCTATGGACACTACTTAAATGTATAGCAAACTGGAATATAATACTCCGATCTAAACTTTAAAAAAATGTTAATTTAAAAGACAATGCTTAGTTTGTAATTTCAGGGAGTGGGTCAGAGCTCCACCTGGCCCATGACTGCATGACTCCCATCAAGGAGCTATTATGGTACATGCCAACAAAGGGGCTGGCTTCAGGGCTATGATTACTTTGGGCCCATATTATCTATTCTTACTTTGCAAATGAAATGAGTCTGCTTGTGAAGTAAACATCCATCATGCTCCATGAAAGACTTGGGAAGCAACAATTCCTATCTGAAGTGAGCTCCCATGTAGCTCAGTTTCATATGTAGCTGTCAATAGCTCTGTTATGGGCTGCTTGGGATACATCAGATGTGTATCAGATATAATTATCCTCTTTTGTTAAAGTGCCACCGAGTCTGGCACAGCTCTTTAAAACTGAGCACCTGCCCAGTCTACAGTGATCATTTTCTTCACTTGCTTTAGCAAACTTTCATGACCTGGAGAGGTTTAACCGCAGTTAGCAGCAGTAGTGTAAAATTAATTACTTTTGTATATTCCTGTGCTGTAAGCCCTGGGTGCAGCTACTGTGCTGTAATATTAGATTAAACTGAGTACATTATTAGCTTTATCAATGATTCATTACAATCTTAATGCCAACCAAAAGGACACAGAGTACCCATTTACCACTGTGCCTCTAGCAAACACTGCAACACATACAGGAGCTTTTTTTGGAAGAGCCTTTATCAAGGAATATAAAGTAGCAGAAATTTCCAGAGTTCAGTACATGTGTTTCAAGTATATTATATCAGAAATAGGAAAAGAACCCCCTGCTTTTAACTTCAGACTTAAGGCAAGGTTCTCAAGATGAGACTCTGAGCCATGTGTTCCAGGCGGCCAGGATTAATATAAAATCTGTGTGACAGCAGACGACTGTCGAGTAAGAATTAGACCATTTGTAACACTGATGGACAATTTCTCTCATGTCAGTCTGTGCGAAGGCTGGAGCAACTGAATGCAATTGTGAAATAAGCTTGAATGAAAAAAAAGACTCACAAAGACTCTAAGAGGCATGTGGCATGTGAGTGATTGCCTCCTCTCAGCCATGCCTTCTTGCCTTTCCCCATGTTTTGGAAGGTGTTGTCTCCTTGATTCATTGGTCCACTCATTTCCTCCACTGAAAAGTCATTCCTCTTACACTCATCCCTTCATAGCAGGCCCTGAAGGAAGGGTGGGCACTTGGAGTGCTATTAATATGTAGAAAAATGCTAACTAATAAAAATGCTAACTAATAACAGAATAAGGAGAACAAGGGAATTTTTCTTTTTCTCTTCCTTTACCTTTTGGGCCAGGATGAGATCAGTCATTCCAAAGAACAGACTTTAGCTGGTACAGATGTAAAGGTTTCCCAGTCCTTTTGAGAGCTGAGTAATTGGCTTGTTTTATGCACACTTGTCAACAACTGTATACTCACCACCATGGGCTTGAATCAAATCCTACTACACCCAGCAGTATAACCACTGATTTCAGTTAAATTAGTCTTTATTTACACTGGTGAGAATGAGGAAAGGCAGGTTTGCTAAGCACAGCAGATCGCAGAAACCAGTCTTTTTCTTCAAGGGAGGCATTAGTCACCACTGCAGGCACTTTGATTTGTTAGTCTGTACACGGCACAAGTAGGCTTTCAAGAAGGCAAAAGAGTATTTGCATGGATTTCATGGGATGTTCGGTGCTCTTGTAAGAGGTGTGTTGGTTTTGGTAAGGTTGGTTAAAATAGGCAATTGCCTGCTTCAAAAATGAATCAGTGGAACTCCAGAAACAAACCCTACTAAGGGTTAGAACCCAGGGTTCCTGTGTGTGAGACTGACAGGTATTTCCTTTACCTGTGCCCCAAGAACAGCCCACAGATGTTTATGGGGCATCTCTATTAGTACCTGAAGGATGGGAGCAGTGCCATGTGGCTCAATACTCAATGATTTCTATTACTCACTGGTAGGTATTTGAATGTGCCTTATAGAGCTCAAAGTCCTTCCAAGAAAATAAATGGTTATTAATGATAACAATTAGATTACTGGAGCCTTTGGAGCTGTGCTGGGATTCTCTGACCCAGGACCAGGAGACTCAGTAAACCATGAGTAAGAAAATTAAACTCCCAGTGATTAGGTTTCATTTTACTGGAGATAAATCTGTATTTCTACTGGAAAACATTTAGTGCTTAATGACTCAAAAATAACTGGAAACTACTGAGTACCACTTTTGCCATTTGCAGATAGATGACAGTAAATGACATTATATAAATGAAAAATCTAAATCATCAGATTCACATATTTAGCACTTGAACGTCTCCAAGGATGGGGATTCTACAACCTCCCTGACCAACCTGCACCAGTGCTCAGTCACCCTCACAGTGAAAAAGTGTTTTCTTATGTTAAAACTCATACATTAAATCTCAATTTTCATGTGATGCACATAAAAATAGTTTTGGAAAGTAAAAATATCAGGTTTTGCTCTCTCTCCTTCAAACTGAATAAGCAAAATGGGCAAGGTCTACCAAAGACAAGTAAATAGAAGAAATTGAAAAATAATTTCCTGTGAGAATGCTTCTTTTTTCAGCCAAATCTAATAAGAAAGGTAATTTCCTAGAAGCTTTCAAAATTTTTCTCATTCCTTTCACCAACATTTTTGCACTACCATTGCACGTTACGCATTGAGCATGTCCCTGAAGAAACCTGGAAGGCCTTGTCGTTGATATGCCTCTCACAGCCTGCTGATGCTATGACACCAGCAGGAAAACCAGCCACTGTATGTTATCTAAGCTGCAAGGCAGCTGGGAAGGGCAGTGCTCTCTTACATACTCAAGACGTATATAAATATATATATATTTGCACATATATATACATACACATATAGTTTTGCGAGCACTCTATGCATATACATTTATTAAAAATGCTATTTAAATCAGTACATATGTAACTTAAATATAGAGATGCACTCTTGTGTATGTGTGTGTGCATATATATACACACAACCATATGTGTTTAAGCTTTATTTCTCCTTTATTCCCTTCCTCCTATACTAGTCTCCTTAGGCAGTAGGCTTTGTGGATCAGATGCTATGCCTGAACTGGTGCATCTTGTCTTGAGGGGGAAATGAGGGTAATCCTGTAATATAAATCACAGAATCACACACAATATTAATTTATAATTCAAAATCTGTGTTCAGAGAACATTAAGGCTGCAAAGTCAAGCAGACAGAGATTGGAAAGACCAGGACCAGGGAGTCCTTTGCCACTTTAATTCAGTCCCTTTGCATACTGCTAATTACCTGATCATATATTCTGGTTTTAGCTTTTTCATCACCTCATTCAGTGTTTGAAATGTGCGGTTCTAACTTACTGAGCAGTGAGGCAAAATTAGTTTTCCCCTGACTGTTCCACAGGTGAATTTGCATCCTAGTTGCTGCATGCTGTTCAAACACTGCTACTGGAAATAAATGGTTGTTTCCACTCTTCTGTAGGGGTGATGTCCATAGCTAATGGCAAACTGAGCTAGACTAAGGCAAGGTAGTTTTGATTTGACAAAACTGAGATAGATTAAAGTGAAAAATTAAAAAACTTGGGGGACATGATTTGAGATATACCTATTTTTTCACAGTATTCATCACCAAATAATACTTATAATTTCAAAGCTTAGCTCCTGAAGCCGAGTTTGATGCTCAGCAGTTCTGAAAAATGAGCCCACAGAGCACCAAGCCACCTTTAACTGCAGACAACAGCCCAAGCCACTGAGCCATCTGAATCCAGATATGAACTTCTGTGTTTTATGTTCAAGATACCCAAGAAGTAGAAGAGAGCTCTCCAAGATGTAGTGTGGGTCCCCATATATTCTGTGGTGAGAAACACTGATTCTGTGCTGCTTCAGGTCAGCACACATCAACAGGATCCACAAATGGAGTTTTGGAATGAATTAAATATGAAAATGAATAATGCACCTTGTTCAGCACTCACGAAGAGACCTACTTTGAGACCACATTTAATTTCATACTCCTCTTAAATATTACATTGTCATTGCACTACAGAATGATTAAAAAAAAAAATCCCAGGCTATATCCTGAGACGAGCAGTGGAGGTTTTGGTAGCCAGGCAGGGAGAATCAGGAGCATCGGCCTTTGGGAAGGTAGCAGCAGCACTGAGAGCTACAGAACAGGTGAGCTGTCTGGATATTTCATGAAAGTCATCCCCTTTGACACCATTCCTTACCATCATTAAGTTTCAAAGTCAATCTTGGGTGTATTTCTTTGGGGCTGCCATTTCCCTTAAAGATTCTCCAGCTTTTCACAGCCTCTGACATACTTGCATCTGTTTGCACTCACTTTGGGCTTGGAAACATTTCTCACGAGAAGGAGCATGTCAGGTGAATTTTTCTAAAAGAAGAGGTAGATCTCGTGAGCACAATTTGTTGGTATTGCAGGAAAAGTGTGGTTTGTAAGAAATTTGTCTCCTTTCAAGCCTTTGGGCTGATTTTTTTCCCATGGGCTATGTGGCTCTAGTGTCTGCTCTGTGCATGGTGTTCCCAGCTCATGTGGCACAGCCAGAATTTGTGCATGACTCCAAGAGCCTCTGCTTTTCTTGTGACCTTTGAATTCATGTCCACACACAGAGCAGTCTCCAAGCTGCTGCGTGCTGCCTCAGCTCCAGCCTTGAAGGACTACCTGAGGTGCAGCACCGGCTGAAGAAAAACACTGAGGCTGTTTTTGGGAGCTGCCCACAACCACCCCGTAAGTTTTCCTGCTTGTAATTCACAAAATAGATGTAAGCTGTATCTGAATGATATCCCATGCCTGCATAGATGTAAGCTGTATCTGAATGATATCCCATGCCTGCACCTTTCTGGTACTTTTCAGTCCCATGTGACTGAACAAGCAAAGAGAGGGAGATGTAGGTATCAGTGTCACAGGGATTGCTCTCTTTTTGCCTCTTTTGGATCACCTGTGGGCCACAGAGCTGGCGTTGCAGCCAAATGCTCACCAGGGAGGGGGAAGGCAGAAGACTGAAAGTGCAGAGGATTTCTGGGGAAGGAGTGTGCAGGTGACCATGTGAGCAACCAGGGATGCGAAGGACTGGAAGGCTCGGATGTGTGGCAGAGAGGAGATGAGGGAGGACGGAGTCCTTGGCATGGGGCAGGCTGTGAAAGATGTGAAGTGGGGGGTCCACTCTAGGAAAATGGCAACTGAAGAGTTTTGGAAGGGGTCAAGGGCCAGACCAAGACCGACAAGTGTAGCTGCAGGAGCAATAAGGTGTATGGCCTTCTTCCCTCGTACAGCTCAATGCTTAAGGCTGGGAACAAGACTGCCAGGCAATTCAAAGGCTTTTCAGGGACACATGATAACCTCAGGGGCTCTGAGAAGCAGATGCACAGTGAGAAACCAGCTCACACACACAGGGCAGGGGGACTGGACAGCCTGGCCACCATGTGGTATGCAGTGTCATGGGGCAGGGGTGCAAGGGGAAAGTGAGACTATCCCCTCTTGTCCTGTCTGAAAATTCATACTGGGAATTAAGATTCAGTGTTTGTGGCAGTCAAGAGCTCAGCTTGATCATCCCAGAAGCCCTTTCTAGCCCTTTTCTCTAGCCTGGGCATATATATTGCTGCACAATGCATCATCTGAGGGCATTTGGTTCATACAGCAAGCACAGCATCCCTGCTGAGCCCAGACATGGGACTGCCCTCTAAATATGCCCTTTCTGTGCCTTTTGCTAAAAGACATGTGTGGAGGGAGGTACACAGTTATCCCATGTACATGCCTTCACCTTTCTGATGCCTGTACACTGGTTCTCATGACCAGGATCTGCACTGGAACTAGTTCTCCTATCAACAAAACTTCTGTTGGCTTTAAGAAGAGCAGGAGTGGATGGAAGAATCTGTAAAAATCTGATTTCAGGTAAGAGGGATTTATATAACATACCACTAATTAGAAATAATTCAGCTAAATGTGAAAATTAAAATATATTCAAGAAAACAATAGGAGGGAAGCAACTGACTTGAAACTGGACTTTTCTTCTATACTCTTCATTTTTCTATGGTTTAGAGAAAACAACCCCTCTTATTGGAGTTATCTGACTCCACAGCCACTGCGGTACATCACTACACATTTTTTTCTACCATGTCTGATAAGGAAGTGGAAATCTGTTACCTGGGTTTCAGGTACAAGCCAGAAGCATGACATTTAGTCACCTGCTCCTCCCATTTGTGTGTTAGATCAATGGTGTGGACCACTGTGAATTAATTGCTATTCCCTTTTATGTACTCTAGTTGCTCGAGACACTTTTAAATATCCCAACAACTCCAGTATTGTTTGCTGACACTTTCTAAATTCTCTGCTCAGCATCTGGTTGTCGTGATAGCATCAAATGCCCCGTTTCACTTGGAGGCAGCCAGAGGCTTTGGTTAAGGGCCTGTGCAGGTGTTGCGGAAACAATCCAGGGCAATTTGAGTAGCATCTAAAAGCCATACTGTTTATTTTTCTGTTCACATGGGCTGCTTATCACAACCACCTGGAAAATTCCACACATGCAGTTACCCCAAAATGGGGCTTTGTGATAGTGCAAGAAAAATGGTTATTCCATCTGATTCACTATCAGTAAGCCACCAGTAGGTAAAGCATGTTTGGTGTAGAGTATGAAAGCAGAAAGACAAGAGGGAGTTTTAAATATAAAGGGAAGATTTGTTGATATGAAAGCTTAACCCAAATTTCTGGGGTTGGTGGCCAGAAACCTCCTTCCTGGTGGCCTCAGCTCCCACCATCAGCTTAGGCTTGTCTGGAGTTTTGTTGTGTGAAAGTTACAGCTGGGTCCATTTGTGCCAGGGCTGTGTGTGTGCCAGTACTACTTACACAGAAACACCCTCTCACGGGTGCGGAGCATTTGCTTTCTCTGCTGCTTTTCCTTAAGCTCGGCCAAGATGGGAGCTCTGACTCGGTGGAGATGCAGAGGTATGCTGGGGATAAGGAGGGTGCTTGTGTGCCTGGGAAGGGAAAGGCAGAGCACTCTAAGAGAGTGCCCTGGGCATGGTGTACCCGTGGATGGCCACAGTATGCAAAGGGCCCAGGGGTGTGTCGGGCTGAGCTGCCAGGGTCTGCTGGCTCCAACTTTCCCGTACTAACAAACTGGAACACAAGGCAATAAAGGAGGCTGAGATTAGGGTGAAGTGGCCTGTTTTCTGTGTCTGAAGCTTCATGTGGGGTCACTATCTCAGAAATAGCATAAACAAGAAACCATGAGCCAGGAAAGCAAGAGCTCTTCCCTGTGCCTTGCCTTCTTCTGAGGTACAGGCAAGGTCCTCTTCACCTGGACCACATCACCTCTCAGTTCTGCTGAGGTGCTTTGGGGTGGCTGAAAGGGCACTGTGACACCTGTCCTGCCTTTCATCAACTCTCATTGCTAGAGCAGTGCAGTACTCTACCCAGCCTTTTCCTTCCGTCTCCACCTCAGTCTCCAGCCTTTTCTTGTGCAAATATGCGTGGGGTTGTAGTCTGAGTGGTGGGAGTTGTACGGCCATTCCTGCGTGACCTGGAGCATATATGCCACAGCAGCTGATGCAAATAAGGAATAGGGAAATTGTCCTTGTGATCCTGATAATGGGGTGTGTGTGGGGATTCCCTCTCTTTGCTATATCCCTGGTGCTGCACAAACAGTGTTAAAGAACTAATTTCTTTAAGGGCACACACCACCATCACCTAGAGACAGTTCAGCTAGATAGATGTCCAGGCTGAAAATCAGTGTACCAGGGAATCTAATGCAACACATTAATGTAGTGAAATCACAGGTATCTCTGGAAGTTATCCCAAAACCATTTGGGTGTCATAAGAGGGTGATTTCCCTGAAGATATTCCAAACCCTCCCACAGTGACTGGTGTGCTCATAGTAAAGCTTCCTGCACTGTCATCCAGATTTTACTTTTGCTGTGCAGTGTAAAACCTTTTCACTCTGCTTGGGATCTGCTGCTTCCTTTAACATATTGCCCATTTTTACAACTGATTCAGCATCTCCTCCCCACATGCTATCACATCACTATTATCTTCATTTCTAATTGTATCTGGCATTCAAATGGCATATTTTACAACCTTATCAATGAGATTTGTGTTCTCATTTGACCTCAGTCTGTCAGAGATTGGAGGGCAGGGAATCCTTGAAAGAGCCTCAGCCCTAACGGTAAATACTGAAGAGGAGAGGCATCTTTCTGTGTGACCTCTTGCTGTGTTCTGTAAGAAACAATGCCCCCAGCCTACTATAGGCTGAGTGTCTGTACCTAATGCCACAGGACCCCTTGCCTTCACTGGGTTCAGCAGGCATTACCAGAACATACACAGTGCTACACAAGGTAGAACTTAATCGCCTGTTTCAAAGCAAGGACTCAGATGCCTGTTCTTTCCCAGCTCTCTCTCCATTTTCCTGGTAGGGCTGAGAAATGTACCCCCAGTCAGCACCTGCCATAACGTTATGAACAAGCAAGAATTCCTCTGAAGCTTCCCAGCCACTGCTCTTGTCCAGTCTCACTGGAAAACATGCAAGAGTGGCCTGCTACCTTTGGTTTCTAAAAGGATTCACAACATTGGTATTGTTTGTTTGTTTGTTTGCTTGTTTTGTTTGTTTGTTTGTTTCAAATATGGCAAAATCTAAAAGACCTAAAGGTTAATGGAGATTAATCCACTACAAGACTAAGAGACTGCCCACCCTCATATTGACATCTCCTATACTGTGGATTCCTCAGGTCAGAGAATCCCTTTTCTGTGCTTTGTAAAGCAAAGCAGGCTTTTGTGGTGCTAGATACCTGCTCAGGGAAAGCAGGGCTCCTGGTCTCAAAGCATTTAGCCAGGTAAGGGCTTCTGCACAGCCTCCACAAATGCTTTTCAATTCCAGAAAAGTGCTGAGCAAGGCCTTCAGGATTTAGCCCATGAATTGTGATTCTCATAGCACACAGGGTTCCTGAGATGATCTGAATTAAAATTGTGTCAGGGAGGTCTCTCCTCCTGCTTATGTTCCTGGTGGGGCAATAGTCTTAAAGTTTGTAGCTGTCATATGATTGCAACTTGTTGCACAAGCAGCAATTACAGATGAAGTCTGAGCTGCCTGGCCTGTGGCTGCCTTCCTGGGTCTCGTTAGGCATCTGTGGATAACTGGATGGATGGAATGTGCTAACAAACATATTCCCCCCACACCAGGCTTGTCCTACTGCTTGCTTATATCAGTCGCATGGAGTGATTTGCCCTTACCCCAGAGTAAGGCCAAATCAGGTGAGTTAAATAAAGGTCTCAAGTACAGGATTGTCTCCAAACAGCAAATGCTGAGGTGCATCTGCACCTCACCCCTGCATAGAAGAACTTGGGAAGGGAGGGAGGGCTGGTATATAAGGAGTTTTTCTATAGCTCTCCTGTGCAAGGCTGCCTTGCAAGGGAAGCTTCTGGAAAGCTGAAGCTATGTCTCCTCACATTTTCCCAAACCACCATGAAACACTAGAAACATGCAAGACCAGTCAAAATTGTCCAGGTGCCCTGGAAGGGGAAAGCAGGCTGAACTGGCTGCAATGTGGTGTAGCCTACAAACCTAGTCCATGCACATGAACTTGTCTTTGGTCTGGGGCTGCTGGGGCTGCTGTGCCCTCTTTTCTCATGCCCATTGGCAGTTTTCCAGATGTCTGTGAGAGTTATACAAATCTCACACAAGGTATTTGTACCAAGTAGGCGCTACTAGGTTGTCCTGGAAGAGGTTGCCATTAATTTTTTTCCCTCCCTCTGATGACACATTTTCTAAACCACAAAACTGCTTTGATCTGGACAACATTAAGAGTCCTGCTGTGCTGTGGGTTTTCCCTGTAAACCTCTTGGCAATTATGCACACTGGCAGCTATGCCTCCCCAGGGGGCCACTGCTCAGAGGTCCTCCAAATGGACCATGGCCTTTCGTACAGCTCTGGACCTTTTTTCTTCCTGTGACCTTCATACACAGAAGTTTTGCTTGTCATTGAGCCTTGGCTGCCTTGGGTGGCTGCAGCTGGTAACATTTGAGTTTAAACCCTTCATGTATACAGGAACTTGACCAGACGTGAGCCTCGTGCTGCTGACTTCTTCCTCACGTTCCTCCTCTGCAGCCAGGCCAGCACACAGAGATTTTGCAATCTTGTGCTACTGTTTTATGACCCACGTGGACCAATTGTGAAAAATTGGCTCTGACTTGGTGTTCAGGGCAGGAAAAAGGCTAATTTCATCTTATGTGTGATGATCCAGCATGGTGCTACAGTGTGCATCAGAAAAGTCATCCTTGGAGGTCTGCTTATTCAAGCAGAGAGTTTGGTTTCAGCTGACCTGGGTATAGTCATGTTACTGCCTGAAGGGCTGGGTTGGGGTTGGATTCCAGTTTTTAGGGCAGATGGCGTATGGGAGGTTGTGTGCTAGCTTCCTGCCTGCTTCTGCCTGCAGTTGGATGTGGTCCTGGAATACACTTCTGCTAATAACAATGAGGCAGCAGTAGAGCCAAACCATTCTGCCTGGCAGCCTGTCTGAAAGGTTGTCCCTTCTGTCCAGCAAGGAGTTTGGAGCATTTATGTAAAGACAGCAGAAGTAATCTGCTCCAGGGTGCCTATGAGACAGTATGAAGGAGCCAAAATGGTTTTCAGGTATAGAAAACACAGCTTTTTATGGTTTTGTTCTAGACCTCATTGAAAAGGAAGCAAAGTTTTCAGCTGCCACCTGCTGTCGAGTGCTCTGCGGAAGTGTAATTGGTGGTGTCCATCCATTTCCCCATGAGCAGTCATCCATATAAAAGCTGTCACCAGTCACCTCCAAAACCGGACTACACGACAGCAGTCGTGGGATTCCTGATGGCAGGAGACTGCCTGATCACCACAGGGTGTGGTGTGCCTCACCATCTCTTTTAAGGGAGTGTCAAGGCCCTTTGTGCCTTATTAGACATCTCCGAGCCAGGAAGCAGCTCCCTGCCTGGGTTAGTGGCCAAGAAACCTGCCTGACCCCTTACCTTTAGCATCAAGTGTCAATCAAAGGACACTACTAACAAGGACTTCAGCTCACTCTCTGAAGCATGCTGGTGCTTCATGCATTGCTAATTCTTATGCCTCTCCTTACTTCAACTGCTCTTTGCTGCAGCTCTAGGTAGAGGCAAAGTGAGCAAGTTTTCTTTCTTTCTCCCATCCACTGAGTGTCTGCTCGCAATCCAAAATATGCTTCCTCTTCCCATTTATCTGATTTCTAAGGAGTTCCAGTTTCTCTGAGCTCAGTTGCTTTCCTACCTCCTCTGCCCCAGCCTTTCTGGGCCATGCTCAGCCACAAGTGTGAGCTATGCAAAATGCTTGTCTCCCATCAGGTGTAACAGATATTCCCATCATTTCTGTTCAACTCCACTGCCAGTAATAAGGATGTAAATAATGCATGAACTGATGCTAGATGGGGATCAAATATGCACAGCTGTGAGTTGTTATGTGGTACCCTGCTTTAAGGTTGGTGAAAAGAACCACTTTACAGCTACTTACAATTTTTTATTCTCTTCCCAGGAACTTTCATCTGAATGTTCTCACAAGATAACATCTTAATTAGTCACAGTCCTTGTTATAGTTTCTTCTTTGCTGGACTTTGTTGGTTAAACACCTGAGCTTCCCAGACCAGGGTTATAGCAAAGCCCATTGGAAGGGGAGATTTTTCACTGTAGGAGGGCAAGCAGAAAGGTAAAAGGGAAGGATTGTTTTCATCTCCTTGTCTCTCCCCTCACTTAGAGTAGCTCTAAATAATACAGCCTAAATCATCTCCATCTTGATGTCTATGGACACTTTCCACCTTTGACTGTAGAACGGAGAAAGTGCAATTGAGGCAGGATGTTAGCCCAGGAAACGAAGCAGCCATTACCTCTCCAGAACATTTTGACTGTGTCTTATTTTCAAGTTTTTGTATTATGTGAAAAGACAGCAAATCAGGCACAACACAAGGCAAATTGTCTCTGAAACTATCAAAATCATCACTTTTGGACAGTTTTGTGTTCAGCTATTACAAGTATGATTTTCTAAATCTTTTCCTGTCCTTTTTGATGTTGCTGCTTGCTCACTGAGACACATCAAAAGGCTTGCCAAGTTCCTTTTTTCTCCTGCTCAAAAGGCTCCCGACACACAAAGGTCAAACACTTTTTCTGATGCTTCTGAGCTTGTGCATTGTGAACCAGCTGATGCCTGCGAGTGTTCTTTTCACAGCCCCAGGAGGACAGGCAAGGCAGCACCCAGAGCACAGTGAGCTCAGGTTGGGACAACTTTGCTTTGCAAATCATCTCAACAGGGATGACTCAACCCTAAGGCAGGCACGTGCTTAAATGGAGGGGGACTATCATGAAATTTCCATCCTTCCCAGGCTGGAAACTGCAGGCAGACAGAGTAGATGTCAGACGATCAAAGACAGTGGAGATGTCAAGTGTCCAGGCTGTTAAGGTTATAAACAAGGTATTTTAGGAACAGAAGAGGGTGAAGGGCCCATCTTCTGGCTGGTCCTCATTCTCCCCAGAATTGGGATGCCATATGGGGGATAAAGCAGGAGTCTTTGCCTCAGTGCACTGCTTCTCATGTGGGAGCAGAGGGCAAGGCTGGGGCTGCCCATTGGGCAGGAAACCAGGCCTTGAACAATGGGCTGAAGCTTGGGGGCACAGCACCTGTGTCATTCATGGCCCATCACAGCGTACCTGGCCTTGGTGAAGGCATCATGTACAACAATGTGGGGAAAGACTATTGCGATACACAGAGTTAAGCTGAGGCTGTTCAGCACTTACTTGAGTTTTTTAGGTTATGTCACTTTGCAGTGTCTAACAAGCTTCATCTCATCTTCTTGGATGTGGAACTTTTGTCCCCCATGTCGTGGTTTGACGCTGGTTAGGTGCCAAACACCACGAAAAGTGGTGACTTTGTTTAAGTCATTGCTTTGTTCCTAGTGGTGGCTGTAGGGTGTTGTCTCTCAAGAGCTGTAAATGCAGTGTCTTCCTTTAAGTTACCATTCCTTTTTGATGAGTTGTTTTTGGTGAACAAGGTGAATCGTTGGTGCTCATTGTTGTGCTGCTCTTCGCTGGAGTATTGAGTGCAGACTAACACAGGCATCAACTCAGGACCCAGGAAGGACATTCTCCTCAATGGAGGGCAAAGGGAACAGCCCAGCCACGCTTCTCTCCCCCAAACATGGGCACCACCACTTGCCAAGGTGAGGACAGGGATGGGCAGAGGGGACCTGTGTGTCTCTTGCGATGAGTCTGCAAAGGAATCTACATTTTCTTTGTCTTTGTGAGGGAGAGAGGCTTCTGGCCTGAATATCTGCATCCAGGCTGCCTCTCAACACTTTGGAGCATATTGTCTGGGGGAAAAAAAATCAAAATCCAGACCAATAAAAGAAAAACAGTTGGAAAGATTATGACTTGTCAGTGTCCAAAGCCCAGGGAGGAGCAGAGCACACCAGCAAGCAGAACTCTGATAGTCACTCAAGGAGGCAAAATCTCTCAAGGAGATAACCCTGTGGCTCACAGCTGGGCATATGAGAGCAAGAGAGATTTCAGAAAGGAATATATAAGAACTACAAGATGTGCTGATGGCCATTTTTGGGCAGATTTTCCTCTGTGTCTTTGCTAACGCATGACATCTACTTATTGCCCAGACATGAGTTTCTTTAAGCTGGGTCCGAGAGAATGGGGGGGGGGGGAAGCCGAGTGAATTCTTCAGCGTGATTTGTGTTCAAGAACTCACAGACTCCCCTATGCTCTCACCGCTGCAGAGCCAAGGGAGCACCTTCCTGCTTTTAGCCAGCTTTCGGCTCTGTTTCTCAGGAGAGAGAGATGGAGAGTTAAAATTCTTTGCTTTTTAGCTAGCCTGTTAGCTGAAGCAAGGAGTTTTCCAGGGATTGTGGCTTCTTCTTCTCCTGGAACTGTTCAGCTTTGCTCCAGTCCAGAACCCCATCACCAGGAGGCCCCACACCGCAGCCTGGAGGCCCCACGCCACACCCAGCTCCGGAGAGAGCAGAGCCACACCTACAGAAAGGACTCTGAATCTACCAGGTCTTCTCCACAGCGAGAGTTTTTATTATTTAACATTATTCATTCTTTTTTGTGCCTGCATGCACCCTGCTTGTTAAATAAACAGCTTTTTTCATTTTCCTCCAAGAAATTTTTTTCTGAACCTGGTGGGGGTGGGGCTGCAGAAACCTACGTTCTATTGGAGGGATGTTTCCTCCTAATTTGTTTCAAACCAAGACAACATCTCAGCAGCAAGAGGCATTACCTGGATGCTAATTATCTGTGGTCATTAAAAATCCCTTTTTAACTTTGTTGAGAAAAACAATGGTCCGTCCAGCACCCTGCAGTTGTGCTTCCCTTGGTGGCATGCTTCTTTTGGCTGAAGGATTTTCAGAGGTGTTAAAAATTGTTATACACCCAGCACTCACACAGATTTCCTGGATGATGTGTACCAGAATATTACATTTGGAATATTTGGAAATCCTGGCCAGGATCTTTTCTCGTTTCCTCTGCTCTGCAGTGCTGCAGTAAGCATTCCCAGCTGCATCCCTGGATGTGGTCACAGAAATCCCTCTCCTCTTTGCTGACATATGGAATGGATAGCTAACAGCTTTATTGACATTTCTGTAAAGGGTGCAACTGTCATAACAAAAAGATACCCAGGCATCCAATTTAGCTACAAATTTACCTCTGTCATACTGACCCTAGACCTGCAATTCTGAAATGTACTGTCATAACCAATACCAGATTTTTGCTGTATGGATACTAACAACTTCATATATTCCCACATGTTCTTTGTCATCCTTTTTGTGTCTTCCTTTTCTGGTATAGCACATTTTGAGTATGAAGTGATACAGCCAACCAGTAATAAAGCACTCGGATGGCTTCTGTATCAGTGATCAAGAAAATAGTGTCAAAATTGGGGATTAAGGAGGGGAGCTGAAAGAGAGGAGGCTTTAAATTTCATGTAATGATGTCTAATAATACATTGTCAGAAGATGAAGTAACATCATCTACATCTGGATGAGAAAAGAAAATAGTCATAATTCCATTTTCACATCCAAAGTGACAAATGGTGTTTATCCTATCTGGAAAAAATGTTATTCTTAATTGTAATACTGTCACTGCTGCCAGCTCTCACAGATTCAGTATGTGGCTTATGACAAATGGTGTCTTTTCAAGCCCTGGTTTGATTATATAGGAATCTCAACAATGCTTTTCTTTTAAGCTTGAAAGTATCTCTTAGAGCAGAACCTGAAGATTGAAGACTGAAAGACAGAGAATTCACTATATATTGATGTTTTAAAATCTCATAATTTTTAAGGAAGTGTGATCATTTCTTCTTATTTTTCAGTTTTCCAAGTTAGTAATACCACACTCTGGAAAAGGAAAGTATAATATACACAGGTAGACGGACACACATTTGTTGCCACAGTGTCTCTCTGCAGAAAATCGCATTTATCAATGCAAGCCTTGTATTTTTATACACATATCAAATGCTCATATATATAGAAGGTGGAGGAATATGTAATTATACTTCTGTTTGTTTACCTGATTACATTTCCTAGACTCATCTGGGAAGATACATGCATAATACCCTGAAGATTATCCATACCATAAGATCACAAGGAGAAACTTTCTGGGAGAAATCTAATAATGTGATTAAAAAAAACCCCCAACAAACCAAACCTGAAAAAAACCCAGCTATATTTTATTAGACACTAGATTTTTCACATTAAGAAACAGCAAAACTAGAAAGGAAGAAAACTTGCATGAGATAATTTCCTGCAGTTGAAAATTGGTGGGAATATGCAGGTAAATCCAATGCTTAGCTGAAAGCAATTGGTGCACATATTTTGACATATATTTTTTTATTGGGCATCAAAGAGCATTAAAAAGGGGAACTGCCCATGTCATAGTTTCCTGAAAGTGCTGGGCACTCATTCACATGCAGAGGAGCAGTGCTTCTTACCTAGTGAGCCATCACTTACTGTGACTGTGCAACACTTTTCAGAAACAAGGAGACAATGCATGAGCAGGAGAGAATCTTTCTGTCCCCCAGACAGCAACAGCCAGCTTTGTCACAGTCAGCTTTAGGGAATGCTGTTGTAGAATGCAGGAATGTCTGACTGTGGGGTTTTGACTTGAAATAGATCTTGGTCCAGTCTGAATAAACATTTTAATGCTTGGCCACAGAAGGATGTTGTCAAGAGGATGGTTTCACACACTGGAATTAGAATATTTCTTGTAAACATTAGCACAACTTAGTTCCTTTGAACGTGGAGGTGCCTTGCCACAGGGGAACACAGAATTTATGGTCATGCTGGCACTCTTCCTCTGGCAAACAGAACACCAAAAGCAATAAACTTAGGACAATGAAGCCAGGCAGAGGGGAGGTGAGCTATGGGAGCACCTGGGGGGTACTGTGGCTCCAGGCTGGGGCTGGGAAGGTCGCTGTTGAGATGGTGCTAATTTCCATCTGTACAGAGCTTTGAGATCCTTGCTTGGACCATGCTGTGGAAGCATGACACTTTGTAGATAACAGTGCCCTGAGTGGAAAATTCGGCAGGAGCCTGGCCAGAGGAAGCCTTTGGAGTCACTGAAGGAGTCCCTCAAACATGCTGCCTGGTGCTCAGCAGCAGGGAGTGTGTGAGTGAGCGCTCAGTGGCTCAGCCCCTGTGTGCTGGCAGACTGCAAGGGTGGGTATTCATTTGGGCCGTCCCAAATCTTCTGGGGTTAAAAGGACCCAAATTATCAAGACAACAGATTATTTAAAGTGAGTGTCATACATGAAATCCCTATTTGTGCTTGGTCTTTGCATATTAAGTGCTTTAATTAATTAATTTTTAGTTAAATATTTTTAGATTAAATCTTAAAATTAACCCATCAGCCCAGGTACAAAAATCTAGTTCCATTATCAGTGTTTTCAATTGTTCAAAGTAGTTTATTAAGAGAGTTGCACCCTTCCCAGTTAAAAATTCCCCAGTTAAAAATCACTAACTTGCCCCTTTCAAACTTCAAACCACCGGTACACCATAAGAGTTACCTTTCCTGTGTTTACTGTATACTTTTACAAGTGTTTTAAGATGTGTTGGATGTATTTTAATACCTTTTTTAGGTGTTTTCACTTGCATTCTGATTCCAAGGCCAAAAACCCCAGTTCTAACAGCCAGCAGCTATTTTTAGCCACAGAGCCATTACTCTGCAGGCAAGCTCCATGGCAACCTGAATACCTGAATTTTAATGAAGGCATTGTAGCTCCCTTATCTCAACTAATACCACCCCTCTGACAAACGATGAGCCATTGGTGGACAGAGATGATCTATCAAAGGGAAAGAACCAATCACTTTAAACCGAAGGGGCGGGCTGTGGGCAGACTGGGGGCGGAGCAAAGACACTATAAAAAGAACGAGGCAGAGAGGCGGGGCCTCTTTCCCCTCTCGCTCTCTGCAGGCTAACTGTGGGGGACGCCAGTGCTGGGTGTTAAAAGCCTACTCCTATTAAGGAGCCTTTAGTAGTTTTTTTTCCTGACTTTGGACCAGCTAAAAGTCAGCCCAGCACTGCAAGTTCTTTTTCTCTACCCGAGGTCTAGTGCTGTCTCAGCCAGAAGATCTCAAATCCCTGCGCTCCTGGGGCATACCATCTACCGAGCCGTAGGATCCCAAATTTTTATATTTTTCTAATTTCTGTAATTTTTCAATTTTTCTGTTTTCAATAAATTAATCTTTTTAAGAGTTGTCTCATTTCTCACAGTGAGTCATTTCACCCAGCTGATTCCAACAGAAGGACATTTGGGAGCAGTGTCACCAACATGCTGAAGGGACATCTGTCTCCGCCAGAGTTGAGCAGCAGGAGGTATTATTTGGTTTGAGAATAGCAGGCTACAACACACACCCTTCTAGAAACAACCATGGGATATGCAGAGGACCGGGCAACTGGTTTCCTTCAAGGATTTCAAGCAAAGGCTTGGTGGTGGCTGTATTTAGCAGGCAGATATTTACTGTGAAGTAGACAACACAGTTTTACAAAGGCTGTGGGGCTACTGTCGAAATGTGAAGGTGCTGAGACACTGCTTTGTGGGATTCAGACCAAGATCCTTTGTGGCATTGCCAATCACCAATCCACATAAGGAAAAAGTAGAAAAAAATCCATGCATCCACCTGTCACATCAACTAGCTCTTGCTGCCAGCACTGGCAGCTGTGGGAAGTGTAGTAGGGTGAACGCCACCATGCCTGGTCAGACAGGGTGTGGAAGGAAGGCTGTGCATGGTGGCAATGTGAGGGCAAGGAATGGCCCTATTGTGGGAGGCACTGTGCTCGCAGCCTCTGCCCAAAATGAGTAGATCCTTTTCTTTACACTTTTAGAATATCACAGTAGAAGAAGCTAAGGCAATGGTCCTGAAATGTCTCTGGGAAAATTTTTGTCCCTGCTCAGCCCTGGGCCTTGGTTCTTGAGTGATGCCTTCCCACTTACATAGATCTGCAGCAGGTGAAATACAGCTGGATTGAAGGATAGAATGGGTGTAAAAACTTGGGCTGTACCTCTTGTTTCCAGCAGAACCTATCCTTATCTAGAGCAATTAATAGAAAATAGTAGATTCCCTTTGGATTTACACCAGAATAGGAAAGCAGAAGCTCCTGAGAAGTCCATGTTCCCAGAAGAGCTATGTACTTTAGTACAAAGCACACCCACCCTTTTCTCTGGCCTCTTCTTTAGGATGACTCATGCAGATTTCTGCTTGCTGTTGCCTTCGATCACTCCAGTGAGTCTGCTGTGATTCAGCTATTCTCATTTTGAACTCCTTCAGAATATTTAGTCAATCCCAGTTTACCAAGATTGGAAACTAATGAAAACAACATGACATGATTTCCAGAGATGCCTGGTATACTTAATGCTCATCCACCTTTCTCTGCTGAATTGTCACACAGCTTCTCTGCAGGAACACAATCAACTCTAACACTCTTGCCACTGTTGGAACATCCCCAGGCATGGGGATGTTTGCCACCATCTCCACTGAATAGTTCACATTCCAACCAAGTATTTTTTACCACATGTTTTGAAGAAAATATGATGTTACACACACTTGAAATAGCTGGGAATAATATTTTACAGGGGCAGATGGTATAGGGCTGTCACTGTGTGCCTCGAGAGTCGTGTCTTTCCTCTAAGAAGAGAATGTCCTATCTGAAACAGAAAGATGCAAAATTAGGAAGGGTCCATCTCCAAAGATGTTCAGCATGTTGAGCAGATGAGTCAGCAGCTTCTCTGTTCAGACCTGGAAGATTGAGAGGGGGTCATGTCTATGAGCTCAAGTACATGTTTGAGTGGGAAAATAGATATAAAGGGGATCTTGAAAAAAACAGCTGATAGGGAGAACCAGAGAAATGTGTCTACAGATCAGCCTGGCTTTTTGCAGTAAACAATATAAATAGATACTTGACCAGGACAACAAGCTGCTTTAAGTGGGAAGAGATGAAGGAAAAGAAAAAACACAGCCTTGTTGATTAGAAAGTTCCATTGCATTTAGCAAAGGCCTGAAGGAACTATGGGATGAGGAAAACTTGTTTTGGGGAAGGTTGCCAATTGAGCTGTGATGTTATTGTAAAAAAACCTTGTTTTGGTTCTTGCGCAAGTCTTGGGAGGCAGTTTTTTAAAATTCCAGGGAAAAGAGAAACCAAAGCAGCAAGATCAAGTGGAATCTCTTTTCTGTCTTCTTTTGTGAGCAATAACAGCTCAAATTACAAATGAAGATTATTTGTGTTCAGGATTCAGCATGCTACCTTTTCATTTCCAGTGCACATCTTTGAACCATCTAAGTAGTTCTACAGCAAAAACAGGAAAGATGAATGATGACATTACCCAGTGAAACAAATTAAGGCAAAAAAATCCAAAGACAACCAAAAAGTCCTGTTTGGAAGGAAACTCAAAACTGAGAATTTCCCCCCTTTTTTAAATATACTATAAAGAGCATAATCAGCACACTTACCAGTTTTTTTCCTTTGGGACACAACTGCAAACCACATAATGGAAAAAGACATGCAAAACAAGTTGGCCAGAAGAATGGAGCAAATGCCTGGCTCATATGGAAATACCTCAGCCCTGTTGCTGATCTCAGGCCCTCTGCTTCTTCTGAAGTAAAAGCTCCAGCAGCACTGCACACCCACGGATTGGATCAGCCATTGGCTCATGAGTGACAGAGCAAAAATTTGACTTCCTATAGAACACAGGACATTGCCTAGCCATCTGCAGAGCCTCCTGGGCACAGGGTGTGAGGAGATCAGAGGAATAATCCTGGTCCTTGTGACAAGTTGCTTTGGGGTACTACCAACACCATCAACAAAGCCTTTGGTTTCCTGGAAACAAATGCTTTTCTTTTAGGCAAGTTTCTCCCTCACTTCTAGATTTCACACCCACCTCTATTCTGTGAAAGATAAGTTCATTAAAAAGTCGTGATCACGCCACACCCATCTCCTCTCTAATGTGAGCAATCCTGGCTTTCCAGGCTTTCCTCTTGAGGAAGCTGATCCCTTTGTCCTTTTTGGTTGCCCTTTTCTAACCCGCTGTATTCTTGGGATGCAGAGACCAGAACCACACACACTACCCCAGATGTGGGTGCACCACACTGGAAGAGCCTCCCTGAGGATGTCCACCATTTTCCTGGCTTTCTGACTGCCACGGCACACTGACCTGAGTTTTTAAGAGAATAGTCCATGGTGACTCCAACAGCATTTTCTTGAGTGATGGCTGCCAGTTGTGAGTTCAGAACCATGTAAACATGATTCAGATTATTCTGCAGATTATTCTACCCAAGACATCACCTTGGTGAACGCTGAAGCTCATGTGCCACCCTTCTGCCTCCTCCCTTGGCTTTTTTAAGTACTTCTAGAGTTCTTCACCTACAGCTCAGCACTTCACCAGACAAATGAGCTTGCCATTGACTGCAAACCACACACACATCCTTACTCCAGGCTGCTGGTGAGGATGTTGAGTAGTACCAGAGTGATTTCTAGGGCTGCTGTTGCTGCTGCTTCTCCATCCTAAAAAAAGTCACATTTGAGCCCTTACCTTTCTGTTCCATTTCCAAAGCACAAAAGGACCTTTCATCCAGTCCATGATGACTTAGTATCTTCATAGCCTTTGTTGACAAACAGCCAAAAGCTACCTGAAAATCTAAATACAATATGTCCAGTATGTCTACATTCTTGTTACCACCCCTATGGACTTCCAGCAGACTGGTTGCAAGGTTGTCCCTTACAGAAATCGTGTTGACTGCTTCCCTTGACATCACACTTCCCTGTGTGTACGTGGTCTTTTGGCTCTGCTGTTGTAGGCAGGATGGAAGTCAAACTCTCGGGCCTGTTGTTTTCCAAGACCCCTCTAGCTGGGGGGCTGCAGTGGCAGCTCTGCCCTCCTTCTCCAGCACAGAGGCCACTTGTAATGGCAGTTTACACACCTTGGGCCACCAGTTCTGCAGCTTCACATGTGAACTATTCTGTCAATGGTGCCTGGTCCTACTGGTTTACTGACCTCCAGCTTATCTGTTTGGTCTATTACTTCCAGGGAATTCAATTCAGGTTGCACTAACTCCTCTGAAGAGTGGCTATCAAGAATATGCTGGGTTTGGGGCCCTCTCATGTCTTCACCAGAAAAGACTGGAACATTAAACCCAGTGAGCATTTCTGCTGTTTTCTTGTCTTCCTCAAGTGGCCTTTTACATATTTGTCCTCAAACTAGTTGGCTTCCTGCCTTTGCTATATAAAGAACTATTTACTATCAGTCTTTGCAAGGCTCAACTCACATTATTTTTTAGCCCTTTTAATTTCTGGTATATGGTTGACTTGCCTTATTTTACGGGCTTTCCTGTTCTCCTAATTTGGGTAAGCTTCCCATTTTTAAAACATTAACTTACTGCTTGTGATAGCATCCTTAATGTACCTCTTGAGCTGTTTTTGGATCACATTGTTTTCTTTTCAAATTGTGTCAACATTTTCACCTGAGATTTTAATACAGTATTTTTTTATCAGCATCCAGGCTGCCTGTTCCCTTCTGGCTTTTGACCTCTCTGTTTAAGACTTGCTTCCTTTCTTTCCTTTTTTTTTTCTTTTTCTTTTTTGTTTTTTTTTTAATCTCATTTTGATAAACCTCTCTTGAAAATGAATATCCATGTGCTGAATCTGCTTGGGTTGTTCTCTCCCTGAAACACTGCCCTGACTGTACTGTGACTACTGACACAGAATTGCTCTCCCAGTAAAATCTGAAGTAGGTTCTGTGTGCCACCCAACACCAACTCCAGAATAACATCTTTTTGTGGGTTCTATGCCTAGGTTTGGTTTGTTTTCTTTTTTAAACAATCTTTTATTTGTGTTTGTGCATCTCATGTTGATAAAGATTCAAATGTGGATCATCCTAGAAACTGCCTTACACATGTAGCTTTAATCTCACTTAACAGTTCACAGAATCACAGAATCAAACTTAGTTGAGGTTGGAAGATACTTCATCAACCCACCCCCGCTCAGAGGAGGATCAGGCACAGCAGGTTGCTCAGGGCTGTGTTCAGTTGTGTTTTGGGTATCTCTAAGGATGGAGGTTTCACAATCCCTCTAGCAAAATGTTCCACTGTTAGACCACGTTCACAGTGAGAGATTTTTTTCTTACATTTAAATGGAATTTCCTGTATTTTGGTTTCTGCTCATTATCTCTCATTCTTTCTTCAAATATATTTGAGAAACCCCCTTTAAGTAATTGCAGTGACAGAGTTCTGAGAGATCTCAGCACAGCCTGGCCAGGTTTTTAATTCATGACTGTCCTTTTCTTTGTTAGGATCCATGTAAACATCCCCTCTGTTTAGTACACATGAGACTACATTTGGACTACTGTGCCCAGTCTGGGGCTCCTAGTAGAACACTGACAAACTGGAGAGAGTCCAGTAGAGGGTCACCAAGATAGTCGTGGTGATGCAGCCCTCACTGTGGGAGCAGGGACTGAGAAAACTGGATTTGTGTAACCTGGAGAAGATTGAGGGAAGGTCTTTATGCTGCATACATCTTCCTTATGGGGAGTTACAGGAAAGACTGAGTTACATGCTTCTTGGATGTGCATAGAAAAAGGAGAGAAATTCCAGCTGGCCATATGGAAAAAAAATTCATGGGAGTACTTAACCAGGGGAACAGGTTGCTCAGACAGGTGGTGGGATCTCCATACTTAGAGACACTCAACACCTGGCTGAACTAGGCCCTGAGAAACATGAAGTAACTTAAAAATTAGTTTTGCTTTGAGCAGTAATTCTTCCTCCACCCTTGTTTTTGGCATACCTTTTCCTTAAAGCTCACCTATAACTTATGGCAAGATAATTGCCTTCTCTGGGCATAAGCATTTGTGAATGCCAGGCTTCATTCCCAGTCAGAGCAGAGAGCACAGTTAATGACACAGCTCTCTGGTAACAGAACACATTTGGCATCTCCCACTGCCTCACAGTACTTGGAAGCATAAAGCTGAGTGCCCTCCAGGGCAGTGAGGGCAAGTCCAAGATGAGTAACTCTTCCACTACAAGGCAAGATGGAAAAAGAACAGTCATGAAAACATTGCTCCTTTGCAGGCAAACTTATCCCTGCTTTTCCATCCTTTCATGTAATCCACCCACCACAGAAAGTTGCTAACTAGGACTCGGAAAGTAAAATGTGCATTAAATGAATGGGTTTGGCAAAGGGAACATCTGTTTATGAGTAACTTCTTGTTCTCTACATATGATAATGGTTATGGATTAGTGTGCAGAATACTGGACTTGTTTACAGTTCTTAGGAGCTGTATGTTTTGAATCATTAACAAGGAGCGCTTTCAAATGCAGAATTTCTCATCAACACAAGCGTTGCTGCTTTTCCTCTCCCTCAATAGGTGCAATTCAATTTGCAAATTAAATATCAATGAGAGTCACTTAATGTCACTCTTTCAGCAGCCACAGAGATCAACATTTTTATTGTCACAGTCTGTTCTATTTAGTATATTGATATTCATGACAGTTACCCAGCAAAAATAGAACCATTTTCACATGGTCTCTGAAAGATATTTCAGTTTTAATCTGACATGACACCAAAGAAAGCAGGAAATATATACTGGGGCGGGGGGGAGTGGGGGGAATGTGTCTGCTTGTTTAAAATAAACCTGGGAAACAGAGAATCTAAAGCAAAATTATCTCTAGTTCAGACTATATTTATTTGCACTTCTTTCTCCTTACAGAAGGGTAATCCCTTCTAAGGGAGACGAGCTAACCACAAGATTAATGAGGAGGACTCTGCATCTAGTGCTCTTCTTTAAAGAGTTTTCCATGATCTGACTCTCACCTTTTCAGCTCACATGCTTCCTTCTCCTCTTGCTTTTCACTCTACTCTTTAGGCAGCTCATTCTCTTGTGGAGATACTGCAATAAAATAACTTTTTAGTAGAAGTACATCTATGTAAATCCCAGCTAGTTGTTAGGCTGACTTAAGCTCCAGCCTGTGTAAAACACAGGTTTGTAGGGCTGCGGATTTGCTGAGCTCCCTGCAGACAGCACATGGCTTTTGCTTGTTTCTCCCTGTCATTTTCATGTGGTATTGCCTCTGCCTTGATGCTTATTTTCTCTAGATTGCAATGTGAGCCTCCCAAATGCCGCCACTAGTGTGTGACTGGGAGGTCTGCATTCCAGTTCCCCACATGAGCTGGGAGCAGAGAATAGTCCATGACATATTCCAGTAAGAATGCCTTTTTTAAAAGAGCTTTTTGGCAGCACTCCAAACACAGCAAGTGCGGGATGAGGATCTGATTTCACCTCTAATACAAGAAATATTCATGTGAAAACTTCTCTTCCACGGAAGAGATTGCAACAACAGTTAAAAGTTGTAATTAGTTTCCCCGCATTATCTGATTTTGATGAGCATGCACCACACCCTCCACAACCACACTCACGCCCTCTCATAGCTGAACTAATCTGAATGGAATCAGTTGTGTGTTTTTTCCTGCATCAGAAGAGATACTCAAAATTACTTGGGGATGGCTGGGCAAGTTTATCAGACAAGACGACAAGAAAAAAGTATTAAATCATAAGAAAATTCACATGACTGTATTTTGGACTTTTTATTACTATTTTGCCCATTTCAGAATCTGAGGAAGACTCTAGCTAGCATGTGCAGTGGTGTCTGAGCAAGCAAGCCCGGGACCAATGCCCAGACCATCTTTAAATCAGCTACCCCCGAAAGAACATTTTTTGTAAAACAACTAACCCATTCTCTACTCAGCAGTTTTCAAGAAAGACCTACCAAAAATAAGCCTAGGGAATAGTATTCACCTCTACTAGCTACTAAAAATCAGCAGATCGGCAGAGACATTTGCTTCATGTCATCCTGCAATGTTTCACACATCCTTCACTTGCTAATCCCTCACAGTCTCAGTACTTCCTATCTTGCTGTATACCACCTCTCCCCTTACCACACTCTCTGTGGTCCATGGGTGTATTACCTTAGTCTATTAAAATTATTGCATGAAAAATAAACTGATCTCAAAGCAATTATTCCTAACCAGTACCATGAAAATTGCTGCTTGTCTCAGACCTATAATACAAGCTCAGATTCCCAAGGTTTTATGCATAGTTTTTGAGTGCATAGATAGGTTGGTCTCCTGTTAAATTACACCTACAGTCCTGTCCTCATTTATGTCCTTAGACCTTCAGAGCTATTATGATGATATGATATGTAATGTCAGGGGCTGGACACAGACACTTCCCATTATTACAGGAAGGCTTAGGCTCCCTTATGGAACCAAATCACTCAAACAACAAAGATTTTGACTCACAACAAAGGCAGAGTGGCTCCTTTGCTATCTCTGGTGGTTTGTGTGAATGTTAAAGACATGCAGACACAGCAGAGAAAAAAAATGTTAGCAACTATATGCGGACAAACATAGAAGTCTTCATAGCAGGAAAAATCCCCCACCCTTGTAGAGACTTCTGGCTGAAAGATAATGTCTTTGTTCCCAGCTCCAAGATGCTGTCACTCCTATTTGATTTCTTCAGCTCTAAAAGAAACAGACTTCTGCACATGCTTTGTAAATGAAAGGGATTGCACTGAAAAAATGTTTACTGTTATCTTTTTCTTCTTAACAAAAAGTGCCTGTGGGGTCCCTCCCTTCAATCAACAGCTTGTCAGAAAGCATCAATAGTTATACTGAAGGCATTTGATGTGTTACCTTCATCCCTATTAGCTATTATTGATCCAGAGGAAGGAAAACTAAGTTGCACTGGATGGATGCTGGAGTCCCTGAGCACAGACTATATTGGAACTGATCAGATATTTGAGCTTTGATAACTTTGTTCATAAATGTTCCAACACACTGTTAAAGAGAGGATACAGCCTGTGGCAGATATGGGCCTGAGAGTTCCTCTTGAAAAGATAAAATCTACCATCTCTTCTAGGGAGATTGCACAGTAAGGAAAATTACAAACTTGAAAACATTCCAACTCATCTTCCAAAAACAAAACCACATATCAAAATGTTGTAATCTACTCGTTTTTATATGTAAAAGTGCAAGTATTTTTAAAAGCTCAAGATTATTTCCATCCATAAGCTCTAGAAAAGTAGACCATCCATCTGGGTCTCAAATTGTTATATAGGTATATCTACTTACAGGTACAAAATGTGTAAGAATATAATAGGGTGTTTTTCAAGTGTGAAACTTCCAAAGTTAAACATCTTTAATAAACCAGCTTCTCCAATGATGAACACTGGATAGTCTAAAACCACAATTAAGAACCCCAAGTATCTTGAACTCTGCCTTACTCCTCACTGTATCACACTGATTTTTTCCTCCTGTGAAGACCTCGGGATAACAGAGATGTGAAAAGAGGCCATGGGGGACAACTGTGTGACATCAGCTCCTGATGACAATTACCACAGTGGCAGAGCTGACTGTGGAAATGTAAGGTGCCATGGCAGCTGGGTGCCTGACCCTTTCCCCTGTCTCTGAGCTGTAAAAAACTCCTTTACTTAATTCTGGGGATCAGACTTCTTAGGTCTGTTGTCACTGGTCGTATTACCATGACATATAACTATTTATTAAGGCTAATAGTCTAACAGCTAACACCCCCCCGCCAATTTATGCATAACCTCTCACACACAATGTCTTTCTAAACATGAAGATTTATTAACAGAAAACGAAAAAGTTAAAATATCAGGGTGATGGAAAAAACCTGAAACCCCTTTGACTCAGTCACCCCTCTGAACGCATCAGGCAGCACATTTTCTACCACCAGCCATAGCAGGCAGATCTGGGCAGGCTTCTTTTGTGACCATGAACTGTACTCTGAGAGTATAAACACAAGATAAGAACCTCTCCAAACCCGGAGGGCCGCAGCACTGCCTGATGTGGCATCTTTCACTTCCAGCAAGCAGTGGAGAGCAGGGGGGTAAAGGATGGGAGCCCTCTGGGAAGCAGGACTGTGCAGCTGGGACAGGGGCCTGTGTTGAACTTTTGAAGAGAAAAGGCTTTCCTGTACATGAAGAGCATTTTAAAAGCTTCCTCTCATGGCCTGAGAGTTCACAGGCTTGGTAGACAGACTTTACTAAACCTATTTAAAAACTCTGCTTACCTGATTTGAACACCATGGCCCCGTTGAGTAAAGTGACATTTTTCTCTGGAGATATATCCTGGCTAGGATGTGGTAAAGCATTTTTTGAGAAAAACTTTGTTAGCAGTCTAGCAGGGACATCCTCCCCTTCCACACCCCCAAAAAGGGGGGGGGGGGGGGGAGGGAGTGGGGGCGGCACTGGGCCAGTGCAAATGGCTGGGGCAGGAAATGAAGAACCAAGAAGAGGAGTGGGATACAGGGATCCAAGTAAGGATCCAGGATCAATATTTGAGCAGAACCAGAATCAAGCCAGCAAATATGTTGTAACGAAAGACTCCCTGGAATTCCCAGGGTGTCTGTGGGAAGCCAAGTCCTCTTAGGTTCCCTGGGAACTCCCAAATGTGCCTGTGGTGTTCAAAAGCAGCTTTAAGCATCCTTGGGCCTCACCCAAGTACAAGCCAGTTACAAGTCAGGATGGTCAATTTTTGACCATCAAATCCATGAAGCATAATCTTCCCTGTATTCACCAACCAATTTGGGAACTGGATATAAAAGAGTCTTTGTACCATTCAAGACAACGTAGTTCAACTCTGATAGCTAACACACAGACGGCAGCATGGCTTTTGCTGCTCCACATGCTCTCCCCAAATGCCCTGTAGCTACCAACAGCATAAAAATAAATTCCTCCTGCTTCCCATTTTGCTATCACCATTTTCCACAGTACAAGCATGCCCACATCTGGATGGCTGGGGATAAGTATTATTCTATTGCAGTAGTGAAAAGGGGCCAGGAACTTGTTGTGGTAGGCACTGGTTACCCAGGCAGAGGCAATGCCCACTTGGAAGAACTCAAGACTGCAACGAAAGATGAAAATGGAAAGATGAAATATTGAATGTTCATCTGAATGCAGTCTGGATTCTTCTGAAGGAGAATGATCAGGGCCAGTTTTTCCCCATGATCACCTCTTCAGACTTGGCTTACAGGATGATGTCTAGAATGCTGTCAGGCAAATGAGAGCGTTTTCCATCCATAATTAACCATCTCTGGCAAAAGAGGTGATGAAGAAGCAGGCAACAAAGATTTTATGTGATACTTAGGACAGATTTACACCTCTTTGTACTGTCCGAATGATGCAAGGAAGATAAAGGCCAGTATCACTGAAAGCATTTTAATCTTGTAGCTGATCATGAAGTCTGCTCCAAAACTGGTTACCACCACCCCTCTTGCCACACACGAAAGCATCACAGTCACAAGACACTGACAACCACATGAGCTCAAAGTCTGAAGTCTCATTCTTGCTTTTTTTTTCCTGTGGGAAGTCCCTGTTTAGATCAAATGCATCATTACTGTGGGAGACACAAAAGCAGAGCTTTATAATTTATGATTATAATCTGGTTTGGGACATACTTTACATTTCAGAGGTGTTAATCTCAAAATACTGGCCAACTTCTTTGTCTTCACAATATCCTTCTATTTCAGAAGTTACAGTGGTTGCAGTGTGGGGAAGTTCTTTCTTTACTTCTTGATTTAAAGTTGCTGGGTGGTCCTGCACTGAGGGGGCCATGTAGACCTGATCAAAAAATTCTAACTGAATTATTTTCCCTGTAAAAATGCCTCACTTACCCTTTCAGAGCTAGTTTTCCAGATAGAATATATGCTGTGCCAGGGAAAGAGGAGGGAGGCTAACACTTTCTGGCCTGAAGGTCAGGGCACCTTTTCTGGATGAAAGAGCTCGAGACTTAGTTACTATTTGATTACATCTAATCTTTTCTCATGTCCTTTTAGAGAAACAAAAAACAAAACAAAACTGTTAAAAGACCTTGGTGTTGACCTACTAAAATAATTTGAAAATTCTAAAATCTAATCTGTTCTTGTGGGATGGCATGAGCTTTTCATTTCACATCCCACTCAACCAGTAAGTTTCATAACGGAAGCAATATCTTTTAGTGGGATTGAACTTCCCCTCAGCAGCCCTTCCCTCTAGAATTGGGGTCATTTAGTTTGGAAGAGACCTTAGAAATCATCTTGTCCCTTCTCCCGTTAAACATTAGTCCAGCAAGATCAGATGGCCCAATACCTTGTAAGTCAAGTTTTGAATGTCTGGAAATGAGACAGCTTCTCTGAGCAGCCTGTTCTGGAAGGAAGTCCCTTCACGGTGAAAATTATCTCCCTAACAGCTGAATGAATTTCCCATGCTGCAGTTGCTGCCCATTGCCTTTTATCCTATCAGTGTGCACTACACAGAGGATTCTGACTCACCTTACTGAGATGGGGAGAGCAAAACCATCTCCCTTGGCTTTCTCTTCATGGGACTGGACAAAACCAGCTCTGACTGCTTCTCTTCAAACACCATGTGCTCCTGCCCCCTCACCGCCCTGGTGACTCTCTGCTGGTCTTGCTCCAGTTTGTCAGTGAACTTCTTGAACTGGGGAACTCCAGAGCAGACATAGTACCCCAGCTGTGTTATTCACAAGTGTGGAATACCAGAGAGGAATGACTACTCTTGACCTGCTGGCTATATTCCTGCTAACGCAGCCCAACATATGGTTGGTCTTTGCCAGCATACTACAGATCACAGAATATTCTGAGTTGGAAGGGACCCAGAGGGACCATCAAGTCCAGCTCTTAAATGAATGGCCCATTGTGCTAGTTTAAAAACAGTTAAGTTTTTAGTGGGCAGGAAGAGCTACTTGGAGCTTCTATGTCTGGCACAGAGCCAGTTGCTGAAGGCTCTGACGATGGGCAGGTTACTAGCCCACTTAGACAAGTTGGTAATGCCTCTGTAATGACATATTTAAGAAAGGAAAAACCGGGGGAAGCTCTCTTTCTTGCTCCACTCTGAGGGCTGGTGAGGGAGCCCTCAGGCCCCTTCCTGGACAGGGGCTGCTGGGCCCTTCCCGGCTTGGCAGCCAGGGCCATGCCACCGGGGGGGCCATCCCAGTACTCTGAGCAGCCACGTGGCAGAGACCATGTGGCCAGGACCAGCACCGGGAGCGCCCATGTGGCTGGGATGGCACTGCTGCTACCATCTCAGCATGGCTTGCAATGAACTTTACTTGCTTAGCTGCTTTTAACCACCCATGCTGCAGACAGAAGGGCAGGGGCAGCAGTAACGTTTTCCTTTTCAGCGCCCCACATGAAGAGAGGCGTTGAGTGGAGCCAGCGGCCGGCACGGCCCATGCGGTGCCAGCGGAGACCACAGGGCCAGTGGCGAGGGGGATGGCAAGCAATTCCCCAATACAGAGCCCAGACAGGATCAACGTCTCAGCATTGTAGAACTCTATAAAAACTTTTCAAATGATAGAACTTGAGACCAAATGAAACTTGTGGACACCAATTCTCTCCCAAGTCAGAGACAAGGGAAAAGGGAAGACACATAAGGAGAACCAACATGGCAGCACTGAGGTCAGTGAAAAAAGGAGAGGAAGGAAGTGCTCCAAGCATCAGAGCTGAGATTCACCTACAAGCCCTGGTGAGGACTACAATACAACGAACTGTTTCCCTGTAATTCATGAGGTGCATGGGGGCTGCAGAGATCCACGCGCAGCCTGTGAAGAAGAGCACTCACACTGGAGCGTGTGGATGCTGCAAAGCTGTAATCTAGTGAGGAACTTGAATAGAGAGCGATGACCCTTGCTTTTAGAGATAGAGGAAGAGAGCCTTCGCTTTCAAACTAGAACGGCTCATCCTTAAAAGACTAAACCCCATGAGCTAAAATGACCCACGCTTGGCAGTTGTGGGAAGACTGCTTGGCCCGTGGGAGGGACTCACACTGCAGCAGGTTGGGGCGGGACTGCTGCTTGTGGAAGTTAAAACCACGCTAGAAAAGTTCACAGAGAACTATCTCCCGTGGGAAGGATCCCACGGCACAGCAGAAGAAACTCTTTTCCTTAAGCATACTGAAGAAAGATTTTTAAGAAGTAAAATACTGACCAAAACCCCATGTTTTGTTTCCTTGCGTGGTCAGTGGAAAGAGGGAGGGACTGGGAAAGAAAGGTGTTCTGAAGATTTGCTTTGGTTCTCATTACCCTTTTTACTTTTAATTCTGTTAATAATAAATCTTCTTTATACTGTTTAAGTTTTGAACCTGTTTTGCCTTAAAGTTTTTTTCTTTTTCTCAATAATCCTTATCTCAACTAATGAAAATGAAGTTTTAGTTTCCCCTCCTCTGCTTAGCTATAGCAGAGGAAAATGAGTGAGTAGTTTTTCGTGGATGCCTGGCACTTAGCCAGCTTCAAACCACGGCACCTATACAGGGATTGAACCCACAACCTTGATGTTATTAGCACCATGCTCTGACCAACTGAGCTAATCTCACATCCAGCTTGAGGCACGCAAGGACACCCAGGCCCCTTTCTATAAAGCTGCTTCCTAGAAAATTGGCCAGACTGAGATGTTGCACAAAGTTATTCCATCCCATGAACAGGACTTGGCATTTGCCTTTGCTGATTGTCATGACACTCCTGTCAGTCCATTCCTCCCACTGTCAGGGTCCCTGTAAATAGCAGCCTTGCCCTCCAGAATATCAACCACATCCCTGCAATTTGGTATTATCCAAAGGTTTCAGTTGTTAATACACACATTAAAAACTGTTGGCCCCAGTACCAGTCCCAGGGGAACACCACCAGTTGTAACCTGCCACCAGATGGATTTTGTACTGCTGATCCCAACCTTTTGAATCAGGCAGTCCAGTCAATTTTCTGTCCACCTTATTGTTACTTATACACTCCGTATCTGACCTTACAGAGACATAGTGAAGATTTTTGGGTGTCTAGAAGATGTTTTGGGAGCTGCAGATCATGTATGAAAAGAAAAGCACAATAAATTTGGATTAAAATATATTTGTTTCATTTTCTGAGTGCTTGACATTGCAAATTAACTGAGTTTTTGTTTATACAATTTTACTTATATTTATACCAAGTGGAAAGTGTTAATATGGGGCTCAAACCCTTTTAAATGCTGGGGGATGTGCATGTGGGTATGCTAATGTGTTGCTTTTTGTTTTGTTTTTGTTTTGGTATTTTTTTTCCGATAGATGCTTTGAGATCCTGTGGGTGAAAGATGCAGTGGGAACAACTGTGTGATTTTTCCTGATGAATCTCACTCACTGCAACTACAGTGACCAATACTATTAATGTTCTACTTTCCCACAAATCTTCTGCCTACAGTAATGGATTATGTGGTTATTCAGGTTTCTCTGTTTGCCTGTTGTTCCTCTCTGTACTACCTGTGGTTCATGAAGACAGTCCTCCCAGCTGCAGCAGTCACTACCTTCCCATGGCACTGGCAATGGCAGAAGCACATCTGACTTCAGGACCACCCCAATCTTTCCGTCTGTCCCTTCCTTTTCACATAAGACTAGGCCATCCTTGCAACAGCAAAAAATTAGTTTCACTTACAGTGCTGAGAAACTTTGAAGTCCATTTGAACAGATGCTGAATTTACTTCATAGCCAACACTAAATGGAACAGTGGGGAGGATGGAAAGATTGTATTTGAGAAGGGAAGGTTTTTTTGCAAAGAAACTGAAGAAAACTTATTAAGAAAGCTCAGGACTCTTTACTGCACCGAAAAGACAGACAGGGCTTTTGGAGACAACATTAGTTGTCTTCCACAGATAAAACATCCACTTCTGAAGAAGAGGTTTTTGTACTAGTGGACCAGCTGCAGGCACTTCTGGCAAGTTTGGATGGTGGAAAGCCCTGCATGTCACAACAGACACACATAAAAAAGCTTACTTGCTGAGTGGGTCACACAGTGGGGTGGGTGCAGCTTGAGCACTGTCACTGCCTGCCAGCACCAGGTCTCACTATCAGAGGAGCCATCCCAGAATCGTGTGCTTACAGCAGGCATTGGCTGGGAGATGGTCATCTCACTGAAATTTCTGGTTTGTGTCTGCTTAGACAATGAGAAGAGCTTAGTGACAGCTTTCCAACAACCAAAATTAAGGAACTATTCAAGGTCTTAGAAAGTGGGAAAAGGAAATAACACACAAGTTCACAAAAAAGCTATTTTGAGAAAAAGTCTCTGTCTTCCCACAGCAACTGCAACAGCTGGAGCTATTCATTAGCCTGCTAAGTTGCTTTGGATATCTGGATGAAGATATCTGAGGAAGCGAAACTTGACCAAAAATAGCAGGAAGCAGAGCCTAGAGAGACATGCTTTCTTGTTGAAAAGTTAAATTGGAAAGCACGAACACAAGGCAACAGTGAGAGAACAAACCCCACTGGACACATGCTGGGCACAGTGCTTTAGGCAGTACTGGAATGCACTCAGAGATGATGGAGATGTGGCTAGTCATAAGAGCTGATGTAGAATAAAAGCTTTGTAAAATTTGGCATTGCTGTAAGTTCAAATGGCTGTATCTCAGGGTGGAAAATTGTTTCTTGCTTTTTTCGTTGAGTTTTCAGCATACATTGGGACCCACAGACCCAGGAGAGCAATGGCTTACCATGCTCTTACTCTCTGAGGACTATCCTCATAGCAAGCCATGTATCTGATGGCTGGACAGCATGAGTGATGGTTACTATTTAATGCTAATGCAAATATTTTGGTGATATTTTAAAAATATAAATTAAAAAGTAATGGTATGCTTTAGAAGAAATCCCAAAGTTGATTGCAAATTAATGCCATAGGCACAAAACAGAATGAAGTAACTTTTGGGGAGGAAAATGACAATTTTCCTCCATTTTGCATAATGATGTATGCTCAAGCTTGTCAGAGAATGAGGAACACTAAGGTCAGCTTAAATGGTCTGTGTTTTTCATTCTGTTTAGCATGAAAAGTGACAACTCTGCTCAGGAGCACTGCTGCCTACAGAAAATATTTTGCTGACTTCTGCAGACTATGGCTCAAACTCTTGTAATGTCAGGTGGTATCTCCCCAGAAGTAATTTATTTCTTGAAGTAGCCTTGTAGATATAAAAAGCCTGTTATTGTTACCAAGCTTTGCCATCAGCAGTCTCAACTTAAGGGTACTGTGGTGATTAATACTTGGGGAATGTCTGAACAGGGTTTGCATGCTGTGGAGGAACAGGATGCTTGTGCCATGCCTAACAAAAATTGGTCTGGCTCTGAGCTGCAGAACACAAGGTTAGACATGAAAAAGAACATCGGTACTCTTGGAAAAATGGTGAATCATGTTCTATTGACAGAAAATGGTTATTTCAGGGCAAGAACTAGAAGATGTGGAGAAGCACACAGTCAGCGCTTAAGGGCAGATACAGCTTTCAGGTAAACACGTATTTACCTCAGTAACTCCATCAAGACAGAATCTACTTACTTCATATTTGCTTAATTAGTTTGGTAGAATTGGTCCCTGATTTTCCATGCTGCACTTTCTCTTTCTTTTTTTCACTGCTTGCTTTTTTGCATCCTTTCTCAGCACCAACTACCAGGCTTCCACTGGTTTAGTCCATTCTGTCCACACCCATATTTACACTCTTCTTCTACTTGCCCTGTTTTACTTGAACAGAACACAGTTATGAACATTATAAAGCTTCATACCCACCTGCGATATCTTTGTTCCCAAAGCAGCTATGATGGTCAAAAAAAAAAAAAAAAGAGGGGTGCCATTTCAAACAAATGACACAAAGAATTGGGGTGCTTGGTGTGGTTTCTGATGCTACTCATAGCCAGTGGGCTGAATCTGCTGCCCTTCAAGTCATCAATAGTCTTTCTGATAAATGACCGTTCTTGTCAGGGATCCAGTACCTGCAAGGACTCTGGAAATCTTTCACAATGGTAATCTTATGCACATCATCCTTTTTAGAACTACACTGCCTATGACTTACAAAGGCTGTGCTGTGCCGGGCTCCGTCCTTCATCGTTAGTGCAGGGAAAAAAAGATACTGGGTACATAAATTAAAAAAAAAAACCAACATAGAGTTTATTATTTCCATTTTTAATACCCAGGAAGCAATCATGGCAAGATGATATTGCTTTCTCACAAAAAGGCCTTTAGTTTAATATAAATGATGAATAAACATGGAAAGTAAAGACAAAGCTACTGAAAACTCATGAGGCAGGGTGCCATTCCAATGCAGTGAGTGAACTACAGAACTGAATCCTAATTTTATTTTAAAAAGAGTTATACCCCATTATTTCCAGTGAGAGAGTAGTTTTCCTTGCCAGAATCGCATAGACTTTTATTTGGTGTAAGTCACTCTCTACATTGAAAGACAATTCTAGTCTCATTCATTTAGCCTTTCTGTTTTCTACTTGGCTGAGAAGTCTAACCAATTCTCCCTTACCTATGGAGAGCTGGTTTTACCTTCATTTGCTTTCCAATATGCCATTCAGAATAATTTTCCTGCTTTCAGGACTTGGTCTTCAAAGCACCTCATCATTAAAACCCCAAGTTACCTATTTTCATCACCATCATTATTATTATTATTTTTCCCAATACACAGAAAATGCATTCAGAGTTTAAAGCTAAAGATGGTGCAAGCAGAGACTAAGCATCTTAATCAATATTTAATTTAGCTAGATTTGCTACTTAATTCTGAGTAGCCAAGTTCCATGCATTAATAATTGCACCTCTTGGTTTTGCAGGAAATCTTTACCAACACAAGCATTGCTGCAAGGACTGAGAGAACAAGTTAGAAGCTCACACTTTGTACTTATTATAGCTATTTATCTTATATCTATTATATATCTATTTATCTATCCTTAGGAAAGGATTAAGATAACTTGGCTGTAAAACTACCTCTTCCAAGCTTAAGCTTATTTTGATGTCACAGAGAGCTGGATAGACCTAAACTGAAAGACCTTTCAGAAAGCCTCAGCTTTCTGCACAGTGATTGACTCTGTCATCTACACTCACAAAAGCCGGCAAGCATCTTGTTACAATGCAGATTCTGCAACACGCATATCAGACAACGAGGCCCGTGGAAAAGAAATATCTATGAATTGATTCTTGATAGATGTTTCAGAGATGTTTATTTCTCCAGCCGCATGGCCGGGTTCTGCCGAGGAACTGCTCAATCACGGGACCCGAGGGCCCTTGTCCACAGGGGAACACAAACCAACCACTGGGGAACGAGGCTGACCAGGGGCAGGGAAACCCCGTGCCTCCCCCCCGGGGCCCCTCTCCCAGGACCACATGGCAGGGGGAGGGCCCCAACATTTCACCCGTTTATTTTTAACAAAAAGAGATTTGAAACTTAACATTGAAAACAACTGGATAAACATGAGATAACAGGGACAGTTTCAAAACAAAATAAGCCACCCTCCTGAGTCTTTAGATGTCCAAACAGATTCTCTGGAACATCTTAAGGCTGACAGAAGGGAGACAGGACTCTCCGGGCATGCTTTGTGGGGAAACTGAGGCAGGAGAGGGTTTCTTCCATTTGTACCTGTTGGAACACTAAACAAAAATAGTTAATTTCTTCCCTCCCCCTCTTCATCCCCCCCTTGGCATCGGAGAGGAGTTGTAGGGAAAGGGAATTGTATAGGGAAGCCATGGGGTGAAAAACAGATTAGGAATAAACTGGGAATGGGGTACACTTAGGAAAGGGTTCATATTGGGTATAGGGTGAAAGGGGAAAGTAGGTTATGGGTAGGGAAGTTGCTGGGATGGATATTGTTTATAATTTTGTGCAGAATGGCTGCCTTTGACTGGAATACCCCCAGGCCCAGTAACATTTGCTGCTTGTAAACCCTTCTTTCCTTGCACTATTTTGAATAGCTCTCCATCTCCCAAGCTTGGGATGCATTTTTCAGGGTTATTCTTTTTAATAGCAGTTCTATGAACAAATGTGTCTTCTTGGTTGTCACATCTCGTTATGAATCCATAATTTTGTTTAACATTATACCATTTTACTATTCCTAAAACCTTAGCTATGGTGATTTTTTCCTTTTTCCGAGTGGCTGCTGTTTTCTGTCTCACTGCGTTTTTATTTTCTCTTTCATTTTCGCTCGCTCCCGTGTTGAAACTGCCAGGGTTGTCAGTGCTGCCGGGGCTGTCGGGGCTGCTCGTGCCTGCGCACTCTTCCCGGGGTCGCATTCGGGGCTGTGTGGGCCGGGCCGGGCTGCGCCGCTCAGCTCCCCACGCGCTGCCGCTTCTGCTCTCAGCTGCGCTGCCACTGCCTGGCGCTGCACCCACGTCTCGGCCGGGCCCCCGAGCGGCAGCCCCCCGTGCCCTGCTCCAGCGCGTTTCAGCTGGGCGCGGCTCCGCTCCACCGCCGCCAGCTGCCGCCCGCGCACCGCCCCTCTCGGTCGGGCGTTCACGGGGCTCGCTCCACCACGCGCTGTGCGGGGCCGGGTGGGCACCGCCGGGTCACGCCACTCCTGCCACGCCTCGCTCTGCTGCCGACACTGCAGCTCGCACCGCTCCACCCGCACGCAGGAACTGCCTCGCTGCTGCTCGGAGAGCGCTCGGTCCACGTGGCCTGGGCCGCACAGACTCTGAGGCACGCTTCCCTTCGCCGAGACACAGCTGACATTGCTCAACAGTCTCGGTAATTAAATAATATTCACGAAAATATTCTTCCATTGGCATATATTTTGACTCAGAAATCAACTGTGTCCAAATGGTCTTCCAAAAGTCTTTGGTAAGAATTAAATCCCAAGAAATGTAGAAAAAGTTCTTAAACAACCAGGAAAGGAAATGTTTCAGTTCCTTTTGAGCTTGAATTAAGCTAAAGTTTACAACTTGTTCAAGAATCTTTTCAAGTTTAAGATAAATGTCCGTATGTGGCTCGGAGAGCCAAGAGTCTTCCCACAGTTCCTCCATAATTTAGAGATGGAACAGCAAAACAAAACAAGAAGAGGAATCCAGAGTTTACTCACAAATCAGTCGCTGTCCTTAGGGATCACGGATCGTTCTGCCTGCATTATCAACCATTTGTTACAGCAGGGAAACTGCAACACGATGTATCAGACAACGAGGCCGGTGGAAAGAAATATCTATGGACCGATTCTTGGTAGATGTTTCAGAGATGTTTATTTCTCCAGCCGCATGGCCAGAGCTCTGCCGAGGAACTGCTCAATCACGGGACCTGAGGGTCCTTGCCCGTGCAGGGGAACACAAAACAACCACTGGGGAACGAGGCTGACCAGGGGCTAGGGAAACCCTAGGCCCCTCTCCCAGGACCCCACGGCAGGAGGGAAGGGACCCCGACAGCATCTCATCTTAGAGCTGGTTCATTAAAAAAACACAACAAAACAACAACCCAGCTGTGGCAGAATAAAAGGAGTGTGCCTTCACCTGGAGAGTACAGCAGGGTGACTTGGGGATACAGAGACTAAAATCTGCCCAGCCTGGTGATTTGTAATAGCTAAGATAGTTGTTTGTTTACAAATTATAACAACTCCTTGAAGAGTATTTGGCAATATAAAACAGTTCATCTTGTCTTTAGAAATTAATCTTGTGTTTAGAAGAGGAATCTACACTTTACACAGGGTTTTAATGATGCTTAGAGTCTGTCAGTTGCAGCATTCAAGCAATGTCACCTGGCTTATCCATCTCTTCCCCCATTCCCAGAGTAACTGTCAATCAATATTCCCACCCTTTTGTGTTTCTATCATAAACTATAATCAGATATTTACATATCACTGAACTGCTAAGACAAAGTCCACTGCATAGCTGCTTGTCCTAAGTTAGCTGCCCTGCTGAGGCATACCAGTATTTCTGTGAATGGATGAGCTGCCCGTATCCAAAAATTTTTTTCTGAGCTTTGAATGGTTGGAAACTTGCCTGCAATTCTCACAGCTGGAAAGAGACATTATTGGTTTTTAGACAACTTTGTCAGTCTCTACTGGGTATCTCTATGTACAATGAGCTTCAAGACAATAAGATGGGCAATTCCACAGTGGAAAGCTGGAGCAATACCATTGCTTCAGTGGAATTATTCTGGATTTACAGTGCAGAAAGTCAGATTGGAATCTGAACAACTAATAATGGGTCAGTAAATCCTTTTCTCACCTTTTTTCTCCTCCCCAAGAAAGATAATGAAGCTAAAGAAAAAGAAACTAGACCAAAAATAAAGCGAAGTGGCTGTTGCACACAGTTAATGCTGCACCCAGTGTTCTCATGAAGAACAGGGAGTTTCCACATGGGAAATTCCCTTAAACTCTGTGTTTATTCTCATGGGAGATGAGCAAGCAGCCAAGTAAGAGAATGCAAAAGATTCAGCTGCTCCAAAGGAAGATAGACCTTAGATTGCAGAGGGAGAATCAGAATTGCTATTATTTTTAAATTTAACAATCACTGTAAGCAACAGACCTCTTAGTGGTCAATGTGGCCAACACAGGCTTCAACATGAACATCTAAGGAGAGGGGTTCACACTTGATCTTGCCTCAACCTAGTGCAATAAAATATATGGTAAAGGACTTTCTCAAGTACAACACAACAGAAAATAGAAACAACACAGCTTACGCATGAGGTCTAAGACTGCTTAACTCATACGTCTTGCAGCGCTAAGAATATTTTTTAGTCTTGCTGTTTCCTACCAGACAAGTGTCTGATGTTGCACCAAGAGCCTCCCCAAAGTTAGGGTGACACTTCAAGGCAGCTTTTCACAATGCTGCACCCTGAACAGTGGTGTTTTTTTCCCCACAGTCCAACACTGTGCACAGGGGTGGTGAAAACAATGAGTTTCACAGTCAAAATAAAGCCTTACAAGCCTCTATCAGTACCTTGAGTTCCCTTTACTCTTCCTCCCTCCTGTCTCTCAGTGGATTCTTGATTGCGTTTAATTTTCTTTTTCCCTTGAAATTTCCCAAGCTTCTTCCTTCTGGATACCAGCTGGATACCAAGTTGGGCTCCAGCTCTGAGAACAGACTGCTCGTTTCCTCTAATGCTGTGAGGAGTTTTGGCCCTGACGTCTATTGCACAGGACCAGGTGCTGCCAAGGGCTGCAGGAGAACTGAATAAGACCTTTAAGATACGATCCTGTGTGACTGCCTGGACTGGAAACGCAGTGAGCAGAATGGATGGGACTTGGAAGTGCTACAGGAAATAAAACAGCTCCTTTTTACAAACTCAACTGTGGGACTGGAGCAGTCTGAGCAAAGTAGCTCCACAGCTAGTCCAAGACATGGCTGGAGAGCACTTCCCAGCTTCTTGCATTCAAACATGCAGTGTCTGGCCTGACTTCTGAGACTGAATGCTAGATTTAGGATCTGGCCATCAAGTGCTGTCATTAAATGATGTGCTAAGAATGGAGAAATGTCACTGAAGACCTTCCAAAGCTCTGATCCATAGCTCATACATCCTCTTGTTGCCAAACTTGTTTCCAGAATGAAAACTGATCCCCTGCTCAACAGGGAAATGTGAGACCCCCCCTACATTCATCAGAAAGAAGAAAGGGAAGTGTCTTGTTCACAATCCTTCCTACTCTGCTTACACCGAACCTCAGTCAGAGGCAGTGACACAGGGAATGAATTTCTTAGAAACTAAGAAATGGCAAACACTTGGTTTGGCTTCTCTGTTTTAATCTTGTTTCATTTCCATTATGTCTAGCTGAAAACAGGTAGGTCTTCCATCCTTGGCCATGATACTGGATCTAAATCTTCTCTGGACATCAATTACTTTTGCCCACAGCCACTGAAATCAATGGGACTTCACACACAGCAGAAGTCTCAGCTGGAGAGTGATGATGTAAGATCAGAGCTTTTGTCTGCAATTCATGCATGCCTAAGAGTGCTAAAGAAATAATGATTAACAATGAGATTATTAATTGACGTATCAAGGAATTTATGTTCTTTTGTCATGAATATATTGGGTAAAGTGAATATAATTATGTTGAGTAAAAAACCCTACAGGCTATCAGTACCAGTATTAATTTTAAAAACTGTTTATGCATGTTAATGACAACATCGCTCAAATATTGTAAGTTATTCTGATTTTACTGGCAGAGAAGCAGAGGTTAAGTAAGTTTTTTAAGGCCACACAGCAAGTAAGTCCTTGGATTTATAACTCCCAAATCTGCCTTCTGCTCGGTCCAGCAGGTCATGCTGATTAACTGTGGAATGCATATTTCCAAAAAACTCTTAAGGGACAAGAGGAATCAGAAGGAACAAAAGGTACAAAAAAAAGTAAGCATTAATTCTAAAAAAAAAAAAAAAAAGTTTTCCACCGTTTAAAAAACACAAGTCAACTTCTGTTCAAGGTGTCATACCTCATCAGTGCGTTAGCCAGGAACAGAAGCACTAGAAGAACATGAGGGAAATTGTCCTGACAGCGTTTTTAACAAAACTAAAATAAACACAACAGCTTTATGTCACGAGATTTCCAGTACAAAGGAAATCTAATATGTGTCTGAGATTTCAAATGAAGTTTATGGAGGTTTATCCCAATGTAGCTGAAAAGTTCAGAGAAGCCAGAACTGTTCCCTTCCATGTGGATATTGGCAGCCAGGAGACCGTAAGAAACAAGCAGTGATACTGTTATTTCAGCTTCTTGAAGACTATTTCTATGCTACTGCTCTATATTATATAAGTCTGCTCCTCAGAGTTGGACCTATCTGTCCGTACTGGAATACGTATAAAAACCCAAACCTGTTTTAAGCAAATTAAGAATTTAAATATTAATTTAGTTGTTTTAAAGATGAACCATTTTCAGAAAACCAAGAAAATTAAATGGAACTGACCCTGAAATTTCAAAGACCTTTTGTCAGACATTAACCAAGACAAGTGTGAAAGGAAGTGCTGATTACGTGACAATACTACAACCAGACCATCTGGAATCTGGAGCAGGAATAAAGAATTCATTTCCATTCCATCCAGAGTCTCCATCCATAAAAAGTTAATTTCCTTTTATAGGTAAACAAAGGGAGTTGCTCAACCTGACACAGCTACCTGAATAATCAGACAGGACTTGCAGAGGCCTTAATGCACACAGTGGTTTAAGCTGCAAACTGCCTTCTCCCTTTTCTGACTGCACCTCATTTACATTTACACACTTTATGACATGGGACAAATCCCAACCTATTGCTGGCAGATTAAAATTAAGTACCTGCAACAATCTTTCTCAAGTACTGAAAGAGAGGTTGGTACTGAGAGTCAAGTGACAAAGTATCAACAAAAACCCCCTTAGAGATTAAAGAACAATGGCCTTGTTTGAACTTGACTTTGGTTAAAGTCAAGCAGCTGGAAAAGCTCCTGATCCCATACTCACATGTAAAAAATAGATGGAGAAATCACATATTCTGATACTTAATTTAGAACCTGACATTCTAAACTTACTCTGTGGGTAGTTAAGTCAGAGCCAGACACTACTCCTACTATGCATTACTGTTTCAGAAACTGACTTCTGAGACCCGGTATATAGAAACATCTTAAATAATGTTGCAAATAAAATTCACATTAAGAATCTTACTAGTTTCAGCCAAGAGAAAGAACTCAAATTTTGCTAATATTTCTTGTTATAAAACTAGGAATATTTTGCTCACTTTGAGAGCTCTGGTAAAATTACACTTAGGTATCTGTAACTGGAAGAAGGAAAAGACTTCCCCCCAAACTCTTCTTTTTGCCAGGAGCATTGCAGCATGTCTGTGTCTGCCCAGTTTTCCTCAGAAACATCTGTAGTTTCTAAGGAAGTTACTAATCTCTCTGTGAATCTTTCTCCTTACTCTTTTTGATCCATTACTTTGAGCATTCTTTCTTCATGCGCCAAAAAGTCACACTGAAACTCAGATCATAACCTACCCAAACATAACCTACCCAAACCAGGGGAAGTTACTTAAATGAAATATTTTTATGAAGAAAATATGATCTGTGCTGTGCATGAGTGGCTCTCACACATGGTGTGTGGCCTCCAAGCTGGCCATGCAGAGAGCGCAGACTACACGGCACTGGCTCCACTTCCTCTCCTCCCCACGGTGGCACTGGGTGCAAATCCTTGTCTCTTCTCTGAAGTGACAGGGCACAGCCACAAATGCCATGGTATGTTCACAAAGCTGGGTAGCCATGCAGCTGGTTCTGCCAGCTCACAGACTCTGGGTGGTGACTGGGAACCACAGTGGTCTCAACTCTTGACATCTGGTTTGGCCTTGACAGGCTATGTCCTACACCACTTCCAGCAGAAGGGGAGCATCTGCAGTGCTGTGTGTCCACTCCAGAGGCTATTTCAGCATCCTCCATTTGTCTATTATGAAGCCATAGCCAAAAGAATGGTGGTAAACCTAGGCCATCCCTGTATGTTGATCTGTGCTGCTGCTGTGCACTACGAATGTCCAGAGACTACAACAAACACCCTGTTCCATGAAGCAGAGAGTGGTCTCCTTCCAGTCCCACTATCCAGTCTCACAAGTAGTGCACAGACTCCTTACATCCACTCTGACCTAAACCAAGTTCAGCTTGTTCACAGGTCACATTTTGGACATTTTCTGTTGACAAGTGAAGTAATCCACACACTCAGTTTGATTTAATAAAAGTAACAGAAGAATTAACTACAGCACTAAAGAAGGGAAGTAAAACTGAAAACAAGGCTCACACAACAAGGTTAGCTTCTTGTATCTTTATTACAGGAAAGTCTAAATTAAAAAGATGATTACTACTGACAGCAGTGAACTAGTGAACTGGAGCCAACTGTTAACCCTCTCTTCAAGTATGGTCTCTTCCATCCCATAAAGGGCTGTCACTCTAGACAAAGCTAGGCAAATAAAGATACCTTGGAAATGACAATGGCTCAAGTAAGATGGGGGATAGTGTGCTATAAGCAATAAAGATGAAAAAATTGAAAGAACTTACAGGGAAGAAGTGTGTTTTATGAGCAGAATCCTCAGTGCATATGAAATGGGGTAAATCTCAAGCCAAAGTGAAGCATAACAGAGGCATGGAGTGGAGGACAGAAGATGAAATTACAAGAAGGGGCAGAATTAGGAAGAATGCAGTGGGAGTGAGAGTAAATTTCTGTTAGGGCTACCTCACACAGCTTCCCAGTATAAGCCCATGGGGTCAGAGGTATGCAAGCACTAGTGCCAGGGCATGGCAAGGAAGCACATTGAGATTGAAGTAGCAAGTGCCTGGGTGCTGGCAGGAGGTGAAGTCCGTGGCCTTGTACCCTTACATTAATTAAGATTTAAAAACTGACTTGCAGTTAAGATTACTTTCTTGGCTTAAAAATGCATATAAAGTATTCCTAATTGTTCCACTGGAGCACAGTTTGTTTCTTGGAAGAAGACACAAGTTTTCAAAATACACCTTTGAATTTCAGAACATACATAATGGCCTAAAGTTTCTGCAAAATTATTGTCCTTTGGGTAGAATGATTCAGAATGGCCAATACAAAATCCCCAGGGTCCTGGAAAGCCTGAAAATGCTGTGAATAGACACCTTTCCAGCTTTATTGCCACACCGTCTTTTAATTCTCCCAAGTGTTTGTTCCACTTCCACCTCCTTGGTTGTTCTAGAGGACAAAGTTAAGCCAAGGCCAATAGTTCCTCTAACCAGTGTTGAATTTCACGTGAAAAATGGGACAAAAACCCAAGTGTTTAACTAAACAAACTGTACTACACTAGCAAATGAGCTTCTCACTTTGCAAAACAGACAGCATAACTCTAAAAACCAAAGAGAGCTGACATTTTTAAACTGACAAATTGACTTACTATCAAAGTAATGGTGCTCCGTGGGGGAAGCACACCTCTGAGAGGTAGATGATGTTATCTACCCTTCTTCTATCACCAGGACCAAGAAAATATGTCACTAAGTCAGCACAACAAATAAAAACAGAACTGGTGGTATATTAAATACCAATCTGATGACAAATTACAAACACCAGAAATCCTTAAATCAGACTTATTTCAAACTGATCTCACTGGAGGTCTTTTTTGCTATTACTAAATACCCTTTTGGCATAGGAGTGCACAGAGTAAGGACACCTACGTGCTCATTATCTGTGTACACTTGCAGGCTGTAGTTCTAGTAAACATTAGATTAAAAAAAAAAAAAGTTCCTTGAACTTTGAAATAAAGAATAAAGCTTTGACTTCCATTATAATTAAAAACTTTGAGAACGGCCTTCAGTTCAAGCCCTATGTTCACCACTGGTGTTCACTGACTGACACAAGGGTTCAAATCAGTACCATAAATGAGAAAACCACCAGTTCTGTAAGGAAAACATCTGGCAGGATTGTGCAGTCCACATACAAGCTGTCATGACTCTCAATAGGATACTTCATTACCCTTCATGTCGTCTACAGAAACTGGTCTTGCCAGCTGAAACCTATTGATATCCACACACTTTATTTTTGTCTGAAAATATCTGTAGCCAAACAAACCAAGCCAGATGTTCAGCCTGCAATGAGACAACAATATGAGGATGAACATATGGCATTTCAATTCTTACATCCCAGCAAAAATTCACTCTATTACCTAGTTTTCAGTATGCACACTTCATTAAACCAGACAGCCTTTAAACATTACTACCTTTGCACCCCTGCAAGGCTATGTCAGCTTTTCTTTTAGAAAACTTACCTGCCAGAGTATTTCTTTGAAAAACCCCTCATACTAAGGAATTTGGCTTATTAAGGAATTCATATTCTACAGATCAAAACAAACTTACTGTGATTTTCTTCTTGCTTTGCATTAAGAGAATGTTATTTGTTCTTTTTTCTTTGGCAAAGGAAAATGAGATATTATTGCGTATACTTGATCCTTCATCTGGATTCCTGCCTTCTGATATTTAGATAAACATAATTTAATACACCAGAAATATTTAATGTTTTACAAAGAGCTTCTGTTCACATTTGGTAAAACTTCTTTTGCTAACCTATGTGCAGAGGGATCCTTGTACAAGAGGAACCAGTTTGGCTTCCACATGAGCAGCTGTTAATGTAGGCACACATTCAAACACGCAGTTGCCTGAAATAGCAGCGCTCTAGACGTTGAAATTCAAGAAGGGCCAGCTCAGGTTGCAGGGCTGCACGGCCACCCCTGTGAGATGGTGTAATCACAAGCCAGTGAAATCCTTCTCCTGCTAGGAAGCTATTACTGGTCACTCCTCGCACTGCTTGCAAGCGTTGGGACTGGCCTTTAAGCAGTGATTCATGAAGGTATCACACTGCTCTGCCTGCCGTGCTGCTGTCTTGGCTCACTGCAGTCACTTCCCTCCTAGTTTCTGTGAACCATACATAGCACACAACAAATTCTGTTCCAAATGTCTCTCTCCCTATTTTTTCCTTATCCAGAAGGTAGTTTAAAATCACAAATGGAAAGGATGTGTCACTTGAAGCCATGGTTGTGACTTGTTCACTTCATAAGATATTCCAATTTGTTGCTTTTTAGTTATGGGAATTTCCAGTAGATTCCCCGTTCCCTTGGCATTAATGAAGAACAACAGTTTTGTCTCATCATAGTCATTAGGAAATACTAGTTGCTCAATGCTTAGTTACAGGAGTGAATTACAAACTGTAAATGCCTACAGCAGAGACACATTTTTCAGGGTTCTGCACACGCAGACTGCTCAGCTGCAACATCAGAGCACCCATCCTGCTTTGCGTAAGAGCACAGACACACCACATCACTGTCAGTCGGGGACTTCTACTGTTCATCTCAGATTTCTCTGGCAGCATGACTCTGGGAACACTTCACTTCCCAGCAATAAATAGCAAAGAACTACCAATTAGTTGCATTTGTTTCCTAATACTGAGTGTTTTAAAAGTGTTCTCCCCTTGAAGCATTTGTCAGAGCAGTACAAAAAATGCCAGGTGACACAAAATTCAGCTGAAGTACTTAAATATGATTAAGATAACAGGCACATCATAATACTCTGTGAGTGCATGTCCAGAATTATCTCTGTTGTCACCATAAATGAATTTAATAATATTAATACAGATTCAGGATTCATGATTCAACAGTATTTCAGCAGTTAGAGAGTTCACAGAGAACTGCAGGTTATGAAACTGCAATGACATTTGAATTCTCCTAGAAAGCTCCAACACCACAGATGAAAAGTGCAGGAACAACTGGCAACGTTTTCTGTAACACTTTGAATCACTGAGGAAATTTTACAAAGTGTATCACAAGTAATCAGTCTACAATGATGAACATCAAAATGTAAAAAAAAAAAAGAACAACAAATGAAGGAAAAGCATTCTGACCTAATTCTCACATCATTGAAGACTTATTTTAACGACCAATTCCAATATGAATTTAATAAAGAGCTGACTTCAGAAACAGGAACAACTTCAGAAACCAGTTAATTTGTGTCAGCTAAGGAAACTATCTGTTCTGTTAAACGTCAACTTTAGGTAACATTTAAATATATGCTAGACATTTTTATAAATCCTGAATATGACACCAGACAGTATCACCCTTTTTTTTGAGTTTTCAGGGAAGTCATCACTTGCAATTTGTACTTCTGAATAAATTACTTAATTTGCATTTCCCTAAGTAATTATGACCAAATATATTTTGACTAGAAAAAGAGCTACTTAGCTAACTAGCCAGAGCTCATAATTTTTACTTATTTTAACTATTAAAAACAGCCTTAGATATTCATTGACTGATAGTAAAATCCAACTCCCCATTACCTGCAGACCCAGAAACTACCTAGATCTTATGTTTCAATATTTCAAAGTGAAACCATGTTCTTTCTCTCATAGGAGCTTTTCATTATGAAAAGCCTCTCAGTGCCAGATCATGTCCAGTAATTAAATACCTGTTGTGCAGTGGCAGCCAGAAACAGTATCTACTCATGACAGTCACTCAACAGAACATCCCCTTCTACAATGCAAATTACCAATATGAGTGAAAACAGAGATCTTGAAGATAAAGAAATACGGTACATTAATAAGTTACTATGAGGTAAGATAGGTGTGATCTTGCCATGGGATAAATGTGAGCACCAGGACAGCCCACTGCAGAGGAGCCTGTGTCTATCCTTTTTACACTCCAGTTTACCCTGCGCTATCTAGTCCACCAAGTTGTTTCATGTCACTGGAAAAAGAAATCACTTCATACCTCCATGTTTGTTTCCCCTCTCAATTCCTTACTCCATTTCAGCTCATTAGTCTAAGAACAGCTTGAGACAACAATCTGTCTTGAATTTAAAGAGTGACTAATCTTGAATCTGTATTAACATTATGAAATTAATTTCTGGTGGCAACAGGGATAATTCTGTACCTGCACTTGCAGGATAATATGATGCACCTGTTATCTTAATCATATTTAAGCACTTCAGCTGAATTTTGTGTTGCCTGGCACAAAAGTAAGTACCTGGATCAAGGTACCAAGACACCACTGCAATAATAAATAAAAGATATCTTATTTACAGACAACCCAAGATCTAAAAAACTACTGAAATAGTAAAGTAAAACCCCCTAAGACAAGTAAGCTAAAGTTACAGGAGGCAATTCATTCTTTAGAAGTCCTTGAAAAGGAAGACATTAGTGTTTGTAAAGATATTGAAAGGCACAGCAGACCTTTTTCAATAACAGAGGTATATACAGAACAAACTCCACTTTTATCAGACATTTATCATGTCCTTATTTCAATGAGCAATATTCATTACACAGTGAAGTTCAAACAGTGCTTTGGATTTCTTTCTGGTTTAAAACATGAAATATCTTAATTTGAAATAAAATTTTTCAAACCTTTTTGATGTGTAGTTCCTGTATGTGTGCTTATGCACGCAGCAAAATAGGAAAGGCTACAGCTTGGTTTTCTTGGTTATGTTTCATACCCCCTCACAGGTAATCTTAAATTTTGAGAGGCCTCTAGACCACATGTTCAACAACTGAATCTAAGAGAAGAGAGACAGACAGAAGCAATTTTAATTCAGCAACAATACTGAAAATAAAACAGGCAAATCTAAAGAAACTGTGCTTTAAAACCTCATTTACAGCAACTCCATGGTTGCCATTTCTTGTGTAGGGAACCTCCCCACTTCTGAAATACTCATTATCAATGCACATCAAACTCAGTAAAATGAGTTACTGCTGCACTAATGTAATAATAAACCAAAACATATTGACTATATGTATTTATTTGTGGCATTCACCCATACTGAGAATACAATTACAAATTATGCAGATAATACATACTGAAAGACAATGTCATTAATCAAGATGCATGGTATTATTAACAGAAATGTACTTATTTAGAAAAGTAAATGTAATTTAGGTATATGATGAGTTTATATTTATCTGTTCATGAACAACGGTACCATAACTGAAATACTCAGAAGAGGAATATGCTCTCATTTGGGTTTTTTTTAAGATGCTTTCTTTTCTGCAGCATTGTGCTGCTAAAAATGTATTGTGTCATTAAGCTCTAACTTAAGAACTGAGATCAAGATTTATTCAGATGCAATTTAGAATGGGGTCCAGCTCCAGCAAAACCCATGTAACACATCAAAACAAAGACAACAACCCCCTTCATTCAAATCAATAAACAAGAAAGAAAAATATACATGGTACCAGAACAGAATGATGTAGGTTACATTTAAATGTACAATAAATGTTTCATGTTATTTAGCAACAACTGAGGAGTGGCTAATTAAAAAAATAAAAATTGATTCCTTATGCTCGCAGAATTCATTTTGTTTGGGATTTTCAAGGCAATGGCAACAAAGAGAATTAGATGTCTAATGGGCATGGGGTGAGAGAATCCACTTTCTTTGAAAACCTCCAACTTACTATTCAATACCTTTCTAGCTTTCATAAAGGAATATCTAATGGATTTTTATCCCTAGATTATTTACAACAAAGGGTTTCAAAGTACAGAATGGATCAAGATTTAATTTCATACAATGCTCCTAAATATTAGTTTTTTAAACACTTGTATTCTGCATACTCAGAAAATAATTCACAAGCTTGTAGGTTCTGTCTGAAAGCAACTGAAATGGAAAACAGTTCTAAAAAGGAATTCTATTCAATCGAGTTCTCTCCACAAACATGAAAACACAGTTATATGGTTCAGTCCGATCCTTATGGGATGAAGAAAAAGTTACCCTTCATGACATTTTTCACAATGACCTTACAGAACTATTACATACATGACAGAACACCTAAATCACTCTTTAATTACCCTTACAAAGAAAGGTTTGCTTAGCAACATTTCAACAAAAATGCAAAATTTTTAGCCCAAGGCTTCTTCCAAAGCACGACAGTTTTATTATACAATATTTACTTCAGGCAGGTATTAACAACATTAAATTCATCTGGGAAGACACACTATATCTAATAACCTAATAAATAAAGGAGTGATCTATACATCAGAGACATAGTAAAACTTGAACTATTTCTCATTCTTTTTATAAACTAGCAGATAAGAAACTGTGGAGAGGCATTAAAATAACTATGGAGTCGCAGCTTATCACTGTCTATATATCAGAATGTGTTATTACATTATTTAGATTTCTTGAGGAGGACTTTTAAGAGTATTTTTCTTTCAACTGAAGCACATACAAAAAAATCCAACAATATATTTACCTCTCTTCATAGGAAAAATAAACCAAATTTGGTTCTGTACTAGAATATATTTTTCATATGCAGGAATTTAGTATTCATAATGAAAGGCCTTTTCTAATCACAGTATTTTATCAGAGAGGACTATCTTCACATCTTGCTTGCAAGTCAACATAAGACAGAGGTAGCTTAGGAATGCTTTAGAATTTAGTGTTTTACTTGAAATTAATTAATCCCTCTTTCATAGGAGTTAATAGCAAGTACAAAAGGCAAACAGTATATACAGCTGCCACTGTCTGCACCAAGAGAATAATTCCAAGAAGCTCAAAATAAGATTAGGTTAGAACAGGGAAAAGGACACTGTACTTCTTTGCATTTGCTTCAGTGCACCAGTTCAGGCTGGTTTTCTACAAAAGGAAGCACCCCACTAACATAATATGCTATTCCAAGGGACAGAAGAGCGATGACAATGATGAGGAGCAGCACCCTCCAGAAGCCCAGGTCTTCCACAAACTCTTGCCATGTTGTGCGGAAACTGGAAAGAACTCCTTCACCTTGCTGTAGGTTTGGATTAAGAAGGGAATGGCTTTCCATTGCACTACAAAGGATTAAAGTTAAAAATACATCAGAGGAAAAGAATGCACCTGTAAGTATGACAGTGATCCTACTAAGGGCAACTGAAAAATTCTAAATTAAAAATTAAACCCCCCAAATGATTTATAGCATTGCTTCTGGTAAATCAAGACAAATCAAATCAGGAAAAAACTCCTAAACTTGTATTAGCTGAAAGGACATTTTATTAACCTGTGCAAAGAGAATGATATTTGTTTATGTACAACTGCACTGAGTTTTCAGGCCTGCTACCCAGAAGCCTTCAAAGGTCAGTCCCCATAATTCCTACTAAATATGGCTTAGTAAAATATAATGAAGCATAAGTTAAGACCTCAAGAGGCACACATTATTTGTTGTTAAAACAAAGCATGACTAAAAATAAACTCTGATGAATAAAATGCAAACTTTAACTAATATTAATTTAGATGCTGAATTCTGCAGTAACCATTACTACTCTCCTGGATGTCTTTGTTACATGCCACTTCTCTAGCATAAAAAAAATCACAGAAAACAATAAATTTGGATAACAAGAAGTTCAGAAACTTTCTGAAATAGTTGGCATTGCTGTGTTTTCTGCCATATGGCAGTGACTGCTTTGATGTTTTAGCATTCCACTACCAATCCATCAGGCCCCCTTAAATTGTCAGACTATAAATTAGGGACTGGATCTCACTTTTAAACGAAAAGCAAATATGAAATCTGAGTGAGGCAGTATTCTTGACAATGGATGACCTTTAGAAAAGATGTACGTTGTCTCAAAATATTGCATGGCTGCTTCTGTAATTCTCCCAATTTTGCTGGTTGGACAATTATAACATGAAACTATCTGTTGCTTACGAAAAATCTCATGAAGACTAGGGAAGCTTCCTCATAGCTTGATTTCACTTAAATTTTGGCCATCTGCAGCCTTATTACTTCTCTCTTGAGTGAAATTACATGCATGGGTGTTTTCAGGATCAGGCCCTGAAAACCACAGAAAGGAAATGGTGGAATCAACCACATACGCAATGATGTCAAAAGCAGAATGTAAGTAGAGGAAAAAAACCCGTATCTTTTCTCCTCCCTTTTAACTGCTTTCAGTTACCATATTCCTAGATATTTCTTATAGGACTAATAATAAAAATTTAAAAAAAAAAATCTGGGAAAAGTAATTTCCAAGGCAAAACTAATTGTAGAAATGCTGCTGTTCTTCATGACAGAAATCAATTGAAAAATGATGGTTATCAGAAAAAAGTCTCATTCATGAATCTCTCTTCTAAGATTACACCATGGGAAAACTTCACACTATTCATATAGTATTTTTTCTCAGGAAGTACAACCAGTGAAGAACAATTAGCCTGAACTACCACAGCTTGCTCAAGTATTGCAGCATCCCATGCACAAGATTTCAGGAATTTCCTACTAAAAGCCTGCATTTTTGTTTTTTAAATATTTACCACACTGTAAAGGTATTTTAACTTGCCCATAGCTGCAGGATTTAGTCATCTTCCTTGCTTATTACAATTTCCCAAGCAAAACAAAGGGTTTAATAAAAGACAGCCCTTTGTGTAGAACTGAACTTCTTAGTAAGTACTAACTAGTTAATACGTAACCACAGAGAGGTTAAATAAAGGTGCAATACAATTTAAGTGAAAAGATCACATGCCTGCTCATTAAAAAGGGCACAAAGAAAATATTTTTGCTATTTTATATTATGAGCCAATTAAAATCAATGTTATTCAAAATATTTTTTCTTATTACAAATTACAGCTGCATAAGAACTGGTAATGCAGCAACATGTCCTCAGAAGAGTTTGTGCCACACAGCACAGAGGTTCTCCTGTGTCCAACAGCAGGTGGGAGTTCACAACTGGACACACTTGTGGCACAGCCACAGGTCCTGCTGGGCTGTGCAGAAAGACACATGTCTGTGTGAGAAAGGGACAGAGGGAGCTCTGCCTCCTGGCAGCACGGCTGCTCCTCACCCGCAGGAGGGCAAAGCAAGCAAAACCAAATTTGACTTGGGAACAGAACTCTGGCCTCTGCTTCCAGAGCACCAGCAACTGCATGTAACAAGGAGCAAAAAACTGAAGTCAGAGGCTGTTTTTAGAAAGAGCGTTATTTCTCTATAGGTTCATACATAATGTAAGAGATCAGAGGGCAGAGGACAGAAGACATTAATCCAAGTGTCTCTAAAATGTGAAAATAATACGAAGAGGGAGAAGTGAAACTGTGGAGGTCTGAAAAGCCAACTGGTAAAAAGACATTATTTATTTACAAAGCAAACAGCACACAAGCTCATTTGCTTTGGCTCCTGTAGGCATCTGCTATTTGTTACTTTAAAAATAATGTATTTCAGACATTTTAAACACGCTCCCAACAAGCTGGGTACTGCACTGTTTATGTCTCTATGCCTGTCCCCAAGGAGAGTTGCTGACTTCCTGGCCAAAGCAAACAATGTAACATTTATGAAGGTCAAATAACAGAAAGGAAGCTATGTTCGGTAAAGGGACACCATCAAATCAAAATTTAACTGGGGCTGAGCTGCTGGTTCATATGTTTAAACAAAACCAGCCTAAGTGCGCTTCTGTGTGTCAAGAAATTTTCAATAAAAGTTAGTGAAGTCAGAAAGGTAATATGCACTAATTCTTATAATGTATAACCATGTAATTTTGAAAATAAAATTCATTTTCTGTTTCAGGGCTTAAAACAGTCTCTCTGACAGGTGGGGTATAAGATACCGATGTATAAGAACTTCATGTCTGCTCACTGGGAGTATTGGGCATTATTTCTGCAGTTTTGTTAGTTTCACCTTTTCTGTTTACTCAGCTTAGATCTAACTCCATCTATACAGCCTCTTTCCTGTTTACAGTACAGCTTGTCTACATTTTCACTTAAACCGAGCAACAGTTATACAACAAAACTCCCTGTCTTTTGTGATATATTGTTCCAGTAGTCATAGTTCATGGCCATCATTAGACAATATAAAGAAAGCCACAACCCTTCTGAATGCAGGTAAAAAGCATAACAAGACGTACTACAGAGCAGAAGTCACCATTGCTTTATACAACAGGACTGAGAGTTTTCTTTATGTAGTGAAATACATGTTTTGTGCTTTGTAGGACTTCATTGCATTTTTCAGGGTAGCATTAACTCCTGCAACTGACTAATGCACCAAGCCTGTTCTCCTATATGTTTGTTTTCCACTGAGAAACTTTGATTTTATGGCACACAGCTTTCAGTAACTAAGAGCTGCATTTTGTGCTACAAAATTACAATTTATTCCTACTGGTTTCCTCTTCCTTGTAACCCCAGGTTTTTGTCCACGCCATCCCAATTTTCCTCAAGGTTGCCTGTATCTCACTTCTTGGTATCATTAACATGCTTCTACTTCTCATGCTTTTGCTTTTTTCATTTAAGAAAATTCTAAGCAAGCACAGTCCCAAAACCAGACCCTTAGGAATTCATTAGTAACTTCCCTCTAACCCAATACTTTGCCTGAAAATGGTCAGCAATTTTCTCAAAACCTTCAGTTCTGCATTAACTGTCTCTTTAGCCACCACGAAATTCTTATTCTCCATCTTTTCCAGGACTACTAACGATAGAAATTTTATATACAGCACCATATAAATCTTTTATTCAAGTTCAGATGGATGAAAAGTCTGCTACCCCTTCTTTGCATAGACAATCATCAAAAGGATGTCAGGTTAGCCTGTGATAATGGCATTTTGCATTTCACACTATTTCCCGCTTGGCTTTTTGGCAGGTGGTAGAATATTTGTGTTTGGGACTCTATAATGGAAAATGAATAATTATTTCTTTAAATTTCTACCATAGAATTAAAATCTCAATAGAAGCTCTTTTTTTCCTTACATTTGGTCTGATTAAAGAGATTTTTCCAAAATTTAACACTCAATTTAGATTTTGTCTGATAGTATCAGGCCAAATTTGATATTATCTGTTTTGAGGAATAAACAATCAAGTCAAAATCTAAAAGCCATAAACATTATTTCTCCTAGTAATTCTTTTTGTTTGGTAAATACCTTTCGCTTTCAGCTGTTTGCATTGTCTCCAGCTTTGAGTGAGCTCCTCTGTTAAATCCTTTCACCTCTTGCTCCTCTAAAGATTCCAGCAGTCTAATCACATCTTTATTCACACCCCTTCGTTTGGCAAGAACAAGTGGTGTTGCACCTTGGTGGTTGCTAAAACAAGCCCATAAAAAGACATAAGAAAATTTTAATATAGAATTTTTGTAATAGGTCAACTCAGCATATTACAATTTAGTAAGTCCTCAGAACTATTTTCTGTTTTATCAGGCAGTAATAAATTCCAATCTATTCAAGTTACAGCACAATTGGCTATAGAAGAAAATCAGTGTATTTAGGTTTGAAATTGCACAACTCTTTTCCCCCCTGTAATAAAATCAGAATTCCTAGGACTCTAATATAATTGGAATCTCTGGGTGTTATAGAAAAAAAAACACAAAAAAACCCCCAGTAGATTTATGGTAATGTTCAAGTTTAACCTTAACTTCAAGAATTGTGCAATCTGGCTCCTAATAGTTCCTTTTCCATGAGGGTATTAGGACATGAGGCAAAAATGAAATAAAATACAGATGGTCCCTCTGCTGCTATTAAAATAATAGTGAATAGGTCCAGAGCTGCCTTTAGACCAGGAATTTCCACCAGAGCTGTTTGAAATGAGGGGGGAAAAATCCCACCCCACAACCCATAAATAATCCGGTTTACCAATAACTAGTTTTGCTGAGTTGAAAACATTAATGAGAGACAGGTGAAAAAGGCACAGATTTAAAAACTCAAAGGTTTTGACTTCACTCCTGGTTTTTGCACACGTTGTGAATATGCAGAAAGTTCCACAAACAAAGTGATTCAGTACAGGAATGACACAGCCAGCTATTTTGCAGCTTGAGAGCTTCCATCTGAACACTGGCATCTGACAGCTGCTGGAAGCCAGAAGGAAAGAATATACAATATTCTGAGTCATAGACTTTGAGGGAGGGCAAAAACACTGAAAGGAAGCATTGTTACCAGAGGAGTACGGGAATGAACTTACACACACATATACTGTATTTTTTTTGTCTTATATAGTACAACAATAGAAACTGGGGTGGAGGAAATTCTTTTAAAGTAGTCAATGTGATTTTTTCTTTGGTGCCAACCACCCACACCTGGCTGTCTGGCCAAACCAGGGCAGCGATGTCATCAATGAGGCAGAATCAGATTCAGCAGCCCACACCAGCTATTCTCATTTGCTTTGCTTGCTGCACAGACTAGCAGAAGTGGCCTCTTACTGTTTTCCTGCCTTTTTATTTTGTTTTTTTTATTAAGTGGTATCTTTATAAAGTAGAATTGCACCAAATACAGCATTTCAGCAACAGCAGATTTACATGCGAGGCTCTGGTGAGAGAAGATTAATATATTATAAAATATGTACTGTAAAAAGTGACTTACCAAATATCAATTTTAAGTCCATTAGAAACTAGGAACTGGATGGTATCGACATGCCCACACAGGTGAAGGGCTGTGTTACCCTGGTAATCAGTGGCTAGTAGGTCAGCACCAAATTTATGCAAGAGTTGACAGATGTCTACATTTCCTCTGGCTGCAGCCAGGTGAAGGCCAGTTCGGCCTCGGCTGTCACGAATATTTGGGTCAAAGCCACTCTCTAACAGTCGTTTGGAATAGTTAAAATCTCCATCAATACAAGCCTGCAGCAGCGGCACATTTGTCTGGGAGGAGTCGTTCACAAAAACGTAGGACATTGCTCTGATTCTTTTAGGAGGAGCTGACTAACCTGCAAGGAAGAGTGAAGAAATGATGGTGAAACCAGGCAAATAAACACAATGCTAATATTCAGTAGACTGCTCAGGTTCCCAAACAAGAATGCAAACTAGCTTATAGGCCAACTCTGAAATCTTCCTTTTAATACACGTTAACTTTATGTGCTGCATTCCCTTCTGGTGATATGGAAAGAGCTCACACCTCTGGAAAGCGCAGCAAAGCTGTGTTATGAGAGGAAACTGCTAAGATCTCTGCCACAAATGCAAGATGGGTGATTCGTTTTCAACCTAGTAAGAAATCACACGTAGTAGTATTGGTATTAAAGGGCAAAACACCACAGATTGGGACAGAAAGGAAGAACCTTTCATAAATGGGAAAACTCTATAAACAATTCAATCCACTGGTACAGTGACACTAACTGCAATTTTTACCAGCTATAAGCAAAGCTGTTCTAATGGGATTTTCACCCTCTGAATTTGAACTTCAATGCACAAACTACAGTACAGCTAAAAATGCTTGATTAATAAAAATACTAATTTCTCCATTCTGCAAGAAATATATTTTTCAGTAGCCTTTCCAGAACATTATTTTTACAGTGCCAGAGATACACAAACTACTGAACAAACAAAAACAGCAATACAGAACACAGAAAACTGAATGTATTAGGTGAAACTGCCCACTGAAAACTGGAAGTGGGTACAAGGAAGACAATGGTAAAATCAAGTACAGAGCTACTGTGGGTTTGACTAGAATCTCAACATGAAGAAACACACATGTAGTTTCCTTGGCTTAATAGTAAATAAAGGATTAAGTCCTTTTCTGTAACAGGACATGAAAGAGGAAGATAAATGTTTCACCATGGATTACTTGGTCTAGAATATTTGATGGACTATGATTTCAGTTTTGCAGAAGAGTATTTTAAGGATAAGTCAAATAATGAGGGTATGATGAGACTGTGTGCTTATGGGACACAGAAAAGATGACTTGAAAACAATAAGGAAAAAGAGAATGATTTAGCAAGAGAATGGTAAAATGTTCATGAGGCAATTTTAAGAAGCAATGAAAACACCTAGAAGACTGGACAACAGTCCTCTTTTTGCATTGCCTCAGAGAGGAGGTAAAAAAGAAAAAAAATCATATAAACAAGTAAAAATCCTCTAGAAGAAATCGCAATATAGACAAGACAAAGTTCAAGTGACAGGAGGGAAAAGTGATTTTACTAGAAAAGCTTTGAATAGAGAGTGAACTGAAACATCACTTGAAACAGTATTTTTCACTTGACCAAGGTTTCTATTCTGGGCTCATGGTGTAGCAGTGCTCTAATTAACTATCCGAACCTCTTATTAAAACTGCTATACACAGATTTAAATTTTCTCATCTATATAAGGTATCCTTCCACACCAGTGCACTCATTCAGCCCGGAGAATGGAAACATGGCCAGTAGCCAAAGAATTCAATTTAAAACCTCTCCTTTTTTGAGAGTTCATGTCTGTATTTTATAGCTCTTCCCCTATGTTTTAGATCAAATTCAATATCAAAGTACCTACAGAAGTAATTTCAAAATGTTCACACACTGGTCTGAATAACAGCTCTAGCACTGGGGGGCTGTTGAGATTAATAGATCATATTTAAACTTCACTAGGCTGTGTTTCCTATCTGGACAAATTCTGCTACATATATCAACACTGTCTAGTTTTCCAGTGCAGAAATGCAGAACCTTTTTTTCTTTATTGGATGCTGGAGAGAAAGAGACAGAAATAAATTCTATGTCTTGGTATCTGTATAAGGAATGATTTTAAGCAGAGTACATTCCTCTAGGCTGCAAGTATGTTTTTAAGCACGAGACAGCACATCACTGGCTCAAGAACCCTTTTCCACAACCATCTCCAAGAGCAAGTGGCCAGTTCACTGATACATTGTAGAACTTCGCACGAGACTGGCGTCATGTAGGGCACTTCCTTATAACCCTATACAGCAAGAAAGGACAATGTAATTACTTGCATTTTCAATGAATATGTTACAATCCCCTGGATGCTACAAAGCTAAGAATTCCCAGATGACAGCAATTCAATTTTCTTGCCCATTTTCCACCCAAATCACGAACGATACGAGAATTCTTCCACTCTGCTCGCCCAGTCTTCGCTGAGAAAAAAAATGGGCCCAGTTTCTCTGTGATGTGATTGTGACCTTTATATTCTGCACTAAATCTTCCCTAAAGCAAGATCATAAATAATTTTAAAACCTCCAATTATCAGCCATAGTAGCAGCAGATCAATAGCACAAACCTCTACTCACACTTGACAAAAAGATTGTGATTCGCTTGTAAGATAATGCTCAAGTGTTTAAACCTGCTTAATAAAACAAGGCCTAACATAAATCAACATGAGAATATTATATGGAAGAGACTTATGCTATTTGAGAAACAGCATGGCATGCTCTGTTAAAGGTAAGCTAATGTTTGTATTTTCATATCAGATATGTATGTCTGGTAAAGCCTTACAGAATTCCCCAACTTTGATGAAATATTAGCTAATAATACCAAGACAAAAAAGTCACCTCCTTATCTTCTCAGAAAAGGATGTGCAAAGACTAGCAGTTAACAGAAAGTGTAACCGGAAATAATTCTGATTCAGAATTTATTATCACTAGAATCTTCTAGAACTGATCACTGATGTGTAGAAGACTAAAGTAAAACCTTAGTATTTTACAATAAGAAAGACAAAGATGAAGCAAATCCTTCTTCCCAATACTTGAAGATTGTGGACTAAGCAAATACATTCACAAAAAAAAAAAAAAATCTGGACCATCTGGTTCAATTTATCTTTGTGATTAAAAAGATTTTTTCTACTATTTCACATATGGCTAGCTAACCTATGCCAAATACAAGCTGCATACAAAGCTGAACTATGCACCATCTTTAAAATGTCAGTCCCCAAACGACATGTTCTTGCCTCAAAATTAACCCGACTTAGCAAAATTTCCTGTGTAACAAAACTCATAAAAAAATTTCAAGTCAACTTAATTAGGTATTTTTGATTAAACCAATGGTGCTTACATTTCGGCCCACAGTATCAAAAAGCTTATTGCTTCAATGACTATCTAACACACAACAGATTTAGGAGCAAAACTTAGAAACAAAATGGCATTAGCCATTCCCTTTAAATTGCTTCTGAAAGGTGAATCAGGTAACCACTCTGAACCTGTCCATAAGCTGGTACACTACCAGTAAGGACTGATTTCCCAGGCACCAATTAGGACAAATGGACTTGCATTAGTAATAAGACACAAAATATTGCAAAATGACCATCCTGAACATCCCTAAAAATTACTACTACCAGTTAAATAAATCTAATTTTTAAAGACTGAATTAAATGACTGCTTGTAAAAATGCATCACTATCTACTGAAAATGTATCTGTTAAATAGTATTTTTGTTAAAAAAAAAGGTTTGCTTTTAATAACTTGGTACTTTGACAGAAAATTAGTTTTTTGAAAAAAAGTATATTCAAATACATCCTCCCAAGCTAGAGGGATTCCCATTAGAAAGGCATAAGAACACATTTTTCCCTAGATTTATACATTTATATAGCCTCAACACATTGTACTTCTTAATTAGTAATTTTAGAAATTATGCTGTAAGCCTCTTCAATGACATACGTGGATTAGTACAGGATAAGAAAATTTAATCAAAGGAATGCTTATATTAATTCATTCTGTAAAACCAATTTATTTAATACGAGTCAGTTGTCTCTCACTATACTGGGTACAATGGTAACTCAGTGTCACACACTGATCTATTGCAGGACATGTTCTCGCCTGCAGAAGGCAGCAGTGATCTTGAAAAATTCAAACCACAGAGCTAAATGCAAGTTCTCTCACCTCTGAAAGTAGTCCTAAAATTTGTGTTAACTCTGCAGAGTTTTATTTCACAGTAAATATATGCTGTTGTCTCTACTTTCTCATTAGGTTCAACAGCTACCAAACAGCCCCAGGAACAGGAGAGAACGGCTCCACATGAGAGACAGAATCACCCATGGGACCCATCCCTCCTCTACAAAAGTATTAACGAACCTGCCAAATTGGGATTAATCACCCAGTCACTGCTCCATAGGACATACCAGTTCTGCAGAACTACAGTATTTCCCAGCACATTCAGGAAAACGGAACTAATTGTCCCTACTGTAAAACAACCTATCAGTACAACAGAACAATACCAGATTGCTCTATCCTTGAGATGTCTCAGTATTAACACACACTTTTGACATTTAGAACCTAGGCATCAGTACGATTACTAATAGAGAAACTGCCACTACCAAGAAATGGAAACTAAAACAAAACCAAGAAATAGTAACCTCCTATGCCAGCAAACACACAATATGCATTACTTGACAAATTTGCATTTGTCAACTCCCTTGTGGTTAAACAGCATCCTCTTTCTGTAATGCACTTTGAGAGCACTTCAGTGGCAGTGGCTTGCAGAGCTCTTCCTCTTCATTATTTAAGTGAATGAAAAACATTCCAGTACTTTGCTTAAAATGCTGAGGGAGAAATTCCTTGCTAAGTTTTCATGCACACGTATTTTTGTGAGGTTTATGTGTAAGTTACTGAGAAGTCATTTAACTGAATAAATATTATATTTAGTAAAAAAATAATGTGATCAACTCATTTCCATTTAGGAAAGAACCCCAGCATGTACATCAAAATCCACTTAGGTTCTGTATTTTCTGTGAGAAACCTTTATCTTTTCAGTACAACTGGAACAGTTTTATGGCTCCACTAATATGGAACTGCTGCTAAAAGCAGCACCTCAGATTAAGTACAGCATGATGCCTATTTTACACACCGCTGTATTTTGCAGCATTTTCCCTTTCTAACTTTAGCTATTTTTTCAACAGTTCCTGGATTTGAGGTATCACAGCAGGTTTGTAACACATTCATCCCCTCTCATGCCCCTAGTCAGCCACATCAGTAGGTGATAATAGAATAACATTATTTATGCCATTTGTTTTCAATCATTCTCATTCCCTTATGCAGACATGAGACATACAGGTAATGCTCTCTTTATGTCAGGACCATCCTGTGAGTAGAAACTCTGGTGCATTGCATATACAAAGTATGCACTACTTTACAAGTACAGGCTACAAAGTGCTTTATGAAAAAGTTTTAACAACTATTACTGCTCTTAGGTATCAGCAGACGATGGCATTGGGAAACGGGGAGCTTTGCTCATTATTGCCCAGTATATCAACACTACAAGATAAAAAATATACAAGACCTCAAATGCCAATCCAGGGTTGCAGAATGCTTCCCCAGATAAAACAGTACAAGCTTTGTGTATTTATGTACACAAAAGAAGGGAACAATAAGAAAGAGATCATTCTCTTAAAACACCTTTATCAACAAGCAGATTCACAAACATTTTATCCTTGCTAAACTTAACTGTTAATTCAGTTGCATTACGTGTTCCAGCACATTTAACTTCTATTAAATATATACTTAAGTATTTTTGAACACTGCTTATCTTTCATCTTCTGCACAGGAACTATTTAGGAAAAAAGGCAATTTACAGATTTCTTCAAATACTCTGTAACTTTAATTCCCCACAAATGGCTCAATTAAACCAGTATATAACTGCAGTACTTCTCTGATCTTTGTGGCCAGTTTGAATACATCTGTTTTTATATAAAGTTATTGAATCATATCAGTCATAATTATCAACCTCTTCACAAACCTCTACTCTAATTCCTTTTCTGTTGCTGCTGGGAACATGTAGGGTGTATGCTGGTCAAGAAAATATTTAAAGGTTGCTACATATGGTTTTGTTGCTGGTTTATTTGTCTGGTTTTTAACAAGAGTAGAGAGAATTTTTCCAGTCTTAATTAAGTGTTTGTGTTTAAATTTGCCGCAGACTAGGAGCAGTCTTCTGGAAAAGAAGACAACACTGACAGAGAAACAAAGGATAGCTCCAGCTGGCTGCAGGCTGCCCAGGCAGGAACAGCACCGGAGTCTGGATGGACACTGCCACCACGTGGACTGATGAATTCCTGTGCCTGACGGGAGGGACGCACAGAATCATAGAATGGTTTGAGTTGGGAGGGGCCTTAAAAGGTCATCTGGTCCAACCCCCTTGCCATGGACAGGGACACCTTAGACACCACCAAACCAGGCTGCTCAAAGCCCCATCCAGCCCGGCCTTGAACACTTCCAGAGATGGGGCATCCATGGCTTCTCTGGGCAATTTATTCCAGTTTTTCTTCACCCTCACAGGAAAGAATTTCATCCTTACATCCAATCTAAACCTGCCCTCTGTCAGTTTAAAGCCATTCCCACTTGTCCTATCATTTCATGCCCTTGCAAAAAGCCCCTCTCCAGCTTTCCTGTAGTTTTGTTCCCTTTAGGTACTGGTGTGGTGTGTAAGCCTGGACTCACACAGACCACTTTTTCTACATTTGTGGTGTTTTCTGTTTTCCTGGGAAGGAAATTATGAACAGCCTGAAAATAAGGTTTTATGAAACTTTATTAAAGGATCCTGAAATCCAAACTGCTACTTCTTTGCAGTATAAACAGCATTCACATTTAAGCTTTGATCCTCTGTTAGTGAAATGAGGACTTTGGTATGTTGCTTGAGTTCTGAAACCAAAGGCATTTAATTTTAAAAAGTATGTATTTATGCCTGTTTCTTAAAAAAACCCCCAAACTGATCCAAAACACCCCCCCGCCCTCCCAAAAAAGCCCAGTCCTTACCTAGACAAACAGTAAGTCTGAGATGACACATTTACTAAAATGGGGAAAAATGTTCTGTGGCCACCAGGAATCATCAGAAATCAGAACTCAGTAAGAGCAATAAACCAAACTAAGAACCTGTCACAAATGACTTATTATTATATTGTTCATATTTTCTTCCTTTTTTTCCTTATAATATATATAATAGCTTCTATGCCCTTAGTCATACATAACCTTGATGACATGGCCTTAGTGTGCAACATCAAATCTGGTTTAGTGGCTAGTGAACAGAAGCAGGTCACTTCTGAAAGCAGATGTCTCCTAAATCTGTAAGTCATTTATATATAACTGTAAGCTTGACTTTACCTTTGAAAAAATATATTGCTCTGCTTGTTCATTGAAGTTCATTATTTTATACCAATGATGTATTTATATCAATATACCGATGGTAAGACAACTAACACTGTCAAATATGCGACTCTTACTATAATTGCTGGATACACATATTTCTGCTCAGAATTTTTCTATTCACACAGTAAATCATTAAACCAGTTTATCAAAGACAAATAGTAAACTGATATATTTACTCTTTCAAGTATTCTAAATATCTATCAACACAGCATGACTAAAAACTTAATTGTATCATGGTGGATCATGTTATGTGACATAGTAAGATGAAATTGTAATACTATTAAGGTTGTATTTCTAATTAATATATACATAGTGATACTACTTTGGCATAAATAGTTACTTCACCATGCTTAAGCTCAAAAAAATCCTCCATGTAGGCAAATATGTAGTGCTAGTGTCTACCCAACACTGTCTTAAAGGACTGAAAGGAGTAAACCAGCAGCCTAAGCGTTCCCAGGACAACAGGCAAGTCTGAGGAGAATCAGGGAGGCCAGCCTCAAGCTCCTGATCTGCACAGGGGCTGGAATTGAGCAAAAATGCAATGAAAGATGATTGAAAAGAACCTGAGAGTGAAGTAGCTCAACCAATGTTTATCAATTGCATGAATTTATCCTGCTGAGCCTGGAAACAAAAGACATCACATATACAGGGGAAACTTCTGCCTTTAGGTAACTTAGTAAATACCAGTAACTTGTCTGTAAAAGACTCAAAATTGAACATGAAACCTGGTGTCTAGTCAATGAACAGGAAATACCCATGTTTCTTTAAACAGGTTTGACAAGTTCTATTTGAGAAAGGATGAAGAGAAACTGTAAAAATAAGTCCATGTCAGTTATTACTTTTCTGAATAAGAACCCAACACAAAACTAGCCACAGCAGATCACAACAAAGATCCATTTAGGCCTAGTATAATTTTTCAAATGGTGGCCAAAAGCATACATAATACTGCTTCTTCTATTCAAAATGGATGGGGTTTCTATATATTTGGCACTCCCTCCACATCTGCTCTTTCTCCTCTTCAACACAAACACTTCTAATACCCACAACATACTCTGCTAAGTTCTCCAACTCAGCTACCTGTGAAGAACAACATCTTTTGATCTTGCTGAATCAGGGGCTTGGTAGATTCCCTTGTGAACCCTCACCTCTGCTGTGGGGAGAACAGACAGAGCACCTCTGCCCATTCTTTTCCTGCCTCTCATCATTCTACAGGCCTTCATCAGGCTCCTCAGACATCCCTTTCCAGGATGAATTTTGAAGTCCAGCTTTCTTGGTCATTCCTCATTTGGAAGTGGGTCTGTGTCTGTGACCAGTTTTGTTTTACTTCTCTGAATCTCACTCATTTTAACTCTGTTTTCTGAGCTGGGAGACAGAGCAGGAGTGACTCAATCAGGATGTTCAGGGTGAACCATGGAATAACACAGTGGTATGACAGTATTCTTTGTTCTTTACTTGTTTCTCAGTAATATTTACTGTTCATTTTATCTTTTTCACTGCTGCTTAACACTGTTGTTATATTTTCATTGAACCGCTAATCTTAAATACAAAATGCTCATTACAGAGAGCCCAGTATTTCATATGGGAATTTAGGATTCTCTTTATGCTATCTGAATCCCTCTACCTACACTGAACTCATGTGCCAGTACGTTGCGTTATCCAGTTACTCAGTTTTACAGGGGTCCTTCAGCAGCTTTTCATAGCTGACCCTAGCTTTACTACCCATGTCCAGGCAAACACTATCACCTTGTTGTTCACTGCCTTTTCTAGGCTTGACATGCATATTCTAACAGTTCAGAAGCCAAAACTACAATTATTCCAGTCTTGATCATAAGTTCACTAAAACTGGTGTCCTGGATCAAACTGATCCCACTCACCCAGTGCTCTGCCTTCAACAGTGGCCATCAGAGATCCCCCTTTGGGAGAGCACATGAGCCTCTCTGCTTCCTGCAGTCCATTCTCCACACACACCCCAGTAGCCACTACAGTACATTGGGGACCTCCCTGAGCAGCTCTTTTAGCAGCCCCTCAACAGACTTCTTGTCCGCTTTCTAATGCCTTCCTATACCTGCTCACACTGCCATCACAGTGGCCCTGTCATCCTTCCCTGTATCCATCTGAAACCACCCTCCCAACAGCCCCAGCAAGCAACTCCCATTTCAACGCCTCAAGACTGGATGAATAACTCTCACTTTATTCACTGCCTTCATTGTGTAAGTCTTGGTCATGCCCTAGCAATCTCCTCTGTGAACAATCCTGACTTTCCAGTCTTTCCTCTTAAGGAAGCTGATCCCCTTGTCCCTTTCGGTTGCCCTTCCCTATCCCACTGTATCCTTCTTCCAATGCAGACACTGGAACCATACACACTACCCCAGATACAGGTGCACCAGCTGCAGCAAAAAATGGTACCCTCTCTCTTCTTCTCTCTAAGGACAGTTACCATTTTCCTGGCTCTCTGGCTGCCACAGCACACTGAGCTTAGGTTTTCAGGGAACATTCAATGGTAACTCCAAGCACTTTCTCTTGATTGGTGGCTGCCAGTTTTGAGTTCACAACCATGTGAGCATGGTTTAGATTATTCTACCCAAGACGTCATCTTACTTTATGCACACTGAAGCTCATGTGCCATCTTTCTGCCTCCTTCCTTTTTTTGGCAATTTCTTTTTGCCTTCTTCATAATTTTTCAACTCAACCACTTCTGCATGTAAGAAATTTCTTTGATGCCGTAAGCATCCAGTCTCCTCAAAAGCCTCTGGTAAGGTACTTAGTTTTAATGCTTCCTGAAGATCCACATCACCTGTACCTACAACCCTACTCAGTAACCCTGAGTAAAAGCTGATGAGCCTTGGATGTAGCAAGCTCTTTGAAAATGTACCTGATCTCAGCCCCTAACATGTAACACGGATAGGCATATTCTTCTGTGGATAAAAACCACCAAGGTGAAGAAGACAGACAAGCATTTTACACCATCCATGGGAAGCCCATACACGAGAAGCCTTTCCTGAAATGTGCTGCTGCCCTTCTTCTGTCACCATCCACTATTGCTGGTCAGACACTCTTAAGAGGTCTTGAGCATGCTGAAAGAATATCCTCAGTGAGCATTACAGGATTTATGCCTTTGAGTTTATATTATAAAATTCAGCTGATGTAGCTGCATTACTTGGATGTCAGAAATTTGCTGACTGACAAAACTGGTGTTTAAGCAGCTCTGTTCCACTCAGCCAACTGAAATTTTATTGATAAAGTAAAAGAACAAATGCCACTCGGAAAAGTGGTGTTGATACATGAATGAAAGCCAGAATCTAAGTCCTGGAAGTACAGACATGGCTGCAGTGAGGGACTGCACAAGATAAAACCTTTTTTTCCACATATTTAGTATCACCTTTAAATAGCAAAGCAAACCACAACAAAACCGACCATTTCAGTATTTGTGCTCTTGACTTAGAAACACAATAGAACACTCACAATGGAAATTTGGTGGAACAAGCCCATGCATTCAAGACAGGCCTGTCACCTACTCTAACAGCATTCTATGGACGGTCTCTCCAGAAAGCTCAATGCTTCAGGGATCATGTATTTCACATAACATGTATAAACCAATGCCTTATAAAATATCTTACGTGCTTATTAACTGATCTATCTGGAAGTGGAATATCCACAGCTTGAGATCATGTGGGAAGATATTAACTGACAGACTAATCAAAAGAAAAGAGTGGCAGCCCTCAAAATTCCAGCATACCCAAATCCCTAGAAGAGCCTCTAGTAGTAGCTCACTCCTTGGACAACAGAGTATCTCAGGTCCTGAGCTGCAGATGAGGACTTCAAGGCCACATGTGCTCAAACATTAAGTTCAAAAGAATGTGAGGTGAGATAATACAGTCAACTTAAAGCATTGCTTCACATCCCTAGCTCTTGCTGGTGAGACAACTTTACCTAAATGTCATGGGTTAGCCAAAACCTGCTGAGAGGAAACGTGTTGCTGATTACAGATCAGAACCGAATTTTAGAGTACCCTCTTGCAAATTCACACTGCTCTGCTAAGAAGACAGCAGATGCACATACTACACTTCAACCTTCAACTCATCTCGGCTTACTCTTCACGCCTTTTCTTCAACACAAAAAAGACAGCAATTAGCCATTGTCATTTCCTGATTGTCACCAACCCTACTATTCAGACTGCAAACATTATATAAATATTTTTCTTCTAAAAAACAATTTAAGTTCTTGCCAATAATCTATTTCACAAACGAACAAAAAAGAAAAACTGATCCATAGTATACAGGTAACACTAAGCTCAGGACTCTGCTGCAGCAAACAAAAACATTATTTTTACAAACCAGTCACGTTCCATCTAATAAGTGTTTGGTTTTTGCTCTTCCTTGACCTTTTGGAAGGCTGGTCCTGAATATCAGTGCTCTCTGATGCTTAGAAATTTTCATATATTATTAATCCTAAAATTTATGTTAAATTATTCATGTATTAACATCATCCTTCAGCTCAATTTATTCACTTCATGGTGTTTATCTTGACACTTAAATAAAAAGCAAAATTTAAATTATTCTGCAAAATTTTAAAAAGCCAAATGCCTCTTCCAACACTCTTAATTTCCCTGCTTGACCTTAGCATATCTTCCTGTTTCTCTTCCACTTTTTAACTGAGAATGATTAACATTATACAAAGAATTCTAGAGTTCTGTTCATGGATAATAGTAACTCCTTTAACTGGATCACTGTAGTCAGCATTTACTTTTTCCACAATTCAATATCTTGTAACTACCTAACATTCTTTGGTTTTGCGTTGCTTTCAACCGGTAAGAATTTCTTCCACAAATTTTTTACTTGCAAGGTTACAACTGTAAACCCTCATTCTTTAAATTGTTATTGTACCTACTTCATACTCTAGTTCTCAGGATCACCCAATTCTTTCTGCATAGTACTATAACCCTCTTCTATATTGCCAATACCTCCCAACTCTTCATTACTACCAAATTAAGACAGCGAAGTTTCAAATACTACATCAAGACCTCTATTAAATATTTAATAAGATTGGTCTCAAGACTGATCTTCAAAGAACTAATTTTATACCCTCTGATACTCAGACGTGATGGATTTTCGATTCAATATTACCCACCATAGTTTGCCTCTAGTTACTTCCCTATCCTGTCAACAATTCAGGTGTTATCCCTACCTTTTCACCACAATAACAACGTGCAGCAGCTTTAGTGTGGTCTAGAAAATAAAAAACGGAACTACTCCATTTCCCTTAAAAACAGTAATTGCTTCATCAAGAACAGTTATGAGAGCAGGTTAAAATACGTACTTCAGTTTCACTTATCTTGTTTTCTCCTGGAAAGCACGTTCAAAGCCGCACACTTACCAACGCCTTGTCAGCAGGGCGGCCGTGTTCCCATTCCCGTCCCCGTTTCCCCCCCTCCCGTGAAGGCTGGCACTGCTCCCGCTGTTCTCCCACCAAACGGCACCATAGCGCTCCACCTCTCCGGCTCCCGGGCCGGGTTCTGCCGAGGGCCCGTCCCCGGTCCCTACCCGGGCCCGGCACAGCCCTAGCGGGGGTGACAGCGCCCTGCCGTGCCGCGCCCTCCCCGGCCTCCCGCTGCCGCCGCGGCCCCGCGAGGTCCCGGCCCCGCTCCCGCCGTACCTGCGCGGGGCTCTCGGGGGGCGCCGGGGCCGGGCGGAGCGAGCGGCCGAGAGGCGGGGCGGGTGCGCGCGCCCCCTCCTGGGCGGAGGCCGCCGCCGCCGCGCGATCCGTGACCATCCGCCGCCTCACGGCGCGCCTTGGCCGGGGCACCGGGACGGGACGGACCCGCGGTGCGGTGCCGGCCCGCCGAGAGGCAGGAAATCAGGAATAACGTGGCCAGCAGGACCAGGGCAGTGATTGTCCCCCCGTACTCGGCTCTGAGGAGGCCACACCTCGAGCACTGGGGTCAGTTCTGGGCCCCTCAATTCAGGAAGGACATTCAGGAGCTGGAGGAAGTCCAGAGAAAGGCAATGGAGCTGGTGAAGGGTCTGAAACACGAGTCTTGTGAGGAGCAGCCTGGAGCAAAGGAGGCTCGGTAGTGATCGTGTTGCTCTCTAGAACTCCGTGAAAGGAGGCTGTAGCCAGGTGGGGGTCGGGCTCTTCTCCCAGGTAACAAGTGACAGGATGAAAAACGCCACCCCAAGCTGTGCCAGGGGTAGTTGGGGTTGGACATTAGGAGAAATTTCTGTACAGAAAGGGCGATTAGACACTGTCCAGGAAGGTGGGAGAGTCCCCAGCCCTGGAGGTGTTTAAGGACTTAAAGACTGGACCATGGTGTGGTTGATAGGGTGGTGTTCCAGCAGAGGTTGGACTCGATCGAGGTCTTTTCCAACCTACCTGATTCTCTAATTCTGCCATTTTGACACTGCAGTGTGTGCTATCCCTACAACACCACAAAAATCAGCAAGCTAACAATTCAGGCAAAAGTACAGTGCCTCTGTTCCTACCTTGCTTTAGCACCAAGGTTCTCTGAGTAAAAGTGAATGGGGGCGGGGGTGAGAGGGGAGAAAGGGTGGGGACTGAAGTTATTTGACTTCACCCAAAATATTAGTGTAGCTTTTTTTTTTGGATGGATGATACTTCAGCAGGTCACTAAGTGAACCACAACAGTCTGGTCTGCTTGGAAGGATCAGAGGAAATGCGTGCCCTTCCCAGACAATGCCTAGGTGGCAATAGCCTGCTCAACCATCACACCAATTACAGACACTCACAGAAACATTATAAACTGATACATAAATACTTTTTCCCTGCTAATAGAGTAGCACCTTTTCCTGTCAACCCCGCCCTTTCTCTTTGAACAGTGTCTGGAGAAAAACAAAACAAAACATAAAAGCAGAGCCTCAGCACCCATTCTCATTAGTAACTAGAGTTGTAAAAACTCTAAAGAACAGTGCACAGTCAAGGAATTACACTGAAGGTTTTTGGGGTTTTTTTTGCTTTATAATTCAGGACTTCAACAATGGGTTTATTATTTTCAGACAATTCATTTTGAACGACAGAATCTAAAATAAATTATTAAGGTCCTCTTCTCTTATTTTCTCAAATACACAGTCATCTTCATTTGGCCTAACTAAAAATCTTTTCCTTGAGATAGAACCCAAATTAACTACATGCAGTGGAACAAATAAACAGTTAGAAGGGCATGTGCATTTCAACAAGCATAGGTAGATACAAACATAAGCTAGAAAATGTCACATAATACTGGTCTGGTTGATCTCTGAGGTATTTCAGAGAGAACAGAATTTTTTTTTTCTGCTGAGATAGAACACAAGAACAGTTGTTTCTGCTCTAAGGCTTATTACAATGTACTGTACGTGTCGATTGAACAGTTCCAAATGGGCCACCATCGATGTTATTTGGCATTAGAGTGACCACAAGGACATATATGCAGGTGCTTTAACTGCCTAATAGGCCTTCTGAGTTAGATTGACTTCTGTTAATCACACATTCTGTAACCATAACAACTGCATAAATGTTACCTTTCAACACTACTTTTCCTAAAGGCTACCGAGTACTGTCTGAAGATTCTGAATACCATATCATCTGGCAGGTATAAGCAGGCAAATTATACTATTCTGTTGCCTGTATCTGCCTTCTTCTGTTGTATTAAGGAAATCTATGGCACTGATTTTTCTTCTTAATATATGTTTGTAAAGTAAATGTCCTGAAAATCTAATAAAAGTGTCTATCATGAAGCTATGGTAACCACGCTGCAATAACTAACATCAAGGCATTAGGAAGCTGGAACCAGGTTTTGCATACATTATCTCTGTAAAAGTTATTTCATGCCTGTTTCAAGATTTCTAAAAGACATAACGGCAGAATTGCCTAGGTGCAGGCACTTCTACATCACAGCCTCACTATCTACACAGTCCATCTATGCTTCTTCGTTCTCCTGCTAAATCTTACTGCTGCACTAGATTGTGTATTCAGACAAGAATTTTCAGGCTGTTATGCTCATCTTGTAGTATCATGTACTCTCTACAGGATAAGAAACAAAATAAACCTTACATTTTTCTTCTCATGAGTCCGCAGGAAATATTTGGTATAAATTTCCAGAGTCTTTCAACAGCATCAGTTAAACTTTTCTCCAATTCAGAGCAAAGATTTCTAAGACTCTTGGGGATGCTAATGCCAAAATTATAAAGACCCAACTCAACACTTTTTCAAATGAGAATGTACAAAAGATAAACTTTTAAAACATTTTTCAAGCATCTTGCTTGAAAGAAAAATAGAGAAATAGCAGAGAAAATCATTAAGAACCATAACATTGAGATCACAGCATTTAGAAGCTAGCTAAGAATGGTTTAAGATTTTATATTAATTCTTTAAAAACACAGGTTGATGTGTGAAGACCTAAACCACTTCAAATTTGCTGTATAAAATTACATATACTGTTCCATACTACCACTGTTTAACTCAAGAGCATACCTTGACTGACCTTAACAGCTCTATTCTAATTATCAGCTTTAATTTTCTTAGCTCACTGAGTTTGTATCAGCAGCCAGACACAGCTGATAAGCTCAGTGGTTTTCTGTTGCCCTGTCCAAGGCTGCTGTTCTCGCAAAAAAAAAAAAATTTAAATATGTTCAGGTCAGAGCAATGGCCTCAAGCCCAGAGTGCCACAGAACTTAGTCCTTGCTAAAACTTCGCCACAGCAAAGCCACTAAACCACATCCTTCAGTCTCCAGCACAGCTGCAATTCTATTCAGAAAATGTTGTCAGTGTTGTTTCTCTTAATATTATTTGCAAGTTATTTGTGAATGCTGAAGGCCACACCAAACCTGGAATCTCATCTCCAGTGGTAACAAGTACAGAGCACTTCAAAGAAAGGAGCAAGTGAACCCACTACACAGTTTAATCGATTTGCTTACTGAAGAGCAGTTAGTGATTGGTTTTATGGTTTCTGAAGGTACAGCAACATCACTTTTTTTAAATTCAGATTGAGTTTTTAGAAATATTTTTTTTTAGAAATGTTTTTCTCCAGCCAATCACACACTGTAACAGAGGTATTTATTTTAATTCACTTTACATTATTCCCCTTCATTCAACAAATTACTTGAAAGAGCAACATCTTTTAGTCATTTAGCTGTTCAGGAACCATCAGCAACGGATACTGATTCCTGCAAATGAACTTGGAATTGCATATTTTAGGTGATGGGAATGTCTGTGTATGGATACGTAATGTTAAATTTTCCGAATGGGTATGATTCTCAACTAGAGAGAAAAACAAATGCATAAACAATCCTAGTGTGGAATCTAAGTACGAGTCTGTAAAATATATCAGCAGGTGCATATGGATATACATACCTGATCTCCAAATATATTCTGTCTTTCTGTAAATTTCAAATGTGTCATTCAGAAACACTTGCAATAAGCAAATAAAATGAAGCAAGGTGTTGAACCCATCAAGCTAAAATAAAATTTTTTATTCAGACATGTTTTTTGCCCTCTTCTTCCTCCCAAAATTCAAGTTTTCCTCCTTTTCCTACCCAAAGAAGTTCTTACTAAATTTTTTAGAAGTTTACGTAACCAGAAAAACAGAGGTTGGGCTAAACACCACAAGCAAGTACACAGTGTTTTTACATCTTGGAGACAATTTCTCACTCACTAACCTGTTTCTGTTGGATGATGGATTTCTTACTATTTTTCATCTATTCAGGCATCTTAATCTCTGGAACAGATTGACAAATGTAAATTTAGAATAAGCTGAAATGTTCTTCCAAGTACTGTAATAAAATATGCTGAGCAATTCAGCATTCAGTTACAACCAGCAGCAACAGTGTAGGAAATGAACTGGGAGAGTGGCCCTTCTCTCATAATTTCTCTGTTTTAGTACAAACACCTATTAACAGCTGATTAGTTACATAATGAATGCCAATCTTAATAATTAAAAGTTTACGTCTATGAGGTCCAATCTTTCCCAAGATTAAAATTGGTCTTTTCTTCTGAATCAGTTATAGTTTAAAACTATGAAATAACATGATGTTCATTGCCTCACTGCTCACTCTAATCAGCATGGGCCTACAAGATCACACATGGTCTTTTATTTTTCCCTCTTCAGACATTTTCAGTTGGCAGACAAAGTCTTTAGATATCACAAGGTTAAACAAAGACACTACTAATGCTGGAAATAATTTTTTAAAATATCAATATCTAAACATACTTCCATCCTGAAAGGCCCACACAAAAGACAGAAGTATTTTAGCTGCAAATCAGATTTTTAGTTTATTAACACTTCTAGTTAAAATCAAAAATTTTCTCAGTGTGAATGTCACAGATCTCAATTTGGTCTAACATTGCAGCAGATGGAGCTAGCAAGTGAAGTGGGGAAAAATTGAAAGCCAGAAATGGATATAACAGGGTAGTGCAGAACATACAAAAAATTATACCATCTATATCCTTACCATACTCAGAAAAAGTCAAAGGCAAGGAGAGAGAATGTAAAACATATTATTAAAGCTGTGATGAAAAACCTTCTAACATTCAGAATATTATTTCAGTAAAACTGAGCAAAGATGTGCTTTTTAATCAATTAATCCTGGACTGAAATCTTGGAATGTGCAAGATACTTTTCCTCAATGGTACTTCTCTCAGCACAGTTGTAAGAGTGATAGAGTAGCAGTCTTATCTCATATTAAATACAAATTCCTATACCAACACACATGCTCACCATTTCTTGGCCTTTGGCTGCCTTCATCATCTGTTCTGATACCATTTTCTTCAAGCAGCTACTGAACAAAAAGGTCTAAAGACCAGAGAACTTTCTGATTTCTTCAAAATGACATACTTGACTCTTCCACTCCTTCTCCAGGAGAAAATTACAGTCCCTAACTACTGAACTATCATTTTCCTGACTCAGTTAATTTGACTCTCTTCTTAACATCCTTATAGTGCAACAAACGAGCTGCAGTTCCTTGTGCCCCAGCCTCAGCATGACTAACCCTGTAAGATTACATTTTACTCTGATCCTTTCCTAAAAGGATTGAGAAATAACCTGCTTTGTGTACAAAATTATCCAGTTTCATGTGCCTGAGTCATTGTCCTCAAATTGGAGCTCCAGTGTGTCGTCTTTACTATCCTTTGCAGCACCCTGGAAAAACAAACAAACAGAAAAACCAACCAGAAACCCTCTAGCCAATGAACACAGGGAGCAGCTAAAAACAGCATTAATGTGTTCAGCCTTAAATCAGAACCAGTCAATTAGGTTCATTTTATACAGTATACAAATAAAACAGCTGAAATCTCTACCAGAACACTCTCCCTGTGGGAAGGAGCAAGTGGGAGGTAGGAAGGGGGAGTCTTTGTGAGCATAAACCTGGCTAAAGCAGTTATTTTGCTCCCTCACAAAACTCTGACAACTCTACCTCCAAAAGGAGAGGAAAGGGGCAGGTAAAGCATGACATGGAATGCTAGGAAAGGAAGAAAATGGCAGAGTAAAGCAAGATATTTCACTGCTGTAAAGGCTGCCAAGGGAGTATGATTCAGAAGAGGTTTGGAGGGGAACATGGGCAAGTGGAAGAGATTTAAAACACATCATCCCCTTCTCCCCAGACCTTCCAACCTTATTTTTCATGAAGAGGAAGTGAATGTAGATACAAAGTCAGTGAAGTACTTATAAGAAGAGTAACCTGCCAAATTCTTAACCTGTTGATTTTAAAGCTGACCTCTTTGATTTGGTTAGTAGGTGGTGTTATACAGCAGCTGATCTCATCATTACCAACATGGATGTCAGCTGAACAGCTTTCTTCTGGATAGTCACAAATAAAAGGATCAAACATTAAGCTGAACATACCACAGAACTGCATTTCTCAAATCTGCATTGGGAACTGCACCAAAAAGACAGAACTAATGCAATTTGCTGTAAAGGCAAGTAGGTCTAGTGATTTGGAGAGAAAAAAAAAAGGAAAAAAGAAAAGAAAAAGTGCTATAAGAAAAATGTTTAAAATTCCTAATACTCTTTCTTCTGGAAGGACACAGATTCACCACAATAGGTTCAGTGCTTGATTCAGAGAATAGTGCTCACAGTCCAGAGTTAGAAACTTGATTTTTTTTTTAAACGGGATATGATGAAATGGGTCTTTTGGATGATTATCAGATATGATGACAGTAAGAGATAAAAATAACAAGTAAGAAATACTGTGAACAACAGACCCAGCAGTCTGAATTTTCATCTGGTTGCCTAAGCTGAATGACAAACTTTTGGACCTGAGTTTTGCAGAGAAGAATAGCATTCAGTCGAAAACTTCTTCCCAGTCCTTGGGATCCAGCTCATTCTGTTGGGATTTTTTAAAAATATCAACAGAAATAGGAATCTCCTTTTCTATTTGGTCATTCAGTATCTTACCAGGAGATGGGAGACCTGGGTCTCTAGTTCAAATGACTCCACAAAACCATGCTCTGTTTTTGAAGTCACAGCCCCTAGTACCATTTCTTAAAAAAACCCACTCCTTTGTTCTGTTTAAATTGATTTTTTAAATACCACTTTACCTTTGCTTTGTTTATATTTTTTGTAGAAATTCAAGTTCCTACATCTGCTCGTCTGTTGATTTAACCCAATTCCTCTTAACTTCCTGGATTGCCTTAAAAGAATTTTTAAAAATAGCAGCAAAAGTCAGCAAAAACATATTTCCTTTTACATAAACATTTAGAAATACATAGAAATAGAAAGCTTGTGGTTTATTTTGGTTTTTAAACAAGCTTTTTAAACAAAGCCTTTGATTTTAGGACAAATTCACTCTACACTGTTCTTTCCTCATGAATTAATAGTTTCCTAAGTTGAGTGTAGGTGTACAATTCAACACACCTACAGTTCACTTACATGCTCTCATATCATGGCAGAGTGCCTACATCTTAGGAACATTAGGATACATATATCACCTTGAAAATACAGTGGATAGATACCTAAATGTGTCCTTTTTGTGTAATATTTTTCCCATGCATAAGACATAGGCGAGTTAGAATCTCTAATACAAGGGTTTGAAGGAGAAAAAAACCGAAAACACCAGCAAGCCCACTATCAACAACAGCTATATCCAACACTTAGAAAAGTGCCACAAAGCAATGCCAACAGGAACCATTTCTAAATATGTCAAGCATTTGAATAATTTAACGTGGAAAAGGTAACCTTAAAGTTTACAAAGTCCTTTCAGTTTTACCTGCATATGTAGCAAGGTCAGTGAAGTGCTGCAATCCATCAGCAGTGTATCGAGAGAAGGATCCCAAGCCAAGGGGAAAAAAGTAATAAAACATGAAGAAATGCTTCTGTTGAATGGTGGTTTGATTTTTTTCAGCTAAATAAAATGGGAACACAATCCAGAAAGATGTCATTACTTACCAGATTAAAAACCACCCAGCCAAACAACAGATGTGATCTTGAAGTGTGTACTGTACTCATTCTTTATACATTGTAGCAGAATGGAAATAAACTAGAGTCAGGTTATCCAATCTCTCCACTTTGATTTTGGTAGTACCAAGCACAGAAGTTACATAGAGCTAACATTTTTCCCTCCTTTTCTCAAACAGCTCTGGGTTTCTCTACACAGTAGTTGGTAAGGCTCTTAGAGCAGCCACTGCCATGCTGCAGTGCTGGCATACAAGACCTAGCCTGAAGCCAGCTAGCTGCACCACCAACCACTGTGGAGCTGCAGCAGGCTGAGGTCAGTGCAGCAGCAGAGCAAACTGAACACTCAGTGATCCACGTGCTGGGGGCACAGCTGGCCTGAGCCCTTTGATCTAAAGCAGCCTGGGTAAATCTCCACAACCGTACAATTGGAGCAGCACAGGCTCCACAGCCAATACAGATGTATCACTTGCACTACTCCGGGTCCTGCAGCCCAGACAGCCCCATTTCCTACCTCTGGGCTTGGAGCAGTGCTAGATGGAGAAGTATCTACTCAGACAGTTTGCCATAGCTGAGAAGCATGCAGTTATTTCACTGGACTGCTAGCTCTGCAGTTCATAAAGGCATGTATAGGGAAACAGAGAAGGATTAATAGAGGCCAAGCTCTACTGCAGTAGATTTAAACCAGACAAGTTACCACCATCAAACAACAGGTTCTTGAGTACCTTCAAGCCAAGCAACTTTCCTTGCTGCCACCAAAAGACATGGTCTGTTCTTCCTCTTCCGCTCCATTCATTCGTCTGCTGCAGTCAATACAACTCACTAAGCAAGCAAAAGTAGATTTCTTTTGTTTTCTTTTTCATTGTAGGGAGAAGTAGACCAGAGCACAACTGCAGCAAGGAGCCATTAGACTGGCCCTGCTATACTGCCTAACTGCCCCCTCGGGGCACTCTGACAAATGGGACCTTGGCACCAGGCTCCCTGTCCCCAGGGTTTATCCTCACCCACAAGTCAGCATTACCATTTGCTGCAAGCAAACAGAACCAGGGGACTGACTCAGGCCAAAAATAGGCCATCAAAACCAAATAAAAAATAAAGAGCCAGTATTTTTAGACCAGGTTAGCTCACCAGTCCAGTTCACCACTGTCTGCCCACACAATTCCACCAGCATAACTGAGGGGTAGCCCAAGGAACAAGCAAATGAAAGGGGAGGAATGCTCTGCTGTTTAAGCCAGGCCACTTACCAAAAGAAATGCTCAAGCTATGGTCTCAGGTATTATGTATATTAGTGTATAGAAATGAGCACTTCAGATGAAAAAAAGTAATCCATCTCTGCCCAGAGGGGCAGCTTACAACTCAGAACTTGAAGTTCTCTTCTATATTGTTTACGGGTATATTTTTATTTGTGGCCACTGCATTGTGCAAGTATAAATATTAAGAGGCAAGGAGCCACAAAACACCTCTCTATTATTCTGAAAGAAAGAGGGAATAAATAGCTAGCTACAGTAAAGGACCCTTCAGGAGTACTACAGTGCTAAAATTTAAAACATGCAGCACCACAGAAACCAGTTGATTCCAATTAAAAATTGGCCTCGAAAAAAAAAACCCCAACAGTCAAGCTGTTGAAACTTGAAGGCTTCATAACTAAGTTATTCAAGGGATTTCCTTCTCTGCTTGTAGTAGTTGTCATGCATCTTAGTAGTTTCACTTAAGCTTCTTGCTCACCACTTTCTGATCCCAAGCTTACAGTGCAACTCCTTCATGCTCTGAAGACTCACATAAGGAAGTTCAAGTTCTGCCACTTTTTCGCCACTGGGAAAAGAAGAAAAATCACAGAGACATTTGGTGAAATCTAGTGAAATAGCTCAACTACTTTCATGTATCAATTATTGCTGGCTAGCAATGTGCTTTTAGAGAAGAAAAACAATACAAATTCTGGAGTAAAGTAAGGAGACAAGCTAATTACAGGACACGTGGGTGCAAACTTCCAGGACTGGTGCTTTTCTGGAACAGATCACCAGATGAGATGTATAAAATGTCAATGTACAGCAAGAAAAGCATGTCACTCTTCAGAGATCACTACTTTTCTGCTTATTTTTTCAAAAAATGTGAGTCTAATAGGCCCAAACCTGTAACCATTTAATTTTAAGCCGATAGCATGATTCAGCAGAACACTTAAACATACCTTTTCGAGCCTGTGAGCATCTCAACATTTTTTGGCAGTGGAATGTGGATTACATTTGGACTTGATGTATTTGTGAGGATTATCAAAGATGCATAGAAATGTAATCAACTGAAAAACTTTTCTATTCTCTTCTGTATCTGATCATATCACAATACAAGGCAAAAATAATTTCATCTGGAACTGCAGTGGAAGATACATTTGAGACATAGTAACTGCCAACTGTGTACTCAGAGATATCTTTCACAGCTGAATGAAATGGGCAAGTGAATAATAAATAATATAGACACAGACTGTAAAGTTCTTACCTCACTAAGTAAGCCTGAGTTCCTTAGTAAGTCTAGTAGTAACTGGATCTTCATTTTAAAAATCATTCAGAAGAGCACTAACATCTCTATGCCAATGAAAAGACTGAAAAAAGCTAAATGACTTGTGAAAAACGGGGTTCACTCTCCTGTGAGAATTTAAAGGGTTAAATATAAAGACAATAAGAGACACATAAAATAAAGCAAAGGGATAACGGCCGGGTGCCTTGGCGCTCTGCCAAGAACACACCTGATGCTCGAGGATAGTCCTTTTTATGCCATTTTTACTGTCTGTTCTTTATGCATATTCAAACTTTTCCAGGAGCTGTTCTGCATGGCCATTCCTTGGTTCCGCCTTTTTAGAGCATGCGTATTCTTCTGCCTTGCGGTTTTATTTCTTTTGATTCTTGGGCTCGCTAGGTGAGAGTTGATAGTTGAGTGGGCCTCTTAATTCCCCAGACAGTCAGGGCTGATTGCACCTTTGGCCTCTTTGCCCCCCGGGCGGAGCGGTGATAGCGGCTCTGGGGCCCCCTGGCCCCCCCATTCTCCGGGCAGAGCAGCCTTTGGGCCCCTTTGTTCCCTGGACAAAGTGTTGATCAGCAGCTTCTCGGGCCTCACCCTCTGTTCGCTTGGAGGTTATCTTACTTGCTCACACTTGCTAATATTCTTGCTAAAAAGAAAGAAAACTACATCCACACAGCAAAAGCATTTCTAACGTTATATAATACCTACCTTAATACTTGCGAGAAGCCAATATTACAATATAAGTTTATAACAGACTGCAATGCCTAACTTAACTCCAGTCAACAGCTAAGAGTGTTCACCATCCTCATGTGGCCTGAACCTATCCCAGTCACACAGGCCTGGATCCTGCCTTATCCACATACCCACCCGCATGGGAAACAGGACATCAGGAGACCAATGAAGACACAAAAGCCTCTTCACACACTCACAACCCTGATTTACAGCTTGCTTAATAACACTGTGGTCAAACTTCAGTTATTGGCAGTTAAGAAAAGAAACATGTAATGATATAAAGGAAAGTAAGCTAGAGACATTGGTTATAAATATAACAAGAGAGCTCCCTGTCCTATTGTTAAACTCAGCATGTGATCTGTAAATTAAGAACTGTTTTATGTAGGTATGGCCATCTGATTAAATGCCTACCTAGAATACACACCCAATAGTTCCCATGTGATGAAGTTGCTACGTGACTTACAAACTCAAAGGGATGACATTCATATGTGAAAGTCTTACCCCTACACCGCACTCTCTCTTGCCATACTTTGTTCCCCACTACCAGACTTTCCAAGATGTAGGGAGAGAGAGCTTGAGGGAATTTATCACACCAGATGGGTCTTTTAACCTGAGCAGGATCATGCAAGCCTTGTTCAGATTTCAGGTTCGGTCACTGCAGCCAACAACAACAACAGCAAAAAAAAAATCCAAGGGAGGGCTAAGTTAAGCACCTTGTAAAACTTAACAGAGAGCTTTATCCTCACAATCTTGAAAAAAAAAATAGGCTAAAATATTTTATAATTCTCTCGACAGACCCACCTCACACAATGTAACCTTCAAAAACAAAGAAGGTCAGAAGCTTCACTATACACTAGCATGAATAAAGAAGTGTTCAATACCTATTAATGTAACTGTTTTTAAATTTTCCCTTATGTCCCATTTAACTGCTCATTTAAAAGAAAATATAACCACTCCCATATTCCAGCATGTGAATTTGTGATGAGTTTCATAACTTTCAAAGCAATGTAAAAATGTAATAAAATAGACTGTGTTTAGTACTGTCATGAATTTATTCTCTAATGCAAGGCATCTGCCATGTGTTTCCAGATCTTCACTACTAAATCCTCAAATCCTGTTTTACAGTGAGCACTATGTGCTCTGAGTTAACAACATTACTTATGAGCATCACAAATACGTATTTTTACAGGATTTGTGTCTTTTCCAGGCTGATAAAGTTCTCTTGTTTTTCTAGGAAATATCTACATGTCCTGCCCCTTTAGTGAAAACACCAGTCTCGTAGCATTCTCTGTCAAGGCTTCTGGCAAGAGCAGAATTGAGCTCTGTTGAGCTTTCATTATCAATAGTGCATAAGGAGGAGAAACACTATCTGGCTTGACATTTGGGTTGCTTTTAATTTGCTGTGGCCTCTCTACATCTTCTCTGAAAAAAGGGCAGAAGTAGCACCAACAGAAAATGCAGACAATATTTGAGAACCAGCTGCACAATGGGATAGTGGGGACAGAAAAATCAGGCAGAGGTGAGCCCACTAACCACTGAATCTGATTGGGACAGTTGTCTTATTATGGTTTAGGTTCTGAAAAATCAAAGCCTAAGTTTAAACAGCCATAACCTAAAAGAATTCAGTACCATTGAAGCATTCCTAAATTCCACAGTGACCATAACCCCCTGAGTTTGCTCAGGAAAAGTGGTGTGGCAATTATAAGAAATCTCTTCAGTCCTGAGAATACTACTGTCATAGCTATTGATCATGCAACCTAATGCTTTGGTCAGAGAGGATGGACTTTGAGCATAAAGTGGAAGTGTCAGGTTTCTCTTCTTCCAATACACTTCAAACTCTGTGCCACAGTGACGGCATTGTAAATTCATCTTCACAGTTCAGAAGGGTTTTCTCCAGCTGTATCAGCTGTTTTAAAAAGCAGACGGTTTTGTGCATAGAAAAAAATAGATACCAAGGTAAAGGTAAGAACTGTTCGCAGTTAAAATTAAAAAACACATTAGTGAGGTTTCCCTTATCCCTCTTAATATCAGGGCTGTTACCAGAGAGGGCAGCAGACCATTAAAATCACTTGTCTCATAGTCAATTCAGACACCAGATATGATGGGAAGAAAGTTTCAGAAGTCCAAACACAAACGACAAAAAAGTGACTATCACCTTTTATTCTTCTGCCACTGTGCTGTTGTCACAAATTAATTCAAGAAACTAGCCACAGACTAATGTGTTATCCTTTAGTAGTATAATACTAAGCATACCAGATGGCATTTCCAAGGAATGGCAAACACAGATCTCAGATTTAATATGATTTTGGCTGGTTTTATTTCTTGGTTCAAAGCACAAACTGGTTTATGCTGCCTGAATACCAGAATAGTAGGGAGTGATGGTTGTTAAACCGACCTCCACCACAAAATAACAGTGAATGTAGTAGCAATTTACAGTGACAAAAGTTAAATAATTCCCAAAAGTCCTATTTCATCTTTAAGACCACAAGAGAAGAAATGGTATCTGCAGTATTTTAAATGTTGTTGTTTCTTTACAGTAGCACATAAACGTTAAACATATATAAAAGCAACATACAAAGCAATATACAACACCACTGACTGGCTTGGAAATTACCGTGACCCACTGCAAACTGACAAGTTTATCAAGCAAAAATTATTAACGTTTTAAGTATATTAAAAAATCCTTTCCTTACTCAAGGCTCCTATACACATTTCTTGTCTAAAAATGTCTCCTTACTTCTTCCATCCTCTTAGCACCTACTTCTCTCTCCCCAAATCAGAATTCCTATCTCCCTACCACCCTCAAGGCTTTTTGCCTTTGGCATCTCCCACCTCATGAGTCTCCTGTTGCAGGGTCTAAGGCCGACTCTGACACTTACGTTTCCCTGGAAGAACCCGTCCCAGCATTGCCTCAGGTGGTGCAAACCCCAGGGCAGAACAAAGCCAGCAAGGGGTCACCTTTTGTTACCCAGTTTATGGTTCCTGTGCACAGATAGTGTAAGTTCTGAGGCTGGACTAACACCCATCAGCTAGACAGAGCACAGCAAATACATGTTCAGCTCCTTTATACCTGTGGCCAGTTGAGAACTGCCTTCACAAACTCAGATTGCAAAGGCACAGCAGAAACACGGTGCACACTTTTCTGTACGGTGAGAGGAAATGTCAGAATCCCATGACAAAGAGCAGCACCTATCTGACAGATGTGTGCTTTGTTATTGCTGTTAGGATTAGGAAATGAGGGCAACCAAAGAAGCCTTGCTCATGCACACACGTGCAAATACACAAAATAGGCAGAGCCATTGCTGCTCCTCCTCTTCTGGCATAAGGAGGGAACTTCAGCTAAAGTTTCAAACACAAACCAACCAATTGTGTAAACAATATTTGGTTGCTACTGGTTTCAAATTGTAACTAGCAATTGTTTACTGTGTGTATTCCAACAGCTGTTACAGACATCCCAGAGCCACTGCTAGAACTGCACCAACACTGCAAACACACAGTTCCGCAGAAAGCACCAAGGGACACAAAACAAGTAAAGAGAAGCACGCAGAAAAAAAGATGCATCAGTTGTGCACTCAGTTTTAACAGCAGCTGCCAGCCAAGACATAAGTGAAGACCAGATAATTTCTGACTTCAGTATTCAAGAACTTTCACCCACACTATGCCAAACCAAAGGCAACTTAATAATGAATGTGTCTCTATATATTTTTTTGATTGTATCATATGTGAAGGAAACCTGAACTTGACAGCTAAATGCCATAGAAGCAGAAGACATGTAACATTGAGAAGTTAATTCTGGATTACTCTAAGAACCCAAAAATCTCATCTGCAAAACCAGCAATGCTCCCCAGCCCTCTGGAACAATAAACTCCTCAAAGCCCATAGAAAATACTCTTGTATATCTTCAAATAGAGAGGTTTATCCTTTCCTAATTGAAATTATATTAATTTTTGTCCACTTCTCACAAATGGGAACTTTCAACACAATTCTAGAAAGCCGTTACCTATAATATTCTTTCTACAGTCCCTGATGTCTGGATATAAAGTCTAATATTGCTGCCATCAGGGAGGTGAACGTCCAAAAAGGCTCTCTGGGTTTGGATCTTAAATGTATCCTGTTGGGTGGAAATGCAACATTGTTTTATAGCTTTCCATATTGCTGAAATACTTCTGAAGATGCTGATGTTCCATTCCCTATTTACCCAAGTAAAATAAACAATTGATATTACCACTTAGTACACATAAAGTTATTAAAATTACTATTAAAGCTTGCAGATGACAAAAAATAAATATGCAGAACAGCAAATGGGAAGATACCGAAGAATTAGAGGGTCTTTTTGGTGTTAAGAGACACAGGCTACCTGGTGTCTCAGTGTCTGTAGGCATGATGCAGTGGCTTCCTAGGAAGTAGAGACTCCAAAAAGAGGAGGTGGATACACAAATGCAGGTGAATATTTAAAGCCACAGTCTTGCCAAAAGGAAAAAGTGCATCCCTGTAACTACACCTAGGAAAGCATCTGGTGAGAATAATGAGCCTATAGTATCTGAATAGACCGAGCCACTGCTACAGGAATACTGTGCAGTGCCAGTGCCCAAGGTCCAAACCCCTGCACAGTGAGAGGGGTATAAAGAAGAAACTGGAAAGCATTTAGGTCATAAGAAAACAGGTCTCAAATAAGTGACCTCAGAGAACTGTCCTTTGTGTAGACATAATAAAGGGGTGATTTGCAATCTGGAAAACTAAAGCACAGAAGCTAGATCCATTGGCTGTCAGCTGATGATACACAGAGTCAGACTAGAGGCAAAGCTGACATTTCTAACAGTGAGGTAGTGCACAGAAATGGGTTATTCTCTACTGGTTTTATATCAAGACTTTATATGTCCCTAAAAGACTTTCCTGAGCTCATATTTAGAAAGTGCCATGCCTTGCTCTGCATGAGAAGTCTGTTACTCATTTCAGGAAGATGGGGACTAGTTTGAGAACACCTTCAGGATTCCATCTGGATTAGGTGGCAGAAACTCATCACTGCATCTCCTCCTCCTGTTGACTGCCCTGTATCAGAAGACAGCAGTGGTCCTTCTGGCATTTTTGTTAATTGAGAAGAGATACTTCCCTTGACAATCATAGCAGAGGAAAATGCTGGAAGTGTACATAACTGCATGAAACATTAAATTTTAGTTCCTTGTATCCACCTTTGCTAGCTTGGCAGAAAATATAGAAGGGCTCCTGGGAACCCTTAAGTTTCAAGTACTTGTAGAGGGTTGAGTTCGAAACCGGGCGGAAACACCAATTAAGTGTAGTGGTTTTGGTTCAAAATATTCATTACTTACTTATTTTCCTTCTGTGAGATAAGAATTAGGAGAAAAGCAAAGCAGGCACAAACCTTAAACAGTTGCAGTACAATGAAAAGAGTTTTATTACTAATAGAATTAAAAGTAAAGAAAAATAACAAAAAAAAATTAAAGCAAATCCCCCCCCCCCTTTCCAGCACTTCTCTCCTTTTACCCAGCTCACACAAGGATAACAGAACATGGGATGTTAGTCAGTGTTCCAGTTCTTGAAAAGTCTCTCTCTTATGCTTAAGGAAAAAAGGGTTTTCCTTCAGTTGCACGTGGTTCCCAAACTGCCACCAACAGCAGACCCGCTCGGAAACAAACAATCTGCTGTGTGTAAAACATCTCTCCCATGAAAAATCTCACAGTTCTTTCACACTGCAAAACATGGGCCATCACATGGGGTTATTAATCTTTTTAAGGGTAAGTTATTTTGGCCTGCACACAAAGGCTTTTCTTTGCCACAAGTCTCTAACAGCCTCTTACTACTTCTATATAGCCTGGCATAGGCACTCTTCACAATCTTCACAGGCCACATGAGGATTCTCCATCCCCCCATGTTCTTCAAATGGATTAAAGAGACAAACAGTTTGTGGTATTACAGTTTCTTACCACGGCATGCAAGAAGGTTTTTTAAGCTGCGCGCCAGAATCGCGGCACCGCCCTCTTCTCTCCCGTCGCCATGCTCAGCTCCGTCTCACGGGACTCACTTCTCTTTCTCTCTGACTCCGAAGCCGCCATGTTGAAGGGTGTTCTTGTTCAGGCTTTACGGTGGAGAAAGCCTCGCTCCCTTTGTGCTGCTGGCTGCATGGTGTCCTCTTCAGTTCAGCGCGAAGTGTGCTGGCTGCAGACAGGAGGCTCTGCCGGCTCCCGTTGACTCCGCTGGCTCCGCATGGAGAGGAGAGGGACCCGCCTGTCCCCAGAAGCCGCGCTGGATGGGTTTAGCTGTGGCAGTCCATGGCTGGTTTTAGCTGCCTGCGGCTCTGGGACAGTCCCCCCCCAGCGACCCAGGGTCCGTACCGCAGCGTTGGGGAAGGGGCAGTGGCCCCGGCCCGGCCCGGCGGGGCCTGGAGGCTCGGAGCCCCCCCCCACCTTCCAGCAGATGAGCTCGGACAAAAGGGGGAAGTCCCATCTTTCCGTGCGGTTTAAATATGTAAATTGTGAGAAGCGTCATTGGTCTCAAAGACTGTCCATCAACTCAGGGTCAACCCAATACAGTACTCTTGGCACCTTTCTGCAGAGTCTTCATGGTGTCTGTATATAGGAGAATCTCCCAACTCCTGCAAGGTTAGCAAGAGCAGGGTGGCAGAGTTGACATTTATGCTGTGTGCTCTATTACCCCTCTTTGGGTACCTTAGAGAACATCCTAGGATGCATGACTCCAATTAACTGACTCAGTTCACATTGGTAACTTTTTTCAGTCAGAAAGACTATATTTCCCGTAAATTGTTGGGGTCCCTCCCCTGCCATGTAGCCCTGGGAGAGGGGCCCTGAGGGCACAGACACGGGGTTTCCCTGCCCCTGCTCAGCCTCGTTCCCATTGGTTGGTTTGTGTTCCCTGCTCGGGCAAAAGGACCCTTGGTCCGGTGACTGGAACAGTTCCTCGGCAGAGCTCCGGCCATGCGGCTGGAGAAATAAACATCTCTCTGAAACAGCTATCAAGAATCCGTCTGCCCATATATATTTCCTTTCCACGGGACTCCTGGTTTGGTATATGTATGTTGCAGGATCCCCACTGCAACATAATGGTGGAGAATTGTGAGCAGAACGATCCCCGATCCCTAAGCGACTGATTTGTGTGAGTAAACCCTGGAAACTTTGGATTCCTCTTCTTGGTTTTGCTTTGCTATTCCATATCTAAACTATGGAGGAACCGTGGGAAGACTCTTGGCTCTCAGAGCCGCATATGGACATTTATCTTAAACTTAAAATGATTCTTGAACAACGATTTGTGAATTTTAGCTTGATTCAAGCTCAAAAAGAACTGAAACACTTCCTGGCATGGTTGTTTAAGAACTTTTTCTATGTTTCTTGGGATTTAATTATTACCAAGGGCTTTTGGAAAACCGTTTGGACACAGTTAATACTGGAGTCAAAATATATGCCGATGGAAGAATATTTTCGTGAATATTATTTAGTTACCGAGACTGCTGAGCAATGTCAGCTGTGTCCTGGCGAAGGGAAGCCTGCCTCAGGGACCGTGCGGCCCAGGCCACGTGCACCGAGCGCTCTGCAAGCAGCAGCGAGGCAGTTCCCGCGCGCGGGCGGAGCCACGCGAGCCGCAGCGTCGGTGGCGGAGCGAGGCACAGCGGGACCCGGCAGTGCCCGCCCGGTCCCGCGCAGCGCGTGGTGGAGCGAGCCCCGTGAACGCCCGGCCGAGAGGGGCGGCGTGCGGGCGGCGGCTGGCGGCGATGGCGGTGGAACGGAGCCGCGCCCGGCCGAAACATGCGCTGGAGCAGGGCGTGGGGGGGTCATCACTCGGGGGCCCGGCCGAGACGTGGGTGCAGCGCCCGGCATCGGCAGCGAAGCTGCGACCAGAGGAGGCGACGCACGGAGAACTGAGCGGCGCGGCCCGGCCCGGCCCGCGCAGCCCCGAACGCGACCCCGGGAAGAGCGCGCAGGCACGAGCAGCCCCGACAATTCCAACACGGGAGCGACCGAAGGAGAGAGCAAAGACGCAGCGAGACAGAAAACAGCAGCCACTCGGAAAAAGGAAAAGATCATAGTAACTAAGACCTTAGGGATAGTAAAATGGTATAATGTTAAGCAAAATTATGGTTTTATAACAAGGTGTGACAACCAGCAAGACATATTCGTGCATAGAACTGCTATTAAAAAGAATAACCCTGAAAAATGCATCCCAAGCTTGGGAGATGGAGAGGTAGTGGAATTCAAAATTATACGAGGTAGAAAAGGGTTACAAGCATCGCAGGTCACTGGGCCTGATGGTGTTTCTGTGAAAGGCAGTATATATGCTAAAAATCGTAGTCATGTTAGACAATATCTCCCTTGTAAACCCCCCCTACAGTCTCCCTTTCCTAATCCCACCTTTCCCTTTTACCCTATGTCCTATTACCCCCAGTGTATTCCCAATCCGTTTTTTTATCCATGGTTTCCCTCACAAAACCATGCTTTTGCCAATTGTTTCCCCAAAAATCCCTTTCCAATGCCGAGTGGGGGATGAAAAGGGGGAGGGAAGAAGTTAAACCCTCTCCTGCCTCAGTTTCCCCACAAAGCATGCTCAGAGAGTTCTGTCTCCCTTCTGTCAGCCCTAAGATGTTCCACAGAATCTGATTGGACATTTAAAGACTCAGGAGGGTGGTTTGTTTTGTTTTGAAACTGTTCTTGTTATGTTTATCCAGTTGTTTTCATTCTCCTTTTATTAAAATAAAACGGGTGAGGTGTTGGGGTCCCTCCCCTGCCATGGAGCCCTGGGAGAGGGGCCCTGAGGGCACAGACACGGGGTTTCCCTGTCCCTGCTCAGCCTCGTTCCCATTGGTTGGTTTGTGTTCCCTGCACGGGCAGAAGGACCCTTGGTCCGGTGACTGGAACAGTTCCTCGGCAGAGCCCCGGCCATGCGGCTGGAGAAATAAACATCTCTCTGAAACAGCTATCAAGAATCCGTCTGCCCATATATATTTCCTTTCCACGGGACTCCTGGTTTGGTATATGTATGTTGCAGGATCCCCACTGCAACAGTAAATCTGACTCAATTAAGAATTGTTTCAAGGTAAGATCAAGTACAAACAACAAGTGTTGGTTTGGGGGTTTTCCCAACAAGAACTGAAAATTAAGAACCTGTTATAAAAGTTTGTAGAATATGTGGGGAAAAGCTGAGGAAAGCCAAACCAAAACAATCTTTCTTATTTAAACAGACTTCTCATGGATTTTCCTGACACCCAGTATTTCACCTATCTGCATACCCACACACCTGTTTACATGTATTAAGGAATAAAAGAACCTCTTCTCAAGGCATTGAGTCCTTCTAGGGATTTAATCTTTATCCCCAAATCTATTTCTTTCTTATCTGGGAGATAGCTCTAGTTGTTCCTCTTATTAAAATAAGCACTATGCTTCTGTGAAGTTACAAAAGCCCCTCTGTCTCTTACACAGAGGATCATCTGCCATGCTTTCTTGACTACTGTATTCCTGACACGGGAAGGAGCAGACACTTCCTCACAAATACCTTTGGCGCACATATTTTGGTATTAAATACTTCACATGTGATAAAAATGTATGTGAAGTGTGGAACAAACACATGCAAATATCAGAATGAGATAAAGACCCACCCCTCATCATTGACTCTCAACGAGGAGCAAGCAGGTTATTACAGAGCCAGTTTACTTGCCGGGGCTCAGCAGTGCTGGGGGCTAAAGTGTGCTCAAAGGCTCAAGTACCGCAGTAAGTGCTCCTGGGTGTGTGCTGTTTATGATGAAGCCTCCACAGGGAAAGGACATGGAGGATTTCATACATCTACTTCTCCCAGATCCTCACTGCCACCCCTACAGCTTTTACAACCTGGATACAGGGCACCTCATCCACTGCGGCTGCCCAGGGCTGGGAACACAGGGATCACGTTACCCTTCTGCCACTCCAAGGGAGTCCCATCTGACAGCACACTAGCCTATTTGCCACCTCTCTACTCTGCAATCTTGAGGGGAAAAAAGACAAGCATGATTCAAAGGTTCAAGCTACTTCCAAGCAGTTTCAGTTCTCCAAGAACACTGTGCAACATACTAATAGGCAGATTAATTTGAGGATCTTCAAGAAAGGATGTGTTAGGGGAAATGAAATCTGTCTCATGTAGAACAGTCACATTAAGTATCACTGTTTAATACTTAAACCAGCAGTTTCCACATCTGTCTTTTTTAAATGGCATTATTTTATTTGATTCTACTGAACTACAAGCACAGCTTCACATCGTGGCATTGGGGACAAATTCACTACTTATCTCCAACTTTTGATTACTGTTCTTTTTAAAGGGACATGTGGTAATAGAACAAGGGAGAATGGATTTAAACTGAGGGTGGGTTTAGATTAGATATTAGGCCGAAAATCTTTACTGTGAGGGTGTTGAGACACTGGAATAGATTGCCCAGAGAAGCTGTGGATGCCCCATTCCTGGAAGTGTTTAAGAACAGGGTGGGCAGGGCTCTCAGCAATCTGGTCTAGTGGAAGGTGTCCCCGCCCATGGCAGGGGGATTGCAACTAGATGATCTTTAAGGGTCCTTCCAACCCAAACCAATCCATAATTCTGTGATTCCCTTAGTAAGGTTATGATACAGCAAACCAAAAATAAGAATCATCCTAAACTGTTGCGTTTGGGGATTTCCCTTCCCCCTTCCTTTTATCACCTGCTTTCAACCCAGCAGGCAGAACTGTCCATGCCAGAAACTCCACACATTGTTCAGTGTTACAAATATTTGTGTTTAGCCTCTTATCAGTGAAGTATTGTTGAGACCAAAGAAAATTACTTACATAAAAGGAGGAAACAGTGCAGTCTGTAAGGCAGGAGAAGACAGTGTTAAGTGAAGGAATACAAATACAGACATGTCCCAAAAATAACATGATAGAATCAAGCATAACTTTAATACAAATACAACAGAAAAAACAATTACCACTGTGAGCAATGATCCATTCAGTAAGTGCATGTGGCAATCCTAATCACTTCCAAAATTGATGGAAATTTCTTTTTAAATAAATTTGCAGCAAAAGCTCAGATTTTGTCCCAAGCAACTATTTCAGTTTTGGAAAGAGCACTAGAGTCTTATCTACTCAAAACAGGCACCAACATAAAGAAACCTTGTGTTTTGGCAACAGTAGATGTTCAGTAGAATTATTCATGTTTCCTACACTTTTTCTCCTGAAATTCAGGAAACATGCCATGTAACTTGAATTGGACACTTTTTTGTATCCCTTAATATTGTTTGAATATCCCCTTAACAGTGTTACTATTACCTGTAGTAAAATCTCCTGAAACATCTAGAACTGCTGTCTACTACCCACTAGTCTATCCCAGTAGCTTAAAGCACAGCTCAATCATTAACATAGGAGTACAGAATAGTACAGAGCTGATAAGGCATTTTCTTTGGGTTTTGGTTTTGATGAAAAAAAGAAAAGTTTCCATAAAGAAAGAAAAACAGAAACAAACAATAAGCCAACAAAAATGGAAACAAGCAGAAAGACCTCAAAAATATGTATTTAATATAGCAAGAAAGATATCTATATATCTTTTTATTCCTCCCATTTTTCCTTTAGAGAACTTAAAGTTAAGTGATTTTGTTTTAACAGGAGTCAAACCTGAATCCTCAGCAAGCTCTCAGTGGGTCTGTTGCTCAGCTAAGAAGCATGGACCATAAAAGGAGAAAGGATGAGAATGAGGTCCTTATTACAACAGATTTGAAAAGAACAGCAGGTCAGGAGACTGAACTGTATCTCAACATTGAAACAAAAATAAAACAGACATCTTTGAATTAAAATTCTTCAAAGCTTTCTATGCCAGAAACCTTCCCCCTTGGCCAGCACACAATACAAGTCTGAAAGTATAGGAACTTCCCATATGAAATTCAGATGAAATTCAGTTCTGTGTCCAGCTGCACTTTTGAAATAGAAGTTAAATAAATAAGAAACACAACCTAGTTTGATATGAACAAGTAACATTTTTAGGGCAGTGCTGAAATCTTAGGTACTCAGTCTTCTGTTTGTGTACATACACATCCAACGCATTTGTGAGTTACTGAGTGGGAAGAGAGGAATGTTCCAAACATGCATTCCTCCATTGCTTGCACAAATGGTGTGTTACAAGGTCAGGGAAGCAGAGATTGCATGGTCAGAGACAGGGGCTCTAGCCGAGAAAACACAGCCTGTGATCAGACCAGCTTTGATTCATGGTAACACCTTCAGATTTCTGGGTCACATTTTACCTACATTTCCAATACCATACACACCACAACTCTCTTACGGTATTCAATCCTTGGCCTCATGCTTGCTTTTTGGAAAGAGGGAACCACCTTATATCAGAGTCCTTTGCTGAAGAACCACATAAGAACGCTACTTTTTGCCTGTTATCGGGCTCTGTTCTGTTATATTTGCTCAAGTACTCAAATTTTTCATCTGTCCTTTCATCAGCACCTGAATCCTTTTTCTCATGTTAGAGGCTGGTGTTCAACACAGACTGGAAAAGGTCAGCCTCCTAGATTGCCAACTCCAAACTTCTGCTACTTCAAGGAAACATGTCTTAATTCTATTCATAAGTGCATAATTACTGGCTGTCCTCACAGCTGCATCCTGAATACACCACATTATTCCATGGGTGCCCAACACAGACCATAATCTCAGGTTACATTCCAGGATATCGATGAGTTGCATGGAAATGATAGGGATTATATGTACCTGCTCATACTGTCTTTCTCCTGATGAAAAAGGAGAAGACACAACATAGTCACAAGGTCTCCTCTTGTTAGTGGCTTCTTGCAAGAACCACAGCATTTGTCTTTAGGAGCTGGAGGTAGTAAGGGATATATGGAATCAGTCTTTCCAGATTGGTCAAGTTTGCAGAGTTTGAAAGAGTGGAAGGGCAGGGGTGTTAGGTCATTCAACTCTGTGTTCAACTCTACTACATGATAGTGTTGGTAAATATTTCAGCAATGCTTGTTTTGAGCAAAACATCCATTCTGTCAAGCTGTCTCCCGTCGTGTTGGGTGTTCTGCTGTCCCTTGACAACTCCTCCCATGAGATAAGTTACTGGGCCAACAGCCAGAGTATGCCTGCTGTGACCTCTGCAGCAGGAAAAGGTGGTGCCAGGCAAAACCAGGCGCCTGGAAAGCAGGGTTAGCCTGCATGGGCTTGTTCCAAACTTGGAAATTTGGCCCTGTTAGATAAGGTTGGGGGAAACAGCTGGTTGGTGTGATGCTGAGTGCAGACACAGATGAGTTATGTTCAATACTGTCAAGTAGCTGCAGTAAAGCCATGGTCCTTGCACAGCACTCCCACTCCAGCACACACTTCACAACCCCATTCAGAAGAAAGACAGAACAAGGACCAAAAAAGTCTTAAATTCAGTTTGATTTTCCCCTTTGCATATTATATTTTAGTCAGTGACACATACAAATCCCTTCAGGTAGAAGCTTAAATACTGCTGTTTAAGGCAAATCAAGAAAATGAAGTAAGTACTAACGGATTTTTTGAGCGAATAGCCCTATTCTCTCTCATAGTAAAAGATAGAAGTGAAGGTGAAAAAAGGTCAGCAATAGAACTTTTAGGGAAAAATACCCTAGCAAGCTCATTCACCTTTAGTTTCCCATCTTTTCATTCTATTAAAAATGAAGATTTCTATTGTAAAAGCTATACTGGTTTGACCTGCAGACATATCTGTGCTCAATAAATTGCTATGGTGGCAGAAAAGTGACTGCTTCCCATTCATCACCACCTGCAGTGCAATCCCTCTGCCACTTCTCCCACATCAGCTGCCAGGTTGCTTGCACAGATGTGTGCTAACTTGTTTCAGGCTGCCAAGATGGACTACTCAAGGGCAGTCCATGCCATTGCCAGTAAAGGAACATACTTTTTCATATTTTTAATGATATTTTTATTCATTAATCATCCCTCTTGCAATATGACATGAGCAAGTTTGGGGTAATGACTGGTTTTAACACTAAGTTTCAATAACACAGAAACATTCACTATGTTTTCCCTCCTGAGAAACACGTAGGACACTTAAGTGCTGCCTACACATCTTCAACAATGGGGAAGAAAAGAACAGCACAGAGGTGCTTTAAGAATGAACTTCACTCTGTATCTTTCAATGCTGCTAGAGAAATTTTGTCACTCTGACATAAAACATCTCTCGAGTCACAGTATGCTAATAAATACTAGAACATGCAGCACAAGGCCAGTATGTTGGGTGAGATTCTTTAACAGCCAAAATGAATACTTATTCAACTCTCAGTCACACCAATAAAAAGCACTGTGCGCAGGTGATGACAATGAATGCACTCTTGTCTTTCACAGAGTTATTTGATCTCTATTTGGAGATTGTTCTTTGTCATAATAAAAGAACACAAAAAGCACTACTGCTATTTGTATTATGAAGCAGCATTTATGAAAGCACAGCCATTTTAAGTTTTAATTGTAAGCAAATAAAGCTGTAGAACTACAGTCATTGCCAACCAGGGAGCCTAAACATAGCTTATTAAAATCCACTGTATTGTGGAACAGAAATTTGGGTTCATTTTATGTCTTGAGAATGTACTGACTTTGTACCATTTAAGGAATAATTCTGTGCTTATCTTGACCTCTACTAAATAACTGTCTGCTTTTGGTAGCACAGTCATCACCTGCCTTTATAAGCATACACACGTGTACATAACCTGTAAAATTAGTACTGCACATGTACTTACCAAATCACCCCTCCTCACCAAAAGGGCCTGGTGTAGAGAAAAAAATAATATACATTATTTCTGCTGGTGCCTTAAGAGAAATCCACAATGTTGTCATGTCAAAAGACATCTTTAAACCCTGGAGACTGATATTTTGAAGAATTATTTCCTGCCAGAACTTTGTAGAAGAAAAGTCAGTTGGCAGTGTTTGACGACATATTGCAGGCATTCCTGATGGATTTAACTTTCTTTAGCAGCCCTGTTATCAGTCTCATCAAGACTAATTAAGACTCATCAGTAATTACTGGGAGTCATCTGTAGGGCTATAGCAGGCATTGGATCAGAACTAAAGAGACTGCTTCTCACAACAGAAATCAGAAATCATTCACCATCTTTAGCACTCCAGTAGGTCCGAATTTAAGAGACTGTAAATAAACAGTATCTTTTTATTTACAAAGTAGGTAGGAAAAACCTTTCTGGAATTTGTTAGAAACACTTATTCGCACCATTTTCTATAGCCCTCCTGAACTCCCCTTACATACCTTAGTCACACATAGCAAAGTGAAGCATTATGGAGACACAAACCTCTTATTTGGTCCTTCAACACTTGCCCACTTCCCAGAACAGTTCACTTCAAGCAAGGTTATCACAGCACACCAAGCTCTTCCCAGAAAATGAAAACAGCATCCCCTCCCTAAAAATGCTGTGGAATCATACTGCACCCCCCTGCTCCAAAACACTACTATTGTCATTAGAACCACAGCAACAGGAAAGGAGGAATGGAAAAGGGACATATGGCAACTTCCAATAGTCAGACACAAGCAAAAGTTATGAAAGCTCCAAGCCTGCCAAAGAAAGATCAGACATGCCATGGGCCACATTAAAATGGATTTGAAAAGTCATCTAGGCTACAACAACCTAAATATATGCCAGATTCTGCCCATCAATACAACTGCAAGATAAGAGAACACGACATTTTCCCAGCAGTCATCAATACACTCATCAGTGCAAACCACTGACACTATCAAAAAGCATTTACAATTGCAAAATCCAAGAATGTGTGTAATCCTTCTATTGAGCTCTCACAAAGACTTTCCTGTGAACTGTTTAGAGGCAAAAGATTCATCAGATATGCCACAGAATATAAAAACAAAGGAAGCAGTTCTTTCCATGTGAGAAACAAGTTTGTACATGGAGAAAAAAACAATAGCAATACTATTATTATTGCCACCCAGGCCTCACAGAGAGCACTCTGTCATTGGAACTCACTGTTTTACAAGGCAGAGTGATACGCTAAGAACACAAGGAAAGGAAGATAGCAAAGGAATTCTTGAACTTGGGAGGTAGGATAATATTTCAACTCTTTCATATAGCAAACTATTTGGCTGAAAAATTCAAAACTTACCTGTTGTAGCTTTCAAAAAGAATCTATGAAGACATCACTATTTGTAATATTTGAATCCAAAGTAACTGAAACACAAAAGGAAAATGGGGAGGGAGGAAACCAAATGTAGCCAACAGATGAAAACATGGCCACTGTCTCAAAACATGACTGTTGACTAAACAGTCAGTGTTACTTTACTCATCCTTTGGTTTCTGCCCAACTGCCTTTATCAGTCTGTTAAATCACTGAAGCTATGAGCAGGGAAAAAATACATGGAATGCTGCTGCTCTCCCAAAGCAAGACCTCAGTAATGTTCTTGGCCATGTAACTCTGTGGTCACTCATGGACAGTAACTTTAAAAGAAATGAATACTCAAGTGGAAAAAGAGAATAATCACTAAGTAAAACTTTAAAGACTAACCCTGAGTTTCTCTTATGTAAGTCTTGGCACAAAATATCTGAGGCCAGAGGCTACAAAACCTCTTGAAGCTCGTTCCCCTGCAACTTTGGGTAGTTGAAATGGATTTTTCTTTTTTCTTGGCTTACATGAAATTCACAAGACCCATTCTAGGGATCCTGCAGATCCCTATGACACAGCACATTGCACTGAGATTTAATTTTTCTACAAACTCTTCCTATAATTCTCATAAAGTCTTCTTGCAAACCATTGAAGGGAGGAGGTCTGTGTTACACTTCTGCTTGTCCAAGTGCCTGTCTTTTTTGCCTCTGCCTTTTACACACTGGGTCCCACATCAGCTCTGGCAGTTATGGAGCAGCAGAGGTGGGTGGCTCCACTCACTGATCCAGAGGGACAGCGAATGGACAGACTAGAGACTGTTCAGTGTGAAACACTCTTACATTTTGGGAAACCTGCTGAAAGGCAGGTGCTTCAGAAATAAGAGAAATATGATACCCTGATGTTCTAAACCCAGTGAACCAACAGCCAGGACAGGGCGGCAACATTTAGCCCCAGCCTTTTAGATAACACCCTAACTCAGCTCAGTATAGAAGGTAGAGCACCCTGCAGTCACAGTTGTAGACACATCCTTGAAGGTTTAAGCCAACATATGAAAGCTGATCAGGTTGTTATAGCCAAGCTTACCATTCTGAAGATACTGCTCCAGCTGCGACTGCCTCTCTCTCATCTGCCATTGGTTTGGCCATTGTCCGGTAAAACTTTGGATGGGAAAGCAGGCACAGTGCTCCCAAAAAGCTGCCTCAGCTGCAAAACAGACAAAGGAAAGCTAAACAAAAATGAGGAAGTATCCATAGTTTCCAAGGAGCTTTCAGTGCTCTCTTGTTTTGACAGCAAGACATGATGTCCTGCAAAAGGCACAGGGCACCCATGCAGAACCTCCCTGATGGACCTCAGGGCCCACAGCAAGGGCACTGCCTTTATCAGGGCAGCCACCAGAAGACAGCCCAAGTGAGCAACCTCTTTTTGTGTGAGGTCCCCATTTTTAGAATCTTACCACTTCTGAGCTCCTGCTCCAAGCCACAAAAGTTAGTATTATACTAACTTTAGCAGCTAGGTCTTACACCCAAGTAAGGTCTGGTTACAGATGTCTTCTCTTTCCAGTATGTCCATACGGGATTTCTTTGTTCTGTACCCACATAACTATTTTTTATGAGCTGGTAACTTTTGTCCTTGTGCTACTTCAGAGGCTTTTACTCTTTTGTCTGTGAGAGGTGATAAAAGTTATCCGATCATCTAATATTGACAAGGGAAAAAAAGACACAAAAACCAACCAACCAACAACAACAACAAAAAAAACCAAACAACAAACCCAAAAAAATCCTAAATCAAAAAAACCCTAAACCAAAAAAACCCCCAAAAATCTTCAATGAACAAAATTATCAGAAAGTTTGATTCTTCCTCCAGTTATTACAGCTGGCTAAGATGGGCATAACATCTCTGTACCAACCCTACATCATCTATAAACAGACCTGGAAGTACTAGAAAACCACAATTACACTACTTTACAATTGATATAAGATGGCTCCAATAGGTTTGGACATTTGACAGTATTTGGTCACTTGAAAGTATAAAAATTGTCTACTGTAGGCAAACACTCTCAAGAGAAGGATAAGCTATGTTTACTTTCTCAAAATGCACATTACTAAACACAGCAAAATACAGCAAGTTTGCCTGGAAACATTCTTTAACCTAAATCAAAACAATGTGTCATCTGATCAGTAAAATGAGACTCCCTACAGAATGCTGAGACATTACTACTAATTAAATTTATGCACCAGTATTCTACTCAGCAATTAGTGTCATTAAATCATGTGAAAGATGACATTTTCCCCTCTGGCCCTTGCTGCCTAAGTCTTTCACATGACTCCAGCAACTGAAGTATGAAGGAAAAAAGTTTATTACTGCAAGAATTAGCAATGCCTTTTCTTTTTCTTGGCTAAAACCAGGAGTGAAGCATATTCTCACAATTCCACTTTCCCTACACTGACAACACACTAGCATTTCCCAGGTCTTGATTTTTAGATATGATGTTTGAATCACTCAGAGATACAGTACATGCTTTGGTTTAATGTAAAGCTAACTGCAATAGTGAGCGTAGAGTGGTTTTTATTTTCAAAGCTCTTCACATACATGATTTTCCTCCAGGGAAAACTTATCTCTGCTCTACAGGCAGGCAAACTGAGGAAATAGAGCAAGAAAATTTTCCAGGAGTCTGACAACCAGGTGGTCCTCTCCCTTCCCTCTGTGTTCAGACCATGCCTCACCTACACAAAGTGGTGCCGTCTGTTATCATCACTTCACACAAACTGAGACTCTGGCCTACTTAAAAAAATAATTAATTCATGTCGGTGCCTGCTGCTGAGGATGAAATCGTGAGTCCTCAGGATCTGGGCTACAGAGAAGAGAAACTTCTTGCAACTGATTACATTTTTTCACGTCCCAAAGAATTAAAGGAAAATGCCCATAAACTTTAAGTGTGTATTTGTGTACAGTGCTGAAAACTCAGATAGGGCATTCCAACCTGGTGGAAGAGGTACTTAGTCTTCATCCAAGACTTCCACCTAAAATAGATAGAGTAGCTTCCCTAACTATGACAATTTTAAGCTCTAAGAGCTATTATCTTCAAAAAGAGGAGTAAAGACACAGGCCATAGTTGCTGCTGGCTTTTTTTCACCTTTCTGCAATGAATATTCCTCTCCTCAGCAGGAGACATCACCAGTTTCAAAGTGTAGTTGACCAAAATTAATTACCTCCTACTTAGCCTAGTGTTCCGGTGTCCCCTTTTTCCCGTACATGGTTTGTCCCAAATTAAAATGTTGTCAATCAGTTTGTTGCTTCCCCTCCCCTTTTAGCATTGTATATGCCTTGCTCTGTTTGGCAATCCTCCGTGTATACCACCCCTTTCCCCTCCCCTGTTCTAGAAAGTTCTCCTCCCCTCAATGTCCCATTGGTCCCTTTGAATTTCTCCCCTCCCCAAGCTCACTCTCATTGGGTAGCTGTGTACAGCCCTGCCCGTGACCCCTCCCCTTCACTTCTTCTATTGGCCCTGAAGTTGTTCCTGCCCCTCGCCCCACCTCCCTTTAAAATCCTGTGTAACTGGCTGTTCTGGGCTTTTCAGTCCCTGGTTCCCTTGAGGGTAATGTGCTGCTTCAAATACTCTACCTGAGCCTCCTCTTCCTTCTTGCCTCTGCCTTCACACACAGACCAGCTAGTGGATCAAGAGCCCTGCCCAGTGCAGCAAGACCTTTACCATTTGGATCTGGGGAAGCTGATGCTGTGAGCTACCGGGCTGGTCCCTTTGGTGTTAGTCCTGCCTCTGCTGTCTAGATCAGCTGTTTCACCCAGGGCCATGCTGGAAATGTGCAGATCTCGAAGTCAGACAGAATAACAGAGACAAAAATGCTAAACAGAAAAAATAGAGCAGCATTAAAACTATACAGCTATTATGTATGGATTATATACAGAAGGAACAGACCTATAGCCCTCTCCTTCTCAGTCATTTGATTAAATATTAAAAAAAGGAGGAGACACCATTCTAAGATAAAAATGCCTGAACATGTTTCATGGGAAAATAAAAATTTATGTGTGCAGAAACTGTCAAACAATCAAAGGTATGAAGCTATTCTGGTACATGACTGACTAAATGAAACTTAAAAAGATATTTTCTATATTTAATTACTTTTTACCAATTGCTGTGCCATGACTAACAGATTTTTTTCGAACTATTTCCCCAACAGTCATTTATAGGTATCACAGATGCTAAGTGACTCAGTCAAGGGTGGCATCATGACCAGAATCCACCAATGTTGCATTTCGCTCTTAACCCTACAGAAGACACCTCCTATTTACTCCCTGCCTTGAAGTAACCCAGTGAATACTCCAACAACTGGAAGAAATGATTTGTTCTTTTCAGTCCTGCAATAGAAGTAGCTTAATTATTATAATTCTTTAGTCGGTTAATGATTGTGGTATTTCTTTAGAGAGGGACCTGTTAAGCAGCTGCCAAACTGAAAAGCCAAATGCAACCGTCACAAAAAAATCACGAAGGCAGAAACCAGGAAGGGCCTGGAAATCCAGCGACATTTTTAAAGCACAAACCATTGTCCAGATGATCTCGATCCCACTCTAGAAGCTTTTGTAACTTAGTCTTGCAAGAGAGCCTTACCTCTCCATAAGTAGAATAAATCCCCAGAGCTCTATTAGGGGTGCTCTGGTCAGTGTGCAATCCCCAGAGACCTCTCAGGAGAGAGCATGAGTACATCACAGAGCACTGCCTGGCTGTCCTCAGGTAAATCTAAGCCAAAGCTTAGATCCTTCAAATGCACGTCCATCTGCCATGTCCATTGACACTCCAGCTGAAGGTGTTCCCAGTCATTTGCAGAGAATGGCTGCACAAATCTCAGTTCAGCAAGTGAAAACAGCCCAATACACGTGGAATTCATCCCAAGCAAAGGGAGACTCGTCCTTCAGCTCTCCTTCCTACTGCTAATACTAAATAAAATACCAAGACAAAAGAGGAAATGAAAACTGGATTGCTAGAGCAATCAAATGCTCTAGCTCCTAAAAGAAGAAGCAAAAGGGGAGAACATAGAGCCACCTCTGGACTCTCTTAGAGCCAATACAAAGCCCCATCTCCCAGAGGAAGGTTGAGCCTGTAGATCCTCATACCAAGACAGGCACCTTCTGTCAATTCGCAGCCAAGTGCCTATGCAAGAGGACAAGGGCTAAAGTTGCACCAGTCTCCTCAACATTTCTGACAGCTCTACCTAAGCAACTCATTTTAAGCAAGATCTCTTTTAATATATCATTATTGGTTGATCACATTTCCCACTTTATGATTTCCCATGGG